>NC_067292.1:18333918-19000224 GCF_020740795.1 Apus apus | reverse complement strand
GGCTCCAAGGGCCAGGCTGGAGCGACTGGAGGTGACAAAGGAGCCGCTCCCAGGGAATTGCGGGCAGGGCAGAGGGGCCCTTCACCCCCTGCTGAGGAGGGGTGGGGCAGCAGCCGGTGCCACATCGGAGCCAAAGGGCACAGCCCTGGGGAAAGGACAAGGCAAAGGAGCAGAGAGAGGAGGGTGCCAAGGAGGGGGCAGGAGAGAGCACCTTCACCTGCCTTAAGGTGGAGGCTGCTCCACGCGGATGCAGCAGGAAGCTGGGACCACCCACTTGCCTTCCTGAGCCCCCCCACCCTGGGAGGTGCCAGGTCAGGCCCCTCGGTGGATGTCACACATCCAGGGAGGTCTCTGGCTCCACTAGAGTGAAGGCAGGGAGCAGAGAGGGATGGGGAAGCACCTGCTGCGGGTGGGTGAGGAGCCCTCCACAGCCAGGAATACCTTCCCTGCCCGTCCTGGGTGGAGCCGGCTCCTCCTCCTGGAGCCACAAGCCGCTCCTCTGGGCAACGGGAGGAGCTTGGAGCTGCAGCCGTGCCCTGGAGGAACAGTAGCTGGGGGAAAGACCCTTCCCTCCCAGCCCTTCTCCCCGGCTCCGACTGTGTCCCGGGACCCACTGCCAGCTCCAGAAGGGAGGTTGGGAGTGAGCTCGGGTGGCCAACAGGGCCCAGCAGGGTACAGGGGCCGAGGGTGTGCACGTTTCTGTCCCCTCCTCCACACCCTCCCCACCATCCCCCAGGTCAGGCACAGCTGGTGGGGAAGGAGAAGAGCTCAGTCAGGCTCGTTAAAAAACAGGCTTTTATTCTTCATGTGCTGCTCGCAGCCCCAGCGCCCAGACGCTGCTCTTGCCAAAGTTATTATGAAACAAATCAAGTCCCAGCCTCGGGCCTCGCTCTTGCTCCCTCTCTCTCTCTCTCTCTCTCTCCCCCCCCAACCCCCAAGAGAGTCAACATTGTACAAAAAACTCTATTTACAGGGAAAACAGTTCAGAAACGGCGAGTCCAAAAAAAAACAACAACCAACCCTCGCAATTCAGAAGAAAAGGTTCAGGGCCAATTACACCCCCTGCCCAGCCAGGCTTGCCAAGGGCTACTGGAAGCCCAGAGATTCTTGCCACTGGGCTACTAAAAGGAGCCTGGTAATTCCCAGGCCTGCAACAGCTGTTGCCTTGACCAAAAAGCTGGGGAATTGCATCCTAAAGAGGCTCAGTTGGATCTGCCCTAAGCACAAGACACCCCTCCCCCCCCCCCCCCGGGCTCCCCTTTCCTCAGGCACTTCCCAAGAGGGAATCTCTCTCCCTGCCCACCCAGAACCATCAGGAGCCTTCCCATAAAGCAGTGGGATGTGCTGGGGAGATTTTTTCACGTGACGCTGCATTCACATTAACTTTGAAACATAAACCACGAGGAGAAAACAACTCTTTCAAAAGAAAAAAGGGAGGGAAACCAACCCCAAAACCAAGCCCAGATCCCTCAGAAAGCGTAGCGGGTGCGGATGTCCTCCAGCTTCTTGGACACCTCAGGTGGGGTCCTATCCAGCTCTTCAGCCACATTTTTCTGTTTGTTGGGCTCCATGGAGTTGAACTGCTCACACAGGTCCCCATCGATCACATTCTGGAGGGGGGAGGAGGAGGGGAGTGAATGGGCACGACACAGAGGCACTGAACCCTGCCTCAAGGAGGGGGGAAAAAACGGCAACAGTTTGTTCCCAGGAGGTTCTTAATCCTGTCCTGGAAACAAGGCCGTGCTTGGTGACCTCAGCTGCTGAATAGCAGTGGTTAGCATCAAAATAATTAGTGGCCAGCTTGATTAACATAGGAGGAACCCATAAAGCCTGGGTGCAGCTGAAGGGAAGCAGAAGGGAAGATGGATCTGACTCAGGTCCAGGCGCTGGGAGGGCTGCAGGAGGTGACCAAAAGGCACCTTCAGGCAGATGGGAGACATCTTGGAGGCTTCTGCACCCTGCAAACCAGCCCCCAAGCTCCTCGAGAGCAAGAATACCCTCTGACAGGGCTGAGACAGCTTTCTGACTGATGCTACATGTTCCTCTGGTAGTAGTTGCCACCTGGTGACTCTGGTCCACAGCACTCAGGACCCCTTCTGGTCACTGCACTGAGCAGTGACAGCTTCAAACACAGCTCCTCAAAAGCAGGAACAGCCACTTCTTATCAGATTTCCCTTTCAATGGTGGGAAAAAAAATCCCCCAGGCAACACCCAGTCTGACTTAGTCACACCAAGAGCTGCTCCTGATGGAAAAGGAGGTGCCGTGGCAAGAACCAGCACAGCAGCAGCATCTCTGGGGCTCCAAACCAGCTCTCAGAAGGCTCATGAGAAGGGTTAAGAACCCCAAATGGATGCCCCCCCAAGACCCCCAGTCCCAAACACTCAGCCCTACCTTCACTGGGAAGTAGTAGGAGCGGAAACTGAGATGGTCTCGTCCACAGAGAGGAGGGTGCTCAGACCTCAGGTGCATCTCCACGTGCTGGAAGAAGTCATGATCCTGGGGAGATGGAAGAACTGGTCAGGGAACAGTTTGCTGCAGGTCAAGGCCAGGTGTCAGGCACCAGCCCCTGCCTGGAGCCCTGCTGTTACCAGGTTCTGCCCTGCAGGCAGCAGCCAAGGTCATGGTCACACCCTCAACCACTTCCAGCCTGGGAGCACCCATGGCAGAGCCAAGCAGCCAACCTGGCCAGGATCAGCCTCCCAGGACCTGTGCAGCTCCAACAGTGAATATCTGGGCACCTGCTGCTCCAGGAGGCCAAGAAGATCATCTTCAGGCCCCAAAGCATCAGTGCCTGAGCAGTAATTTGCAGGGTACACAAGGCACACCAAAGGATCTCTCCTCAGAGACACTAAGTCACCCCAGAGCTGCTCTGGAGCATGAACAGGTTTAGAAGAGCAGAGGAACAAGAACTCAGCTCCTCACCAAACCAGTGGAGGAGGAGTTCACAGGCTCCTCCTCTCCCCCTTGGCCTCGGAGACTTTCCTGCAGCCCCAGGTTTTCAGGCACTGCAGAGCCCTGGAGTTACCCCCAGGGGATGCAGCACATCCACCTGGGATGAGCACACAGAAAAAAGCAGGATGATGATGGGAATTGCTTACCTCGTGGGAAGTAAAAGGGACCAAGATCCCTATCCCCCCTGATAAGGTGGTGTAGACAAGAGATTCAGAGCCTCCTGGGATCAGGGTGGTCTTCTGTAAGGAAAGCACTGTCTCTCCCACGTGGTAATTCATGATCACTTCAGCCTGGAAATCAACCACAGAAGATTGTTGGTTGTTTTGGTTTTTTTCCTTTCTTTAGCTCAGAGAAAAGCATCAAAAGGCTTGAGAGAGGAATAAATTTGGCCACCTGCTAGTTCTGAAATGCCTGTCAAAGAAGAAGTGCCTTCCACCTGTGACCAGATGGCAAAACTCAGCAGGCTTCTGAATTACCCTCTGGAGCTGGACAAATGGATGGAAGTAATGAGGGAAAGCAGAGGAAGAAAATGAGCCTGCTGCTTCCAGCCAACAGCTCCTGCTTCAGAGGCTGGATTTGGCTCCCAGGGACAGTGAAAACTGATCACAGTAGATGTGTTATGAGCAGAACTGCCAATCCATCTCCTGGACGACACTGCAGAGGACTTCCCAGAAATGCAGTGTGTTCTTTTTCCACAAAATCCATGCCCTTTCCATGAAGAGTTACCTTCTGTGATGCTCCATTCAGCAGGCCCCTGTCCCAGAGAGCTTTGTTGCCTGTGGGATCCTCATCTACCTCATCGTTGGTGTTGGGAGGCAACCTCACCTGTGTGGGAAGAGTCAACAAGCTGCAGGGAAGCAGGAGGTGATCTCTGGGGAACCCTTGGGATCTGTGAAAGGCTGCTTTTGGTGGGCTCTACAAGAAGGACTTCATGCTGAAAGCAAAATCATTCCTTTGCCACTCCAAGAAGACCTTTAGAGGACAACATGTTGTCATGACTGATGAATTCACTCAAAAACAAAGGCAGGACCTCATGGCTGACCCCTGCCTGCCCCAGCACGTGCAGATCACCCTGGGAGGTACCATCAAAACCTTCTGAAGGTGGTTCCCACTAAAGAAGCAGTGTGATGGATGTGGGGCAGGAAAACCAAAGAGGATGGATTTGTGTGCATCAGGCAAATCCTGCAGGCAGCAAGTGTCAGCCACTGGCTGAACTCTGCACTCCCAAGCACACTTCAGGAAGAGATCAAAGCTCTGGCAAGAAAGACCATCTATTCTTTCCTCCTCCCCTGCTGAAATGCAGCCAAGTGGGGAAGTGTCAGCACTGACAAAGCCAACTTCTGAGAGGAAGTGACAGGGAAAGCTCAATGCCAGTGAAAGTAAAGAGTGATAACCCTGACACAACCTCTCCTGAGCCCTTTCACAGCCACAAGCTTTGTTTCAAGGCTCACTGACAGCAAGTTTGGGGGCAATTTTCACACAAGTTACTGAATGCTTCAGCAATGTATTTTTTGACCTGCTCGTGCTTTAACTTGTTGGCCCTTCATGAACAACCTGATAAACTGCAGCAGTTGGCTCTGACAAGGAGCCACCCCATCAAAACAAGTGAGTGGTCCAGGGCGTTGCCTCCAGCTGAGCACAGATCCTCATTCTTTTCAGACAAATCATGGATGTTTGAAGGCAAAATAAATCGTGTCCAAACAACAAAAAAAAAAGAGAACAAAACCCCAGCTTCTCTGAGGCACAAACTCACCACACAGATGTTGCCAAACTTGTCTGCTCCAGCCACAGTGTCATAATCCAGGAGGGTTGCTGTGGTGACCCAACGAGGGTAGGTGTCATCAGCAAAGATGATGAGCTGGTTCTCGTTCCTCTTGTAACGCACCCAGATGAAACTCTCCTGAACATCTGAAACAATCACCCTGTGCCCAATGGTTTGGATCCCACAGATGTAGTTGGCAATGTGCTTTGGAGAGAGAAAGGTCCAAACGTGAGTGCTTCAGATTAGGAGGTGTAACCTATTCACTCTACCCTACTCAACTCGAAACGCTTTCTCCCTGGGGACTGGGGCACATTCCCCATTTCCCATCATTTCCTCCTCAACGACCTCTTTTCTGGCACCCTGCAGCCCCAACCTTGCAACCCAACACCCTCCACACATCATCCTCAGCCTGCTGAACACATGGAATGTCCAGAGAAGAAGCACTGGACCTAGGAACTGAGATGCCAGGGACATCCTAAAGCAGGCACTGCTTCAGGGTCCCCTCGTTGCACCACTCGTGAAGACCTAAGGAGGAAAGTTCCCATTTTTCATGCAAATCATATTTTAGGATTAAAAAAACCCAAATCAAACACAAAAACCACTCAACACAAAACAAAATATGTTCCCCTGCAAGCTCCCAGCCTGCTGTGAACCTGCTGGAGTTCCTTTGTGCAGTCATGAGCAGCTGGCACAGGTTTTGCAGCTCACAAAAGGAGGAGGAGCAGAAAATTAAGAGCTAGAAAACCTTGCTCTGCAATTTCTTTTCCTGAAGTACTGCAGATGCTCAGCAAGAAGGATCATCTTCTTCAAGGAGAAAATTCCCTTTTCAAGAGTCTGGGGATCTGAAGAGGTGATCCCATGCACCCTCCAACTTCTGTTCCCAGCCTGCTGATCACCTAACCTAAGGAAATATTTCCAGCAGCTGTTCTGTGTCTGGAGAAGACCTCTTCCATTGGTAGCAGGTGGCCAAAGGTCTGGACAGGCTTGTGGAACTCCTGCAGGTGTCCATAAGCAGCCTGCACTGAGCTGGTATAAAAGGAGCCTGCAAAACCACTGCCTGAATGGTGACAGGAAAGCCAGGTGATGCCTGAGGGGCAGGCACAACAGCCCAGTGCAACCAGAGCTCCCAGCACTGCTCCAGGTGGATGCACCCAGCAAGGCACAGACATGGCTCTGACTCCTGGAGGGACCTCAAGGACCATCTGATCCAACCTTGCTAGGTAATATTATAGTTTAAAGGAGGTGGCCCAGCACCCTGTCCAGCTGAGTCTTAAAACTGTCCAGTGTGGGGGAATCCACCACTTCCACTGGGCGGTTATTCCCATGTCTGACTGTTCTCAGGGTGAAAAATTTTCTTCTGCATTTCAAAATCTCCCCAGGACTAACTAGTTCCCATCACCCCTTGTCACTTCCATATGACCCCTTTTAAAACAGGAGTCTCCATCCTCTTGGCAGCCACCCTTTATGGGCTGGTACTTGGTGACAAGGTCTCCCTTCAGTCCAAGTGCACTCTGAAGTCCAAGTGCACAGACACTCTTGGCCTGGAGAAGCTGCTAGACCCCAGTTTCCCTCCACTGCAAAGCATCACTCAACCCCAAGAGCACAGCCCTGACCAGGAACAAAAACCAGTACCTTGTTCTCACACTTCCTAAGCAGTTTCTTCTTGCCCAGGTCATAGACACGTAGGAGCTTCCCAACTCCAATTAAGACTCTACCTTGGAATGGAGCAATGGCTGCAGGAACCTCCTCCACAGGGGTCTGGAGAGAAAAAATGACAACTGTGAGACCTCCCCCACTAGGAGCTAAACTTCCAGCAAGCTTCAGAAGGGATTCAGCAAACAGTCCCAGTGGAAGCTGGTTGGCTTGTGCCAAGGCTTCCAACATTTTCTCATCACCACCTTTTTCTACAGGAGGGGCAAAGTCCTCTGGAGGCCTTTCAGTGGAGCACACGTGGTGCTAACAGAGCTCTGGGCACTTCACTGCCAGAAGGGGACCTCCAGGGAAGGACCCCCTGACTGGGTGGGCAGCAAAAGAAGACCAGGATCTTGTTGCCTCAGTTCTTCATTTTGATTTACACCCAAGCAAAAGATTTCATCCTGAACTCACCCATATCCTCTGTTTTTAAAACAAAGGCTTTCATCTAACTCAGCCATCTGTGACAGATGCTCTGAAGCTGCCACTGAAGGAAGTGTTAAATGGGAATAATTACAGTGTGTGCCCAGCATTCCAGTAACTCTGGGCTGAAAAATCTCCCACCACCAATCATGCCAGAAGGATCAGCCCCAGCAGAGAATGGCAACAACAGAGAGCTTTCCTAGCTTGGTTGCACTGGCTGAGAGAAGTTGTTTCACACCATCAGCACTGTTGACTTCCACGTGGGTGTTCAGTGACACCAGGAAAGGCCCTGGTCCAGGACAGATCCCACTCATTACATCAGGACTGTATGAAGTGAATAAGCCATAACATTCCTTTCCACATGCTCATCTGCTCCTACCTCAGCCCTGCTGGAAGCACGTGGAAAGGAGAACAGAATTGTAACTGATTTCTGCCAAAACCCTCACTAAAGCCCCAGAGACCTGTCAAGCAAACTGGTCACTAGGTGACCAATCATTTCTACACCCAACCAAAGACATGACAGCTCACAGCAGCTTTGTGGGGCCAGCCAAGGACTGAGAGTCTCAGCACCAGGGCCCAAGGATGAATTCACTTTGTAAACAAGGGCTCAGAGGGGCTCTGAGCTCATGTCCAAAAGGAAACTGTTGCTCCCCCTTCCCCAACAGGGGCCTGACAAACACTGCTCCTTTCCCATTTACCCAATTAGATGGGTAAGCCTAGGGCTAAGGAAAAGGACTGAAACTCTCAAGAGATCTGTGTTCAATCCCCATCTCTGCCAAAAGCTGTCCCAGATTCTTCTGGAGGAGGCAGCTTATTTTCTCCAAGGCTGCTTCCTTCCAGTGTGTAACATCAGCATGACAACCCTGTACTGCCATATTCCTACAGCACTTGGGGTGAAGCAACAGCCATCCCAGCACCCTGCCTCTCAGTGCCCCAGCCACCCCTCTCACCTTGTGCAGGAACTCCAGCTTCTCCCCACTGTTCACCAGCTTGTAGGTGTAGACAAACCCCCCAGCCACGGAGCGTGGGTTCAGGATCAGGTCCTTGGCCACTCCCACCAGCACGTACCACTCATCACCAGTATTGGAGAACCTGCACACGGCCACACTGGGAAGGACAGGACACACCAGGACATCAGGGTGGTCACCACACAGACTGGACTCCCTGACAGCACCACTTGCCCCCAGCCAGGCAGAGGGTTGGGAGCCCAACCTTCCAGCACTGACATTTAAATGTTTAGAGGTCATTTTGCCTCCCTGCAGGAACATTTAATGCCAACTCCTTCCTTCTTCCACACTCTCTGTACCAGAAGATGTGCTCCAGCTGTCACATGTCATAGAATCATGGAATGGTTTGGGTTGGAAGGAACCTTATAGATCATCTAGCTCCAACCCCCAGGCATTAATTTCATGCTTTCATAGGCTGGACATTGCCCAGCAGAGTCCAAAGCTTCACTAGAAGCTGTTTTTCAAAGCCTGTTCCAACTTGGACATGTACATATAACTTTCCTCACCTTCCAGTGTTATTTCCTGCCCACTGCCTGGCTCAGCCAGGTTGGGAATCCTGGACAAAACAGGGCAGAGTCAGCCCTTTGAATGGGCATGACCTAACTCCTCTTCACCTGCTGAGGCACCCACTGTTCTTGTTATTGTGTTGGTTTTCCCCTCCAGTCCCTCTAACACTTCCTTTCCATTTAATCTATGCTCAGTTTATCTGGGGAAGAGGGGAAGGGAGATGGCAGCACATTCTCTTGTTCCCAGCTCTCTTATCTATCATTTACACCCTTGTATTGCTCTTTAAGCACTGGGGTCCAGCAAACACATCTGGAGCACCAGCTCAGGGTGTCACATGCAGACAGATCAGGATGGGAAGTGAAGGAAAGGCAAGACAAAGGTTTGAAGCACGTGACACAATCCCTTCTGGAATTTCAAGCCAGTCTCCTGGTAACATGCTGCACCTGGAGTTCAACTCAGTAACACCTGAGCACAGGAAGGGAAAAAACCACACGTTGAGACTCATGACAAGCAGAGATTCTTGCTGCACCTGGCAATGCTTCTTACCTGAAGGCAGCTTCGTTCTGCTCCAGCTGCACCAGATCTAATGTATTTCCCTGGATAGGGTTCATCACCCTGATAACAGAAGCCCACTGGCCATTCCCTGCCTTGGGAGCACCAAAGATGGATTCAGGAAGGTTCTCATTCAGAAAGGCTGCAGCCATCTCTGCAGCCAGTTCCCGCTCGTCTTCACCTGCAGCCTCCACCATTTCCTGCAGCACATTAGACAGGAGAAAAGAACAACTCAGTGCATTTCCTTTCCAGCATCCTCCCTGTTTCCCAGGTATTCCAGGCTAGGAATTGCCTGTGAAGACATAAAAGCCACCCAGTCCCAAACCTTCTGCCTGCCCTGAGCTCATTCCCAAGGAAGTCTCTGCAGCTTGGAGCACAGCAGCTCCAGCTCTGCCCTGCCCAAGGGGCAGCTGCTTCTCTGCATCAACAACTCTGGAAACAGCACAAGAAAAACAACCCACTGAAATCCAAACACCCTCAAACAGTGACAGAAAACCCAGAGAATGGTGTTACACAAGCACGACTGCTCTCCACTATGTGGTTCTGTAATAACATGGAAAAGAAAGGAGCACTGGGAAGTGGTGCATCCTGCTGGGATTTTTGAGGCACATCTTTCATTCCCTCCAGTCCCTGCATCCACACAAGGCACAGAAACGTGCTGGGAACCTGGGCTGGTTTGGTAGGTTTTTTTGGTAGTGGGAAAAGGGCCCCATGGGGTGGCTCAGATGAGAAACTGAAGAGCTCCCCCACCTCCAAAACTAGAGAGTCAAAGAGCCATTAGAGAGACAATGGATGCACCTCTGGGATTAACATCCAAAAGAACTGAGGTAAGAGCTGAGCAGGGAAAGCAGCTGGAGAAGAGCAGAGATGGAGAGGAGAGAGGTGCCAGTGGTTGGTGAGGGAGAAGGGGAAGAAGATGCCCAAGCAGAAGTTTCCCTGCAGCCTATGGCAAGATGGCAGCTGTGCCCCTGCATTCATGGAAGAACGTGGTGGAACATTCCCTGAAGGTGCCAGGAGGGATGAATGTGGATTTGCTGCCAGTGGGCTTGGATGATGCAGCTGTGGAAGACTCTGCACCAGGACAGGTGCCTGTTCCTGAAGCACCCATGACTCTGTGGGCAGCACTGGAGCAGCTCCAGACCTGGTGGGAATGACTCATGGAGGAGAGGTTTGTGGAGGACTCTCTGCCACGGGAGGGACCCCGTGGGGAAGCAGGGCAGGACTGTAAGGAATCCTTTCTGAGGAGGAAGGAGCAGCAGGAACCACCAGACTGTGAACTGACTCTAAACCCCATCCCCATCCCCCTGTGGGGAAGGAGAGAAATGGGGAACAAAGTGATTTGGGCCCAGGAAGAAGGCAGGGCTGGGGATAATGTATGTGAGCCCTGCTCTGGGTGTGTCTGTGTCCTGTGGGCATCTGATTGGTGTGAAATTACAATTATGATTTTTTTCCCCACGTTGAGTCTATTTTGCCTGTGACCTTCATCAGTGAAGAACCCTCCTTGCTCTTGTCTTGACCCAAGAGCTTCTAGCTGGGTTTGTCCTCCCCATCCCAGTGTGTGTGGGAGTTGAGCGAGCAGCCACGGGGCTGGTTCCTTGGTGTTGTGACTTAAACCAGGGCAGAACCAGCATGCAGGGAGGATTTCCAGCTGCAGAATTCCCCAGCAGGGAACAGGTGAGTGCACCTGTCTCCCAGCCCCATTACCTCAGCCATCTGCTGCTTCCTCTGGGCCTTGGTGGCCTCAGTGTAAGCGTTGTGGTCCGTCTCGATGATGATCAGGTTGTTGCTCTCGGGGTGAATGACGAATTTCCGGGGTGTGTACTGCAAGGGGAAGGCAACCTGGTTGAAGACTGCCCCCAGTTTCTCCAGTGCCAAAATCCTGGGGGACACAAAGATGTCACATGTGTTGAAGGAGGGCTGAAAGCAACTGTCCCAACGGAACAAAACTGGAGCTGAGCTTTACAGCTTGGTGATGAAACAAGCCGAACCCAAGAGGAACAAAGAGCACGTGGATGGAGGAAAGTGAACGTTTCATAAAATCTTGGAATGGTGAAGGTTGGAAGGGACCTTCAAAAGATCATCAGGTTCCAAGCTCCCTGCTCTGAGCAGGGACATCTCCCCCTAGACCAGGCTGCACAACCCTCAAAGTGTTTGGGGAACACATCAGCTGAATCTCAACGTGACACCAGGCTTGGACACACAATCAAGCGCTCCTCAGAGACATTTCAGTTAAAACAGTATGAAAAATAACAATGCCAGCTCTTTCCTCCTGTCACTTGCCAGCTGAAATGCCACTTCTTCTGGCATTTGGGTCCTAAAAACCACAAGTTTCTCAAGAAAGAATGACTCCTTTAAAAGCCATGAATGCTGGAATATTTCAGTGAGGACAGATGTGCAAACAGAGCCTGTTCCAGTGCATAAAGCAGAGCTCCTGAATTTGTGCCCCCCACTATTGCTTTCTCTTTTTCATATCTATCCAAGCTGAACGTTGAAAAGGCAACAAACACACCCCTGTCATGCCTCTGATTTCTCCAATCACGTGGCTTATTTTCTGCAGTCAATTCAGATCCCAAATCACAAGCTCCTGATACATGATGGGTTCACAGTTACGAAAAAAACTTCCCTCCCTGAGGATCAGAGAAGCAGACCCTGTTTCTTTCTGACAGTTTAACTACACTTGTATTCCATTTGTTTTCCAAAACCCATCCAAGTGTTTCTATCATATAGAATCATAGAATGTTTTGAGTTGGAAGGGACCTTCAAGATCATTTAGATCCAACCCCCTGCATGGGCAGGGACACCTCCCACCAGCCCAGGTTGCTCCAAGCCCCATCCAACCTGCCCTTCAACACTGCCAGGGATAGGGCAGCCACAGCTTCCCTGGGCAACCTGGGCCAGGCTCTCACCACCCTCACAAAGAATTTCCTCCTCATGTCTCACCTCAATCTCCCTCTTCCAGTTTTAATCCCTTCCCCCTTGTCCTCTCCCTCCCTGCCCTTGTCCCAAGCCCCTCCCCAGCTTTCCTGGAGCCCCTTCAGGCACTGGAAGCTGCTCTAAGCTCTCCCTGGAGCCTTCTCTTCTCCAGCCTGAACACCCCAACTCTCCCAGCCTGTCTCCAGAGCAGAGCTGCTCCAGCCCTCCCATCATCTCTGTGGCCTCCTTGGGACCCTCTCAAGAGCTCCATGTCCTTTTGGAATGTTTCCAGAGAAGGAGACTCCACAAGCTCTCTGGGCAGCCTGTCCCAGGGCTCTGTTACTCTCACAGTAGAGAAGTTTTTCCTGATGTTTAACTTGAACCTCCTGTTCAAGTGAATGGGCCAGGTTGTGCCCATTGCCCCTTGAAGTTAAAGCCACTTTACCTCTTTCCTTTCGAAAGCCTAGTGAGAACCCACCACCCTCCCCTCTCCCTGGATGGAGCTATTTGCACTCCCCCAGGAGCCCTTACCTCAGAGTGTTGGTGGAGATGGCTACAATGCCCTCTGGGCACTGCTCAGAAGCAAATCCAGATGCAAACTCCAAGGTCTCATAAGAGAGGGGAGTCAGGTGGAAACGTGACTGGTAGGAATAACTGAGCCAGGAACGACTTGACATGGCCAGCACCTGAGAACATGGAAAACAGGGAATGACAAAGAGAACACACCATGAGGTGTGGAGTTGGGGGGCCAAGCTCCCTCCTTGCAGGATGAAGGGCTGCACCCTGCCAGCCTCCAACCCACCAGAACAACAGAATCCTTGCAGGTGGACTCCACCCAGCTCAGAGCATTCCTCCAGGGATCCTGCTGGCTTTCAAGGGACAGTTTTAGCTGGGAATTGCTTAGAGCACCAGCACTTTAAAGCACCATCAAGACAGCAAGATATGCAAACAGAGGCACAATCAAAACTCCTCTGTAAAGGCCAAGATCAACAAATACTTTCATATCTTTTTTTCCTTTAAACAACTGACTGCTCTAATGGGAACAGGTCTATTAAAATAAATATTTACTGCTTTGTCACAACCCAAACGCTGTAGGTCTCCAAAGTGAAATTTACTTAAATTAATCAGCAGCCTATTTTCAATCAAGTTAAAGGAAACAAAGGAAGCAGAAGGACTTCTAAACTCTTCAGCTTCATCCACTTGGCTAAATACAGTTCAGTGCTAAATCACTTTCTGCCTGCATGGCAAAAGGTGGAATTACACTGAAGCACCAACAGGCAACTCCAAGCCCACTGCTGCTTGGCCATCAGCTGGTTTGCTCCTCCTACTGTGAGACAAGGAACCAAGAGTAGTCTGAGAGTAGAAGAGCACTCAGCTATTCCACAGGTATCTTCTGCTAGAGCTGCAAAGCCCCTCACCTGCAGGGCAGGAGCAAGCTGGAGACTCACCCCATGCATCAGAACATTCAAGCCCAGCTCAGATTCCCCTCATCCAGCCCCCTGGGCTGATGGACACTATTTCCCAACTCTGAAGGTGTCATCCAAACATGAGTCAAGCAGGGGGTGGCTGATCTCCCCAGTGCCACATCAGAAGGGCTGGAAATGGCACTCGTGATGAAACACAATCTTCCCTCTGTGCCAAATCCTGCAAATCTTCTCCTCAAACCACGGATGGCAGCTGTCCAGCCCCTGCCTCAGCCATCCACAACATGTGCAGGAGACAACCATCCACTGCATCAAGGAGTCAGGGGGTAAAGATTTCTGCTTCCTTAAGCCCAAGAATCTGCTCAGAACTTTCCAGCCATGCTGCACACACAGCCCACGGGTCAGATGAGCCCTAGTTCAAAGAAGGCAGGGCAGCACCCCACATGACTTCCCAAGAAGGAAGGGGAATACCAACAAGAACAAGGTTGTTTGTGAAAGTACAAGCTGTGAGCCAGGCAACCCCGTGATGAAGTCATTCTACTTCCCACCCTTACCCAAAGGGTCCTGCTGTGCTCCAAGGATGCTTCCCCACCCTGGCCACCATTTAGGAAAACTGGGATGTTGCATCTGGGGACTGGATCTGCAGCCCCCTCACTTCACTTACTGCCTCTTGGCCTTGCATTCGGACTCGGAAGAGTTTCACAGGTCGTGAGCCAAGGTATCTGGTCCTGGTATCTGAAAGATCTCCAGTAACAGGATCCAGGACAGTTCTGAGCAGCACACCATTCTAGACAGTAACAAAGCAAAGAGTTGGATTAACACTACAGGTAAGAAATAACTAGCTACAACCAGTACTCCAAACAGAAGAGGTAATTTCTAAGGAATTAGGTGTTTGTTTTCTCAGCTTCCTGGACAACTCCCTTTTCCAGCCATGTTGGCTCTGAACATTCAACTCCTGCAGGGCAGAATTACTGGAAAGCAAACAAACCAACCAACAACCCTCCCCCAAAACCAACAACAAAGCCAAAAAAACCCCAACAGACCAAGAAGTTTGGTACATCCCATAAGCCAGGAAACACCTGAGGGCCTATTCCAGATGCTAATCCCTTTTGGTCCAAAGTGTGTACCCAAAAAATTCATGACTGCTCTGATTACATGTTGAATTGTTACAACAACATTTTTTTGGTCAAAGATCAGTCAGTCCTGTGTGCAACAAAAAAGCAGCAGAGATTTTAGAGCAGAGCCTGTGGTTGGGAGAGGTTGCTCCTTCAAAAACTGCCTGTAGGGCAGAGTATCAAGGAACTGCTCAACAACATTTTACCTAGAGAAGAGCAAGGTTTTGGTTTTGTTTTTCTTATCAGAACGTGCCCTCTTTCTGGAAGGGGAAAAGCAGAATTTGTCCTACATGAAGTCTGGGATAACATGCTGTCTTCTGACTCCCAAGTCTAGGAACTGGGGAAATTTGCACCTCTCTTAAGTCACACAGTGAATTCCCCAGCCACAGCTGATAAGTGTTGTAACAGAGAGGGAACAACCAGGCTTTGTATCATGCTGTGACAAGGCTGTTCCAACAATCCAGCTTGTAAGTCCAAGGCTCACCCAGAAAAGCCTGGCAGAACCAGGCAGGCAGTTCTCACCTGCAGCCCAATGTTCAGGTACAGAAATCCAATGGAGCCTCTCTCTCCCAGCTCATCCTGCTTCTCTGTTCCACCCATCTCCACAATACAGAGAGACTCTGGCTGTGCAGGAAGGGCCTGCATGCTCAGAGGCTGCAGGCAATCCTGTGGGAGACAGAAAAGAGGTAACACACCAGTCAGCAAGGCTTGGCATGGCAAGAGGGGATTCAAGTTCCATCTGAGGAGTGTAAAGATGCCCTTTGAAATCTCCATAAAGGAGTATTCAGCACAAGAAGAAAGGAGAAAGTCACAATGGATGCTGGCTCTGTGGATTTTGGCAAGGAGGAGTGGTTGCAGCCCTGGGGTTTGGAGAAGATAAACTAGACCCTTCCAAATTCTTCTAGCACAGTTTGCAGCTATTTAGCATGGAGAAATCTGAGTGGAAGTTAGGTTACTTCAGTCATCCTCTGGACACTCATCTGTTGCAGGGAGAGAAATGATAATGCTGCTTTGCTGCTGACCTGCCTGCAGAATGAGTCTGCTTTTACTACAGGTATAAACCCACCAAACCCCAAAACAAAGAAGAACAGGTTTTAGTATCTGATCAGCTGAACCTCCAGGCACGTTAGATTTAACAAGGGAACCTGTTACAGGTCAGATCAAGGGCCACACTCCTGCAGAGGAAAGCCACACAAGGTATTCCTTGCTAGTCACAGAATCACAGGATCTTAGGGGTTGGAAGTGACCTTGAAAGATCACCCAGTCCAACCCCCCTGCCAGAGCAGGGTCACCCAGAGCACATCACACAGGAACATGTCCAGGTGGGTTTGGAATGTCTCCACAAGAGACTCCACAGCCTCTCTGGGCAGCCTGTCCCAGGGCTCTGTCACCCTCACAGGAAAGAAGTTTTTTCTGATGTTTATGTGGAACCTCCTCTGTTCCAGTTTGCACCCACTGCCCCTTGTCCTATCACTGGACATCACCGAACAAAGCCTGGCTCCATCCTCCTGACACTCAGCCTTTACATATTTCTAAACACTGATGAGGTTGCCCCTCAGTCTCCTCTTTTCCAAGCTGAAGAGGCCCAGCTCCTCATCAGGGAGATGCTCCACTCCCTTCATCATCTTTGTGGCTCCGTGCTGGTCTCTTTCAAGCAATTCCCTGTCCTGTTGAACTGAGGGGCCCAGAACTGGACACAATATTCCAGATCTGCTTTGGTGAAGCCACAATAGAGGGGGAGGAGGTTCTACTAACCACCTACTAACCACCCCCTTTCTAATCCACCCCAGGATGCCATTGGCCTTCTTGGCAACAAGGGCACACACTGCTCGTTCACGGTCCTACCACTTCGAGATGGAAAGACAGCTCGGATGGCTCCAGCCCACCTCTGGAGCACACCCTCCTGAACATTTCAGGAGCCACTCACCGAAGGGTCAAGGGAAATGATCCTGACAGTGTTGTCCACCAGCCCCACGGCCAGGAAGCGGGAGCGCTGCTCGCCGGGCGGCACGTTGGCCAAGCTCATACACACCACGTCGGCCGACATCTCCTTCCTCTCCGTGTACTCGTTCAGCTGCCCTGACTGGAAAGGAACACCCCAAGAGACTCATCAACCATGTCTTTCCACACTTTCTTCCCACCTCTTTTTTTCTAAGATGGTGCTCTGGTGTTTGATTTTTTCTGTACAGCCTGATTTTGTGGTGCCTTTGGAAGAGGAACGGCGACAGGATACGCACGCAATTCCCAGCCTCAAGTTATCAGTGAACTTCAGACTTGAATTAGCCATCAAGTCACCTCAGACAGACATTGTCAGGACATGCAGGGCTTTGATCTACCTGTTCCAGAAGGATACTTCAGTACAGAACCCCCTTAGAATCACAGAACTCTTCAGGTTGGACAAGCCCCTTGGGATCACCGAGTCCAACCATCATCCCTGCTCTACAAAGTTCTCCCCTAAACCACATCCACCAACACCACATCCCAACCACCCTTCAACACATCCAGGGATGGTGACTCCACCACCTCCCTGGGCAGCCTGTTCCAGTGTCTGACCACTCTTGCTGTGAAAAAATCCTTCCTAATGTCCAGTCTGAAGCTCCCCTGGTGCAGCTTGAAGCCCTTCCCTCTTGTTCTGTCACTAATTGCCTGTGAGAAGACCAGCACCAACCTCTCTACAATGACCTTTCAGGTGGTTGTAGAGACTGATGAGGTCTCCCCTCAGCCTCCTCTTTCTCAAACTAAACATCCCCAGCTCCTTCAAGCATTCTTCACAAGATTTTTTCTCCAGGCCCTTCACCAGCTTTGTTGCCCTCCTCGGTCCTTGCACCAGCACCTCTCTTGAACTGAGGTGCCCAAAACTGCAGGGCTGATCAAGGATCAATCCCCAGCACCCCCCATGCTCTCCCCCTCACTCTTCCAAACCCATTCACAGCCTGAACAGAATCCCAGACTGGTGTGGGTTGGAAGGGACCTTCAAGATCATCTAGATCCAACCCCCTGCATGGGCAGGGACACCTCCCACCAGCCCAGGTTGCTCCAAGCCCCAACCAACCTGCCCTTCAACAGTGCCAGGAATGAACATACAAACACCCAGCACAGACATACCGGGTCCATCTCAAAGTACACCAGCTCTCCTCCAGTCAGTGCTATCACTACTTGTCTCTGGTTCACAGCACATTTTACAATGGTTTTCTTCCCTGGTGTCTTCCATTCATTAACTCTTTTATCTGCTCGAATGTGCCTGATCCCATCTGGGTAAACCTGAAGGAAAAAAAAAAAAACAGAGGTCACATGAATTCTGTATTTGCCATCTCTGCACAGCTCCCATCTCACTAGTGATGCCCACACAGGAAAAGCCAGAGGGTAACACACAAAACATCATCTAGTTCCCACTCCCCTGCATGGGCAGGGACACCTCCCACCAGCCCAGGTTGCTCCAAGCCCCATCCAACCTGCCCTTCAACACTGCCAGGGATGGGGCAGCCACAGCTTCCCTGGGCAACCTGGGCCAGGGTCTCACCACTCTCACAGCAAAGAATTTCCTCCTCACGTCCAACCTCAATCCCCCTCCTTCAGTTTTGAACCTTTCCCCCTTATCCTCTCCCTCCCTGCCCTTGTCCCAAGCCCCTCCCCAGCTTTCCTGGAGCCCCTTCAGGCACTGGAAGGTGCTCTAAGGTCTCCCTGGAGCCTTCTCTTCTCCAGGCTGAACACCCCAACTCTCCCAGCCTGTCTCCAGAGCAGAGCTGCTCCAGCCCTCCCATCATCTCTGTGGCCTCCTCTGGACTCTCTCAAGAGCTCCACATCCTTTTTGTGTTGGGGACTCCAGAGCTGTACACACTATTCAAGGCTGAACACCTCATTCTTCAGATAAATCCATGCCCTTAGACACGATGCTGTCTCATTTCTACTGTAGAAACTGGGGTGTGCAGCAAGCAGAGAGCAACAGGCAAAAGCAGGCAGATCAGAAGCAGCTTTCCATTACCTGTACCAAAGCATCATCACCAAGGAGAGAGCAGGACAAGGTGGGTGTAGTACCCAGGAATCCAGAGTCAGTCACTTCTTCTACAGTCTCTCCGATAGACAGCACCAGCGTGGCGTTCACGAAGGACACAATGATATAGGCATCAAATTCATCTGGTCAGGGGAGACAGGGAATAAAAAAAGGTGCTGATGAAACACATGCAAGGCTTCCCAACAAAATCAGCAGCCCAAGGGATGTCTAGCAGTTGCTCTTCAGAATTCCTGTAATAATTCCATCTGTGGGCAGCATCGTGCAAGTTCATTCTAGGACACTGTCCCCAAGCCAGTCACTGCTGGGCTCCAAGCAAGGCAAGACTCAGCCAGGGATCAAGTGATGATCCAGAGGCACTTCATGATACTCTACACTCTGGCAAGCAAGACTCCTGCCTACTTTTTTCAGACAGCACAAGGTCTAGAAGCCTTTAAGACACTTGCCCCACCCTCACAAGAGGAGCTGAATCCAGATTTAACACCCAATGATGTCAAATTAAATGCTCTGCTCCAATAGTGGGAGCACATGGATCCCATCTGTGGAAACCACCCTGTGGATGCTGCAAAGAGGAGCCTGTAGGACCAGCTCTCTACCTAGATCCAGATAATAAAAGGCCGTGGAGAAGAAGCAGAGTGCAGTGCAGCAGAGGAGCTCAGGGTTAGCCTGCCTTGCCCTCAGCAAGAACCCTGAGGAGCTCACACTCACACAGCCACCCACAGTCTCC
Organism: Apus apus; assembly: GCF_020740795.1. Classification (NCBI taxonomy): domain Eukaryota; kingdom Metazoa; phylum Chordata; class Aves; order Apodiformes; family Apodidae; genus Apus; species Apus apus. The sequence goes on along the minus strand of NC_067292.1, from coordinate 18,981,140 downwards.
TGGGATGAGAAACAATTCAGTTTTATTTAAGACACAGTGACCTTTGCTTCTACTGGAATCAGTTGACAGGATTGCCAGTACTGGCTTCTCCCAAGGGGGACAGCTTGGGAGAGTCCAGTAGCTTGGATGCAGAAGAGCTGTGCTCATTAAAATGAGCATCAAAAGAGCTGATCTGGAAGGAGAGAAACCATGGGAAAGACAGGTAGTAGTAGGGTTGGGTGAGGGGAGTGCTCTGGTTCACTGCTGTCCATTTTCATCCTGCAGGAGGTATTTAAAGAGGGGGAGAGGAGAGTCCCATTAAAACAGAACAACATAAGCAGCAGAAACAATTCAGTCTACTGGGAAATGGGGCCAGGAGGATCAGTGGAGCAATAAGATTGCCTCAGAGAAGCAACTCCACTCCTGCTGTTGTCATGCAAGTCCTATTTCTTACACAAAAAAAAAAAACAACCCCATCTTAAGGCAACTTAACCCAAAAGCTCAGACTTAGGCAGCACAGCACAAGATAATTAGCAGAGATGAAGGTGGAAGGGAACTGTCAGTTTCTGCCCTTGAAGAGAGCTTCTCCATAATGTGCAAGTGAGAGAGACACAGGGAAGTGGCTACTGACTCTCCAAGTAGAGAAAGAAAACAGAGAACTCTCCCTGGGATAAACACAGGATGCCAGCAAATACCAAAGAGGAGCTTAAAGGAACTGAGCTGATTTAACTGCAACAAATGCTTCAGGAACTGACCCTTTTCTTACCCACCCTTCTTAGAAGGAGGAGTTGCCAAACCTGCCGTGTCACGTTTGTAACAAAGCTCTTACATAGAGCTGAAAATATGCAAGTGAAAGAAAACATCCTTCTTCTCTCCAACATCTGGTACACAGACCACAGCTCTGGTCAAACTAACGAGCTTTGGGTAATTAAAGCTGTCCCAACAGTGGTCTGTGGGATCAACTCTGTTACTACTTTATTAAGGGGTCACAGCCTGTCACCTCCAACATGCTCCTGAACCCCACAGGCAGGAGAGCATCCACTTGGGGAAATAAACCAACACAAACTGAACCTGCACAAGGAAACTGAGGAGTAACATCAACTATTTAAACACTTGGCCTCACAGAACTTCTCTAACACGAGAAGCAGAGCTTGGTGAGACCTACACCACTACACACTGGTTGTTTCCTACACTGAACAGCAGCTTCTCCCACAAACTTGCATCCATTTTTCAGCTCCAGAAGTCTACAAGAATTCCTCGATGGTTTTACCCAGAATGTCAAGCAGTTCACAGGCTAAAGCATCTAATTCATAAATACCCTGTAGACAGGATGTTTGAAAAATTCCATTTCAAAGACCATCACTGCTTTCCAAACTTCTTGAGAGCTGCTGCTTTCCTCCCTGGGGACTGTCACTCTTGTGATAACCACCCCCTCTGTCCCAGCTGGAGGCTCAGCCATGTGATTTGGAGCAGGACAGAGAGGTCCCATCTGAAAGCCAACCAGATTTCCTTAGTCCTGCTCTAACAGAAAACTCCTTCCTACCTCTTCATACTTCTTCAGCTCTTTCTTTTCCCTGGCTAACAGTTAGATCAGTGTCTTCAAGTCCTGTGTCAATAATAGTGACAACTGCATTTCTGCTTGAAGTCCAGCAGTGCTGCTTAATGCCTCTCTCTGCTGGAGCTTTGGAAATAAAGGCTCTCATCTACCAGGATAAAGCCTGTGAATGAGACACATTCAACTAGATTCAAACAATACAATTTTGGTTTAGACAAATCCAGCAGCCTCGTTGAAATTAAGAGGACTAAATTCCCTGGGGCACACTAGGAAGTGTTCTCAGATATAAAGATGAAAAGAGACCTACTTAGCTCTGCACAATCCCAAGCATAACATGAGGCTGCCCAGAGTTCTGAACAGATCAGTCTTATTTTGTATGCAGACACAAGACTTGAGAGATGCTGACTGCTGTTCTAATTGCTCCAGTTAGCTCCTTCCAGTGAGTAACAGACATTTCAATGACTCTGAAGAACCACAGCTGGACTTGCTCTCCTGTGCCTTCATCACAAGCTTTCTGCAGCTGTTCATGAGCAGTCATGAAAACACCACATCTCAGCCCATCAGCTCCACACTACTGTCCTCCTTTGTCTTTGTCAGGGATGCAGTCTGAGTTACTCCATGAGAATTCCACTCCTACACACCCATCCATGCCTGAATCAGCTTGCTCATGCTCTGCAGCATCTGAATTTGCACTGATATAAATGTAGTCACCAGTAGCTCAGAGAAGCTTGGTGAACAACCAGAAGAGCAGAGACAAAATCCAGGATTATTCTCACTTGTAAGACAGTGATGGGATGACAGCACATTTTCCTGGGCACATTGTGTTTACTACTGCCTGGAGACTCAGTAGCTGTGACTGCACACTGCCAGGCAGGGACTGCAGACTGCAAAGCCTCAGCTCCCACCTCTCCTCACGGAAGCAAAGAGCCATCCAGCTCCTCCAGACCTCAGGATGGAGTGGCAAGAGGGTTTGGTCTGAATCCCCATCCACTTCTGCCTGATAGGCAGACACATTCCATAAGCACAGGGCAATCCCAGGGCTGGCAATACCTACAGGTGCTTCAAGCACATTCCACTTTCTCTGGAAGGTCTGTACAAAGTAGCTAGGAGACAAACCTCAGGCCAGAAGGGAGCTAAAAACACCCCTGAAACACACACCTCTGATTCTGGCAAAAACTGACCATTCTGCACAGACACAGCCAATGATTTTGTTCCCCAAAGATCACAAGATAGAATGGGAGCTGCTTTCTACTCCTCACCTACACCTCCATCTACCACCTCCAACCACACAACAGCTTCTAGAATGAATTTACTGGAAAGCTTAACAGAAAAAAAGCAGCCCCAGGATTTGGGGGATTCTCTGTGGTTAACCTGTGGGAGGGTATAGAAGCCCCCAGCAGTAGGTACACACCTGTGGGGATCAGCACCTCCACCACCAGCCACCTGTGGAAGAAAAAAAGAGGCTTGGTATTGGTAGTGTGAATCACCACCTACCAGCCAGGGTTAGTATCTGCTTTGAAGGCTGCAAACTTGAAGGTGTCCTACAGAGGCCTTGCAGCACACACACATTGTGGCACCAAGGAAGAGCCTGGCAGCTCCATGCTACCATCTGGACACTCCAAAACCAGCACCTGGGCAGTTTCAGGGTTAAAAGACACGTTTGGAAAGGTTCTGTAGTCTTTTGGATGGAAACCTGCTAAAAGTGTTTCTGAACTGGATGAGTTGTAACTTGGGGATGGGTTTTATATAACTTTCAACTGGATTCAAAAGGTAGGATGGGTTCACAACAGCTACAGATTCCAGCCCTGCTGAAATGATTGAGAAGATCTTCATCCTGAAACCTGGAGAATGTGGGAGGAGGGGAAAAAAAAAAAAAAGAGGCAGCAAGACTGGTCTGTTCCATGTAGGTTAGATTCCTCCATCTCCTGGAAAGTCAGAGTCATCCTCAGGAACAACAAGAGAAAAGGTTTTAAAACCCTAAGGTGATGTCAGAAGGCTCCACCTCTCAGAGGGAAGAAATGTTACCAACTCCTTTTTCAGAAGGCAGGAGCAAAGGTTTGTCTCTAACAAACTGGAATGTCTCTTGGAAGAAAAACTTAAGACACTTTTGCAATGAACTGTGAAAACACTTTCCTTCTGACCCTTTTATTTCTGGGAAACACGAAGGCACTTTGTGCTCAAAGCTCCTTCCCTGCTGCTCAGAAGCCTCAGAATGTGAGCAGAGGGATTGGTGGAAGGTCTTAGGTGACAGGTTTCAGGTGATAAAGTCAACTCCACAGCAAGGTCTGAAATTCCCACTGGGTTACTGGCTCTGCCTAGAAGACACACTACTCTGGGAAGTGTTCCAGGGCAGGTTGGATGGGGCTTGGGGCTGGTCTGGTGGGAGGTGTCCCTGCCCATGCAGGAGGTTGGACCTAGATGATCTTTTAAGGTCCTTTCCAACCCAAACCAGTCTGGGATTCCATGATTGCTTAAAACCAAGACACCACTGCAGGCTAAGGTCTCCACTGGCATTTCCATATCCAGTGCACAATCCTACAGGAAATCTCTGCAAACTTCATACAAAGCCCAGACTCAGGAACAACCTCATGAGACTGTCAGAACCCAGAACAGCCTCAGTTCAGGCTCTTTAGATGTTTCTGAGGCACTTTGTTCTCACCCCCAAGAGAAAGGCAGGCCAAGGGATGACATTTCTTCTTGTACTTCAGGAAGGCAAACCCATTATTTCTCATCAGGAAAAAACCAACAAAACCCAAGCCTGCAATCCAGAACATTCTGCCAATTTCAAATCCTGACCTTCCTGGCATCAACAGTCTCCTCAACACTGCTGGGCTTTTGAATAGGGAGCATGTCCTAACCCAAAGAGACTGTTTTCTTTGCAGATATGCATAGAAGGAAGTAATAAAATACAGACACTGTTGCTGATTTATCTGCTTTGTTCCATAATTTGGATCCCACTCTCTCACACAAAGCTGATTACTGTAGTTGTCAACACACAGAGAAAGATTAGTGAGTGTGCTCCAACAAAAAGCATCATCACTGCCTGCTGATGTTGGAGCAGGAACTTATGGGAAGAGGGAAAGGATGAGAAATTCAGCATACTGGGTGATGGATGCAGGTGCTTCTTGTCAAAGGGATGTGTGACAATTCTAGGGGAGCAGAGGGTGGTTTTTAAGCTTAAACAGGTGGTTGCTGATTCAAAATGTTCCTTTTGGGGATGGCTCCCAACCATCCTGCAGCACCTTTCCCAGCTCCTTGGACAGAAAACCACAAAAAGCCAACAAACAAAACACACCACAAGCCATTATCACCTCCTTGTACATGAAGAAAATGCTGCTTACCTTCAACGTGTCTCCTCACAGTCCACACAGCATTGGGGTTACCAGGCAGCTCTGAGACAGCCATTTCAGAGACCTACAAGGCAACAGGAACAAGGTTCTTTTGCAGACAGATGTTCAGACAGATGTTCAAACCACCAGCAGCTTCTAAGCTTTCCCACAACAGGGCAGGCAAGCTCATAATTCCCAATTTTGATCCTCTCCCCCCACACCAGATGTGCTACAGGGTAGAATACATCCAGGAATGATAAGGCTCTGGATGATCAGCTTGAAAACAAGGTCACCCACCCCCCAGCAGCAGCTGGCAGACACAGGGAATGGTCCAGCTTCATGCACCCAAGTGTGAGGAGAGACAACATGTAGGTGGCTGGAGTCATAGAATCATATCATGGAATGGTTTGGGTGGGAAGGGACCTTAAAGATCATCTAGATCCAACCCCCCTGCATGGGCAGGGACACCTCCCACCAGCCCAGGTGGTGCCCACCCAACCTGCCCTTCAACACTGCCAGGGTTGGGGCAGCCATGGTCTTTGAGACTCTAAGAGTCAACAGCACAGCCCTCCTACTTCCAAGAAGCAAGCCTGAAGAAAGCTGCTCTCTCCAGTGTGTGGCAGGAGGAGGATCCCTTCACTTCAGCACCCTTATTTTCAAGGATCATCTTGCACTGCCCCTCCCACTCAAGCTGTTCTTCTGAAGTGCTGAAAGTCCTACCTCAAGTCCATGCCTTAGAACCCTCAGAGATGAGCGGGGACCCCGACCACAAGCCACGTACAACTGGGGTGTGTCTTCATTGGCCAAATCTGCTATCTGTGTGGAGAAACAGTGTCAAGCAACAGTCACAGGAAGAGAAAATCAAACTACATACTCCATGCTACTGCTCTGGGAATGTTAAAACCCCCTGGGAATGAAAAACTTGTGTGGTGAATGGGAGCTTGCTGATGGCAACATACCTGACAGCACAGAATGGGAGATAAACTGTCCAGCTCATCCACCAGCACCAGGTTCTTGAGAGGTCGTGGCTGGAAAAAGAAGGTGTCTCCTTCCTCAAGAGGCATGGCAGAAGAGAACTCTGGCTCCTCATCATCATCTCCCAGGTGAGCTATCTGGTACAGGTAACTTGAAACAGAAAGCAAGGATATGTTCAGTGCTAAGCTTGTGTTGCCTTCTCCAAGAAAGGCTCAGCCAAATATTCAGGCAGTGAGGAGGAGACAAATCCTTCCCTAGGTTATCCAGCTAAGTAAAATTTAGGCTTGTCTTCTTGGTGACAAAATGTTTAAAAGGAATCAGAGGCCAAAAACAACCCCAAACACCCCACCAGAACCTCAACATTTGTAGCTGTCACTGGTTTTAGTGGTTTCCCTGTTATACTCTTGCAGATACCCTTGTGTTACAGCCAAAGCACAATGAAAGAGCTGAGACCAAGAGCAAGGCCAAGCCCACAACTCCACAGTTACCCACCTGACTGGAACACTCCCCACCTTTTTCTTTTCAGCCACATTCCCTATTCTATTTTAGGAACCTAAATATCACAATGATCAAGCTAAACTTCAGAGGGGAAAAAAAAAAGGAAAAAACCTGAAAGACAGACTGATTTATTTCCTGGTTTTAATAAGGCTGAAATGAGTATGGTTTCCCAAGAGCTTGGATTACTGAACAGGATTCAGAGTCTCTCCAGGATGGAGCTCCCCCAGGTGGCTGACCGCAGATGGGAGTCAGAAAAAGAGTAAGAATCTCCATTCCTGAGTCTTACACCCTTTCCAGCCCTCTTAAAAGTGTGACAAGTCATCACTGAGTCTTTGGAATATTCTAGAACCCCAAACATGAGCCGAGGAAGCCCTCAAGTACACACCTGTTAAGGAAAGGACCAGAGTTCCTGATAACAAACCCTCACTTCTTCTGAGGGAGCCACAACACGTCAAAGCTCAATGAAAACTGAACAAGCTGATTGTAGGATAATTAATCTGGATGGATGATGGGCCCTAGATGAACTCCAAGTGTTCAATTCTTCCAAGACCTTCTGCAACAACATGTTATCTGCTGTTCCCTGCATGATAATAATCTAACCTGGGTTCAAACAACAAGAGAATTCCCCCATTTGGTCACAGTCTGAACCAAGTCACACAAACAAGGCATTATTCTACCCACTGAGGCAGAGGTGTTGTCTTTAGAGGGTCAGTGCTGAACAGATTGTTTTCTGGGGGGGAAAACCTGTCAAATTGTTTACTCACTGGTTTCCAAATTCAGATGCCACAAAGAGAAACCCAGTCTTCAGCACACACATGGCAGCAGCAACAGGAACTGTGTCAAAGTACTTCAGTCTAATCTCTGTCACCTGAAAGGAGAGGAAAATGTGACTGTGGTAGCAAAGAACTAGAGCTTTAGTAATAATAACAAACATAAAAACTGATGTAATCAAAAAAAGCTGCCTGGCTCTTCTCTCCAAAGACAGGAAGCAAGAGAGCAGGCCAGGCCTAACCACATCAGTAATTTGGGGCAGCAGGTTATAAATCACAAAGCCCTGTTTGGAACACTGGAGTCAGCCTGTTTTTTTAATCTCAGGATTTCCTTTTCTTTGGTAAAACTGAGTCAGTTTGGAAAAGAACAGCTGTGAAAACAGCAAGTTGCCTAAAAGAAAAGATGTGCTTCAGTGTCCACCACCCATTCCCTAACACTGCCCTGGGTAAATTGATATATTTGATATGGTGACAATAGCTCTAGATGAAACATCCAACTACCATCTTCAAGACCATTAAAGATGCTACATAATCATCCCTTGGACCAAATGTGACATCTGCAGATGAAGGAGCAACACTCAAATTTACTCAAAAAGCCCAACTGATTCACTGCAGCAGAGATCTCATTGTTGTAAAATACTGGGGAAGCAGCAACAAGCCACTTTGAGCTTGTTATTTCATACACTCATGGTATCCCACATGGGTCTGGGTGGGGAGGGACCTTCAAGATCATCTAGATCCAACCCCTGCATGGGCAGGGACACCTCCCACCAGCCCAGGCTGCTCCAAGCCCCATCCAACCTGCCCTTCAACACTGCCAGGGATGAGGCAGCCACAGCTTCCCTGGGCAACCTGGGCCAGGGTCTCACCACCCTCACACCAAAGAATTTCCTCCTCATGTCCAACCTAAATCTCCCTCTTCCAGTTTTAATCCCTTCCCCCTTGTCCTCTCCCTCCCTGCCCTTGTCCCAAGCCCCTCCCCAGCTTTCCTGGAGCCCCTTCAGGCACTGGAAGGTGCTCTAAGGTCTCCCTGGAGCCTTCTCTTCTCCAGGCTGAACACCCTCAGCTCTCTCAACTTGTTTTCATAGAAGACATTTCTACTCCTGCATTAACTGCACCAACCCAACTACCTCCATCTGCAAAAAGACTGATTGCAGCATTTAAATACCCAATCAGGAGATGAAACCAGGAGCACGTGCTGTAATCAAGAGAAACTAAATTTCCCAGAAATAGTGTCTGGAATAAATCCTAGCAGGTCCATGGACCACACTTCACATCTGTTGAAGGAAGAATCACCTGCAGAACATCTAAAATGTGCCCGAGGGACCATGCAGCATAATTGTCACAGGAATTGGCTAACATTGTGCTGTGTCTCCACACAAAGGACACAGCATTTCCAACTGTGGGTATAACTGTCTTACAAATGACATAAAACATGGGCCATCACCCAACTAAAACCACATTATTAAATACTTGTTGCTTCAGGGAAGCAAAAGAATTGACTGAGGAATCTCTTATTGTTCTTACCATGTCTTCATCAGTCTCCAGAGTGATTTTGAAAATGTCTCCCTGCTCTGTCTGGGCCAGGAAGAAGAACATGGACTTGGTCTTGTGTGTAGCAGAGCAGACAAAAATCATACCTCTCTCTGGGTCATCCAAGTCATTCTGTTAAGAAAGCAAGTGGAGGTCATTAGTGGATAGGAATCACCTGGCAAGCACAGCTGGGCTTCCACGGACTGAAATACCCCCATTTCACAGGTGCCTCAAGAGCTGATGGTACCACAGAATTGTCAGGGTTGGGAGGGACCTCTGGAGATCATCTAGTTCAAACCCCCTGCTAAAGCAGGATCACCTGGAGCACACCCCACAGGGCTGCATTCAGGGAGGTCTTGAATATGTCCAGAGAAGGGGACTCCACACCCCCCCTGGGCAGCCCTCTTCCATTGGCCCTCTTGGCCACAAGGGCACATTCCTGGCTCCTGGATCATTTCCTACCAGGACTCCCAGATCCTTCTCCTCAGAACTGCTTTCCAGCAGGTCCATCCCTAATATATATTGGTGCCTGGGGTTCTTCCTCCCCAGGTGCAGGACCCTACACTTGCCCTTGTTGAACCTCTTGAGGTTCCTCTCTGCCCAGCTCTCCAGCCTGCCCAGGTCACATTGGATGGCAGCACAGCCCTCTGGAGTGTCACCACCCCTCCCACTTTGGATCATCAGTGAAAGTGCTGAGGTCACACTCTGGCCCATAGTCCAGGTCATTGATGAGTAAGTTGAATAAGACTGGATAGACTTATTGCCCCCTGAGGGACACCACTGGTTACAGGCCTCCAACTCAACCCTGCTCCACTGATCACAACTTCTGAGCTCTGCCACAGCCAGCTCTCCATCCACCTCACTGTCCACTGCAAGGAGGCTTTTACCACAGAGCACATCCCCACATGCAGCTGGTTTTGAGCACCTGAACCTCAGCAGGTGGTCCAAAGTGCTATCAAAGCACAGGAGGATCTACCAGAGGAGGAGGAAGCAGCCTTAGATGCCTGGGAGCAGCTGCTGAATTGACAATTGACCTGCACACAGGATGGCAGCCAAGACTCACCCCCTCCAGTCATCCTGACATCCCCAGTGCTGTCACCACAGGGCCTGATCAGAGTCTCTGGAGTTTCTCCAGCATCAATCTCAGAGAAGAGACATGAACCAAACTCATCACTTCAGGTTACACCCAGCCTGCTACCTAACACAACCAGGAAGGCAGATGATGGACCCAACCTGCTTTTAACTCCTTTTTCCTTACTTTAAAACCTCCTTTAACCTTGAAAAGCAAACAGCATTCATTTAGCACTGAGAAAAACAAAGGAATCCCACAATTCTCACCCGTCTCCTGGGAATTGGGCATCTGATATCAGGCTGGTCACCAAAGTTTTTGTAAGTGATATAGTTCTCAGAACAAATCAGCACCCCACTAGGTCCATCAGAACCACCAGGAACTGAAAAACACAAAAAGAAACACTGAGAAAAGCCCTGAGCACAGGTCTGACTCACTGCCTGCAGAACATTCCTTTGGGTTTTCATTCAAACAACATAGTTTCCAGTACTCTGGATCACCCTGCATGTAAAAATCTACTCCTGTCCAAGGGTAAGACAGAAGAATGTGCAGCTGTGTTGGCCTCAGAACAGGGCAGATGGAACTGGGGGACCAGAATGGAGAAACAGGAAGGATGCAGCTTCAGACCAAGTCTTTTGAGCTTTCATGTCTTGTTCTTGTCTAAAAAAACCACACTCCCAAATTACCACACTAAGCAACTTGTCAGTTAAACACAAGCCTTGGGCTACCAGCACATTTGTTGCTGTCAAAAAAAATCCATCAGATGGTTTTCAGACTTTTTTAGAGGATGTTTTTAAAAAATGTTTTTATTGTTTCTATCCCTGGGTAACAAAATGTATCATCACAATAGCAGTAGTGGTCAGAAACAGCCCTATTTTTGGGGTCTGACAGCTGCCTGTGGAAGGTGCAGCAAAAACCCTCCCAGCTCAGCTTCCCTTGTGCCTGGGGAGGAATCCACAGTCATTTTCCAGGTGGAAGTGTTTGGTTAGCTCTGCATCCAGCCCCTGCAGGTGGGCTTTTAGCTCAGGGATTCACCTGCTGAATGCACATAAGCTGATGGAATCCCAGGGAAGTACAACAGCACCTCTGTGTTACCTAACAAGAGGTGGTTTTGCATCTGCCACCAGCTCATTTAAAACTTCTTAGCTCCAGAAACCAGAGAATATCCAGAACATCTCCAGAGATGAGGAGCACTTTCAAACCACAGCTCTGAGCTCATGCACATTTCCATGTCTGAACCACCTGACTCCAAGGTCAATTAATTTTTACTAACAGCCCAGTTGTTCAAACAACTCCAAAGATGTAAAGCCTCTTGATTCTGTGTCCCTGGGGAAAAGGAACAAAGCAGATCCATGGGAAAATGCAGTACCTGTTATAAGGAAGTTGCCATGCTCTTCCAAGGGCTCACTGTATTTCCTAACAACGTGGTTCAAACCCAGGTCCAGTTCATAAAAGGTCAAGGTCTGCTGTGTGTTGGCTGCTGCTTCTCCTGTGGGATCATTGTCTGCTTCCTAGAACAGAAGGAGTGAAGATGCCTTTCATTGGAAGGAACTAAAGGAGGAGCAACAAGACACAGGGAAGCAGTTTTGAGGAACATTAAGATGAAGTTCAAAAGAACTGCTGGCAGATATTTAAAAAAATCAGGTTCAGAGGAAGAAAAGAGGCACGTTTGGAGTTGGGGCAGGAATTTAAGAACCACCAGGACGGAAGAGACTTGCATGTTCTGAAGAAGGCTGGACAAAAAGGGAGGAAGCTCATGGCAAATTAAGAGTTGCCTCAGCCAACAAGAGTAGCCAGGGCTCCTCAACCCCACAGCCAGATGAAGAGCAGAAGACAAACACCACATCTCAGGGAAATGAAGCTTCTTCTCACCTCATAATCCATCTCCAGACAAGCAAACATGGGGTTTTCAAAGCCCACGTCGACTCCCACCACGTGGTAGACCAAGGTGTTGGCCTTGTGGGCTTCCAGGGGGGAGGAGATGGTGAGGCGTGCAGCAGCATCCCTGTTGAGGATGTACACCAGCTTCTGCTTCTCGATGGCACCTGCCAGGAGAGGACAACACCCCTGCTCACCACACCTGACCAAACCCCAGGAGGTAACAACTTAGGAAGGAGAACATCAGCATTGCTGCTGCTCGAGTTCACCACTGGTATTTATCTCCAGGGCATCCATTAACTTGGAATGTCTCATTTTTAAACAGCACAAAGACAACTCCAGCTCTTTAAAGCCCAACCCTGACCTTGAGCTACGTTCCTCCAGCCCAAGGTTCAACCAACAACAACCACAGGCTGAGCTGCCCACTCATTGCACCACAGGAGAGATGCTGGGAAGGAAAAAGAAATTGAAAGCAGCAGGCAGACGTCCCACCATCTGAAACCATTTGGCAAGAAGACCTTTCCTTCAGAAAGAGTTTAACTGAAGAAAAAAGGTCTCCAGGGAGACCTTAGAGCACCTGCCAGTGCCTGAAGGGGCTCCAGGAAAGCTGGGGAGGGGCTTGGGACAAGGGCAGGGAGGGAGAGGACAAGGGGGGATGGATGAAAACTGGAACAGGGAGATTGAGGTGAGACATGAGGAGGGAATTCTTTGGTGTGAGGGTGGTGAGAGCCTGGCCCAGGTTGCTCAGGGAAGCTGTGGCTGCCCCATCCCTGGCAGTGTTGAAGGGCAGGTTGGATGGGGCTTGGAGCAACCTGGGCTGGTGGGAGGTGTCCCTGCCCATGCAGGGGGGTGGATCTAGATGATCTTCAGGGTTCCTATCAACCCAAACTGATCTGGGACTCAATGAAAGGTATTCTTGCCCAACTCATGAAGCCACAAGGGAACAACCACCACTTCTCACTATGAACGTGAATGGCACAACTGGGACCTTCCCACCAGTGGAAACAAGACTTGTTAGAAAGGAAACAACATAACTAAGACAGGGTAAAACTTACTACAATAAGTCACTCAAGGGTCCTGCTAGTGTGAAGCCTGATCAGGAATGAATATAGATGTCTCCAGGATCCATCTCAGAGAAGAGACATGAACTCACTCATCACTTCAGGCTGTGGGAGCTGACTGACTACACCACAGAACCCTTCTGGTTAGAACTGACCTTTAAGATCAAGTTCAAACATTAACCCAACTCTACCCAGTCCAGAGCTAACTCATGTCCCCCAGCACCACATCTACACAGCTTCTGAACTCCTCCAGAGATGGAAGTTCAACCACCTTCCTGTGCCAGGGCCTGACACCCCTTTCTGTGAAGAAACTATTCCTAATATCCAACCTACACCTCCTCTGGTGCAACTTGTGGCCATTTCCTCCTGTTGCTTTTTAAAAGAGACCAGCACTTGCCTTGCACCAACCTCCCAGGCAGTTGCAGAGCCAGCAGGTCTCCCCTCACCTCCTTGTCTCCAGGCTGGACACCCCCAGCCCCCTCAGCTGCTCCTGCTCAGACTTGTGCTCCCGACCCTTCCACAGCTCTGTTGTCCTTTTCTGGACATGCTCTGGTCCCTCAGTGTCCTTCTCACCACATATCCCAACCACCTGAAACCTCTCCCAGACACCACCCCTCAGAACCCCTTCCCAAACCACTCTAACCCAGAATTAGTTTGTGCAAACCCATCAGCACCAACTGCCCTGAACACCCCGTGTTCTCCTGGACACCTCTCATCACCTCAACAAACTGCCTCAAAAAAGAAACACTTCCAACCACACCTGGCCAAAAATCTCCCTCCCAAAACTCCCCAAGACAGGAGGAAACAACAAACCAGGCAGGGTGACTTACTGATCATGACAGCACGACCCTTTGGATCCACTGCCAGGTACTGGCCAGGGACAATCCTGCGACAGCCACTCTTGCCAAAGGTTTCCTGATGGATCTTCTCAAAGACGTTCTTGGAGGGCTGGTATTCCAGGATAACAATTCGACCCGAGTCACTGCCCACCACGATGTAATCCTTGGTGCCCCCTGTCAGCCTGAAGGCCATGAGGGAACGGATAACTCCAAACACCTCCACGGTCAGCAGGGTGTGAACTTTCCCCGTGTTGGGATCAGGGCGCAGTAACTCCAGGATCTTGCCGCGGGAAACAACAATTTCTTGTTGTTTGGTTCCTAAAGGACAGCAAGGAAGGTTTAAGGAACATCACACCGGCCAGCAAGGAAAGAACCGGCCCGATTCTGACCCGGCAGCCTGGCAGGAGGCACCGGGGGGGTTACCTGAGAAGTTGCCATGGATGGCAAAACTGATGCCGGTGGCGCGTTGCAAAGTCAGGTTGTAGAGAAACATCCTGGCGACGGGCTGCTGGCTTCACCTCAGCTCCACCGAGTCTGCGAGGGGGAAAACACAGACCCCGCGTGAGCCGATGATTCCACCGGGCACGGGGAACGAACCGCTGCCTCCTCCGCGGATTCCGTCCCCCGGGGCTAAGGCGGGAGGAGGCCCCGCTGCTCGCAAGCCGCCCGGGCTCGTTCCGCGGGCCTCAGGAACCGGCCCTCAGCCGCTGCCAGCCTCACCGCGGCCCTCCCGGCGCCCGGCCGTGCTCCCCGGGGCAGGGCGGCGGGCTCCGGGTCACGGCCCGGCCCCCAGGGACCCGCGGCTCTTAGGCCCGTAGCCGCTCCCTCCGCCCCAAATGGAGGCCCATCCCGCATCTCCCCAACCCAGCAGCCGCCACGGGGCGGGCGCGGCGCGGCGGGGCCGCTCTCACCGTGCGGATGGCGGCGGATGGCGGCGGATGGCGCTGCGGCCTAGTCGGGCGCCCCGCCGGCCCGCTCCGCCATCAGCCCCCGCGCCTCCACGAGGGGGCCTTCCGCCAGGCCCGGCGCTGCAGCCTGGAGGCTGCCCTGCGCGGCGCCTGAATGCTCTCTCAGCCGCTCCCCCTACCAGGGCCTCGCAAAAAAAAAACAAACAAAAACAAAAAAAACCCATTTCCACCACTTTTTAAGGCAGAACGCCTGAGGAGCACCAACCTCCCGGGCTGCCAGGCGGAGCTGAGCGGCCGCAAACGTTCAGGCAGTGCCGAGGGCAGCCCCGAAGGGGCTTCCGGCGGGCCTGACGCGTCAGCTCCGTCCCAAGATGGCGGCGCCGGGGGGGGGAGATGGCGCCGCCGCCTCCGCGCTCCCCATGGAGCGGATCCGGTCGCTCACCGAGCTGGCGGACCTGGAGGCCGCTTACAGCCGGCTGTGCGAGGAGGAGGTGGGTGTGGGTGTGGGGAGGGCGGGTGGTCCCGTCCGGGGGCCGGGCCTTGGGGGGGGGGGGGGCGGCGACAGAGCGGGCTGGGGAGGGGGGGGGGTCCAAGGGGATGGGGGCGGGGGGGTCCAGGGGGATGGGGGGGGGTGTGTTCGCTGCTCCGGTCACCTCCGGGGGTGTGACAGGAGCTGCTGGGGTGAGAGTGAGCGCGGGGTCTTTCCCTGCCACGTCTCCCGTGGTCCCCATCCTTTCGCAGAGGGGTGGGGGTTGCTGGGGAGGGGGGGGAAGATGGGGGGAGCTGAGGGCACCCCAGGCTTCAGCGCGTCCTTCTCTTTCAGAAAGTGGTGCAGGAAGAGCTGGATGCCCTCCTGGAACAGCAAAGCACCATCGAGAACAAGATGGTGGCACTTCATCGCATGGGGTCAGTGATTCCCCACCCCCCTCTCTCTCTGCCCTTCCTTCTGCCTCCCTGCACTGCTCAGTACCTCCCTGGTTACCTTTGGCACGGGAACATCTGCCTCGGTGCTGTGAGGGAACCATATTCATTCCCAGGTAGATCATAGCATCATAGATTGGGTGGGAAGGGACCATAAAGCTCCTCCAGATCCAACCCCCTGCAGGGGCAGGGGCACCTCCCACCAGCCCAGGTTGCTCAGAGCAATGAAATGACCAGCAATTAAAATACTTCTGAGTGTCTTGCTGTTCCTTTGCAAGAGGATGGATGGCAGGCAGATGGGTGATCTGGGCTGGGCTGAGTGAAAGCCTTTTCAGTTGGTGAGCAGGGTGCTGGTGTTCTGTGGTTGAGGGGAAATTCTTTGAGGGTGGTGAGACCCTGGCCCAGGTTGCCCAAGGAAGCTGTGGCTGCCCCATCCCTGGCAGTGTTGAAGGGCAGGTTGGATGGGGCTTGGAGCAACCTGGGCTGGTGGGAGGTGGCCCTGCCCATGCAGGGGGTTGGATCTAGATGATCTTGAAGGTCCCTTCCCACCCAAACCAGCCTGGGATTCCATGATTTCGCTCCTGCAGGAAGGGAACGACATGTAGCATTTGGGTCTGGGGGAAGAAGCACCCTGCTTCTACTGACCCTCTTCTCCTTAATGTGCTACTCAAATCTGCTTGTGTGTCCAGCCCCAAGCTGCAGCTGATCGAGGGGGATGCCCAGCAGCTGGCAGGGATGATCACCTTCACCTGCAGCCTGGCCGAGAACGTCAGCAGCAAAGTCCGGCAGCTGGACCTGGCCAAGGTAACTGCTCCTGGGAGCTGCAGGGGGCAAGGGGAAGAGTCCTGCCTGGTTTCCATCTAAAGGTTGGTTCTTCAGCATCCCCCCTTTGTCTCTGCAGATCCTGGTGGGATATGGGGAATAATCATAGGGTCACAGACTGGTTTGGGTGGGAAGGGACCTTCAAGATCACCCAGTCCCAACCCCCTGCATGGGCAGGGACACCTCCCAGCAGCCCAGGTTGCTCCAAGCCCCATCCAACCTGCCCTTCAACACTGCCAGGGATGGGGCAGCCACAGCTTCCCTGGGCAACCTGGGCCAGGCTCTCACCACCCTCACACCAAAGAATTTCCTCCTCATGTCTCACCTCAATCTCCCTCTTCCAGTTTTAATCCCTTCCCCCTTGTCCTCTCCCTCCCTGCCCTTGTCCCAAGCCCCTCCCCAGCTTTCCTGGAGCCCCTTCAGGCACTGGAAGGTGCTCTAAGGTCTCCCTGGAGCCTTCTCTTCTCCAGGCTGAACACCCCCAACTCTCTCAACTTCAACACCCTCACACTCAAGAATTTCCTCCTCATGTCTCACCTCAATCTCCCTCTTCCAGTTTTAACCCCTTCCCCCCTTGTCCTCTCTCTCTAAGCTGAGGTTAATGTTGGTGAGCAGTCTGGTCAGCTAGTGCAGCTCTGAGGACAGTGCAGGTGGTTAGTGTCCCCCAGGAGTTGTCAGGAATCCAGGCTGTCACATTTCTGGTGGGCTTAGACCCACCAAGTCCCAGCACAACAAACCAGTCCAGATGGTGGGTGCTGGTGTCTCTGGTCCCTGCCTGATGGTTAAAGCAGTGTAAGGTTAAAGCAATCTGAGTTCTGAGCCTGGGTCTGTTGTTAGAGCAGCCTGAGCTTTGACAGCTGAATGCTGTTCATCTTCTGGAGCTGTTCTTAGAGCTTTAGAAGGAGTTTGGGGGTTCTGCTTGTGCAGGTTTTTACCATGTGGGGAATGATCACTTCAAGCTGTCCCTTCCTCCTTTCCCACCCCGCCTTCCTGTCTTCTCCTCCCAGTTCTCTCTCTCTCTCTCCCTGGCCCAGCCCCAGCAGGAAGCCTTACTGGTTGCCCTTCTTGCAGAATCGACTCTACCAGGCCATCCAGAGAGCTGATGACATCCTGGACCTGAAGTTCTGCATGGATGGGGTCCAGACAGCCCTGAGGAACGAGGACTACGAGCAGGCGGCCGCGCACATCCACCGCTACCTGTCCCTGGACAAGTCTGTGATAGAGCTCAGTCGGCAGGGCAAGGAAGGTCAGTGCTGCTGGGGAGGAGAACCTGGCTCAAGTCACCTTCCCAGGAGATCATTCCAGGCTCCATCATCTCCCGTGGCAGATAGGCTCAGCCCAGTGGAGCAGAAGATCATACGATCCCAGTCTCCACCTCCCACCAGCCCAGGTGGCTCCGAGCCCCATCCAACCTGCCCTTCAACACTGCCAGGGATGGGGCAGCCACAGCTTCCCTGGGCAACCTGTCCCAGGGTCTCACCACCCTCACACTGAACCATTTCTTTCTCATGTCCAGCCTCAATCTCCCCTCTTCCAGTTTTAATCCCTTACTGGGGTTAAAATGCCATGGGTCTTGATGCCTTTAGCCTCCTGGTGCCCACTGACAGATCCTCACCCCGCAGCTCCCATCTGCATTAGCTTCAATCCCACCACTAGTCCCCTCCAAACAGAAGCACAGTGTGACAAGGATGTCCAAAGACTGACAAAACACTGCACACAATCCTCAGATCATGCAAGAAAGCTGCATTTCTGGAGGGAACAGGAAACTTAACTAATTAAACAAAAACCTCACTGTCCTACAGAAGACGCTGAGGCAGGAATTCCAGTTTGTCTCCTGCCTTCTCACCTTAGGGGTGCAGTGCTGGTTTCTCTGCAGGGATAAAAGGGTAGCTCTTGATAGGGCACTAACGTGGGGATCTCACCTCTCCCTTTCTTCTCTGACCTTCTGATTAGGGGGCATCATTGATGCCAACCTGAAGCTCCTGCAGGAGGCAGAGCAACGTCTCAAGGCGATTGTCACCGAGAAATTCGACACAGCAACGAAGCAGGGAGACCTGCCCCAGGTGGAAAGGTTCTTCAAGATCTTTCCTCTGCTGGGTTTACATGAAGAGGGGCTGAGCAAATTCTCTGAGTACCTCTGCAAGCAGGTAATGGGTTCTGAGACATGTGCTGTCAGCTTTTCCTCGGGAAAAGCAAAACTCTCCCTAGGGAAAAGCAGAACTCCACATCAAAGGATGTGGGGCATCCTTCCAGAGATGTTGTGGAAGGAGATTTTGGCTCTGGCTTGTGGTCTTGCCTACAGGGAAGCTGGGGAGGGGCTTGGGACAAGGGCAGGGAGGGAGAGGACAAGGGGGAAGGGATTAAAACTGGAAGAGGGGAGATTGAGGTTGGACATGAGGAGGAAATTCTTTGCTGTGAGGGTGGTGAGAGCCTGGCACAGGTTGCCCAGGGAAGCTGTGGCTGCCCCATCCCTGGCAGTGTTGAAGGGCAGGTTGGACGGGGCTTGGAGCAGCCTGGGCTGGTGGGAGGTGTCCCTGCCCATACAGGGGTTGGATCTAAATGATCTTTAAGGTCCCTTCCAACCCAAACCAGTCTGTGATCTTAGAATCCAGCACTGGCCTTTGTTCGTCTCTCTCCCTGCCCTTCCCATCCTGGGATGGACTTTCTGGTGTCTGAACACAGATCCCATGGGCTGGCTGGCTCCTCCTTCTGTGTCTTGCTCTTTGTCTTTGCTTCAAGCTCACACAAGGGAGCCTGGAAAGAGGAAGAACAAGTTCCTGCCTCTCCTTTCTCCTTGAGTTTTCCACAAGAGAGGAAAGGATCCTTCTTCCTTTGAACAGTCTCTTGCAGGGGGAAGGCCACCAAAGGCCCAGGGCTCAATAGGGAAGAGAGGGCCACCCTATGGGATGAAGAGCACCTTAGAGTGCCACCAGCTGACTGGTCCTGTTGTCCTGCAGGTGGCCAACAAAGCAGAGGAGAACCTGCAGCTGGCCATGGGGACAGACATGAGTGACCGACGAGCTGCTGTCATCTTTGCAGACACCCTGACACTCCTCTTTGAAGGTAACCATGTTCTTCCTTTCTCCTCTGCTGATGGATTGGAAATAATCAGGGATGAGACTGTCCAGCCATTTAAATGCTTTAAATTCTAGTTTCTTCCCCTCTGAGCTGTGGGCTTGGAGGGAGAGGACAAGGGGGAAGGGATCAAAACTGGAAGAGGGGAGATTGAGGTGAGACATGAGGAGGAAATTCTTTGCTGTGAGGGTGGTGAGAGCCTGGCCCAGGTTGCCCAGGGAAGCTGTGGCTGCCCCATCCCTGGCAGTGTTGAAGGGCAGGTTGGATGGGGCTTGGAGCAACCTGGGCTAGTGGGAGGTGTCCCTGCCCATGCAGGGGGTTGGGACTGGATGATCTTTCAGGTCCCTTCCCACCCAAACCAGTCTGGGGTTTGATGATATGCAGAGAGCAGATGCCATGTGAGGAGGGTGGTGGTGACAGGCCTCCTGTGAGGCACTAGAGAGAAGATGGACAGTCTGAACTGGTTATCCAGGGAGTGGATAATCCCTTGCTAGGTCCTGTCTGCCAACTTTTCTAGCTCTACTGGGTCCAGCCTGGATGGGAACTCCTGCTGGAGTCTCCCTCTTATGCTTCCCTGCAGGGATTGCTCGTGTTGTGGAGACCCACCAGCCCATTGTGGAGACCTACTATGGGCCAGGGAGGCTCTACACCCTCATCAAGCACCTGCAGGTGGAGTGTGACCAGCAGGTGGAGAAAGTGGTGGACAAGTTCATCAAGGAGAGGGACTATCAGAGGCAGGTAAGAGGGCAGTGAGGCTGCAGGACATCCTTCTGCTCCTGCCTGTGAGGAGCAGAGCTGCTGTGACTGTCCCATGGTCACTTGGGGTTCATCCCACCACCCATCCTGGCAGGCTGAGCTCTGTCTCTGAGGAGGAAGAGGAGAACTGGTGCAGTTCCTTCCTCTGGCAGTGCTTCCTGCAGAGCATCCCTGTCACCCCCTGGTGAGGAGCACCTTCTTAGCCTACAGCATGAGGAGCAGCTCTTAACTCCAACTCACCAGCAAAGACTCCCCTTTTTTTCTTTGTGATTGCAGTTCCAGCAAGTCCAGAACAGCATGATGAGAAGTTCTTCTGCAGAGAAGATTGAACCAAGGTACAAACAACCTCCTTTTGCTCTCTAACCTTCCACTCTTCATCCCTAATTAACACTACTTAGCATTTAGATAACTCTCCCAGGCTTCCAGAGCCTTTCTGACTTCTAAAGCACAACATTCAACTGTCAGGAGCCCTTCACTGCCCTTTTCTAAAGGCAGATTCTGTTGCTGGACCTTTATTTTGCTTCCTCATTGCTTTTCAAAGCCTTGACCCTCAAGATTGCTGTGATATCACTGCCCATGAAGGACTGACACTCTTAATTGCCTGTTCCCATTATCTTTTGATGGTCAGAGGAGGATCCTCAGAGCCCACAAAACAGAGCAGATCATTTGTGAGAGAGTCAGGAATAAATCTTTGGCTCCTGTTTTATCTGTGCTGCTGCTGCAGAGTCTCTGTAACATCAGGTTCTTAGTAATGAACCAAAGTTCTTTCCATCTTCCTCTTCTTCTTTTCTCTTCAGTATTTGCAGAGCCCTTAAATAAGGCCCAGTGCCCTCTGGCACTGCATGGCTCCTCCAGCAAGATGTGTCAATTAGCCTGCAGGACTAATTAATTCAGCAGTAATAGAGAATCATGGAATGGTTTGGGTTGGAAGGGACCTTCAAGATCATCCAGATCCAACCCCCTGCATGGGCAGGGACACCTCCCACCAGCCCAGGCTGCTCCAAGCCCCATCCAACCTGCCCTTCAACACTGCCAGGGATGGGGCAGCCACAGCTTCCCTGGGCAACCTGGGCCAGGCTCTCACCACCCTCACACCAAAGAATTTCCTCCTCATGTCCAACCTCAATCTCCCCTCTTCCAGTTTTAATCCCTTCCCCCTTGTCCTCTTCCTCCAAGATCCACTTACTGTTTCCTCTCAACAACTGTGCATGGATCCCAGGCTCTGTGAGCTTTTGCTTTTTCATCCATCAAAGAAATACAAGAATTCCTGCTCCCACTTGAAATACAAGAATTCCTGGTCCCACTTCTGAGGTTTTGAGCAGGGTTTCCAAGTTCTTCTGTGCACACTGACAAAAAAAAAGCAGCAGATGTTGCAGTTTGTTGGGTTTTTTTCCCTTCCCCTCATTCATCTCTGATCTGAACACTCTGTTCTGCATCATCATGTGCTTTTTTTTTTTTTGCTCTCACCTTTCCTGAGCTTGGAGAGATTCTTCAGCATTTTGAGGGAATGGCATGGATCTGTGCACAGGAGCACACACCTGGGGAGGGACATTTCTAACCCTGGCCACGTAGGGCTCAGAATTGGAGCAGAACTGAGGTAGGAAAGGGCTGTCAAACATCTCCTGTCCAACCTCTCACTCAAACCAGGGCTGATTCTGAAGTGAGAGCAGGTTGCTTGGGGTCCTGCTGTGATTTTTCACGTGGTTGTTCTCAGGTCCATGAGGAATAAAGGATTTCTTGCCAGGATGTGCATTCTTTGCACATACAAGTCCACTTGTTCTGCTGTGCTTTGCCACAGTTGGGAAGGGGTGGTGCT
Organism: Apus apus; assembly: GCF_020740795.1. Classification (NCBI taxonomy): domain Eukaryota; kingdom Metazoa; phylum Chordata; class Aves; order Apodiformes; family Apodidae; genus Apus; species Apus apus. Next base: position 18,959,356 of record NC_067292.1, on the reverse strand, counting down.
GATCTCCTAAGAAATGAGCAGAGAACACACAACTGAACTGAATTCAATTAGTGCTTCTCCTTTTGTGGTCTTGTTGCCTTCATCCTTGCTCTGTCCCTTCCAGGGAACTTGACCCTATTTTGACAGAAGTCACCCTGATGAACGCCCGCAGTGAGCTCTACTTGAGGTTCATCAAGAGAAGAGTCACATCTGATTTTGAGGTGGGGGACTCCATGGCCTCAGAGGAGGTAAAGCAAGGTAACACCTTGAGCATCAGTACTCACATGTTCTCTGCTCCTTGTGGCTGCCCAGAGTGGAGCTACATCTCAGTTGGTGGCAGAGCAGAGTGACAGGGGACCTGCAGAGATGCTCTGGGAGCACCCTGGGGGAGAGGATTCTGTAGCCTGGCCTCCTCAAACCTGATTGCAGCTCTGGGTGTTCCCTCCAAGAGGGAAACCAACACTAGGAATGACTGCAGAGCACAAAGAATGAGGTCCCCAAAGCAGGGAGGGCCCTTTGGGCACTGGAGGCACAGATCCTGGTGGCCACAGGGAAAACAGGCTCAGGGTTTTGGTAGCCCAGGGAAATCACTTTCTGTCACCTGCCCAAGCCAGCTCAGCAATATCAGCTCCACACTTGAGGCCTGTGATTTATTCCAGGTTGGGTTTTGAAGGTGTTGGGTCCTTTGGGTGCCCACCTGACAGGCAGCAAGAGGATTAGGGTGGAGCTGCTTTCTGGCACTTGGCCCCTGCTGATGGTTCTTTTCTGTGTTCCTCAGAGCACCAAAAACATCTGGACAAGCTCCTCAACAACTGCCTGCTGAGCTGCACCATGCAAGAGCTCATTGGCTACTACATCACCATGGAGGAATACTTCATGAGGGAGACTGTCAACAAGGTAGGGCTCAGGCTGCTGCTCCACAGGCCCCTGCTGAGCATCCCTGGGGAGGGAGATGAGAACCTGGCAGGTTTGCAGCTCTTCAGAAGGTCTTTTTTATCCCCTTTGGCTTCAAAAAGCAAGTGGTTGTTTCTGAACTTGGACTCCAAATGTCCTCCTGAGTAACTTCTAGAGCCAGATCTTCCAGGTCTATGGGCTCCTGGTGAGCTCAGGGTGGCAGCTGAGCCTCCCTGCTCTGAGGGCACCTTCTGGGCAGTGAGAGAGCTTTCTTTGCAGGCTGTTGCCATGGACAGCTATGAGAAGGGCCAGCTGACCTCCAGCATGGTGGATGATGTGTTTTACATAGTCAAGAAATGCATTGGCCGTGCTCTGTCCAGCTCCAGCATCGACTGCCTCTGTGCCATGATCAACCACTCCACCACTGAGCTGGAGTCTGACTTCAGGTAAAGAAAACACACCAGGTTCCTTGGGATGTGCCTCCACCTTCTGCAAACTGTTGGCTGGCAGATGGGCTTCCTTGTGTTCCCTGCTTTCCATCCCAGAAGACAGGCTGGGGTGTTCAGCCTGGAGAAGAGAAGGCTCCAGGGAGACCTTAGAGCAGCTTCCAGTGCCTGAAGGGGCTCCAGGAAAGCTGGGGAGGGGCTTGGGACAAGGGCAGGGAGGGAGAGGACAAGGGGGAAGGGATTAAAACTGGAAGAGGGAGATTGAGGTTGGACATGAGGAGGAAATTCTTTGGTGTGAGGGTGGTGAGACCCTGGCCCAGGTTGCCCAGGGAAGCTGTGGCTGCCCCATCCCTGGCAGTGCTGAAGGGCAGGTTGGATGGGGCTTGGAGCAACCTGGGCTGGTGGGAGGTGTCCCTGCCCATGCAGGGGGTTGGATCTAGGTGATCTTTAAGGTCCCTTCCAACCCAAACCATTCTATGATTCTGTGACTCTTTGATCCTCTGGTTTGTCATCTCTGTGGAAGATGCTTGTGAGAAGCTGCACCAGTGTGGAGTGGGAAGCTGGAGCTGGGCCTACTTTTCTCCCAGTAATGGTGATCACTTGTAGGACAAACAGAAAAGAGGAAAAGCAACTCTGTGGCCCAAAATCCCTAGGGGGTGGGGTCACCATGGAGTGCTGCCCTGCTTGGTGGCACATAGTCACCCCTTGTCATTCTCAGTGACTCGAAGGTGGGGTGAGCCTGCAGAAATTGTCCTGCTCCTGCTTTCCACCCCAACCTGGGAGTGGGGAACTGTGGCTGAAGATCTGGGCCAAAGCTCAGAAACTGGCTGGTGGTGGTTTCATTTCATCCTTGTGTCCTTTGGGTGCTCTCAGGAGACATTTGTCTGCTCTCCTTTGTCCCTGTGGGGTTTCACTTCCTTTGCTCAGGTGCCAGCTCAGCCAGAGTGCTGTCCCTTGTCACAGAGCACAGCTCTGCTGTGGCTTCCAGCATTCTGAGCCCTGGCATCTTCTGTTTGCCCCACAGGGAGGTTCTGTACAACAAGCTGAAGCAGGGCTTTCCAGCCACCACCTTCCAGGACTTCCAGAGAGGAGTGACCAGTGCTGTGAACATCATGCAGAGCAGCCTGCAGCAGGGCAAGTTTGATACCAAAGGCATTGAAAGCACTGATGAGGCCAAGCAGTCTTTTCTGGTGGGTTTGGTGGCTTTTCTGGTGGGTCTGGTGGCTCTTCTGGTGGAGGAGGAGTTGTGGGGAAGGGAAACTGGAACAGGTTGCCCAGGGAAGTTGTGGAAGCTCCATCCCTGGAAGTGTTGAAGGGCAGGTTGGATGGGGCTTGGAGCAACCTGGGCTGGTGGGAGGTGTCCCTGCCTATGCAGGGGTTGGATCTAAATGATCCTTAAGGTCCCTTCCCACCCAAACCAGTCTGGGATTCTCTGAAAGACAGTGGGGAGCTCTTGGGAACAGGATTGGTGCTACTGTCACACATTCAGAGAAGCTGAAAACCTGTTCAGGTGTGGTGGGTGGCTTGGCTCTGGATGTCTGGTAGCTTCTCTTGCCTCACCTCATGTTTGTAGGGCTTCCACCTCAGGCCTGACCAAGTGTGACCCTGTGACAGCCTCTGAGGCTGCTGCCATGATTCCCTCCTCAGTCTGTGCTCTTTTGAGGTGTCCAGCAGTCCTGTTCTTCACAGGCTCTGCACAAAGGTGGTGGGACAGTGTCTCATCCACATCTTCCTCTAGATGAGAAACTTCCCTGGTCCAAGCTCAGGTCTCCTTCACTCTTATTCATCAGATCAAAGAGTTCTCACCAGAGCAGAGTTGTTTGCTGTGCTTGGCCTGCAAGATCCTCCTGTTGCCTTCTCCTAACAGCAGTTCTGCAGCTCTCCACCTGCCTGAGCAGGCCCCAACGTGGCAGTGAGCATCAGAGACCCCTTGGAGAGCATTTGAAGGGCTGTTCCTCCTGTCTTCTGCACCATAACACACCCCACCCCATGGTGGGATGCTCCACAGACCTTACACTGTGGAAAAGATCTCCCTTTGTTGCTTTCTCTCCTGGTGCAGTGGAAGTCCTGAGGAGCAGGAGGGACTGAGCTCTTGTGTTCCCTTAAATTCCTGGTCGCAGGTTTCTGCATCTCTTGGAAGTCCTTAAAATGGCCTGGAGTTCCCCATTTCCCTGTCTGCAGCCTTAGCCTGGCATTTAGTTCTGCTTCAGCAGGTGGAAGGAGGACAGTTCCCACCTGGCAGGAGAGGTGCCAGTTCCTCCTCCCTGGGTGCAAATCCCTTCCTGCCTCCCCTGCTTCCCTTCCCACAACCTTGACACCAGCACCTCCAGCCACTCCTGGGCTGGGCTCATTGTCACAGAAAATAGGGAGGTCCATCCTGTCTTCCACCAAGCACCCCCAGGTGGGGGTTTTGCTGCAAGTTTGTGGACAGAATGATGAGGGGCAATCAGGGAATAAACTTCACTCACCTTTTGTAGCAGGTGCAGCAGGTGAGCTCTGGTACTGTGGCTCAGCTCCCTGAACCTGCAGGGCTTTGATCACACAGCAGCATCTTTGTGCCCTTAAAATATTGGCCTGTCAGCCTGGAGAGGGAGAAGAAAAAGAGGGATTTGGGGATGAGGTTGCTGGGAAATCCCAACCAATTCTCCTTGTTTTGTTGTGCTTTGTTTCTGCCAGGTGACCTTAAACAACGTGGAAGTCTGCAGTGAAAACATCATGACCCTAAAGAAGACTTTGGAGGTGCTCCTTGTGTTCTTTACTGATGGGGTTCTTTTTTTTTTTCTGTAATATCCTTTCTTTGGGGGAGTCAGATACAAAATCTGGAATTCTCTCTGCCCAAATTCCCAAGGTCTTTGCCCCCCCCCCCCCCACCACAGTCTTGGGGAAACCATTCTGAGCTGGCAGAGCAATCTCCCAGCTGATACATCAGCAGCAGCTGGAAAAACCACTTCCTCCAGCTTGACCAGCCTGGCACAGACTGGGATCCAGTGGAATAAACTGCATCCCAGAGGGGTTGTGGTTCCCTGGGCAGCCTCTGGTTCCCATTCCTGCTGCCTGCTCCCCAGCTGCAACCGGCACCCTCTGTGCCTCCACAGGGGCACCTCTCCTAGCCTGGTGGGCAACCAGAGCTGAGCAAGAAGAAGGTTGAGGAGCTGTTGGGGTTCTTCAGTTCCTGATGGATCTTTTCCCTGCAGAGTGACTGCAGCAAACTGCTCAGCCAGGGCTTTGGTGGGGAACAGGCCCAGGCCAAGATTGACAGTTGCCTCTCGGACATGGCCGCCGTCTCCAACAAATTCCGTGACCTGCTGCAGGTGAGTGTCTTGCCAGCCTCCTGCTGGTCTCCCAACACAGCCTGGCTGTGTCTTCAGGAACAGCTCAGGCAGGAATCATGTCAACCCAAGGCTTGGGTCACATCTGGCTCCAGGAGTTGCAGGGGGGAGGGAGAAAAATCAGCAGGGGAAGGCAGGGGAACAGATCCAGCCTGGTGGCACAGGCACGCCAGCTGGTGGCTGCATGTTTTATGGAAGCAGGGTCAGAAGGAACCTTGCTCTGTTTGTTCTCACTCAGCACGGAGTCCTAGTTGGGTCAGCAGCTTCAGGAGAAGAAATATTCATAGCATTTCCACCTCCTCCACTCTCCCTCTTGGCACAGAGCATAGTTGAGTTGTCCGGAGCACCTGGCTGGGTAGCACTGAAGATGGGCAGAGAAGAGCTTGGGATGGCCAGACCCATCCCACAAGGAGGTCTGCTGCTTCCCTGGGACCTGGGTTAGAGAAGTCATCAGGAAACTCCCCATTTCTCCTCCTTTCCCAAGTGGAAATACTCCCCAGCATGAGGCAGAAGGCTCTCTGGCTAAATCCACTGTCTCATGTGGCTTCCTGATGCCTGTTGCCCTCAAATCTCAGAATCATAGAATAAGAGAATGGTCTGGGTTGGAAGGGACCTTCAAGATCATCTAGATCCAACCCCTCTGCATGGGCAGGGACACCTCCCACCAGCCCAGGTTGCCCCAAGCCCCATCCAACCTGCCCTTCAACACTGCCAGGGATGGGGCAGCCACAGCTTCCCTGGGCAACCTGGGCCAGGCTCTCACCACCCTCACACCAAAGAATTTCCTCCTCATGTCCAACCTCAATCTCCCTCCTTCAGTTTTGAACCTTTCACCCTTGTCCTCTCCCTCCCTGACCTTGTCCCAAGTCCCTCCCCAGCTTTCCTGGAGCCCCTTCAGGCACTGGAAGCTGCTCTAAGGTCTCCCTGGAGCCTTCTCTTCTCCAGGCTGAGCACCCCAACTCTCCCAGCCTGTCTTCTGGGATGGAAAGCATCTCACTGTGGTCCATGGCATGGAGAGGAGCAGGAAGGCCTGACACCTGTGCAACAAAAGCAAGCAAAAGAGAGTCTTTTTCACCAGCTTTGTACTTCACAGAGGGGGCCAGACCATTTTCTGTTTGGCTTTGCAGTTCTCTGCAGCCAGGTGCAGGTACCAGACTGGAACTGCCAGCAAAGCCTCTCGAGGCCTGTGGTCATATCAAACCCAAAGAGCTCATCAGTGAGGACTGAAACTCCACTCTGGTGCTAGTGCAGAATGAAACCTGGCTGTGAAGCAATCAAGAGGCTGAGCAGCAAGCTTCTGCACTGCCCGAGTCACACACACATTGGCTTTGCCTTGTAAAAGGGCAGTTGCCAGCAGGGCCTGCTCAGAAATGCCAATTTTAGTTTAAAAAAAAAAAACACAACACCACAAAAAGCCTTCATCAATTGCCAGGCAGCCTCAGTACCTGAGCAGTTTCATGCTGGGTGAGCTTTCTTGACATCTTGCTGAGAGCCAGAGGGGGTGGTTGGCAGGAGGGGGCTTTCAGGGAGCTCTGGAGCAGCCTTTGCTGACCCCCTGCTGCTCAGAGGAGATGCTGGGGTGATGATTAATTCAGGAAACTCACTGTGGTTACAGCTTTTATCCTCCTTTTAGCTTCTGCACTGGAGGTGGGAGGTTGAGGCCAATCACAGTGTCCTGCTGGCTGGCACTGAGTGGAGAGCCTGGTGTTTGCATCCTTTCCTACCCTGGTGGGATGGGAACTGAAGGCCTTGCTACATGCCAGGAAACCTCTGGAGCTGTGTGGGCAGGGCTGGAAAAGCTTGAGACCTTCAGCCCAGGCTACAGGGGCAGCACAACAGCAGCTTCTGGGACAACAATCCTTGTTGTCATGGGGTCCTCAGGGCCCTCCAGCAAGTCTGTGGGTCAGTTTCCCTTGCAGGCCTGTGGGTCAGTGTCCCCTTCAAGCCTGTGGGGCAGTGTCCCCAGCTTTGCAGTGAGGGCATGAGGCAGCATCAGGGTGGCCCAGCTGTACAGGTTGTGTGTCCTTGGCCACGCGCTGTGCTCAGTCACCCTCCTGTCCTCTTCCTGTCCCCCTCAGGAAGGTCTCAATGAGCTGAACAGCACAGCCATCAAACCCCAGGTGAAGCCTTGGATCAACCTCTTCCTCTCTGTGTCCCACAACATCGAGGAGGTGAGGCTGAGGGCTCCCAGGTTCCCCATCCTCTGCACAGCCAGAGCTGCCTCGTTCCCCTCGCTCCTCCCCTCTTCCCTTGCCACAGAGCAGCAGGAAAATACCCAGAACTTGCTCTGCATCCCAGCCTGGAAAGGGGCAGAAAACAGGAGTGAAATGCTCCTCCAGGAGGGCCCACCCTCCCTGTCCCCTGGGCTGTTGGCAGCAGCCCCAGGAATGACCCTCCTTGTCTCTCACCATCAGGAGGAGTTCAGCGACTACGAAGCCAACGATCCCTGGGTCCAGCAGTTCATCGTCAACCTGGAGCAGCAGATGGCAGAGTTCAAGGTGAGAGAGAGAGAGAGGGACATGGCATCTCCCAAACCTTCCCCTGCCCAGGGGAGTGGCAGAGATGTCCTCTGGTGCCTTGTGAGGCTCTCAGAGATCCATCACCCCCTTCTGCAATTCCCAAAGCCTCCTTGCAGGCCCGACATACCTGGATGGCTTCTGTAAGTGCTTTCCACTTGCTGAGCATGGGAGTGATGGGTCCTTCTTTGAAAGCTCTCACAGGCTTGGGTTTTGTGGCCCTGTGCTTTGTTTTTCTTGACAAGAATGACACAGGTTTCTGCTTCCAGGCTGGGCTGTCTCCTGTGATTTATGACACCCTCACTGGCCTCATGACCAGTCTCATCGCCATCGAACTGGAGAAAGTGCTGCTCAAATCCACCTTCAGCAGGGTGAGCAAAACACTCGACCCTGTGCAGTCCCTGGCTGGACTGCAAACCCTCCACCATGAAACCCTCCTTACCCACCAAGAGGTGGGACAGGGCAGGGGCAGATGTTCCCCTCAGAGAAGCTCTGCCACCACCATTGGCCAGCGCAGGGAGACCTTCCATTAGCCCACATGGAGAGAAGGTGCATTTTGTGATGGGGCTGGAAGGAGCCTGCATCACAAAAATCACAGAATTATTCTGCTTGGAAAAGACCTTTGAGATCATCCAGTCCAACCATTAACCCAACCCTACCAAGTCCAGACCTAACCCATGTCCCTCAGCACCACATCTACACACCTTCTGACCACCTCCAGGGTGATGCTCACAGACCTCCTCCCTGTTCCCCCTCCCTCCCCATCACATTGTCTGTGTGGCTTGGAGGGTTGATGGAGCTTCCTTGGTTCCCACAGCTTGGTGGTCTGCAGTTTGACAAGGAGCTGAGGTCCCTCATAGCTTATCTCACCACAGTCACCACCTGGACCATCCGTGACAAGTTTGCCCGTCTTTCCCAGATGGCCACCATCCTCAATCTGGAAAGGGTGAGCTACTCTTGGGGACTGCAGGAGCCCCAGCTGCATTCCTCATGGATTTACTGATGTTGTCACACCTCTGGGGTATGGAGAAGCTGGAAAAGTTGCCTGATGGGTGTTTGCCTGCAGGGCTTAGGGGCAGGGAACACTGTGACCAGGGACACAGTGGGAACTCAGCTGCCAGGGTGGTTGGTGCTGAGTTGTTTGCTGCAGCTTTCCTCTTGAAGGCAGGGGAAAAAGAAAGAAAACCAGAATTCATAGAATAGAATCACAGAATGAAGGTTGGAAGGGACCTTCAAGACCATCTAGTTCCAGCCCCCCTGCATGGGCAGGGACACCTCCCACCAGCCCAGGTTGCTCCAAGCCCCATCCAACCTGCCCTTCAACACTGCCAGGGATGGGGCAGCCACAGCTTCCCTGGGCAACCTGGGCCAGGCTCTCACCACCCTCACACCAAAGAATTTCCTCCTCATGTCCAACCTCAGCCTCCCTCTTCCAGTTTTAATCCATTCCCCCTTGTCCTCTCCCTCCCTGCCCTTGTCCCAAGTCCCTCCCCAGCTTTCCTGGAGCCCCTTCAGGCACTGGAAGGTGCTCTAAGGTCTCCCTGGAGCCTTCTCTTCTCCAGGCTGAACACCCCAACTCTCCCAGCCTGGCTCCAGAGCAGAGCTGCTCCAGCCCTCCCAGCATCTCCGTGGCCTCCTCTGGACCCTCTCCAACAGGTCTAAATCTTTCTCCAGGTGACAGAGATCCTGGATTACTGGGGTCCCAACTCTGGCCCTCTCACCTGGCGTCTGACCCCCGCCGAGGTCCGGCAGGTCCTGGCTCTCCGGATCGACTTCCGCAGCGAGGACATCAAGCGCCTGCGCCTCTAGTTGGCTGGAGCTCCCAGCAGGATGGTTGGAGGTCCCAGCAGGATGGTTGGAGCTCCCAGCTGCAGTCCCTGGAGCCTGCACAGCATGGGTTGGTGGCTGCCCTTTTGCTGTTCCTGGGAGCAAAGGGCTTGTTTTTTGTCTCCTGGGCTTGGGAAGAAGAGCCGCCGTCCTTTGGTGGGAGCAGCAATAAGGCAGCTGGAGGAGCTCAGGTTGGGAACAGTTGTGACACTGTTTCTGGAAACACCTGCTGGGCTGAGGCACAAGCTGCTGCAGCTCCCCACAAGCTGCTGCAGCTCCCCACTCCATCCTGCTGCCTGGATGGGAGGCAGGGAAGCTCTGGAGCTGTGTGCTGGGGTGAAGGCTGTGGGGCTGCAGAGAGCTCTGCCTGCAGCCACCTTCCTTCCCTGCCACCTTCTCAAGGCTCAGCTGCTGGGAGTCCTGCACACCCTGAGCCCTGCTTCTCCTGGTGGTGAAACTTCTTGATGGGTCCCCCCACCCAATAGGGACTATTCTGTAGAAAAGGGATGGTTTCCTGGGGGCAAAAACCCTTGCAAAAGCAGGGCTGTGTTCCTGCTGTCCCTGTACATTACCTGTAAATAAACCTGGCCTGGCTGAGCAGCCACCTTGGGTGCTGCCTGTGTCCGTGGGCCCAGAGGGGGCTGGAGAGGTGCAGGTCAAGAGCTCAGCTCCACTCCTCCTCTTCCACCCTGTGCCACATCAGCAAGAGGATCATTCTGTTCCCTCCACCCCAGCTCGACCTCCTTCTGCAGCAGCACTCCCCTGTTGCCCTCAAGGCTGTGGAGGATGATGACCAGCTCCTTCATGGGGGTCCTCCTGCCTTTCCCACCCCTGGAGGAGCTTTGCCTCCACAGTTCTGGGCCCTCATGGGGAGGGAGGAGCCCTGCAAGGCACAGGGACAAACTGGGAACAAGGTTTTTATTCAAAAAGACTGTGAAGACCAGGAACTCTCTGCAGAAACAGTCTCTCAGTATGGGACAGGGACTGGATTCCACACACAAGGTGCATCCTTGGAGCATTCCATGAATGGGTGGAAGAGCAGGAAAGGTCCTGCTAGAGGCAGCACCACGAATACTACTCCTTGCCCTTTGGGGAACCATGAAAACCAGAGTGAAACTCCAAAAATCAGCCTGGAGGCCCCAGCAAACTGTCCTTCCAGCAAGGCCACCCTTCAGGGATGGTTTTGCCTGCCCAGCTCATCACAGCTTCTGCAGCTTCTGTGGCTTACGGGGCAAGTAGCAGCACAAAAAGGTCACATCAAGACCTAAGGCACCTACTGGAAGAGCTCTGGAGTGTCCTGCATGGAAAGGCAGCTGGCTGCTCCCTCCCCTGCCCTGCTTATCATCCAGGAACTGGCCAGGGCTGGAGGCCTTCACACGGCCACATCTTCTTCAGGGTGAGAACCGTCCTCCAGATCACGTCCCACAACTTCCACAGAGAAACCACCTGTGTCTACTTCAATGCTGTGGATGCTGAAGTTTCCCAGTCCCTGGAAAATAATAATTAAAAAAAGAGTTCCAGGCTGGGGCAGGGGCCAGTGAGGGACCTGTCCTCACTTCCAAGCAAGAGGGACAACAACCAATCTCACCCCACCCGTGGTGGGGCACGATGGCTCCGGCTACAACAGCCAACACCTCAGGAGCTCACATCTCACCTCAGTTTTTGCTAGGATTTGGTGCAAAGCCTCTTTCTGCCGGGGAGCTCTGGTCAGGACATAGAGGAAGCCACCACCACCAGCCCCTGCCAGGCACTGCCCGTGGACGTGGGGCTGAAGAACCTCCATCATGCGCCCCACAGCCAGCGGCTCGCACCCGGGGGCCATGCACTTCTTCTGCTGCCAGTAGCTGTCCAGACACTTGCCAAGGAGTGGCAGGTTACCTGTGGTGGAGAGGACATCCCAAACTACTTGCCTGAGGGAAATCAGGAAATATGGGCTCTCCTGCTCAGCCCAAGTTCAATTCCACCTTCTCTACCCAGTTCCTCCCAGCCCGGTCATGTTGTTTATTGTCTAATCCTCCACAGGGGGAGAACTGGATGGTTTTGATGCTCCATCTTCCCTTCCACAGCTCAAAGGCCAAATGAAGCCAGGACCCAGACAAGGCAGAGCCCCCAGCCCCATTACAGGTGCCTGGCAGAAAAATCAACCAGACTCACCATGTCTAACCCCCCTCCCCTTCCTTCAAGTCTTTGTTCAAGCCTGAATTTTGGGGTGCGTGCCCAGGTTTTGAGGAGAGGACTTGAGGCTTCTGCAGCTGCAAGAGCCTGCACCCCACAACCTTTTCCCACCCCTCCAGACCTCTCTCCCCAGGGAAGTCAGTGGTTCTGCAGTGGTTCAAGGGCACAGGGCAGGGGGCTCACACCTTGCCTCAAGGCCTGGGCACACTCCTCGGCGTTGCTCACCAGCGCGTGGGTGTTTTCCACAGCAGAGGGCAGCCTGGCATACCAGTTCCTCACCACGTCCTGCCAGAGGCCAAGAACATCCCTGTCATCATCGTCCTCCACCTCCTCCTGGCACCAGCAGCACCCAGGGAGGCAGTGCTGCCCCCTCAGCCTTTGGTGCCAGCTCCCCTTGGGGTGGCAAAGCTCTGCCCCAGCCACAGGGACAGGGAAAGGCTGTGGTGGGGAGCAGGGGGCAGCACCCAGGGGTTACCTGGAGAAGGTTTCGGGCCAGACGAGTCTTCCCCGTGTACACCAGCAGCAAGTGATCATTGAGGGTCTGGATAAAACCATCAGGCACTGGGATCTTCTCCACCTCCACCCTGAGGGGCAGCTGAGCCTTCGACCTCCCGATCTTGATGCCGGGCACCAGCCCACCCACCTGGTCCTGCCATCCACCACCTGGAGGGCAGAGGGTCCTCAGCCACCACTGGGACACCCTCCCCACCCCTGGGGGTTGGCTGATGTGTCCCCCCCCCACCCCTGGCTTGTACCTGTGGTGAGACGCTGCTCCAGGTGCAGCACAGCATGGATCAGGGACTCGGTGCTGGCGGCCCTGCCGGCCGCCCGGTACAGCGAGGCCATCACTGCTCCTGCCAGGATGCTGCTGGTGCCTGCAGGGAGCACTGGTGGGACTGGGGCACTTGAGGGGGACACCTGGAGACCCCATCCTGGTGCTGGCAGCAGGACGGGACTGCCCGGCACCAGGAAGGGACTCCCCAGCACCAGTGGAGGCTCCCCAGCACCAGTGAGGGGCTCCCCCGCACCAGTAAGAGGCTCCCCCGCACCAGTAAGAGGCTCCCCAGCACCAGTAAGAGGCTCCCCAGCACCAGTAAGAGGCTCCCCAGCCCTTTCCCTACAGACTCACCGAGGCCAGAGCCATGGGGCAGCTCGGACCAGGTGTGCACCTCAAACCCACCCCCAAAGTTCTCCAGCAGCTGGGCCCGCAGGGGCTTGTGCGAGGGGAACTGCACGACCTGGGTGCAGATGAAGGCAGCTTTGAGCAAAGCTCCTGGAAACAAAAAGAGCTAGCAGGTGAGGACACCAAGGGGACAGCTCACCTGGTGCCCTCATCCTACATCACCCCCAGAAAGGGCTCCACAAGAAGGACTCCCCAGGAGAGGACACCAAGGGGACAGCTCACCTGGTGGCCTCATCCCATCTCCCCCAGAAAGGGCTCCACAAGAAGGACTCCCCAGGGCAAGGACACCAAGGGGACAGCTCACCTGGTGCCCTCATCCTACATCACCCCCAGAAAGGGCTCCACAAGAAGGACTCCCCAGGAGAGGACACCAAGGGGACAGCTCACCTGGTGCCCTCATCCCATCTCCCCCAGAAAGGGCTCCACAAGAAGGACTCCCCAGGGCAAGGACACCAAGGGGACAGCTCACCTGGTGCCCTCATCCTACATCACCCCCAGAAAGGGCTCCACAAGAAGGACTCCCCAGGGCAAGGACACCAAGGGGACAGCTCACCTGGTGCCCTCATCCTACATCACCCCCAGAAAGGGCTCCACAAGAAGGACTCCCCAGGGTGAGGACACCGAGGGGACAGCTCACCAGGTGCGTGTGGCTGGCAGTAATCCTGCAGGTGCTGCAGCTCCTGGCACACCAGCCGGGCCACCGCGGGGCTCCCCGCCGTCCCGCCCAGGCTGAGCAGGCGCAGCTCGGGGTGCCCGATGCGCCGCACCCGCGCCCCGATGGGCCGGCGCCCGTCCACCAGCACGGCCACGTCCACCACAGCCCCCCCGTGCTCGTAGGTGATGGGGGGGGTGTCACTCCAGCCACCTGCCAAGGAGGACAAGTCAGCACCCCCTCCTTTCCTTTCCCAGCCCCACGGCGGGCAGCGGGACGGGGATGATATCTGGTTGGAGGAGGACGCAGGTGCTCACCGGAGAGATCCAGGCGAGCCGGACAAGCCACCTGCACCCAGTGCCCCAAGGGTGGCATCTCAGCCTGCTCCACGGTGACAAACTGGCAGGAGGACATCACTGCCTGCCTGACGAGGATCTGCTGGGCCCCCTCGTAGTGCCGAGCTGCTCTCACCAGCAGAACCGGGCTGGGAAGAGCGGGATGTCGGAGCTCCCGGTTTCCCCGCCGCGCGGCTGCCGGTTCCCCCGACCCTTTCCTCACCTGCTCATCCACTTCTGCCTCTCTCTGGCCAGCTCCTGGACCCCACCTGCCACGTCCCCACTCTCCAGGAGCCTGAAAGCTGAGGCCCACTCCCCGTTGGCAGCCGGGCCGCTCCGCAGGCCTCCTGCCCCCCGTGCCATGCAGCCCAGCACCTCGGCCACGCAGGCCAGCGCCCGCGCCGCCACCCCCGCGTCCCCCGCTGTGGAAGCCACTGGAAAACAGAAGGATGGAGGCTGCAAAGCCCCAGCAGGTCACCTCAAGCCACAGCTCGTGCCCACACTTAGCCCTGAGGGTGCAGCTGGTTGGTGGGGGACACAGGGTCGTTGCACGGTGCCAGATGGCAGGACCTAGAGAGAGTGTTTAGGACCCAGAGGGATCCAGGAAGGGTGAAGATTCCCTCCCATTTCCTACCACACTCTATAATTATAAAGCCAGGAGGATCCCCCCCCTCCCTTCCTGCTTTGCTGCACTTGGAGGTCTTGGGAAGGGACCCAGCATGTGCTTGGTAGAGTTCAGATCCACTGGGTGCTGGGAAGAGCCACAGACCCTCTTCCTGAGTCGACTGGGTCACAAGGGACCCCCAGGACACTTTGTGATCATTGAGATCAGGTTTTGGATAGATTTGTTCCTCATCCCATTCCTGTCCCTTCCCTGTTCTAACTTCCAACCTTCGTGTCTCCTTTCCTCGTTCCCCTTTTATCTTCTCCTGGGAGGGTGAAGTGGATGAAGAGACCAAACCTGCTCCCTGGGTTTTTGGAACCGCCCCCCCGTGGCTTCCTGCAGCCAGGAGTTACCAGAAGGGGTTGGAGAGCACCCAACAGCCCCAGAGACACAAGATAGAGCTCACTCAAGTCCAGCTAACCCTGGTCCAGCGTGCCCAGCATGGCCTGGTGGTAGCCCTGGTGGACAGCACTGCGGGCCAGGGGCAGGAGGCTGCTGTCCTGGCGCCCCAGCAGCACCCGCCGCACCTTCTGCTGGCCCTGCAGGAAGAAGAGGTCCTGACGGGCACCCAGCTCAGCCTCTTTGTCCAGGCAGGGCAGAAGTTCCTGCCAGGACATGCGCCAGGCCCCCCGCCAACGTGCCAACTGCTTGCTGGCCACTGCTTCTGGGGCCAGTAGCCACAGCACGTCCTGCAGCTCCAGCGCCTGGTGGGCGTGCAGCACCGGGAACAGCCGGGCGTTCAGCAGGCAGCGGCTCCTCGGCGGCATCTCAGTGTCCCAAAGGTCCCCTTCCCTGATGAAGGGGAGGGGGCACAGCCTGTCAGCACCACCCCGGGGCTTCAGGACACCTCCCAGGTGGGACACAGGATGGGTGTAGCCACCCCAGTTGGGTCTCCTGGTCCCATCCTGGCACGTGGCACCTACCGTATGCCCGTGCGATGGAAGAACTCGGGCCAGGGCAGGTTCAGGTAGGTGGCCTCTTCAGCAGGGCTCTGCAGGGGGATGGAGGGGCTGGTGACACCTGGGCTCCGTGGGGAAGGAGGGACCCCCTGTCACCTCACCTGCCCTGTACCTGCCAGTCGTCGAGGCGGCCGGTGAGCGTGAAGACGCGGCAGGGCAGGTGGCGCAGCCGGACGTGGTGGCCTTGCAGGACCAGGTCACGCAGGGGACAGCCCTGCAGGGCCACTGAGGAGTCCACAGAGAGGCCCGAGAGGAGGCAGCCTGGACCAATCTCCAGGGGACCCTGAGGAAGAGGCAGCAGGGCCCCCGAGTGGCACTGCCAGCACCAGAGCAGACCCCAAACCACAGCCAGACCCCAACCTGGGAAGTGGACCCCACCCCAGGACACAAGCTGGGGGCAGCAGGAGCCAGAGGGACATGCTTTGCTTTGTCACAGGGCTGCAGAAGTTGAGGTGACAGCCTCCAGGGCTCACAGGCCCCAAGGAGAGAGTCTGCCCTGGTCCCCAAGGGAGGGACAGCCCAGCAATGACAGCCTCCTCCCCTTTCCGAGGGAGGGTGACAGCCACCAAGGTCCCCAGCACCAGCCAAGAGGCAGTCGAGGAAGAGGAAGGAGACCCCAAATCTCACAGGCCCCATCCCAGCCAGGGCCACCTCACCCTGCTGCCCCATTCGGTGCACTGAGAACTCGGGGTCACCCCCACCCCAGCCACTTACCTGGAGGTGACAGTGCTGGATGACACTGCCAGCTGCCAGCTTCACAGATCCTTCCAGCAGGCAGTTGGTGACAGAAGAGCCATCCTCCAGGAGACAGGGCTGCTGCCGAGGGCCACAGAGGCAGGTGGGGCCAGGGTCTGGCCACACAGCCCTGGAGCAATCACCCCCCCAAAATAAAAACCACCAACCACAGGTGAAGCGAGGCTGGGGATGGAAGGACTTACATCCACGTGGGAATGGGCTGCTTTGCAGAAGTGGAGGTGGCTGGCAGAGCTGGGCAGGAGCGTCAGGCTGCAGATGTGGTCGCTGGCAGAGGTGGTCAGGTAGTCATAGGAGGCCTGGGGGATGCAGGCTGGGGGGGACAGGAGAGCTGGTTCAGCCCACCCGTGGCAAACACAGCCCTGCCCGACACCCACCTGAACCCGGGGCAGCCAGGCTGAACACCTCCCTGCTCCAAAGGGGGGGGGCAGAGAAGACCTGGAGACCATTTCCCCCCGCCCAGTTGCAGGGAGAAAAAGCCAGATTCCAGGCCCTGAGCAGCCCAGCCCTCCCCAGGCAGGGGAAGGGGGCTCAGGGATGGGTGGTGGCACCCGTGTCACTCACCCATGCTGAGAGGGAAGGGGCGCAGGGCGCTCCAGAGCACGGAGCGGGCGCTCCTCACGCTGGTGTCACCCCCACCCTTCACAAACTCCTCCTCTGTCACCCCCCCTGCCATGCACAGCACGATGTCAAAGAAGAGGGAGAGCTGGAGAGAGAAGGGACATGTTGGGTGCAGCCACCCTGACCCACCTCCCCCCTCATACACACACCTCTCCCACCCAAATCTGGGCAAACAGGCCCCAGCAGCAGCAGCGCCCATGGGGACAGAGGTCCTGTCCCCTCACAGAGGGGCTGTCACCTGGATGGGTGGGGAGAGAGGTCCTGTCCCCTCACAGAGGGGCTGTCACCTGGATGGGTGGTGCCCCTGAGTCCAGCCCCATGTAGGTGCAGGCATCCAGAGGAGGGATGACGTGGGTGGCCAGAAGCTGCTCGGCGGCATCCGAGGAGAAGAAAACCACCCCACAGACCTGCCAGGGCACAGCAGGGCTGAGGCTGCAGCTGTGGTGACATGAGGGACAGGGCCACCAACCCCTGAGTCATGCCATACCAGCGGGACAGTGCCATCAGGTCCTGCACACTCCTGGATCTGGGCCTCTGTGCCTTTGTAGATGATGTTGTGCACCAGCCCCTGAGAACAAGACCACCCCGAGGAGCTCTCTGGGGAGCCCCAAGCCAAGCAGCCATGGCAGGGCTGGGATCTTGGCACCCAAAGAGGGGGACCCCTGCACCTCCAAGGGATGTCCCTTGAATGGGGAGCTGCTACCAACCTGCTCATCAGTGAGGTAGACCCCGTGGTTCCTGGCATACGTCTGGCTGCCGGGCACTGCGATCACCCTGACACCCTGGAAGTTCTCCCAGTTGATCCCTGTGGAGAGGGACAGAAGATCAGTGGCCACTGGGGCAGTGCACATAACCCACACTGGGAATTAACTGCCCCAAAAATGGGCCCAGAGGCAGTGACAGCAGCGTCCAACCTCTGCCATGGTGCTGCAGGCACGAGGCGGGTCAGTGATGTCACCTTCAGGGGAGCACAACTCCACCACAGACCCATCTCTGCCCCCTCTCCTGAGTCAGAGTGGGAGCTGGAGGCAAGGCTGGCACCACTCACCTGGTGCTGAGGGCACGGTGAGGAGCATGTCAGTGCTGCAGACCCACACCCCAGGTGGGGAACCCACGCAGAGCTGCTGAGAGAAAGGTCCACGTGCCCAGGGATGGCATGGAAGGAGCTCGTCCCTCACAGGGCACCCAGCACCCTTCCCACCCTGCTGAAGGCACCCCAAAGGCTTCAGGAGGAGTCAAACCCACCCCCCACAAGCCCAGGGCCCCGTCCTGCTGGCCACACAGACCCGGTGTGTCATGGTCCACAGCAAACTGTCCAGGTTGCAGACCAGAGCTTCAGCTGGGGCACCAGGCTCCTCCATGGGCAGGCAGGTGAAGGCCCGGCCACAGTCATCGAAGGAGAAGTCACGGCCCTGGCAGGAGGGGGAGGGGGGGGGTCACAGGGAGGGAGAGGGTGGGGGATGGCTCTGAGTGCCAGCCAGGTGACAGAGGGACCCCGGGGCTGGGCTGGGGGAGCTCTCACCGTGTGCAGGATGAGGATGCGGGCGTCCCGCAGGACATCGGCGCTCACCACCTGGCAGGGGAGAGCAGGGACAGTCAGGGGACAGGGGACAGGCAGGGGACATGGGACAGGCAGGGGACATGGGACACCCACCCCCCCTCCTGCTCCCAGCCTCCCCTGACCCCTCCGGAGGCTGCCACCTCACTGTCCCCCTGGGAAACCACAGCAGGGGACAGGCAGGGGGGTGGGTGGGACAGGCAGGGGGGTGGGACAGGCAGGGGGGTGGGACAGGCAGGGGGGTGGGACAGGCAGGGGGGTGGGTGGGACAGGCAGGGGACATGGGACAGGCAGGGGACATGGGACAGGCAGGGGGGTGGGTGGGACAGACAAGGGACAGGCAGGGGACAGGGGACAGCCTCCCCCCCTCCTGCTCCCAGCCTCCCCCGACCCCTCCGGAGGCTGCCACCCCCCTGTCCCCCTGGGAAACCACAGCAGGGGACAGGCAGGGGGGTGGGTGGGACAGGCAGGGGACATGGGACAGGCAGGGGATATGGGACAGGCAGGTGGGTGGGTGGGACAGGCAGGGGGGGGGGTGGGACAGGCAGGGGGGTGGGTGGGACAGGCAGGGGGGGTGGGTGGGACAGGCAGGGGACATGGGACAGGCAGGGGGGTGGGTGGGACAGGCAGGGGGATGGGTGGGACAGGCAGGGGACATGGGACAGGCAGGGGGGTGGGTGGGACAGGCAGGGGACATGGGACACCCCCCCCCTTCTGCTCCCAGCCTCCCCCGCCCCTCCAGAGGCTGCCACCTCCCTCCCCCTTCGGGAAGCCAGAGCAGGGGGCGGCCAAGGGGACGGGCCAGCCACCCCCGGACCCAGCAGACCTTGCCGGCCCGTTCTCCCCTCACCGTGCAGCCCGCCCGGGCGCTGAGGTGCTCGGCAGCCACCAGCAGGGCGTTGAGGGTGGCCCCGCCGCTGCCCAGCCGGGCCCAGGGGTCTTCCACAGCCAGGAGCAGGCCGGGGGGCCGCGGGCCCAGGCTCCCCCGCAGCCGCCGGGCCTCCAGCTCTGCCAAGCGACAGGCCGGCGGCGTTGAGGGGCTGACACCCCCCGTCCCGACCCCGGGAGGGGGTTATGGGGACGCCAACCCCGCCGCTTGCCTCGCTGGAAAGCGGCGACGGAGCCGCCGCGCTGGCAGGTGAGGAGGAGGACGCTCCATTCCGCCGCCATGGCCGCCTGCCCGCAAGGCCTGCTGGGATTTGTAGTCCGGACCCGGCGGGCGGCCGCGGGAGGCGGCTCCCTCAGGAACTACAGCTCCCAGCGTGCACTGCGCGGCCGGGCAGGCCCGCGCTTCTTAAAGGCGCAGCGCGCCCTGCCCCGCTGCTGCCACCGCGGGGGGGGAGTGGGGGGGCGTGCAAAAGAGGGATGAGGGTTTAGACGTTTTCCGACCCAAAAGGGGTCCCGGCGGCGGCCAAAACCCTCAGAGTGCCCTGGGTGGTCCCTGTCACTGACACCCTCCCCCCCCCGGTACAAACAGGCTCCTCGCCAGGGCTCAGCAGCCGGGTGGGGGGTCCGGGGTGGGGTGCCTGGGGGGGGGGGTGCAGGGTGGGGGGTCCCGGGGTGAGGGTGCCCGGGGTAGGGGTCCCCGGGTGGGGGTAGCGGGGTGGGGTGCCCGGGGAGGGGTGCCGGGGGGGTGCCTGGGTGGGGGTCCCCGAGTGGGGGTCCCCGGGTGGGGGTACCCTTTGGGGGTACCGGGGTGCGGGGTGCCGGGTGGGGGGGCCCAGGTGGGGGGGTGGCTGGGTGGGCGTACCCGGGTAGGGGGGTGGCTGGGTGGGGGTACCTTTTAGGGGTGCCCGGGTGGGGGTACCCGGTGGGGGTGCCGGGGGGGGAAGGGTCCCCGGGTGGGGGGGCCCGGGGTGGGGGTACCTTTTAGGGGTGCCCGTGTGGGGGTGCCGGGGTGGGGGTACCTTTTGGGGGTACCCGGGTAGGGGTGCCCGGGTGGGGGTACCCGGGGGCGGGTGCCGGGTGGGGGGGCCCGGGTGTGCGCCGCGGTGGGTACCGGGGCGGGGGGAACGATGTGCCGGGTGGGTATCGGGGAGGGTACCGGAGTGTGCACCCTGGTGGGGGGGGGGGTGAACGATATGCCCGGTGGGTACCGGGTGGGTGTGTCAATATCCCGGGCGGGGTCCCGAGGGGTCCCGGTGCCCCGGGCTGGGTCCCGGGGCAGACCCCAGAGCTGCCGGTGCTGCGGGTGGACGCGGCTCGTCCCCGCTGTCCTTCCTACAAGTCCCACAAACCCCGCCGGTGGGCGGGCGGCCGAGGACTACATCTCCCAGGCTGCCGGGCCAGCTCTCCCGCCCCGCACGGCACGGCCCGGCCCCGCACGGCGCGGAGGGCGCGGCGCTGGGGGCGGCGGCGGGGCCCGGGGGCGGCCGGACCGGAGCCGAACCAGGTACCGGGGCGAGGAGCGGGCCCGGGGAGGCGAGAGAGAGAGAGAGAGAGAGGGGGGGATAAGGGCTCGGCACGGCACGGCACGGCTCGGGGGGTGCCGGTCCCGGGGGGGGGGGGATGGCGGTCGGGGGAGGCTGGTCCCGGTGCGGGGTGGTGGTCCCGGTGCGGGGTGCTGGCCGCGGGGGAGCGGGCACCCGGGAAGTGTTGGATTCGGTTCCGGGTGCTGGAGGCAGGTCTTGGGGTGCTGGTCCCGGGAGGATGCGCTGGTCCCGGTCCTAGATCTGGTTCTGGGGTCCTGGCCCCGGGAGGATGCGCGGGTCCCGGGAGGATGCGCGGGTCCCGGGGAGCAGTTACTTGCCCCGGGGAGGGTGCTTGTCTCTGTCCGGGGTGCCGGGGTTGGGGTGGGTGTGCTCCCCCCAGCTCCAGGGAGCTGCCCCTCCCCAGCCGTGTCTCCCCAGGAAAGGGGGTGGGGGTGCCACGGGGCCCAAACATCGGGGAGACTCTGGGGGAGGGCGGGGGGTGGCCACGCAGAGGAGACACAGGCTGGGGGTGCCCAGGGGTGTGGGTGCCAGCCCCACTGGTGCTAGAGTCTGCGTGTCAGGTCCCTGGGCAGGGGTGTGACACGTGGGCGTGTGACACATGGTGCCCCTCACCCGGGTAAGTGGCAGCCAGGGTGTGACAAGAACAGCACCAGCATCCCCTGGGGACAGGGTAGGAAACTGTGCCACCAAGCAGGGGAGTGTGCCTTGCACTGTGCCGGTGCCTGCAGGAGGTCAGCACGGGGGGGGTGGTGGCACAAGGTCCCAGCCGTGACCAGGAGGTGCTCCTGGGTGTCCCCCACGGGGTGTTTCTGAGGCTGGGGAGCCTGGCTCGTAGGGCCCAGCAACGGCAGGGGTGCCCACGTGGGGCAGCGAGGCAAGGTTGTGCTGCCAAATATTCCCCCATCCCAGCAGGAGGAAGTTTTGGGGGCGAGGACAAGTGCTGGTGGAGCAGGTGAGCTGGGGCTGGAGGAAGGGACACGTCGTCCCCCCCCCTCCTGCTCCAAAACCAGCCCAAAAAAACATGTCTGGGAGAAACCAAATGAGATGGAACCCCCAAAACTTGCTGAGCTTCCTTTGCCAGGAAGAGAGGTGGGCTCCAAGCTGGGAGAGGTGGTTTTACTACCCCCCCACCCCCCCCCTCCCCGTTATCTGGGGGTCCCCTGCTGAGCTGGGAGTTCCCAGTATCCAGCACCAATCCCAGCAGCCACATCCCAGATGGGAAGTTGCTCAGTGTCAGTTTTCCTTCTCCTTCCCCTTTGCTCAGAGCCAGATGTTGCGTCTGCAGCGGTGAAGCTTGAGGGGGGTGGAAGGGGGGAGGGGGGGGGCTCGCCTTGGCTGCCATCCCCCCCAGCCGTGCACATGCCCGTCTGTCCCTCTGTCTGTCCCCATCTGGCAGCAGCAGCAGCAGCAGCAGCAGCAGCAGCAGCAGCAGCAGCTGCCTCTCAGCAGCTTTTCCTTCTCCTCCCAGGAGCTCATGGCGGTTCTCGGGAACGGCGAGACGGGCTGGGCTCGCCCACGCCTCGCTGGGGGCTGGGGGAGAGGGGAGGAGAGCAGGGGGGAGAGGGGAGGAGAGCAGGGGGGAGAGGGGAGGAGAGCAGGGAGAGGAGGGGAGAGCAGGGAGAGGAGAGCAGGGAGGAAAGCGGGCAGGAAGGAAAGGGGGCAGGAGAGGAGGCAGGAGAGGAGAGCAGGCAGGGAGAGCAGGCAGGAGAGCAGGCAGAAGAGGAGAGCTTGGAGAGCAGGCAGGGAGAACAGGCAGAAGAGAAGAGCAGGGAGGAGAGGAGCAGGCAGGAGGGGGAGGCAGGAAAGCAGGCAGGGAGAGCAGGCAGGAGAGAAGAGGAGGCAGGGGAGGAGACGAGGCAGGGAGGGGTGGCAGGAGAGCAGGCAGAGAGGAGAGAAGGCAGGAGAGGAGAGGAGGCAGGAGGGGGAGGCAGGAAAGCAGGCAGGGAGAGCAGGCAGGAGAGAAGAGGAGGCAGGAGAGGAGAGGAGGCAGGAAGGGATGGCAGGAAAGCAGGCAGAGAGGAGAGGAGGCAGGAGAGAAGAGGAGGCAGGAGAGGAGAGCAGGCAGGAAGGGATGGCAGGAAAGCAGGCAGAGAGGAGAGCAGGCAGAGAGGAGAGGAGAGGAGGCAGGAGAGGAGGGGAGGGGAGAGGAGAGGAGGGGAGGGGAGGCAGGAGAGGAGGGGAGAGGAGAGGAGAGGAGGCGAGGCAGGGGAGCAGGCAGGGAGAGCAAGCAGTGAGGAGAACAGGGAGGAAAGCAGGAAGAAGAGCAGGCAGGGAGGAAAACAGGGGGGAGAGCAGGCAGGGGCAGCCCCAGCAGCCTGACGCCGGGGGGGACCAACTCACCCACTCCAATTTTCATGCCCAAACAAGCCTCAAACTGTCGCTCTTCGGCGCAGGGCTCTGGCAGCCCCGAGGGCAGGACGGTTTCCCCGACAGCTCCGGGCACACGAGGTGCCTCCAGCTTGGCCCTTGCCAAGGACCCGGCAGCTTAATGACACGTATCTCCTCCCACCGCGTTTAATTCTTGCTCAGAGTGCCAACTAATTGCTCTCCTGGGCCGGCTTTGGTGCTTCCCAACGAGGTGTGATTTGTGGGAGCCCGCTGGTCCCTGGGGGCTTGGGGTGTTGGAGCCTCCTCTCCCTGCCCTGCCCCCAGGGGATCTCCCAGATCCGTGTTGCTCCTTGTCGTTGGCATCTCCTAGAAGGTTGTTTGGAGACTGCAAGAGGTTTGGGCCCTGGTTCCATGGCAGAGTTCCCAAAGACACCCCCCAAAAAACTGCACGTGGATGAATGGTGAATACATATTAACAATTACACACACACACACGTGTTCTATGGATCTTCATTTTTTTTTTCTTCCTGGCTGAATAGCTCAGTGATGGGGCTCTAAAATAAACACCCCCCCCAAGTCACCCTCAGGAAACCAGAGCAAGGTCAGTCCCTTGGTTCCAGGTGCCACCACCGTGTCCCCAGCCAAGGGGCTTTCACTCTGCAGTGGTAAACGGGGCTAATTGGGAAACTGCAAATGCAAATTTCCCAATGCAAATTCTCCCCCCAAACCCAGCAGAGCCCCTGCCAGTGGAGAGGAGCTCTCAGGTTCCCTCACCAGTGGAGCTGCTCTGTTTTTTTTTCCTTTACTGGTGTCCCCAGCAGTAACTGGGCTGGGCTCGGTGGCCTTTGACCAGCTGTGCCTTTCGTAACGTCCCTGCAATCAAATCTCATAGGTACAATTTTCCTAACTAGCTCAGTGGCCTCTCAGCATTCCTGGAAGCAGAGCAACCCCCCAGGCCACCCTGCAGCATGCACTGAGTTTGCAGTTCTCTGCTCAGGCTGTGTCCTGGCAGGGGCAAGGGGGGAGTTGTTGGGTCACAGGACCCATCAACCCACCTTTGGGTTTCCACCACCTCCCATCCTCGGTGCTGCTGAGCTCCAGGGAGGGGGACAGGGTGGTACAGGGGGGCCCCGTGCCCCTACTTGCCTCCTGCACATATTTTCCAGGTGAGGCATTGAGTCTGAAAGGGTAAAATGAGCTGGGGTGGGGTGGGGGGGGTGGTGGTTCCTTCCTGGGAAGTTGGGTGGGAGGCTCAGGGTGCTGCTGGCAGTGGGGGCTCCCTGGGGGCTGGGGGTGGAGGGTGAGAAGGACAAGCTGGAAATGTGGCCCCCCCCCACCCACAGGGCACGGGGGCTTTGCATGATGGGGGGCTGGGTGAGAGGAGGAGGTAGTGAAGGGTGGTGAGCACCAAGGTCTGCTCTGCTCCACTGGGGACTGGCCAGCACCCCAGCCCTGAGCCTGGCCAGGTGGTGGGACCCAGCTTGGTGGTGCTTGAGCCAGTGGTAGCTTACCCAGTTGCTTGGTGGTACCTGAACTGGTGGTACCTGACCCAATAGTACCTGACCTGGTGGTACCTGACCCAGTGGTACCTGAGCTGGTGACTCGGTGATGCCCAATCTGGTGGTTCTCAACCCAACTGGCACACAACCTGATGGCTTGGTGGTTCCCTGACCTGGGGGTACCTGACCTGGTGGTTCCCTGACCTAGTTGCTCAGTTGTACCTGACCCAGTGGCTTGGTGGTACCCAACCCAGTGGTGCCTGACCTGGTGGTACCTGACCTGGTGGCTTGGTAGTAGCTGAGTTGGTGCTGCCCATCTTGGTGGCTCAGTGATCCCCAACCTGGTGGTTACAAGACCCAGTGTCTTAGTGGTGCCAGACCTGGTGGTGCCAGACCTGCTGCCCTGGTGGTCCCCAGCTCAGCAGTACTAACGAGCCAGGACTAACGAGGCCACACAGTGAGCACAACCTTGGGCTTATCAACCCCCCCTGGCTGACCTCACCTGGGAGCACCCTGTTCCAAGCTTTCCCACTGCTGGGACTTCCCCCACACCCCCAATCCCACAGGAAACAGTTGGGGGGGGGGGTTCCATGCCTGGGATTTGGCCTCCTGGTTCCCTCCTGACCCCTTCCCAGTGCTAAGGGATGAGCCCAAAATAACCCCTGGGGTGCCAGGAAATGCTGGAATTGCTGCCCTTGCCAGCCAGGGATGTGAGGAGGGTTTAGCACCTGGGAAACCCAACTAACTCAGCTCCATGGGCTGATTGAGCCAGCTGATAAAGAGTATGATTAATGAAAAGGATGAGGAATAAGTTACCAGGTCCTCCCTGCTGTCAGGAGGTGGCTTAACCCATGAACTTGGCTTCTCCTGGTGTCCATCCATCCTGGAATTGCTGCTGGTGGGGAGGGACACCCCAAATCCAACCCTGGGTTCACTCTCTGCTCCCTCTCCCATCCTGCTCCCAGGGAGGAAGGAAAAAAAACCAAAAAAAAAAGAAGAGGGAAAATCAGATCCCCCTGGATTGGCAGGACAGGGAAGGACCTTCTTAATTAATGTCAGGTCTGGGTTTGGCTCAGGAAGCCAAGTCATGTGGAAGGACAGGAAAATTGTCCCCCTCCCTGTGCCTCCCCCAGCTGGTTCCCACCCACTGTTCCCAGCTAACAGGAGCTGACAGGGACCTGCAGCCTTGGGCAGCCACTCCAGCCATGGAAAAAAAGGCAAATTGAAGTGGTTTTTGGGAATCTGGGTAGTCATTTTGCTCGCCTGAAGCTCAGCATTTCCTTCTGCCTAGGGTTGAAGGAGGTGGGAGAAGAGTCAACTCACCTCCACTCCCTTCCCTCTTGGAATAAAACCAAAAAAACACCCCCCCAAAATGGCATTTTTGCCACCCGTGCCAGCAGGGTGGGTGCTGGACCTGTGTGGGGACTTCCCTCTCTTCCACCTCCCAACTCCCATGTAGGACTTGGAGGTGATGCCCCTGCCTGGGGCCCATGGGGCAGGTGGCACCTGGACACCCAGGGCCACGTTTCCCTAGGGAATTTCAGCCCTGGGTGGAGCACAGCCTCTGCTCCCCTGCCCCAAGAGGGGTGACATCCCATCAGCTCCCAGTGGCTGCTCCTTCCCTGTGTCACTTCCTAGCCAGGATAACTGGTGCCAACAACCTCGGGGATTATCCTAGAAATGAGCCAACAAAGCCAACAAGACCAAAACCAAACAAAGAAGGGGGAAAAAAAGGGATGTACCCAGCAGCTTTAGGGACAAAGGGGGGAAGGGGGAGGAATTCCCAGGCCTCTGGTCACGTCTCTCCAGGGTTCATCTGGAAATTAAAGAGGATATGATCAGAAAAATCATCCAACTGGAAAAGCAGAGGAGAGATTTGCCAGGGACATTTTTACCAGCCTCACTTCATTATCTCCTGCAATCAAAGAGAAAAGCCTGTTTGATGAGGACATGGGCTTCAGGAGGCAATTAAGGACACCAGGGGATGAATTTGGGAGCGGGAGGGTATTTCGTGGTATCACTGAGTTGCCAGAAATCCCCCCAAATCCCTCATTGTTTTTTTTATGAAGGAAACATTAAGCCCTGGTTTTAAAGAGCCCCTGAGATGTCCCAGGGTTTGACTTTGGGAACGGGCAGGGAGGGAATGGTTAATGCTGGGATCTGGAAGGACCAGCCCAGATGGAAAGAGGAAAAAGGAAGCGATGACTCAAGCAAACCCTTGGTATTTCAGGATGCTTGAAGGCAGCGGGAGCTGAGCTGGAGGATGGATTTATTTTTTCCCCTAGGGAACAGCTCTGGGAGGCCCCGGGATGGGGCTGGACTCCCGATGCCGGCAGGGCTGGGATGCAGCAGGAGGGAGGGAGCCGGAAAGGGATTTCCCCTCCTCTCCCTTTCCCCCCCCCCCAACTCCTTGCACCGGGAACTAAAATCCTGCAAGCACGTGATAACCCATTTCCTTCAGCCTTTATAAAAAAAAGAACCCGTGGGCAGGAGAGCGGCGGGAACAGGGAAAAAGGGATCAGCCCATCCAGGAGGGATCAGCCCATCCAGGAGGGATCAGCCCAACCCGCCACGTTTTGCAGAGCCCCCCCCCAAAAAAAAATCGCCTTTCCCCTCCAAAACCTTCCATCTTTCTGCCTCTGCAGGGGGTGGGGGGGAGAGTTACAGCTTTTTTACAGCCTATCCCAAACTCTCCTGGATGCAAAACCTCCCTGGAAGAACCATCCCAAGCTTTTTCCACCCCCCCCCCCCACTGGCAGCAACCCAGGGAACTCCTTGCAGTGGAGGTGCATTAAAGTGCCCCTGGCTCTGGAAAAAAAAAAAGACTTGGACAAGGATCATTCCAGGCTGTGCACCCGTTTTTGGGCTCTTTCAAGTTTGTCACCACTTGGACAAATCTATGACAGTGGGTTGGGCAGGAGCCACCCCGTGCCCTGGCAGCAGGGTGGGGTGGGGGATGGATTTATTGTTTGATCCATGCTCAGGTCTCCCCCATCCCAATAAGGAGGTTTTTTTTTGGGGGGGGGGGCTGGGGGTTCCAAGCTGGGTGGTCCCCTATCCCTGGTAAGGGGACTTGAGTCCTCCAGAGGATATTTTGTAGGGAAGAGGCATCCAGGTGCTTGCCAGCTCCTCGTTAGTGCTGCTCAGGGCCTAATTGGGGCTGGGAGGTGAAGCCACCACAGGGTTTGGCCTTGGGAGGGGGGGTCCTGCCTTGGCATCCCCCTCCCCAAAAAGCCTTTGGTGGGGGAGGGAGGGGGAGTGTGAGATCTCCAACCCCCTGGGGTGAGGGATTCTGCCCCAGCTCAGCTGTGTCACCTGTGGCTCTTCAGCCTTTTGGTTTTGGCTGGAGGGGGGAGGATCTGGCTTTGCCCTCCCACCCCCCTGCTCGGGGGGCTTGGCCACTCCTCCCACCCCCGCCCCCACCCCCCCCCAGGCACAGGCACATTTGCTCTGGCTATTTTTACCCGCTGGGATGATGAGCAGGGCGGGTGACCTTCCCAAGGGGGACAATGCCAGCCGGGGGAGGGGACACACGCAGACACAGCTGTGGGGCTGGGGACCGGCTGTTCCCTGCCGGCAGGGAAGAGGGTTTGTGGAGAGGCCGCTTGTGGCTTGATAGAGAGGGAGGATTGAGCCTAGAGAGAAAAGAGCCGCTTGTTCTCCTCCAGTTGATGCCTGAGCCTCTGTCCGGCAAGAGACAAGGGAGGACACGGGGGAAGCCGGCATCCCGGCTCTCTCTCTGCACCCCTGTGGGGACAGCAGCCCCACAGCGGGGCCAGGCTGAGTGGCATTTAGCAAAGCTCAGCTGGAAACCTTCTCCCCCCCCCAGCTCCTCAGCCCCCAAGCTCCTCAGCCCCCAAGCTCCTCAGCCCCCAGCTCCCAGCCCGGGCTCTGCCTCTTCCATCCCCACCAACCTCTCTCTCCTTCCCCACGCAGGCCGCAGCCGTGTCCCCAGCCCCGTGTGCCAGCAGCTCCCGGGGACGATGAGCTCGGTCAGAGCTGAGAGCCAGCGGGGCCCGGGGCCCGGAGGAGCCGTCGGGGTTCGGTGCCGCGGCTGAGGCCGGATTGCCGGGCTGTACCGAACCACCCCGGCCGCTCCCGGACCAGGCGGATGGAAAGCTGCAGCCCGGCAGGTATATCAACCCCCCGGGGGTGCTTTAAGGGGTGGGTCTACATCCCCCCCCGCCCCCACCACCACCACCGGGGTGACGGAAGGGTGTCTGTCCCGCAGGGAGCCCCGCTGGCCGGCTGTCGCCATCCCGGTCCCTATGCCCCAGCCCTATGCCGGAACGGGCCCCCAGCCCGGCCCAGCCGCCCACCGACCATGAAGTGCTCCTTGCGCTTCTGCTTCCTCTCGACCGCTTTCCTCCTCGTCTTCGTCATGTCCCTCCTCTTCACCTACTCCCACCACAGTATCGCCTACCTGGATCCCGGCGGGCTGGGTGGGATCCACCGGGTGAAGCTGGTGCCCGGTTACGCCGGGATGCAGCGGCTCAGCAAGTGGGGGCCGTACCCCCGGGGCTGCTCCTGCCGCCGCTGCCCCCCCCAGGACGCTGCCGCTGCCGGCTGGTTTGACGGGCGCTACGACGGCGCCGTCTCCCCGGTGTGGACCAAGGACAACATGGACCTGCCGCCCGACGTCCAGCGGTGGTGGATGGTGAGCGACGGGACGGGTTGTCCCCCCCCCCACGGGTGTGTGTGTGTGTCCCCCCACCCACCCCCAGCCCCGTGGAGCCCTGTGATGTGTCTGGAGAAGGGGGGAGGGGGTGGGTTTCTTCTCCCCCAGTTGCAACCCCCCCGCTCTCTCCTTCTCCCCCCCGCCCTCTCCTTCTCCCCCCCGCCCCCCTGCAGATGCTGCAGCCCCAGTTCAAGTCCCACAACACTCACGAGGTCCTGAGCAAGCTGTTCCAGATCGTGCCGGGCGAGGATCCCTACCGCTCCCGCGACCCGCGCCGCTGCCGCCGCTGCGCCGTGGTCGGCAACTCGGGCAACCTGCGCGGCTCCGGCTACGGGCCGGAGATTGACGGGCACGACTTCATCATGCGGTGAGGGCCCGGGGGGTGGGAAGGGGTCCTGCCCACCCGCCTCAGCCCCATGGGCAGCCCAGGGGCACGGGGTGATACCGGTAGCACCGGGGGGAGGGGGATGGAGCGGAGCATCCGGCGTCTCTCCAGGTCTGCGGTGGGTCCGGGAGCTCCAGTCGCTCCGTCGAGGAGCCCGTCGTGGGTCCCGCCGCGTGCTGGGGTGGGTGGGAGTTGGTCCAGCCCTGCCCCCTCCCCTCGGTTGGCTTGTGGGGGCACCCTCAGCTCATCCCTGCACCCTCAGCAGCTGGGAAACTGCTCCTCAGCAACGTTCAGCAGCCCACGGGGGGCACTGGTGTCTCCAGCAAGGGACAGGGTTGGCTGGGGTAGGGGGGGGGGGGAGATGCCACCTTAACCTGCTCTCCCCCTCAGGATGAACCAGGCCCCTACGGTGGGTTTTGAGGGTGACGTGGGCGGCCGGACCACACACCACTTCATGTACCCTGAGAGTGCCAAGAACCTGCCCGCCAACGTCAGCTTTGTGCTGGTGCCCTTCAAAACCCTGGACCTGCTCTGGATCGCCAGTGCCCTCTCCACTGGCCAGATCAGGTTGTAAGTACCCAGCACTGGTGGCACTGGGCTGGCCACGCTCCTGCCATGGGGGCAGCTCCCTCAGGAGTTGGGAGGGGGGGGGGGGGGAATCCATTGGTTTTTCCCTCCTGGAGCATCCCCCGGGGCTTGGCCCCTTGGCAGCTCAGGCTGGGGGACGTGGGACCCCCCCCAGGAGCTCACCTGCCTCTCTGTTTTACCCCAGCACGTACGCACCTGTGAAGCCTTTTCTGCGGGTGGACAAAGAAAAGGTAAGGGGGGGCTCACCCCAACGGTGAGCACCTATTTGACCCCTGTCACCCCAGGGTTCCCACACGTCTCGGTGCTCCTTCCTGGGGTGCGGATGCCAAAGGGAGCGTGGTGCTCACCCAGCCCCTCCTCCCAGGTGCAGATCTACAATCCTGCCTTCTTCAAGTACATCCACGACCGCTGGACGGAGCACCACGGGCGCTACCCCTCCACCGGGATGCTGGTGCTCTTCTTCGCCCTCCACGTCTGCGACGAGGTGGGTGGTGGCTCCTCGGGGTCCTCCTCAGGGCTGTGGGGTTCCTGGCTGGCACAGGATCATAAAATCATAGACTGGTTTGGGTTGGAAGGGACCTTCAAGATCATCTAGATCCAACCCCTGCACGGGCAGGGACACCTCCCACCAGCCCAGGTTGCTCCAAGCCCCATCCAACCTGCCAACACTTCCAGGGAATGGGGCAGCCACAGCTTCCCTGGGCAACCTGTTCCAGTGAAATATTCCAGGGATGGGATTGCTGGGAATCTGAACCTTGCAGGTTTAAAAAGGCAGGTGGCTTCTTGGGTCCAACCCCAGCAGTTTTGCTTCCTCATGTTGCCTACCACCACGGCGACGGGCACCCTGGAGCAGGGGTGAGGGATGTACCCCTTCAGCACGGTCCCAAACCCAAACCCCGGGTGCTCAGCCAAGGGGTTCCCCAGCTTGGTGAGGGGTCGGGGGGTGTCAGGGCTGGCTCATCCCTCCCTCCTCCTCACCCACCACAGGTGAACGTCTTCGGCTTCGGTGCCGACAGCCGGGGCAACTGGCACCACTACTGGGAGAACAACCGCTACGCCGGGGAGTTCAGGAAGACGGGGGTACACGACGCCGACTTCGAGGCACACATCATCGACATGTTGGCCAAAACCAGCAAGATCGAGGTGTACCGGGGGAGCTGAGCTGCTGCCCCTGCTCCAGCTCCCTCCCCTCCACCGGGCCCGGCTGCCTGCGGGGCTCCCCGGCAGCCCCAGGAGGGCAGCACCACCCAGTGCCACCCCCGGCCAGATTTGGTGCCTCCAAGCAGCCAATCAGGTTCAGAGCTAAAGGAGACTTTTTTTTCCTTCTTCTTCTTCTTCTTTTTTTTTTTTAAATATTATTATAATTATTCTTAATTATTACGAAGCAACCCAGCTGAGGAAGGATTTGTAAACACAATCAGCGCCGGAGCGGGCGGCGGGGGCGGCCGCCTGGTGTCTCTTTACAGTCAAACCAAATGCTGCTCTTTTTAAACCAAGACAAAAAGAAAAGAAAACAAAACAGCCCCCCGGAGCTGGGTGACTTTGGGGAGCATCATGGGCCGGGCCCAGGGCTCAGCTCCTCCCTCCCCGGCAGCACAGCCTGACCAGTGGAACCAGCTGCTTCTTTCTTCCTTTCTGTTTGGTGTGTTTCACCCACCCGGGCTGCTGTGGCTCCCCTGGGAAGGCTCCTGGCACACAGGAAGGTTCCCGGCGGGGTGGGAAATGTGTGGACCCATCACCTGGAGGTGGAACCAGCAGCCTTGGAAAGCCCATCATCACTGCTGCTCTGTTGCCAGCACAGCCGGGCTGGACGATGGAGAGGAGCCCTCAGCTTTGGGGCCAGGTGTCCTTCCTCCTCCTCCTCCTCTTCCTCCTCCACGGGTAGGATGGATTTTTGGGAGATACCAGGCAAAAGGCAGCTAAGGAACCTGGAGAAGTGCAGCCCAGTCCCTCCATCCCTGGGTCCAGAGGGAAGACAGATCACAGGATGTTTGGAGTTGGAAGGGACCTTGGAAGTACATCTGAATCCCAACTCCCCTGCATGGGCAGGGACGATGAGATTTCCCTTTGCTTTCAGGCTGGGAAAAACCAGATGTAGAGGTAGCTTTAGTGGGTGAACGACCCCCCGTGCTTTTGCTTTTGTAAAGAGACAGCTCTGGTGAGAAGCTGAAATCCCAAAGTCTTTGTTCCGCTGGGTGAGCACCACCCGGTGCCCCCCGGGGTGATGCAGGAGGAGCTGCCTCCCCAGAGGTGTCACTCAAACCACTTTCTTTGGGTCAATCAGGCGGGTGGGATGAGGTGTTTTTTGTTGTTGTTGTTGTTGTTCTTTAGGAGATGCTGGAAAGCTCAAGAAAAAGGCAATCATGGAAAAGGTCCCCAGAGAGGGGGCCCCACAGTGCCCAGGCTGGAGCAGGGGCTGCAGGGGAAGCTCTGCCCACAGCACCTGCCTGTAAGGAACAATCACCATAGGGGGGGGTTATTTTTTGGGCTTGGAAGTTTGGGTTTTTACCCTTTTCTACCTGGCTTTTCTGTAGCAGCCTCTTACCTGTTGCTCTGCTTCAGTCTGGTTGTTTTCCAGGGTTTTCTTTCTCTTTTGTGTTTGGTTTTCTTGAGGTTTCTCTCTGCAATCATGAAACGTGAGGGTTTGGCTTACCA
This sequence comes from Apus apus, assembly GCF_020740795.1. Taxonomy (NCBI): domain Eukaryota; kingdom Metazoa; phylum Chordata; class Aves; order Apodiformes; family Apodidae; genus Apus; species Apus apus. Next base: position 18,926,900 of record NC_067292.1, on the reverse strand, counting down.
GGAGCAGGCCCTGAGCATCCCCTGGGCTGGGGAAATGAATCTTTTCTGTCCCCCAGGGCTTGACACCCCCAAGTTTCACCTGGGGGGGGGTTTTGGCAGAAGCAGTGCTGTGCCAGCATGAGCAGCCCACCCACACCCTGTGACACCCCCACCCCCCCCCCCCAAACCCTGGGACGTGGAGGCAGGTTGCAGCAAACCCCTGGTTTCCATGGGTTGGGGGGTTTTTTGGTGTTGTGTTTTGTTTTTTTTAGGGGAAGCAAAATCCAAATCACAAAACCACGTGCAACAATGAGTGCCTTGACCACCTCCTGTCAGCTACGCCGGGCTGTGCCCGCTCCGGGGGGCTTGGCTGGTTGCTGGGGCTGTCGTACCTGCTTCCCTCCTTGTGCTGGGCTGGATCTGAGCTGGGAAGTGCTGCTGGGGCAGACAGGGACACATCCACAGACAGCAGGGAGGCCTCATCCAGCTCCTGTCCTGCCTGAGCAGAACTAGGCCAGACAATCAGAGGGTGAGCAGAGATGCCAGGTACCAAACCCTGGCACCAATCCCGCCGGCAAAGGTCACGCTTGCTGCCCTGACAGTATTGTTTGTTTTTTTTTTGGCTAACTTCCTTCCCCTTTGGTTTGTTTTTGTTGTTTGTTTTGGGTTGGGTGTTTTGGGTTTTTTTAAAAATAATAATTATTATTAATTATTATTTTTTATTTAAGCTGTCCCACTAGGACTTGTGACCACTCGTGCTCCTCTGGCCACGCGCACGAGGAACGCGCTGGCGGGGGGGGGGGGCCACACTGAGCACCACTCTCCTGTAGATAGAGGAGATGTAGGCAGAGGGTCCAGGCAGAGGGGGTGGGCAGGGAAGAAGCACCCAAGCCCACCCACCTGGCAGGGGTGGTCCTCACGAGGTGCCTGATGGAGCACCCATCACCTCCCATCCCACCCCAAGGGCTGGGAGCCGGCGGGTGGCTTCGCCCGTAGCCTCTGTGCACGTGGGGACTTCTGCACACAACTGTCTTAAAACAACTCTCTTTTTGGTTGGTTTGTTTGTTTTTTTTTTTAAAAAGTCAATAAAAAACCATGCATCAGAGCTGCTCCGTGTGTTCCTTCCCTAGTCCTGCCTGCTGTGCCAAGCCCAGCCCTGGGAGAGTAAGGAAAGGGAGCAGGGTTTGTCACTTTGAGGGGTGCAGGCACGGGCAGGGGAAGTGGCTTTCCCTGAAGTGCCACAACAGGGCCAGGTCTTGCTCCAGCTCCCACCACAGGCTGGAACCTGCAACAGGCCCAGCATCCCTGCAGGGTTTCTCCTGGATGATCAGGGGGTTGGGATCCTGAAAGATACAAACGGCCAAACTCGGGAGTAGTTAAAACGCCTCTTTATTCATGTACAAACCTAACAACACCAAAGCCAACCCAGATATTCCATGAAATCAAGCACGATATAAATACAGCACATGTGACAACATGGCCTTGGTGGAGAGCAGCAAACTCACCCTGGCTTGTGCGTTTGGGAACAAGTGCCCACATCCCCCAGCACGGGGTCGAGCGCTCGGAGCAGCTTTGTCCCTCCTCAACCCCCTCCAAAGCCAACAGCAGCTGAGGTGAGACCATCACTCCTCTGCCAGGCAGATCAACCAGGAGGAGGGTTTTCCAGTCCCAACGTTTCTACAACCCCAGATCTCCCAAGAGATTTTAAAAAGCATCCCCCAGCTGCTAGAGATGACCTGTTGGTGTCTGCTGGCCAAGACCCTTGCGAGGGGAAAAGGAGATGGCTGCAGTGGATGGTGAACCAACCACACCTGAGGTTGCTCCTCGCCCTGTCCCACCTCAGCTACATCCATTGCACAACATTCACAAGCATAAGGCACTAGAAAAATGGTTTCCACAGGTTCAAACTTCACTTGTTCTTCAAATTTCAGCAGCAGAACACTTCAGAACTCCTCCCAGCCCTTTAAACACCTGGTCTCGGGAGACTGGTACAAGCATGAAGGGGTTTGGGGACAAGGGAAGTGGTGTACCCACCAACCAGAAGCAGTGGTGGAGAAGGGATGTACTGGTGCCCTGCACAAGAGGGTTGTCTCATGGGGTACTTGTCTGAGAAGAGGGGAGCCCTTCTCCCCCAGAGCTCAGGTGGGAGCCATCACACCTGGACACTAAGAACAGAGCAGAAAGGAACCACGTGGGCTCAGGAGCAGCAGCCAGGAGCTGATCTAGACCCAAAAAGCTTTTCCCCACCTCTTCCTGAAGACACAGGGAACACGACCACCCAGCACCCAGCTGCCTGGCAGGCTCTGGAAACAACTGCACCCCCAGCACCATGTGCTGCTCTGCCCCCAAGTGTGGCTTGGCCTGCCCGTCCCACGGAAGCACATAAGGAGCAGGGACGTGTCCTGCTGCAAGCCTGACCACGGGATGCAGGAGAAGCCTCCAGGGAGCTCAGTCTGCTTCTGGTTACATTGGAAGACTGGTGGGAGTGAAACCTGTCCCACCCCAGGAAAAGCATGGGAAATTCTTTGTAGCAGGGAAGAAATCTCCATGGTCAGAGGTGACAGGGCAGGACCAGAACGGATCATGCCCTGCTTGGGATGGCTGAGGCCCACCAAGTGTCTGCTCTGCCTCTCCCAGCCTTGGCAAACCAATAAATAGGAATGTCAACACTGTTCTCTGGTGCCTCTCTCATTACAAGGCACCACTGCTCCTCACAGAGATCCCTTCTCCTGACCAAAGCCACCCAGCACCCGGGGGCAGCTCCACGGGCTTCGTGCTGTGTCTCACAGGGCAGCCTGACACGGGGAACCCTGCAGAGCTTTGGGACAAATGGGAGCTGAGAAGCCTCAGAGCCACCTCCACAAACATCCCGGGCAGCAGCACCTCCCCTCCTGACTCCTGCCTGCAGCAGGGAAGCCTTCAAGCAGGGAATGATTTCCTTTCACGCAAGGGGACACTCCCTGAGCCCTCCACACCAGCCCAGGCTTCTCTCTTTGAAGAAAAGTGAATAAATCCATTTCTAGGGGGTGAAAAAAAACAACAACCCAAAAGGGAAGGTGTCAGCACAGACAGCTGTAGAGGCACAGGGGCTTCCAGTCCACTCAGTTTCGTCCAGCACCACTTCCATGCTCAGAGCAGCAACAGCAGCTCCCACCACCCCCACTGCTTGCTCAGAACTATCTGCCAGTGCTCCTGTCTGCTCTGTACACTCAACACAGCAGGAGAGAATCCCACCAGCAGGCACCATCAGTGCCCAAACACCTCACCAAAAGCTTTAAGGCATTTACAAAGAGTTCAAGCTGTGGGTATTTGTCCCCCTCAAATGCAAAGGTTGCTCCAGCTGAGGGCTATGAGCAGGCTACAATCATCCACGCTCAAGGAAAAGTTTAAAGTGCAAATAAAATGTTCAAATGCTTTTTGAGAGGCAGCTTGAAGTCCTCTGATGACATGAACCCCCTCCTCTCCCCAAGTCCTGTTCCCTGACTGAATGCTTTTAAAAAATAAGAATCCAACCAGGCAGGTAAGAATAAGGTTTGAAAGAGAAAAGCTGCTCGTCTCTCCAAGGCTGGGATTAAGTGGTTGAGTTGTGGGCAAAGGGTCCAACCACCATCAGGCCTCTCCTTCCACCCTGCTCAGTCCCTCTGCCACTCCCCTGCCTGGTTTGATGTCACTGTCCTTGCTCTCTGATGGGCAACATGTGCTCTGCTGCTTGAGGAAGGAGACTGGGGAGTGGTAAGAAGAGTGGGAAAATCCTGGAGCAGGAAGAGGGAGGGATAAAGGATGGCATATGTAGCAGCCACAAACCCACCTGGGAGTCTGGATGTTGGGATCTCCACCATCCAGAAGCTGAAGAGCTTAAATGAAAGCAGAGAGACAGACTTAAGAGTCAGCCTGGCCCAGATGATAAAGGACCAAGTGGAACAAAGAGAAGAACCTTGTGCATGAGAGGTCCTGCAGCAGCATGGGCTGAGCTCAGAGGTGCTGCTGGAACAGCAACGTGACTGGTGGCAGCTTGAATGCAGCAGGAGAAAGGAGGTGTCCAAGTTCTGGAGGTCTCACACAGTTTCCCCTCCTTGCCACAAGAAGAACAAGAAACTGCCCATCAAGGCACATCCAATCTGGATACTGGAGCCAGCAGAAGAAAACAAGAGAGAGGAAACAAGAAGAAACTAAGCCTGGCAAAGACAGATGTGAAAAATTCACCCTCCTGAAGCAGAAAACATCCCTCCTAACAGCATTAATTTTATCCTCAGATCATTAAATATGAACAACAAAGTCCTTCTTCTCCAACACCACTTTTATCCAAGCCTGTCAGCACCCACTCAAGGACAAAACATGATCATTCAGAAAGGATGCAGCAGGGCTCAGACAACATCATGCCTCTGGAAAAAAACATTTCCTGGCAGAGGTTGCCCAGGGCAGGTGTTGCCCCTTGCTCAGGTCCCCCCCCACTACTCCACAGGTGATACCTGGGCAAGAAAACCCTTCCCAGGGTAGAGGAACAATGTTCATTTAGGTAGTTTCACCACTGCCACATCAAAAACCCACTCAGCTGCTGCCTTCTGGGGGGAGACAACACAACCCTGTGTGCCAAGTGCACACCCCCTGCAGTGGCACTTCCCCCCCAAGGACCAAACTTCCCTTAGTTTATCCTAAAATGGGAGACTGTAGCCAAAAAGGTCCATTATTTCCTCATGCCAAGCTCCAGTCAGCTTCCCTTCAAGGGTTTCTCTCAGCCTGCAGGGATAAAATCCACAGGATCCTGGAGAGCAAGACTGGGAGCACTGGGAACAGCCCTGCAGCTGCTGGGCAAGAGGGGCACAGGGCAGAGCTTCTGTTTTAGTGTTTCCCACCCTAGGTTCATAGCCCCACCAAGCAGAATGAGGACAAACTGCCTTTCTCAGCAGGAAAGGCAGTTTTAAGGGTGAGAATCATTCACAGTCCACATTAATTTACCACCTTGGAGGGTAAATCTGTGTCACCACAGCTTCCAAGATCCAGTTTCTCATTTTCTCCTCTGAAGGCAGAAACTCTTCCACTGATTTTGTTGTTTGTTTGGGGTTTTTTTTAGGTGCTCTAATTTCAGATAAAGGGATTAAAGTCTTACTTCACCATTTCATACCTCTAGAAGAAAATATGACACCAGAAGGACCTTGGTTTCAGCACCTACCATTACTTTAAAAGATGTTACCCAACTGGGAATAGCCACCGAGGGGCAAGTTGAAAGCAAACTGGTTCTTTAACATTGTTAGGCTAAAAATAGCTGCCAAAAATTAAATGGGCTCAGCTTGGACAGCAGCTGGAGACTGCAGGCTGGGATATAAAACAAGGATCAGAACTCATAGCAGGGAAAGCCAGAGGAGGTGTTAATGAGCTGCAAGACTGACAGTTATCAAGCCTCAATCAGCAAACAGAATGTTACAGAAAGTGCTGCTGGATCTGTTAGAATGATGGACAATTATTTTCTCTCCTCTGGGTGCTGAAAAGTCAATAGATTTAGACAGAAAATGAAGCTAAGCAGACATTATGTCAAAAGTATGAAACACAATTTTGCTGTCAGAGGGGAGAGACACTTGTCTGAGGAACTAAGAGGTACCTATAAAGGAGGGAAAAGAAACAATAATGACAAGGAGAAATAAAACTTGAATGCAACTGAAATGGTTCTTCAGGGATGAGTGGTTGGCAGGGGACAGGATGCTGCCTTCTTCCCAGTTTGGTCTTAACTAGTTTTAACTCTGCAGAGAACAAACTGAATGACTGGAGGTAAAAATCTCTCTTCAGGAGCTGCAGGAAGCACCTCAGCTCACCTCAGCTGTACACTTTGCTTCCTCCTGCAGACCTGTCATGCCCCACCAGTGATGACAAATGGTCAATAAACTCTCATCAGAAGGGCTGCTCTGGGACACATCCTAAGTATCACATATATAACTCTTTCTTTGGTTAAACAGCTGCTTCCCTGGATAAGGAAGGCACAGCAACATTCCATTAAACCAGTGGAGGGACCAAGACCCTCCTTGACATGCACATCCAGCACAGGAACAGCAGGATCACAGCATCCCTCTGTGCAGGGAAGACATGCAAAAAGTGATTGGATTTTAAACTGCTATTAGAGGCCTTAGGAACCTTCCATTTAAGCAATTTTTTTGAACACACCAGGCAACATTTCCATTCAGAGAGCAAATGATGGGGGAAATCTGGAAGAAATGACAACCAAGCAAAATCGCCCCCCGCAGGAGCCAGGCAGGGCACCCAAAAAGCTGCCCTGCTGTGGTCACTCCCATTTCAGAGCCCAGGGAATTGTTGCCCATTGACTCAAAAATCAGTCTGAAACCCTTGAGGAGCTCACATCCTGCAAAGGAACTCACCATTCCCAGAGGAAGGCACACTCCAAGAACTGACAACTCTGCTCAGCCTACCCCACCACATGCTCAAATCCTTAATTCTCTTACACCCTTTCCCAACTCTCCACTCCATGGTTTCACCTGGGATGGGGGAGCTTGCTCTGACACCCTGTTTTAAGGTGTAAAGGCTTTGGACTTTCACCTTTCCTGCCTTAGGGCCCCTCTGACTCCTTCTGCATCCTGAGAACACCTGGATCATGAACTGGCAGAGCAGACTCAACCAAAGGTCTGACCCAAAACAACAGAAAGCAAACTGAAAATGAGACCCAGGCAAAGTTCTCAGCTCACATTTACACTACTGATGCTCACCATTCCAAAAAGTGCCCCCAAAAAGGCTTCTAGATCAAAGAGCAGGTGTTCATGGTGGCTGAGAGGGCAAACATCAGTGCAAGGTTGTGTCTGAACCTCAGACAGACGCTGGAGCAGAAAGACCATGAGGTGAATGCAGGTGGCGGAGGCAGAGAAGATGTTTTTCAAGTAAATAAAGACAATCTTTGCTGCTGATGGTGCTCACAATGGGAAGAAGAAGATGCAAATGTGTGCAATCCAATTCAGCAACACAACACCCTCTTCTTCACCACGTGGCTTCATGTTAAGAGGTGAGGAGGGGTGAGTCCCAGCTGCACCGCCTGGCACTTCAGGATGAGGAGCATGAAGGAAAGCAATTTATAACCCCACTGTCACACCTCTTCACTCCCTCTGTTCCACCCCTTCAGCTGAGGCACCAGCAAGAGAGAGAAGTAAGAAGTGCAACAGATGTGAGGAGCAAAATGGAAGATGACTTCTCCAGCAAGGCAGGAGCTGAGATGCTCTCTCCCCACCAGAAGAAGACCCGGTGTTTCCTGCAATACTGGCAGCACCACGGCTGAGACCAATGCTGGGGCTTTGCCTCTCCTTTCAAAACCACCCTGGGCAGCTAAAAACACAAGATGTTGTGTTTTTGTGACCTCCTGCTGCTCAAGTCCCCCGAATCAACATGAGTTCCACATGAATCTTGCCAGAGCAGCTTGACCAAACCACATCAACAAAGGGAAGTGAAAGCAAATCCCCAGGAGACCGTGCACGATGCAGTTAACATGAAACTCTAACATCTGTCCCTGTTAAAAACCAGTATTTTTTTGCTAATCAACCCCAAATCCCATGCCTTTCCAGAAGTGAAACACACACGTTGATCTTCAGCTGTATTTCTAGCAGGCCATTTAGTGTCAGTGGCCATTTAGTGTCAGTGAACCCAGGCAAAGAAAACCCAAACCCGACGATGCCAAACTTACCAGCTCCACCGTCACCTCAATGGTCTGATGATTAAATCTACTTGACTCCCCTGTGAGGGGAGGAAAAAAAACCCAACAAACCACTGGGTGGCCAAAGTTGGGCTGTAGCCAAGCCTGTCCCTTGGCTGCTGCTCATGGGATGCTCTGTCTGGTGCCAGTGAGGTAGCTGATCGTTCTATTGCTGTGCGGTTCGTGGAGAGCAGGGTGAGGTCCATCCCAACCCTTCCCATCACCACCATTCTTGGTGGGGTTCATTCCTGCACAGGCTTCCCATGGACTTCTGGATGCATGCTGGGCACTGTGCTTTGTCCACTGGGGCAGGGGGGAAGCCTGGCAAGCAAAGGGTTGGAGGAGGGAGACAAGAGAGGATGGAGAAAGCTTTGAAAAATGAAGGGTTTAAAACGTACAAAAAAAAAAACAACGCAACACGCCGGGAAAAAAGTTCAGAAGTTGCAAGACAAGAAAGGAAAAGAAAGAAATCTCTGGGGTGAGGAGAAAAGACTGGAAGATGGTGGCAGAAGATCCCAGCTTGGGAAAAGGAAGGGGGGGTGGGTCAGGTGTGGTCAGCACTACTCCCTCTGGTAGCCACTCAGTTCCACCTCGTCCTTGCGGCGCCGCTGCGTGAAGAGGGAGCTGAAGGGGTAGAGCTTGGCCTTGGCCTGGAAGCGCTGCCCGGCGATCTCGATCTCGTACTCCCCCTGGTTGATGAAGTCAGTTGTCACCACCAGCTTCTCCCCTGTCTTCTCATCAAAGTGGTGCACGAAGCCCAGGCAGACGTGGCGCTCCAGGGTGTAGCTGTAGGCGCTGCTGGTGGTCTTGCCCACGTAGCGGCCGTTGCGGAAGATGGGCTCCCCCCACCAGGGCCAGAGGTCCAGGTCTGTGTCGTGGTCCTCAAGGATGAACATGGTGAAGCGTTTGTACACCCCGTTCTGCTTCTGCTCCAGCAGGGCTTCCTGGCCAACAAACTGCATTCCCTGTGGAGACAAAGGAAGCAGCAGCTGCTGGAGGGGACAGGAGCTGCAGCAGGAGCTGCTGGAGGGGACAGGAGCTGCAGCAGCTGCTGGAGGGGACAGGAGCTGCTGGAGGGGACAGGAACTGCAGCAGCTGCTGCTGGAGGGGACAGGAGCTGCTGCTGGAGGGGACAGGAGCTGCAGCAGCTGCTGCTGGAGGGGACAGGAGCTGCTGGAGGGGACAGGAGCTGCAGCAGCTGCTGGAGGGGACAGGAGCTGCTGGAGGGGACAGGAGCTGCAGCAGCTGCTGTTGGAGGGGACAGGAGCTGCTGGAGGGGACAGGAGCTGCTGCTGGAGGGGACAGGAGCTGCAGCAGCTGCTGCTGGAGGGGACAGGAGCTGCTGGAGGGGACAGGAGCTGCAGCAGCAGCTGCTGGAGGGGACAGGAGCTGCTGGAGGGGACAGGAGCTGCAGCAGCAGCTGCTGGAGGGGACAGGAGCTGCTGGAGGGGACAGGAGCTGCAGCAGCTGCTGAGTTGTAGCAGACAAGCTTGGTGGCACCAGGTGAATTTGTGCTTGGGACTCATGTCCTACCAAGACAGGCTGCGAGGAGCCCAGTTCAGGGAGAAGTTTGGTGTTTCAGTTGTTACCTGGTATTAAAGGGCAGAAACTGACCCGTGACATGAGCCTCTAAAACAAAAATTCATTCCAATTTTCACCAAGGTAAAAATTATGTCACCACTCTAGTTTTTTTGCCACTTTTCTTGCTCTGTGTTTTATAAACCAGAGGGAAAGTGTCACAACATCTGAGATGTGTAGCCCTAATCACTGCATTCTCTTCCCTGAATTGCTTGTTTATTTTGGCTCATGCAAAAATATGACAAAGTGGAAAACAAGCAAGTGACAGAGGTGGCACCACAAGGAGGGCAGAACTTTCTGCCATCCCCTGTTACACTGATAAAACTCCCATATTTTAGAGAGAGGAACTGTTCTTGGCCCCTCTCCTCATGCTTCATTAAATGCTACCCAGTGGAAGGGCTGCCTTTTGCTTCCTCAGATTGGGAAAAGAAGTGGAAGAAACATGAACTCTGAGCACCCTCCACCACACCGAGCACTGCACACACCAGCTGCTGCACAGATCGCTGGAATTACTGCTCAGGAAGGAAGATGGAGTGGATGTGGTGTTTCAGGAGATGGTTTAGTGGTTAGGGGTTTTGAAGTGGACGGTTGGACTTGATGATCTTGAAGGTGTTTTCCAACCTTGATGATTCTGTGGTGAGTACTTTTGATACTTCCAGCACCTTTCTGAAGTACATGAACAGAGCTCACAGCTCGGCAGCGCACAGCTCCACCACAACAAGCCACCCACTTGGATGGTAGGCTTTCCAAGCTGTTCTCCCACCCACCCCGAGGGCAGCAGAGGGTGTACCTTGTCCAGCTTGACCTGGAACTCACGACCACACTCCATGGGAGTGGTAAAGGCATCCAGGTCCTGGCCCCAGAAGGCAAAGAACTTCTCGATGCGCAGGCTGCGCAGCGCGTAGTACCCGGCGTTCCGGATCCCGTACTTCTGGCCCATGTTCATCACCTCGTTGTAGACATGAAGGGCATACTGCAAGGGGAGGGTGAAACACAGAGCTGGAGACAGCTCCTGGAGAGCCTGGCAGCACCTGACACGACCAAGGATGTTTCCCACTGCTCAGCACAAGAGGTCTGCCCGGGCTGGAAGGCCGTTCCAAGCAGGGAAACTCCCTCTAGTGCCCACAGGCGGCTTTCCCATAGAACCATGGAATGGGGAAGGTTGGAAGGGACCTTACAGATCATCAGGATCCAACCTCCCACCAGACCAGGCTGCACAAAGCCCCATCCAACCTGCCCTTCAACACTGCCAGGGATGGGGCAGCCACAGCTTCCCTGGGCAACCTGGGCCAGGCTCTCACCACCCTCACACCAAAGAATTTCCTCCTCATGTCTCACCTCAATCTCCCTCTTCCAGTTTTAATCCCTTCCCCCTTGTCATCTCCCTCCCTGCCCTTGTCCCAAGTCCCTCCCCAGCTTTCCTGGAGCCCCTCCAGGCACTGGAAGGTGCTCTAGGGTCTCCCTGGAGCCTTCTCTTCTCCAGGCTGAACACCCCAACTCTCCCAGCCTGGTTCCAGAGCAGAGCTGCCCTTGGATCATCTCCGTGGCCTCCTCTGGACTCTCTCAGCCATGGTACAGACCAGACATTTCACCACCCTAAGTCAACTTGGGAAGTGTTTCTGATTATGCATGAGAGCAACTGCCTTAATTAGCTCAGGCACCAGTGTCCTCTTACCTCTATGGGGATATAAAGCACGAACCCAGGCTCCCCTGTGTGGGTGATACTCATCACACGGATGCCGTTGGCATAGCCCACGCTCATCTCCTGCAGAATCAGAGGGGGTGAGATGATCCAAACTGGAACACAGCACAGAGATCCAGAAGGAGCACGGGGGGAAACACAAACCACCCCCCTCCCTTGCTGCAGTTCCCCACCACCACTCACTGGTGAAGAATTTCCATTAAAAAATTCAAACCCCGATACCACATGATCCAGACTTTCTTAATCACTTGGTGACACCTTAGCAAGAAGCCTCAGAACTAGGTCAGGACACAGGCTTGTGTTCCAGCTGCCAGGCAGAAGTTGAACAGCAGCTATCTGCCATGACAGGGGACAACAGCTCCTGGGTCACCCATCCCAGCTGCCCCTCTGGCTGACAGCTTCATCATTGTTCCTATGAAATATGCCAGGAGACCAAGTGGCACCAAGCCTACAGGAGGTGGAATATTGAAGACAAATGCACATCCACCTGTATATTTAGCAAGCAGAACCCAAGGAGAAGTAGTCAAAGTGAGCACATCACCAGCCCAGCAACTGCAGGAAATCTAGATGTAAATCTGAAGTCCCCTCTAACTAACCAAACCAGAAGTCTTCTCCTCCTTCCAACACATGCTTCTGAGAAGCTCGCAGGGTGGGGAGGGAGGAAGCCCAGTCACTCACCTTGCAGAAGAGAGAGGGAAAATGCTCTGCAGTCATCGGGGCATAGGACAGCTCCGACAGGAGATCCACAGCACGGGGGCCAATCAGGTTGAGAGCTGAGGAGGGGAAGGAAGAGGGTTGGGATCTGGAGAGGTGCTGCCTGCTGTCCAACCTGCACAGAGACATGCCCCAAGTTCTGAAGTCTTAAAGAGTTTATTGAACTAAGAGGTATGCTTCTAATTAAGGAGGAAAGAATTGTTCAGCTCTCTGACAGCCCACAGGACAGCTGTGTCCCAGCTCCTTGCTAGAAGGAAACCTCTGAGGTGCAGCTGTTTGGAAAGGAAAGCCAGCCACCACTTCAGCAATTAACACACCTTAAGCAATTAACCAGCATGCAGCACAAGACACCGTTTGTGATTTCAGGCTGTACAAGGAGGTCTTGCTTTCAGTGACTCCTAACCTGTGTACTTCCAGGTCACATCTTCCAAGGTCAGGTTGTTGTCGTCGGGCAAACGGCTCTTCAGCCAGGCCCAGCAATGGACTTGCTGGTCAGTAGGAGAAATCATGAAGAAGCTGGAACAGACACGTTGAAACCAAGAAAACAATGACTGGACAGCCACAAGATGGCTCAGTTCAATCTTTGTCCACAAACTGCTGGAGCCATTCAGCAGTTTTCCAAGCTAACAGGAGGCCAAAACAAGCTGGTTTGTGAAAACCACAGCTGAAGCCTCTGGATCAGTCCCAGACTGGTGTTTGGGTTGGAAGGGACCTTCAAGATCATCTAGATCCAACCCCCTGCATGGGCAGGGACACCTCCCACCAGCCCAGGTTGCTCCAAGCCCCATCCAGCCTGCCCTTCAACACTGCCAGGGATGGGGCAGCCACAGCTTCTCTGAGCAGCCTGGGCCAGGGCCTCACCACCCTCACACTCAAGAATTTCCTCCTCATGTCTCACCTAAACGTCCCTCTTCCAGTTTTAATCTGTCATGACAAGAATCCCCAGCCCTCCAGGGTTAGCAGCAGGCTGGTGACAAGTGAGTAGAAGGAGAACACAGTTCTACATGAGGTTCACAGGGGACCTCAAAAGCCACAATCCATTTTGCAGCAGGTATCTGCAGCTCTTCCCCACCAGTGACTGCCTACTCTGACAGCCAGAGGACTGCTTGGTTCACACAGCAAGTTCTTGTTGCAGCCAACATCTTGTCACACACAATGGTGCTTATTATGAACAGCTTCTAAAAACAGAACTCCACTTGATGTGTGAAAATGAGCTACTTGTGGTGTGAGTCTCTTTCACACCAACTGTGAGTTAAAGCACATGACTGACAGAGAGAAGATCTGCAGAAATGACCAAGCAAGGAGGGAAGCTCCTGGTTTCCCACAGAGAAGGACAATCCTTTGAAGCAATACATGAATTCATCCAGAAGAGGAAGAGAAAGAAAAGCTGTTTCTAACTGAAAGAGCAGCAAAGAATGCTTCCCATCGATACAATGAAAGCATGCACAGAAAATGATCTAGAGAAATAAAACCAACCCTCAACTGGGTCATGCTGATGGAGAAGCTTTTTAAAATGAGGTGGATTTGATTTATTAAACACCCAAGAGAGCCCAAACTGTTGAGTCTAAGGGTGAGATTCTGTCATCCTGTCAGTTTGCACCCAAGAGCACAAAAAAGAATCAGGAGATACTGCAGAGCTGAGCATTACAGTGCCCAGAACTGCAATGCAAGCTGAAATAATCAAAAAGTAGTATTTTCAGCATGCAATTCCAATGAGAAAACTGGCCAGGAGCCAACAAGGAACCGTTTGGTTTGCACTCAAAGTGGTTATCTAAAATAATAAACTCTAATGGGAGTCCCAAGGAGGCCACGGAGATGATCCAAGGGCTGGAGCAGCTCTGCTCTGGAACCAGGCTGGGAGAGTTGGGGTGTTCAGCCTGGAGAAGAGAAGGCTCCAGGGAGACCTTAGAGCACCTGCCAGTGCCTGAAGGGGCTCCAGGAAAGCTGGGGAGGGCCTTGGGACAAGGGCAGGGAGGGAGAGGACAAGGGGGAAGGGATTAAAACTGGAAGAGGGAGATTGAGGTTGGACATGAGGAGGAAATTCTTTGGTGTGAGGGTGGGGAGACCCTGGCCCAGGTTGCCCAGGGAAGCTGTGGCTGCCCCATCCCTGGCAGTGTTGAAGGGCAGGTTGGATGGGGCTTGGAGCAACCTGGGCTGCTGGGAGGTGTCCCTGCCCAAGCAGGGGGGGTGGAATTAGATGATCTTTAAGGTCTCATCCAACCCAAACCAGTCTGGGATTCTATTTTATGATTCTATGAAACAACTTGTCTTTCACTTGAAAATTAAACACCTGAAGGCCTGATATTTTGTAGAAATCTATGTTCATATAGACATATTTTCCCCAATACTGGCAAATTCAGGAGCTTCCACTCGTTTGCGTTCCTGAATTAACTAAGAGGAGAATTGTGACTTTTCTCTTCACAGAGGGGAAAAAAGTTGCTGATCCCTGTTCAGAGGCTCTGGCACCCAAAGGGTGATGGAGGGAGGCTGCCCAGACACCCACCTGCGTTTGCTCAGTCGTGCAATGCTGCAGTCATTCTCATACCCTCCTTTCTCATTAAGCATTCCTGTGTGCACAACATGCCCCACTGGCACATCCAGGTCATTGGAGAAGAGGTACTGGAGGCTCTCCAGGGCCTGGTCTCCTGTGGACTATGGGAATGGAAAAGGGAGAGAAAGTCAATGAGCTACCTGAGCAACACAATCCACTGGGGCTGCTTAAGATCATTATCCGTGTCCTGGCCCAAATTCCTGCAGTTCCTAATGATGGTGTCTCTGATGTCTCCAGTGTGCTAGGACTCAGAGGTGACATAGTGCCAGAGGTCAAATTCTATTTATAGACTCAGCTGGTATTTCTAGAAACAGGGGCCTCGAGAGAAAATAATAAGCCATTTGTGCTAAATATGGTGGTACAAGCTGGATTTGGGGATCCAGCCTGACTACCTGTCCTCAGCAGGACACACAGAGCTTTGCAAAAGCAAAGGCCACCTTCACCAGGCTGATGCTTTGTCACCTCCTAGGTACTTACACTTATTTCAAACTTGGTGAAAGATGACATGTCAATGACACAAACAGCCTCCTTGCAGCACTTGACTTCAGAACCCACAATATCAAACCAGTCTGGTTTGTAAAAGGTTTTGCTCTGATCCAAATCCAGCAGATCTAGTGTAAAGAAGAATGAAAGGGACAAAACTGGATGAACTAAGATCTTACACAGAGAAACTGGGATGCACAAGGCAGAGGAGAATTGATTCCATGATAGTCTGTCTTGCAGATAAAATGGACTGCATAAACTGAGTGAGCAGAAAGAAGTGGATGAGCCCAGGGACATGGTCATCTACTTAAGCATGCATTTGGATCTTCAGGCTAATTAATCATCTAGTTGTATACTTAAACTTGTTAAGCATCTAGTTGTATATTTAAACTTAGTCAATCCATTCACACAGGTTAAGATCTCTTTCCAGGCTATTCTGATACTCTATTAACCAAGATGAAGTGTGATTCTTTCCAGTGTGTTCTCTGATCACAATGTAATAAAAGCACAGAGCATGAAGAACAGAGCCCAAGCAGTAAGCATGAAAAAACTGAACCAGCACTCTTAAAAATCTCTATTGATTCTACTACAAGCACAAAAGATACACCTCATAAGGTAGAGACTGAGATGGTAGCTGCTGGGTATCGAGGTAAGTGATTTATGCTCCTTAAAATACTGCCTGGAAGCACACATGAAGTTGGTGTTGGGAATGAAGGTGTGGGGCCAAAAAGGAAGAGAGAAGAATTTGCAGTAGAAAGGAGAGAAAAGAAGAGAGAAAGAGGGCACAGAACAGACAGGGGAGGAGGAGAAACAAAGCAAAAAAAGGCCATGCCAGCTCACCTTTCCCAGGTGGGACAAAATACTTGACTCTCTCAAATCCATGCTTCTCCATCCACCTGGCTCCCTGTGCATCCAGGCGGTCGTACAAGGGGGAGGTTCTCAGCTGCCTGCCCGTCTGGAAGTCCCACCGAGGAACCTTCAGGTCACACATGAGAGCTGCAACAGCCACAAAACCCCATGTTTAGGCACAGTTATCATCTTGAGCTCAAATTTCCTCCCTGAGCCATGAATGGAATCCCCTCAGAACAGTTCTGCCCTTCCTTTGCTGGTTTTGGGGACAGACCCGGTTTGATGCGTTTCCAGCCGATTTCAAAATCAGAGCAGCAGTATTTGCACAGAATCCTTCTATTCATAGACACTTGTGGTCCCACCACACTACTGTCAAGGTAACACAAGCTTCATTTTTCATGAAGTCCTGCTGCCTAGCATTAATGATCCCCCATTCCTCCCTGACAGCTCACTGGATCAGACACACATCATTTTAACAACACAAATGCAGCCCACGGCTTCAAGGATCATCCTAAATAGTGGCAGTTCAGCCTCTTCTCAGCACTGAAGCTGTTCCAAATGGTTCCTTAACCTTCCCAAGTGACCCTAATAAATGTTGAGCATCCTCCCTGGTTACCAGTGGGGTGGCATAAATCCAGGATGCCTGAATCCTTCTTTATAAGCATTAAGTTTCTACGTGGGTGAGAAAGCTTAAAACTGAAAAGCTTAAAGCTGAATGTTTCTTACTGAACATTTCTATTGATCTTGCCTCACAGCTGATGATTGGGTAATTTTATTGGCATTATTTGGTGCTCCTGAAAGAGTGGGTAGAGTGAAGAACAGATTAGAATGGGAACATAAAAGCACAGAAATTGAATTCAGTGCTTGTCCTGTAAAAACTAGAATGATCCTGTAGCTACCAGAATCGAGGTTTGTATTGGAAAGCAACTGCAGAATAATGCCAAGAGTTGAAAGTTCCTGGGAGGAAGGTCAGAGCATAAGGCTTTTATTTCCTCAGCAGGGCTAAAAGGTTTTGCCCAACTCCTCTGCTTTCACCTGAACACATATTTTGAGTTCAGATTTGGTATTCAAATATTTGTTCATGTTTTGCAACTTGTGGAGCCCTTCAGATTCCTATTTGCAACTTGAAAAGAAGCTGTCCATGGTATCTCCAGAGAGATAATCAAACAACAGGAGGAAACTAAGCATGGTTTTAGACAGGAACAGTGACATCTCCAATCTGTTCTGTGAGGTGTTTATCACAACCTGTGACAGGAAAAAGCAGAATGTGTCTGTGAAGACTTCCTGAATGATCTAAGATAACTGGATCACACACTCCCAAGTTGGAATTGATGACATTTCCACACTGTAACGATGGGCAAGGAATAACAATGCCTGAGACAGCATAGTATTCCCAGTTAAGACCTTAGCATTGATTTATTAGTCTGGAGTCCTACAGAGATGGGCACAAGTTCCCCTTTACCAGAGGCAAAGCACAGATACAGGACAGAGCACAGGACCAAAAGGAAAGTTAAGAGAAAACCCATCCTTTCCTTTCTCCTGGGAAGAGGCTGTACAGCCACAAAGGAGGTCAGGAAGAAGGAAAATGGTCCTCAGAGTGCAGCAGAGAGGGAAAATGTTGGCCATTCTGGCCAGGACTGGCTGGAGGGACCCCACTTACGCATCACTTCCATCACACGGTGGCGGAGGAACGTGCGGCTGCTCTGGAGGGAACCGAAACGCTTGAGATCCAGAGGCCAGACATTTTCTGAGGGATACCCATTCACCATCCACTCTGCCAGGTACCTGATGGAAGAAGCGTAAAGAACACTGAGATAGGTCCCAACATCTGAAGGGAAAGAGTCTAGCTTTGAAGCCAGCAGCAAGGCAGTTTGGACACGAGAAGTTCTTGCAATAGGGAGAGAGAAGGCTACCAACGTTCTAAACACCAGGTGAAGCTGGGAGGTTTCCCTTCACAAAACCCATCCACCAGATTTCCAAAACCATTTCCCATCAGGGTGAAACAGACAGGGCAGCAGGAAGTTAAGGACATCTGGTAAATGAAGCCAGAGCCTGGAGAGGCAGCCTGGCTGACCCTGGGTCGAAGTCCTCGGGTTATGCTACCCCAGGAGGTGCCGGGCAGGTCGAGGTTGGAGTTTTAGAGGCTGACAAGAGCTTTGCCATTTTTCAGTAGCTGGCGCAGGCTCAGTCACAAACCATCAGGGACAGCATTCATTTCAGCACGAGGTGCCAGCCCACTTATGCTTAGCTACACTTCTAGCAGTGGAGGAGGAAGGCATGCTCCAGAGCTAAAGGACAAAGGCAGCTCAGACCAAAGCAGAGCAGAAGGATCTGTTCACGGTCAGTAAACAGGAAAACAAAGGGGTTTGAGACTGGTCATTAAAAGTTACATTGGCAAACTAAGCTGCTTATCTTGAGGCTGTAAAAAACACAAACAGAAAATAGCCCTTTCACTTTCAGAAATCATTTTGATTCCTAGAGAACCTCACTGTCAAGGTTCTCTGTATTTTATACGACACAGAAAGAAAAAATCGTGAGTTGCTTCCCTGGTGAGTTAAATTATTAGACAACAGGCAGAAAGTGGCAGAGACAAACGCAGATACCAACACCTGCTATGAAAATGAACAGCCTCCTGAGAAGGCTGCATGGCAGAGGGATGCTGGGCTGCCAAAACCAAATAGCAATAAGAAGTGATGATGGTTATCCAAGCAACTCTGCTGCTGGGACCACACTTACATGCCTGTCAAAGTATCTGCATTAACACAGGAATTGGATTTGACTGGGAAACGATTCCACTCCCAGCTCACTGGCAGAGGACAGTCCTTAGCAGCACTGGCAGCAAGATGTGTGGTGCTTCAGCTGCTTCAAATTCACTCTGCTTTCAGGAATTAACTGCTGTGTCAACCTGAATCATCTAAGGACTTCAGCCAAATAATAAACTGCAGGGGATCACGGAGTACAGAAGATGAGGCAGTATCTGCTTTGCTCAGCTTTTATCTCCTCCTGGCAGATCACCAAATCAAACCAGTTAGCAGGCTTCTGATCACTGACGTGTGATGCCTGAGGACAGGAGGAGAGTCCAACACACTTGGAATATACTCAGGAGAACATAATCATGGCAACTTCTCCTCTCCTTCACTAAAGTTGGAAACAAAAGGAGCCTTTGTCGGAGAGTAGGTGACAAATACTGCCCAGAACTTGCTACCCAGCAGGATCACCTGAGCAGCCTCTTGGTTAAAACCTAACTTACACACACAACAGTGACAAACCACTTACTTGCCTGCTCCCCCACCATATGAGATCCCAGCAGAGTTCATGCCAGCCAGCACAAAGTAGCCCTGCACGGTGGGCGACTCCCCCATGACGCAGCGCATGTCTGGCGTGAAGGACTCGGGGCAGTTCACCAGCTGCATGATCTGCAGAGCCTCCAGATCGGGCATCCTGCGCAGGAGGGCACTCAGGAGTGGCTCTGGAATAAAAAGAATCAAAAGATAAAAAGTCACAGCCTTCAGTCTCCATGTGTTTAGATCATTTCACCTCCAAACTGGACAGAGACACGTTGTCATACGAAGAGATGGAAACGGCTTCTGCGTTCCGAGACACGTCGCTGGATCAACCGTTTCCCTGCTGGAATCAAACTGCTCTGCCCCTCTGCTCTGCTCTCATCAGACCCCAGCTGGAGAACTGGACCCAGCTCTGGAGCCCCCAACACAGGAAGGACATGGAGCTCCTGGAGAGAGTCCAGAGGAGGCCACAGAGATGTGAGGGCTGGAGCAGCTCTGCTCTGGAGCCAGGCTGGGAGAGTTGGGGTGTTCAGCCTGGAGAAGAGAAGGCTCCAGGGAGAGCTTAGAGCACCTTCCAGTGTCTGAAGGGGCTCCAGGAAAGCTGGGGAGGGACTTGGGACAAGGGCAGGGAGAGGACAAGGGGGAAGGGATGAAAACTGGAAGAGGGAGATTGAGGTTGGACACGAGGAGGAAATTCTTTGCTGTGAGGGTGGTGAGAGCCTGGCCCAGGTTGCCCAGGGAAGCTGTGGCTGCCCCATCCCTGGCAGTGTTGAAGGGCAGGTTGGATGGGGCTTGGAGCAACCTGGGCTGCTGGGAGGTGTCCCTGCCCATGCAGGGGTTGGATCTAGATGATCTTTAAGGCTCCTTCCTACCCAAACCAGTCTGGGATTCTCTGATACTCAGAACGGATCCCACAGCACACACCAAAAGCAGCCATCCAGACCCAGAGCCCAGCACTGCTTTCAACAGTGCAAAAGCATTTCCAGTTTTGTTAGGGAAAACTATTGGAACAGACACCAAATAGATACCTACTGATGAGCAAGAACAGGCAAACCTACATGAGGCTTGTCCCACACCCTCTATCAGCCTCCACTTCCCATCAACACAGAGGATTTCCTGCAAACCTCTTGTTTTCCCTAGTTACTCACCCCTAAGTTAATCTCTCTTTTAAGTCCTTGACCAGGCTTCCCCAAACTCATGAAAACATCCTACAGATGCTGACAAGGAGCTCCAAATGTTTAGGATTTGTTGTATAAGGAATCACCTCCTTTTGTTTTGAAATTCACAGGCAGTTAACTTGCTTTGATGCCTCTCAACTATCCCCTTGATCCCATTCAAGATCTCCCAGACCTCTGTTGCATTCCCTTCTGTCATCTCTTTTTTCCAGCCCACTCAGTCATTCCTTGCTTGGAAACTGTTCCAAGCTTTGATCAGCTTCTTGTTGCTCCTTCCCCAGATTTTCCCCAGTCACACAACACCCTCTGGAGATGGGGAGGCTGGAACAACAATTCCTATCTGGCAAACTAAGGATTTAGTGTTGGATCAGGACTGTGGTTTCTGCTCCTTTCCTACCAATTCCTAACTTGCCTTTTGCTTTGACTGCTGCTGAGCTGATGCCTTCACAGAACTAACACCTCCCCAAGGTCAGTTCAAAGCCCATCATTTTGTGTGGTGCAAATGAGACCATCCCCCCAAATCTCCCCCTTCCCCCACGTGCCTGTGTCACTTCACATTCATCCTCATGGAACTTCCTTGCCACTCCCATTGCCCAGTCAGGCTGGAAATGTCCTTAGGCAATTCTTTGCAGCCTGACATTGGAGAGCATTAATGAAGGGCTAAGCTATCTGCTTTGTTCTTCTTCTCCAGAAGTTACCTCTGCACAGCACTCCAGATAAACACCCTCAAGATTCAGCACTGATAACACTCCTCAGCTTTGCACACAAGCAGTAAAATAATCAGATTTCACATTTTCACTTATCTTTCTGACCTCTTCTTCCCCCTCTCAAGCATTAAAATTCCAGAGGGAGAGCCTGCAGTTACAGGCTTTTTTATTCTTACAGATAAGAAGAGGAATCTGTGTTAGATTTGTCCTCACATCCAGCCCAAAGCTGAAGCAACTACACGGGCTACTTTAAAATCAAAAGGTGTTTCAACCAAAGAGATCAAAGCAGCAATGCAAGAGCTCAAACCACAGAACTAGAAACCTAGAAAAGGATCAAACATTGGCTGAGTCAGCTCTGACTTTGCTCAGTGTGTTAGAACTGATGGAAGGGTAGTAACAATGTTGGAGCACCACATGCAGTTGCTTCCAAACCTTGGGCAGTTTGTGGGTGCCACCAAGCAGTGCTTTTTCATTCCTGCAGTACCTAAAAACCCAAAAAGGAGGTAGGTGCAGAGCTCAAGCAACTCATTAGTGAAGCTGGTATCTCCAAGCAAGTCTGCAGGCATCTGTAGATCTAAAAACCTTCAGTGTATGGCAGCACAAAACCACCCCACCTTGGCTCCACCCCCTGGAGTTCACACTCCTACGGTATCAACACAGGATCTCAGAGAAAGGGAAATCAAATGAATCAGCTTAACTTGGGGAGCAGCTGGAAAGTGCAGAAAGAAATCAGGGAAAGTTCATCTGTGCCCAGAGTGACTTGCATGTGCATTCACAAGGGATGCAAAGAGCTCTGACACAAAGGAAAACTAGGTCCCTGGAAAAAAAACCCTGGCAAATTGGAAGATGAGAGGACACACACAAACTTAGCAGGCATAAAAGAGGGGTTGGGGGAGAGAAAGGGACCATGCTATGTTCTTTCCTACAGGAAAAGCCCTCCATGCAAAAGTCCATACAAGATATAAAAAGAGAAGCAAATAAAAAGGGAAGAGAAAGATGGAACATTTAGAATATAATAAACCACCACTTCCAATGGGGAGATGAAGTCTGGGAAGAAACAGTACCAGGCTCTGCCCACCAAAGCAACAGCCAGTGGTGGAAATACACTTGGCAGCCAGTGCTGGAAGGAGCTGCAGAAAGAAACAGAACACCAGAGCCACGAGGCAGGTGACCAGGGTGGACCTGCAGTGTCCCAGGAGGAGCAGCATGTGGCACTGACAGTCAAACCCCAAACGAAATGGAAGAGCAGTGCTGGAGAGTTTCTGTAGCACCTTCTGCACCAGGGGAAACTGATACACGCTGGGGGTTAGTGAGGGGTTTTATACACTAGAGATTGATGCAGTCCTTGGTAAAGGGGCTTTATGCAAATCAGTGACAAATGAAGAGATGAATTAATCTGAGGGAATGTCCATCTTTCCCACACCTCTCAGGTAGAGGCAGACAGCTGCTAGCTGGTCACCAACAGCCTGGCTTGTTGCTAACTCTGCCTTCTGCTGAAGCCACGTGCCTTGTGGCTGTGGGAGTCTCTCCTCCCCAACATACCAAAGTGATCCCAGTCTTCTTGAAGGTTCTGAATCTCCAGCTGGTTCCTTCCCTCTGTGAAGAGAGGCTTGGGGTTCTTCTCAAAGCCCCCTGAGAGGATGCCACCTTGCCAGTTGCGGATGTAGATCCTGCCATCTGGGTCTACAATAGCTGCAGAGGAAAGGAAAGAGGTGGGAAAGGAACTGAGAGAAGGTTCAGCTGCCTCAGGCTGCTCCACAAACACCAAGGAGGGGGCCTGGGGCCAGGCTGGGCCAAGCCAGCAGCTCCCTGACACAAGAAGGGACAGGCTCAGTCCCCCAACCCCACCATTTCTCATCATTCTGGTTCTCATGTGTTGCCCTGGTGAGGAAGTTTAGGTAACTAAACCAGCAGTAACTCCCACCACCACCTTCCTGCTGGGCAGCACAGTGAGCTGAACTGAACCTGAGGAGCACCCAAGCCAGGAGGACAGTTTTACCAGGAGTGGGAGGAAACAAGAGGGAATCAGATCCCTTGCAGATCCATAAGTTGTTATACTGGCTTGGTTCCACTGGAGCCTCACCCAAGACCAGCCCTTCCATCAAGAGATGTCCTGCCCTCCCTCTCATTCTCTTCCTATATGAAGAAGAGTTCATTTTAATGGGGATGCATCACAGATCCAGCTTGCTGGAGGCCACCAGCACAAAGAAGGTGGGCAACACTGGGGTGAGGACCAGCAGTCAGGTCTGGATTGTTTCTTCTAGTGGTGGAGTCACCTTGAAGCATTTATGATACTCCCCCTGACAGGTTCCATGGCAATTCTTCCCATGTACAGAAAAGCTGTGAATATATCTAGATAGGTATCTCAATCTGCATGAATCTGTGTATCTAAAGACCCAGTCAAGTAAAAGTGAAGCACTCAGGGACTCTGGCCTGAGCTAAATTCCCTGGACAACATAGACATGACTCACCAGAAGCAAAAACTCTTGCTAAAGACTGAGAGTAAATAAGCAAAACTTTCTACTTCCCAACCAGTTTTTAAACACAAGGTCTTTTTTTTTTTTTTTTTTTTAAGAGATCCAAAAGCCAGAACATGGGGGAGGAGCCATTACCTCAAGTGCTTTGGTTGCCCCTACAGCTCATAGACATGTAAATGCCATTGTAAAGCCTGAGCTTCAGTTGGAGGAAAGGAATAGATGGGCCATTTGGGGACAGCAGCCTGCAAGGAAAACATAGTGCCAAGGCTAGCACCCTTTCCAGCTCACAAATGCAACAACCCAAGTCTCAAGACACACCTACCAGTCAAGAGAGTCATTCTCCTGCTAAGATGACCCACTCTGAAAACCAATTTCTTCAGTGAAAGCTTTCCCAAGAACAAGGAAAGAGATTCTACCACTGGAGAAGGAGATTTGGAGCAATTCAGCTAGAATGTACTTCACAATCCCAAATAAGGTGAGAACTGATAGCATTTAGTTGGCCTTTATGTCATAAACCACGTGTAGCCTCAGAAAGACAGCTGTGATTGACCAAGAAAAGTGAGAATGGAGAATCCTTACTTGGTAAGTTTATTGCCAGAGGTTCCTTCAAGGGATGTGTCAGGAGGTAGAAGTGTTCACAGGCATGGAGAGGGATGTTGACTGGTTCCTCTCCAGAGTGGCCCAACTCATAGGCCCACTGAAAGAAAAAAAATGCTTGTTAGAATGCAAAAGAAGAAAACTAACTCCAGGAGGACAAAAAGCACAGGTCCTCTCTGGGGGTTTGCTTTAAGAGGACAAGTAAGGTTTGGTTTAGTCCCCTGAATCTTAAACACACACACTTTCCCCCCCCTCTTTGTATAGAATTTGAACTGCTCAAGACAAAGAGTGTTTTTCTGTTCCTCATCTAAGGTCTAGAAAAGTGGGGCCCTGATCTGAGCCCAAGAAGTACCAACTTCTTGGTAAAGAAGAGAAAAGCAAAGTAACATCTGTCTACCAAAGCCACCAGCAGGCTCAGCCTCTAGAAGAGGAAGTCAGGACTGAGGAGCCTGTACTGTGAAGACCCCCCACTAACAAGCCAGTTAGTGAGAAACAGCTTGTTTTCAGACTGGAGAAGACATGACACTAAGAAAAAGAGCAAAAAAGGGAATTTTCAGAGAGAAAAGAGCAGAGAGAGAGACTTAACATCTCCCTAAGAACCAAAGCAAAAGTCAAAAAGGTGCAACCCCCAGGACAGAGCTGTCCCAACAGGCTGCAGGATGCTCCTCAGCAGGTGAAGGTGCCAAGCAAGCAGCCAGCACTGCTCTCCTCCTGCACAGCCCCTCTGAGCTGAACAACATGACCTTGCTCTACTCCAGTAAAACAACCCACAGCACAGTTAAAATAAAGGAGGAAAAAAATAAACAACCCCAAACCCAAACAACTGAGGAAGAAACATTGAAATGACTCCACCTGGCCAGCACAGTTGACAAAGTACTGGCATCCAATCCGTCCTCTGTCGGTCTCCACTCCAGTCACACACCCCTTCTGCACTGTGACATGACTGACACTTGTCCTCTCATGGACCTGGACACCTGGAGAGGACATCCCAAAGTCAGGACACCACCCGCCTGCTTCCTGATCCCTCAGGCTGCTACCATCAGACCCTTAAACTTGACCTAATAGCTTATTTTCTAAAGACAACATTGATACTCTTGACACTCTTAAGCCCTGTCATTTGTGAAACAGCCTGTTCACAACTTGTACAACATTTAAAGGCTGAGACTGTGAAGAGCTACAGTTCTCCTGCCCAGGTGACAATCTGGGTGACAAATACACCCTAGTATCAACAACATAGGGAAAAAAAAAAGGGGGGGGGGTTTCAGCTATGGATTTCTTTCCATTTCAATTCTTTTAAGCAACAAAAGCTGCAGTTTCAGCTGCCAAAACTGATTCTTTAATTGGAAATCAGCAACTTAGTAAAAAAAATAATCAATGAACAGCATGCAAAAAAACTAAGCAGGTCTAAAAAGAAACTAAGAGAGTTACCTTCCCAAGGAGCTTCTTGCAATCTGGTGGACCTTCATCCTCATCTCTGCTTTCATATCTAACCCTTCTCCCACTTTTAGCCCACTCTGAATTTGCCAAAGTGCTGGGCAAATCTGCATTTATGACTACACTTCCCAATCCATTTCCCAAGCAGATGGGCCCAGTGAAATATTCCACAAGGACTCAGTTACACCTTTGCATTTGCAGATCCCCCTGCAGGGTTAGTTTTGAGTTGGGTCCTATGCAGGATTGGTTTTATAATGAAAGAGTGTGTGCTCATTCAGAGGAAAATACAACCAGTAAGAAACTGGTGCTTGAACTATCACAGGAGATCTGTAAAGATTCAGGATGTTAAGAAAGATAACAACTCAGCCTGTTCTTTGAAGGAAAATAGATGGTAAAGAATCAGAACCTTATAGAAATAACCCAGTTTGGGTTTTCAGTGCTGGGAATACCAGACATAATTTTATGCTGTGAAAAGAAGGTCACTATCATGCAGGAGAGCACCCTAGAGATTCAAAGAAACCCCTCATACCATTCCTTGAGGCAGCAGTTGCCAGGGCCAGACTCACACTGGCAGATGACACCACTGCATCTTCTGGCACATGCATGGCCCCTACAAGGTCGTGGATGTTGATCAGCGGGTGGAGCTGGGCCACTTGTTTTGGGGTGATGATTTCACAAGGTATCCCCATCACACTGCCACAGAAGGTTAAGAAAAATGCCATCAGTGCTCTGGCAGGAGAGCTGGTGCAAATTTCAGGTCAGCTTGACTTCCTGCTGATACCTACCTGAGTGAGGAAGCAATGCGTTTCAGGGAGATCAGCCGGTCCTGGGTCTGAGCCAGGGAAATGGAGCCTGTCCTCACGTACCCTGTGACAGTGACCAGAGTCAGATTTGGGCAGGATCCTGGATTCTTTTTCAATCTCAGATCCATTGCTTCCACCACTCAGGATCCCCCATCCCCAAATAACCTCCCCAACAGTCATTAAAAACTGCATTCGTCAACTTCTCAACACGGCCATTTGATTCTCAGTTGTGTTC
This sequence comes from Apus apus, assembly GCF_020740795.1. Lineage (NCBI taxonomy): Eukaryota > Metazoa > Chordata > Aves > Apodiformes > Apodidae > Apus > Apus apus. The sequence continues at coordinate 18,900,651 of NC_067292.1, read as the reverse complement.
TAACTCTGCCACATTTACTCAAGTTTATCAACAAAATTCAGCTTCACCTCCTAAAAGAGAGAGATGTTACTGGTGAAAAAGTGATCTAATAACTACCCAGAAGAACAACACCTCAACAACTAAACGCAGACACTTTGTGACTTCACCACATGCAATAAATTAATACTAATCTTTATTACAGGCACAGTTATTAGCTTCTGCTGAGTCTCACATATATCACAAGTCCTTGTGCTCCATTACACTTGTCAAGTGTCTTAATGAAAACTCAGCTGTTTGCTCAAGTTACAGACAAGAATCAGAGGTCACAGTTTGCAGGCTGCCTTCAGTCTGCCCATCTGATATCCTTCCCATTATTCTGGTTAGCTGGCCAGCAGGACAAAGGGAGGGGACTGTCCCCCTCTACTTGGCTCTCGGGAGACCCCACCTGGAGAACTGGGTCATGGAGTTGTTGGAGTGAGTGCAGAGGAGGCCACGGAGATGATGGGAGGGCTGGAGCAGCTCTGGAGCCAGGCTGGGAGAGTTGGGGTGTTCAGCCTGGAGAAGAGAAGGCTCCAGGGAGACCTTAGAGCACTTTCCAGTGCTTGAAGGGGCTCCAGGAAAGCTGGGGAGGGGCTTGGGACAAGGGCAGGCAGGGAGAGGACAAGGGGGAATGGATTAAAACTGGAAGAGGGAGATTGAGGTGAGACATGAGGAGGAAATTCTTTGGTGTGAGGGTGGTGTGACCGTGGCCCAGGTTGCCCAGGGAAGCTGTGGCTGCCCCATCCCTGGCAGTGTTGAAGGGCAGGTTGGATGGGGCTTGGAGCAACCTGGGCTGGTGGGAGGTGTCCTTGCCCATGCAGGGGGGCTGGAATTAGATGATCTTTAAGGTCTCAGCCAACCCAAACCAGTGAATGATTAACAACACCACTTTGCATCTGATTCAGTCACTTTTGAGCAGGAACCACCAACTCTTAAGCCACTGTAAAATTATATATTAATATATTTCAGCCTCCATACTTTTGTTCCAGTTTCCCAAAGATGAGGACTGTACCTGTTTTCACTCCTGTCTCTTGCTCCAGCTGCTGGTAGAGCTTGTTGGAATAGTCTGCCATCTTCAGCTCTATGGACACGGGCCTGGCCGTGCTCACGATGCCAGCACAGAAGCGAGTGGTACCAGCAGCCAACCTGCAGGAGAAGTTGCAAAGAGGCTTCATCCAGCTCCTCCTGCAGCTCTGCCCACAGCAGGCACCAGGCAGCAACCTCTCCTCCAAACACATCCAACCAAAAGTGGGATGATGGAGGGATAATGCAACCTCTAGAACGCTTTTCCTTCAGCTCCCTTTTGAAAACGCTTGTTAACCCAAAACTGTTTCTCTTTAACTAATCCTAAACAACCCACCTGAGGACCTGTCACATGAGGAAAGGCTGAGAGGACTGGGTTTGTTCAGCCTGGAGAAGAGAAGGCTCAGGGGAGACCTTATCACCATGTTCTAGTTCCATAAAGGGGGGCTGCCATGAAGATGGAGACTCCCTTTTTACACGTGGCAAAGACAAGGGGTGATGGGAACAAGTTACTCCCGGGGAGATTCCAATTGGGCTCCAGAAGAAAATTTGTCACCATGAGAACAGTCAGACATGGGAACAATCCCCCAAGGGAAGTGGTGGGTTGCCTCTCATTGGACAGTTCTAAGACTCAGCTGGACAGGGTGCTGGGCCACCTCATTTCAACTGGATTATTACCTAGTAAGGTTGGACCAGATGATCCTCGAGGTCCCTCCCAACCTGGTGTTCCAGGATTCTAAAGAAAGCACTTAAAAAAAAAAAAGACCTTATGCCTACTTTGATCTGCCTACCTGCTCTTCTTCCTCCAAAGCTGCATTTCCCTCAAATGAAAAATTAACTTGGATTTGAGCAGTGCATCTTTGCAGGTCACAGTAAGAACAAGTCTCTTTCACCCTGCAGCACCTGCCACAGGTAGGGACACACATCACTTGTCCCCTTTTAAACTGTCCTTAAACCACTGGCCATACAGCTGTTTGCTGAAGAGCTGCTGCAGAGGCAGAAACCTACCAAAAACTCCCTGCTCACAAGGTCTGGGATGAGATGACTCAATTCCCTCTCTTGGCAACTCTAAAAACTTGATGCTGCCTCCTTGCCAGTCAAGGAATCACAGTTAATTACTCATTAAAGGCAGCATCAGGTGGGAAGCTCTACACTAAATAGTCCAGCACCTATTAAAGGGTGTAAGAAGCTGCTGGCATAAAACACCTCTTCAAAGCCCTGAAGTCTCAGCACTGAGGTCCCCAAATCACTTAATGAAAACACCAGGAACCCATCTCTGGAACAGAAATCTAAGTAACAGGCAAGGGCTGCACAGTCAGCTCTCAACAGGATCTACATGCTCTGCCCCAGACTGCAGATCCAACCCACCAAAGAGCCCCCACCAAGACTTGGACTCAGGGCTGAGCTGTTGTACAGATCTGCAGTGAATCCTGCAACAGCCAGACTGGATAATCTGAGCCTGTAACCAGCTCACAGGGGGCTGGGATGTCTGCCTGTAACCTCCACACCTCCCACAAGCTCTTCTGAGCTTTGCCAGGGCTGGGATATTCATACACAGATCACATCCTGCTTCTAGAGATGATCAACAGGGGCTGAAGGAGTTATGCAGATTTTCAGCTCTCTCAGAATGGCCCAACTTGGTGAGCTTCACTGTTTTTCTGTGATGTACACCAGGGCAGATGGATCTCTCCCAAAGGAACTGGAAAACCCGTGCCAGCACAGAGCTCTCTTGAGGGGAACTGCAGCCCATGGAGGACCCACACTGCATCCCAGTAGTAACCATATCCCCACCATTCACCCCCCACCCTTCCTGAGCTGCAGGGGTGAGCAGAAGACCCTGGAGGGCAGCAGTGAAGTGAAGCATGGGAAAGGAAAGGTGGTCTTTGTCTTTTAGTTCTCAGTCCCCAAATCTCTTTTAAATGGCAATCAATTAAATTCATTCTCCCCAGATCAAGCCTGTTTTGCCCAGGGCAGCAAGTGGTGAGCAATCTCCATGTTTTTATCTCGATCCACAAGCTTTCTCAGCCTGCTTTCTCCCCATCTTGCTGAGGTAAAGTGAGTGCCTCTGTGGGAGCTGGGCCCTCAACCAAGGCTAACCCACCACACCCTTCACCCTGCAGGTCAGCCCTGTGTTGGGAAGGAGTTGTGTCACTTACTAATTCTCACAACAAGCTGGGTCCCAATTCCAGGGGAGCAAGCAGAACCAACCCATCACAGGAGATGCTGCCAGGTGTGGACACCCTTCTCCTTTGCTTTTGTGCCCAGAAATCCTTACCTGCCCTGCTCCAGCAAGACTATATCCTTCCAGCCCATCTTGGAGAGGTGATACGCCACGGAGGTGCCCATGATTCCACCACCACAGATGACAACCTGTGCCTGTGCTGGCAAGGGAACCTGCTGAGGTTCTGCTGTACTGGAGGTGCTTCTCTGGGAGCAGGTCACTCTCCTCCACCTGGGGTTCGCCACCCGCCACCGGACGTCCGACAGCACCCGGAGAAACATCCTTGGCAGGGGCTGCTCAGTGCCCTGAAAAGCCCCAAGCTGGGTGTGCTCAGAGGTGAGCTGGGAACCACTTCTTCTAGGAAGGAAGAGACAAGCAGAGCGTCACCACTTATTATAGACAAGGTTGGCAGTGACAAACTGTCACGGGGGAGAGGAGACGCTGGGGAGTCAACAAGGAGCAGCCAGTCTGTCCTGGAGCAGCACACGGGCTAGTAAGGCTATCACTCAACTTGTGTAACGGGCACAGAGCCTTATTGCTTCGTTTCTGATGGCAGCCTGAGCAAGGAACCCGAGGCAGGCTGGAAAAGAGCACCGAGGAGGCTCTCACCCCAACAACAGGTAGGTGAGAGGAAACCCGGGACGTGCTCCGGGACCTTTGGGACAGCCCAAGGTTAACAGGGCACAAAGACACTTGGTTATCAACGCTGTCAGGCCCCTGCCTGAGGAAGGAAAACACGGAGGGAGCAGAACAAGGCGTGTTGGGCTTCACTGGAGGACGCTGCCCAGCGCCCGGGGCTGGGGGCCAGGGAGGGCGGCGGGAACGGAACGCCCTGCCCGGGGGGTGTGTGTGGGTGTGGGGGGGGGGGGGGCTGGCGGGTCCCCTCCCCTCAGCCCCGCGCCGAGCCCGCCAGGCCGCACCTGAGGCGGGGGGGGGGGGGGGGAAAGCGCGGGAAGCGGCACCACAAGCCCCTTCTCGGCATCCCCCAAGCGCGGGGGAGCCGCCGTTTGGACCTGGACCGGAGCCTCCCCGGGGTGTCGGGGGTGTCCGGGAAAGGGGGGGAGGGGTGTCCGGGCGGTGTCCCCGCGGGGGGCGCGGGGGTCTCACCTGAGGGAGCGAGGCCGGAGCGACCTTCCGCGCTTTACGGCCGCCGCGCGACAGCCGCCCCTGCGCGCTGCGTCACCCGCCCCGCAGCCAATCGCCAGCCTCCCTGCGGCGGGGGGGCGTGGCTACATGGAGATATAGGCGTGGTCATAGAGAAGTGGGCGTGGCCACACCGGGAAAGGGGGCGTGTCCCAGCCAAGCCCCGCCCCCCCGGGGGGGGTGTCAATAAATCAATCACTCCCAATAAAAACCTGCAGCCTCTTTTTATTAAATTCTCCCGTTTCTTCTGTACAGAAAAGAAAACCCAAACAAACCAACAACAACAACAAAAAAAAATGCACATTATTATGTTCAGAGTCTCAGTAACAGCTCAACGTTACACAGCGTGGGCATGTAAAAAAAAAAAAACAAAACCAAACCAACCAAACGAAAAAGAAACCCCCAAACAAGGATTTATACACAGAAACAATTTACAAAAGAAAACAAAAAAAAAAGCCTTGTTAATGTCACATTTGGAAATAAACCCAACGGAGATTAAAGTTGAACCAGCTGCTGCTGTACAAGGGGGAAGGTGGGACACGTGGAGCCTGGTTTGGGTCCTTCCAAGCAGGGCAGGTCTGGCCCCAGCGGGGACCCTGCACCAAGATCAGTACCTGGGAGAGGCCTCTGAGATGTTCAACCTCATCCTGAAGAACATCCTCAACCCCAGGGCAGCTGTGGGAGTGCACAGAGATCTGGTTTTAAATAGGGAGAGAAGCGAAAGGCTCCGGGGGCTCACACTCAACGCACTCGCACACCTCAAAACTAAACCTTTCTCTTTAAAAAGAACAAAACTAATAAAGCAAAAATAATTAAAAAAAAAAAAAGTACTAAACCTTCTCTCGACTAAATGATAAAGTTGTGTTTTAACAGAAGTCACCATCCAACTTGAACACAGCTTCTCTGCAACGTGACGGGGTCCGAGCGATCCCCCCTGGCTCGTCCCATCCCTCCACACCCACCCTGCAGTCTTCTGATCTTCACTCCATTATTTTTCACTGTGGATTCTTTCAGAACAAGACTAACTCTTTTTTTTGCACGGATAAGTGTCAGATTCCAGGTGAAATGCTTTTGTTTTGTTACAGAATTATTTGAACTTCACAAGGGCCTTTCCAGCGACACAAGACGCACGGGTCCTCAGCTCGCTGGACAGTACCTGAAGTGCCAGGAATTTTGTTCCTACCCAGAGGAATTCATCCAGCAGGTGAGGCAAGAGAATCCCAAGTGGAAACTCAGCAAAAGATCAGACCCACTAGGCAAACAATAAATAAGCTTATTAAGGTCAACAAGAATGAACACCAAGGGGCCAGCAGAAGTAACAAGGTACACGTCACGTGTGGTCCCGCTTAGCCATGTCATCCAAACATGGGCCATCATTTAGGAAACAACTCGTTCAGCAGAAGCAGGAGGGAAACTGGGAGCTGCCTGCCCTGCTGCCACCCAGCCACCTACCCCTTCCATCCACCCCCAGGAGCTCGCCAAGAGAAGGTTTTGTGATGACAAGGAGATCAACCACCCCACCTCCTGACTTGCATCGGGCAGACTTCTCCACCAAGAGCCACAAAGAGGAAGGGGCACATCAGGTTTTGTCGTACCAAGACTCTCCTCTTGGCTGATCACAGCTATTTTTAGTGCTCCTGATGAGATCAGAGAGGTTAAAAAGGCTTCCTCAAGTTCAAGGCAACTGCAGTGTGTCTTACAACCGTTTCCTTCTTTCCCCCCCGACAGAAAATGGTCGCCTGCAGGCAGGAGGTTGCGTTGGCAACAGCACAAGCAAGTTATTTTTGGAAGAGTAGTTCTCTGGGCTTCTGTGCTATTAAGACCTCTAGATTTTTAGGTATTAAAGGAGGAGGCTATTTCAAGACTGGGTCTGGTAGATTTCTAGTCTGGTCATCAGCAGTGGCAGGAGGCCCCGTTGTAAAATGTGAAGGAAGAGAGCGTGATGTTGAATGACAAAATGGCCTGGGCCCTTTGCCATCATCACACCTTTAAAATGCAGGACTGTGCCCTTACAGGGACAAAGGACACCTGAGGGAATCGTGCAGAAATGTATTTAGGATCTGCTTTTGCTTCAGAGGGCCTCCAGACACACCCCTGTGCCACCACCTCAGAGCACACGCACCGCAACCGAGTTCCCAGGCACAGCAGCACCACTGCCCAACACCACCACAGGCCACACAACTCCTGACCAGACAACCTTAACCTCCACCAAATCAAAACAAACAAACCAAAAAACAACCCAGAAAGCCTTATCTCTGAAAGTAAAGCCACTTTCAGAGCTAATCAGGGTTTACATTCAGAACTATGGCTACAAACCTACAACTTTCACTGCACTGTCGTTTGGGATTTAGTGGAAGATGCTATTTCTAGACAATAAACCATCTAATTAGGCTTTTCAAGCTAATCAGGTTACAAAATGCCTTTCCAGAAAGTGGCAACAGTTCAAAAACAACAACAACGAAAAAGCCCTCTGATGGCAATTTCATGACACCTGATAGACACTGTGAGAAGCAGAACTGGTGCCAAGCAAGAAAGGCTGCAGAGATCCCGCCTCCCTGCCAACACACCCATCCCTACAGCAGCAATTCCTGCCCTCTGTCAAGTGGAATAATACACACTTACAACTGCCAAACTAACATTTGTGATGTTAGACACCTGTGCTACCTCAAGAGACACAAAACTGCTCCTCTTCTGCTCCACTTGGCACTGACAGAGGGCCAGAAGCTCCGTTAGCACCACGGAAAAGGGGTGAGAGAGAGAATTCAGACTTGATTTCTGTTCTACCACGTCACTGCCATCTTACCACACACCAATTCTCCACCAAACCTTCAGGGCTCAGACATCCTCTACTGCTTGCCTTGTGTTCATGGTACTTGGGACATAAAACCAGAAGAGTCTGTGAAGGACTCACTAGCACAGGAAGTCTAAGACCGTATGGCAGCAAAAGCGCACAGTCCGTTGTGCTTGCCATCCTGCACCCAGAACTGGCTGGTCCACACTCAAAACCACCTCCCCTGCCCTTCTGGAGAACAACGTGGAGAACTGGAGTGTCAGGTCTTCCCCAGCAGGGCACTACCCGGGCAAATAAAGTCAAGGCTCAAGCAACAGCCCAAGTTGGACAGTTTCAGGCACGGGAATTCACAGCAGCACAGGCAGGTGAGAACATCTAGAAAGTGAGTGAAGCTAATCCTACTGCACACAGGGACTGCTGTGCAAGTAACCTCTGGAGTTCACCAACATGCTCACTGTTCCAGCACCTGGCTTAGGACCTCCTTGCCCCCTTGGAGTCGAGAAATTAAGATAATGAAGAGGCCACAACTACCAGTGTGGCTTTTCTAAACCACCTCCTTTGGGCTCTCTGTGCAAGTATCACGGTCTGGGAGTGTCAGGACATCCAGTGTGACTGCACACACTGATGGTAACCATGTGAAAGCTACTTGCCTTAAAGATCTGGACATTTCTGCCTCTCATATAACACTACCATCCTCCCATCCATGTCTGCTTGGCCTTCTGGACCAGCACCTGGGTCAAACATCCCATAAAAGCTCCAGCTGCTATCCCTTGTAGCCATGGAAAGGAAGAACACTCTCCAGTGCCACTTTTCAAACCCAGACAGACCAGTTACAAACCACCACAGTAGCCCACCAGTAACCACTGAACAGACAGAGCATGTTGAGTGTTGAGCTGCTTTCTGCACCCCTGACAAGAGCACTGGGTTGCCAACCTGCCAACACCACCTGCAGACAGTCCATTCAGAAGGGTGACAGCTCAGCAGCAGCCAAGGTCAAATGAAAGGAGTGTTAAAGAGTTTTTACTGCATTGTTGCTAAGAAAAAAGCTGAGCCAGTGACTGATCAGGGCACTTGGTGCCTGCTGGCAGCAGCACTGGACACTACTGACAGGCTCTAGGTGCCTACACTGCTTTCATCTACCAAACACAAGGTGTACAGCTCGTGAGTACTGGATCCTGGTCAGTGCTTTATTCTAGAGTGGCAGAGGAAGAAAGGGAGGACACCTTTGCAGCCAAAAAAATCCACAGTAACACAAGCAGGATATTCACTAGGTGGGTGACACCACTGCCTGGTGTCCTTAGGTTGTCCAAGCCTATGCTCTGAAGATGCTTTACATAAGATGAGCAAGATGTCCAAAACAAGGCCAACTGTGGTGTTAAGATGCAATTTACCCTTTAATTTCCTGCCTCAACTTCAGCCAGCCACAGAGGATGACTAGATTTCAGTAGGAACCAAATCATAAGAGTCAAGTGTGTCTTCCTTTAAAAATTGACTTAAAAACTCCTTGAGCTGCAGGTCACAATCAGTCTGGTTTGGAGAGTGAAGGCAGTTCCAACAGTACAACAGAGACTTGTCTACAGGCAGGTCAACAAGAGTCTGCTAACAAAGGGGTAACCAAAGCTGCTGGCTGGGCTGCCAATGTTGCACACAAACTTTCAAAGGATGAAGATGCTGTGGATGAGATCCAGGATGGGAAAACTGAGCCAACACCTGCTGCTGTTCTAATTATTTTTTTTGTTTGTTTTTGTTTTTATTCTCCTCTCACAAGAAGGGGTGGGTAGACTATACAGAGGAGGAGGGCTGTACAAAACTGGGCACTAGGCAGGCATTTCTTCAGCAGGCAATCCAGGCTCTACCTGTCCTTGAGCTCTCTTGTCACCCGCTTGGTGATGCGTCCACACATCAGGCCGATGAGGAAGAGTACACAGATGCCAACTGTGATGACTGACAGGATGTAATTCTTGGATGGAGAGGTCATAACTTGCATGGCAAGGTCAGAAAAGCCTTCTGCTGGGGCAACCTGGAGATGAGAAAGGAATAAATGAGCCAAGCTGCACCTCCACAGAATCATCCTGGTTGGAAAAGACCTTTAAGATCATTGAGCCCAACCACAACCCAACTCTACCAACCATTAACCCAACTCATCCAACCATTAACCCAGCTCTACCAAGCCCAATGCTAACCCATGTCCCTCAGCACCATATCTACACAGCTTTGAAACACCTCCAGGGATGGGGATTCCACCACCTCCGTGGGCAGCCTGGGCCAGTGTTTAATTGCCCTTTCAGTGAAGAAGTTTCTTCTAATATCTAATTTAAACCTCCCCTGGGCAACTTGAGTCCATTTCCTCTCGTCCAGGTAACTCCCACCTCCTCTTTCCTTCATCCCTCAGAGCAGGAACTAGTGTCCTGCCTGGTGCCACACACACAGCAGGACACAAAGTCAAATCTTTCTCTCAAATACCAGCCTTGGCCACCATCGTGACCTGTTTCTGCTCTGAAGTGCTCCACATCCCACCTCCAACATGTCCTAACAAGTCAGGAAGCTTTTGCAACCTCAGCTCTAGGTTTCCATGTGAGCCTCAGTGATTATCAGGTTTAGTCTCTGATACTGCTGTTGCCTCCTGTCATCACCAGATTCAGCCTGAACCACAAACCAGCAGTTCTGCAAGGATTCATCTGAAGAACTGCTGCTCAGCAGGACAGTGTCACCACTGGAAGTTGTGCTCACCCTGTTTCCTTGCCTCAGACCTTCTCTAGAGGAGGCCAAGCCTTGTGTGCAGAACAGTTCCAGTGACAGTTTCACCCTGCACTGCTCAGAATGCATCCCAGACACTGAGAGACACGACACACAAGTTTTTTAAAAAAAGACCAGATTTCAATGTTCCAGCACACTGAACTTCAGTGACAGGAACTCCATGAGAGTGGGGAGTTTTTCAGAGGCCACATGAAGCTCCAGTGCCAACAAAGGAGGAAGCAGTTCCCCCAAACCCTGCAGAGACTCACCTTGGCAGCATAGCTCCACATTTCAATACGATCATTAAGGCGTTTCTTGCACTCGGGCTGCAGCCTCACCCTCTTGTCTTCCAGAGCTTCCATTAAACAGGACATTTCTGGAGGGTGCAGAAGATGGTGTGAGAAAACAAAACATGCTATGGAAAGGTTGCTGGAAACACATACTGAAATTCTACTGGTGGTTACACAGCTTTCTGAACAGCCAGTCTGGCAGACTATCCTTTGAAGGGAGCAATCTCACTAGGATTTGAGATTTAATGCTGTGGTTTGAGGTGCATAGAATTTTGAACTCCAAAAATACAGTATATATCCAAAATGCAATTCATGTGATCTTATAAAGGCTTCTAAATTTGCACCTTCAGTGAGCTGTACTCTTCAATTCCATGCCACTGCCCTTGAGAGAGAAGTAAGATCCAATTCAGCTCAGGAAAAAAAAAACCAAACTAACACACCGTATCTTCTCAGGCTCGTGAGGAGTTTCTTTTGATCAACAAAATGTTTTGGAAAGGTTTAACTTCCTGAGTTTTCAGAGTCCTGTGCAAAGGAAATGGGAACACAATGCTCTGGGTGCCCATGGAGAGCCTTGGCTAATGCATCAACTCTTTTATATGCTCATATGAGACACTGACATAACATTTTGCATTTTCTACTTACACTGCCTTACTTGAATGATCCCTAATTGGATCCTTTCTGCTTTGCAGTGCAGAGTTATTTTCTTCAGAGCAAACAGGCTGCAAACTTTAAACTAACTCCAGACTTTTTAAACACAACTGTCAGTTCAAACACTGGGAGGCAGATCCCTCTCTAAGCTGCAGACTTCTGAGTGCAAACATCTTGGAACACACATCAAAAGAATTAGGACAAAACAGGAATAAATAAAGGATATCCAGAACTTCAGAAAGGCATTCAGTAACCAGATAATGATCAGGAAAATACTTGGTTGCTATTTTTAATGCCAGATAAACTCAAAGATGGGAAAGTTCAGAGCTTTTTCCCCACTAGCTTTCCTCAAACAGCCATACACACTACCCAACATAGAACAGTAACAAAGTGCAGGAGCTTGACCTCAAACAGGAAAGGAATGAGTTAGGAAATGTTTAAATAAATGATGTTTCAAGTGGTTTGAACCTGGTGAACTCAGTCTTAGGGGACTTGGAACAGCTGATGAAAGTCTCCAAGCCTCTAGCTGCTATGTGAACTTAGAAAATGTAGTCAAAATTACCTACCCTCTGGGAAAGAAAAAATTGGTGTATTTAAGCAGAGAAGAAAAAAAGGAGGATCAAAGGACTTCAGTTTAATTTTGTCTGTCAAAAGTCCTCAAACAATGAAGCTAACCATGGCCAAAGACTGACATAAAGAAAGAAGGACCAAGGGATTAGCTAAGAATTAATCTTGTGAAACCAAATTGATTTGCCTCTGTAAGAGAAGCAGCTTGAGTTCCAGGGAAACTCTTGATGCAGACTGATAGAAAACCACCCGGAGTAAACTGGGGAGCTGTATCCTGGGTGAAGCTGATACAGGGTGGAATGAAATCTCACCAAAAAACTGGTCCATCTACTTCAGCCTGTGTGTATTAAAAGCTTGTTTTCAAGAGGATTGATATCTGAGGAGGGATTTTACAGAAGGATTCTGGATCTGGGATCACAGACAATTGTCACCAATCACCTGAAAGATGGAATATAAAATATTCAACCTGCAAGGATATTGTACCAGGATTGAAGAACTGGGCCCACTTTGGACACAAGGAAAGACTTCTTGATAGCCATCTTCTCGTGGCATCTACCACCTCTGCAGCCATTCCACTTCATTACCCACAGAGGAGTGGTGGAAAGATCTGATACTTAAGCTGCATTCTCTTCCCAGCATGAAAGCCCTCACAGCTCAGAGGTTATACAAGCAAAGCACGAGCACTTACGGCGTCCTCTCCCTGGTGGAATGGCAGCACAGTGGTGTTTGATGTCCAGGGCACAGGCTGTATGGAGCACTGGGTCAACAAATATATCTGCTTTGCTTTCTTTCAGCATGTTGAGCACTTCCTGGGGAGAGGGGAATAACAAAAACATCTCAAAAAAAAAGGAGAGAATAAAACTCGTGCTGCTCAGTGTTTCTGAAAGGTGCATCATCTTTTTAAGTCCACGAGAAAAACACACCACTGTACCTGGATGAGGATTAAATGTCCTGGTTTATAAAGGTTACCATAGTTATGGTCATTAAAATACCCGTATTAATCTAAAATACAAAGTCAATATGACAGGGTTAGTTCAGTTAGAACTGAAATAAGGTGCCAGAGCCACAGGGGCAACTCATACATCCCTTGCTCATAGCCCAGGCCACAGCCAGCACGTGGAAAGCCTGCAATGGAGACAGCAACCAAAAGCAGATTACTAACAAGAAACTTCAGGAACCATAATCAAGAAAGGATTGAAGCCTAGAACTGCAAAGGAGGCATTGTCAGCCCAATTTGCACTGGGAAATGGAAACTGAATTGAATTGCTGCAGGCCAGAACTGAGATGGGTAAGGAGAGGTGCAGAGCTTTGGCTTCTCACGAGCTGGAATGTGGCCTGGGCTGTGATCTGTAAAAATGACTGATTTCTGCAGGGACAGGAGGTTTTTCAGAGCACGTTCAACTTCTCTCCTTTACCTTCTTGCACATTTCTGTTTTTATTTTCAGCAGGTTCACTTTCAGACATTCTTCCACCTGCCCAGTCTGCTCCTGAGCTGCTGCTTCTTCCGCACACAAGTTGGAAATCTATTTTGAGAGAGGTATTTTAACCATAAGTAGCTCACCACAATTATTCTGCCTTTCAGCACATTTAGATGTCAACACATCAGTTCATCACGGGGTTGCAGGGGGAGAACACACCATGCAAATCTTTCCCTCCCTGAATCCCCAGAGCCAAAGGCAGCCTGGCTCATGCAATATGCATACCCTTCCCAACCCAGCAGCAAGAAGTCAATATTACTGTACTGAGGGGAAAGCAGGGAGAAAAACAGCCCAGAAATTATGTTAATCAGAAAGAAGCAATACTTGAGACACGGCTGGTTCAGCCATCAGAAGTGAAAGCTCAAAATCCAGCTGTATATTCCAGTGAAGGCTGACAAGACTGGCACACATTTTGCTCACAACAGGAAAGCAGGATTTTTCCCTAGCACTGATGAGATGCCAGATGAAAAAATTCACTTTCTAGTAGCACTGGACAGGAAACTGCAAATCTTAACACACTGGACAACAATCCCAAGCAGAGAACCTGACCGGCTAGAAGCCGGTTTTGCTTAGTTTAATGATCGGGCTAAATTCTGTTTTAAGAAACAAAACCTGTTTCACAAAGGGAGTTTTCATCCTGCTGAGCTACTTCTCCTACCTCCTCAGAGCAGTGCATCTGAAGTTGGGGATCCAGCCGATAATCTAGAGCTGATTCTTGGATTATCACTCGGATTTGGTCCTCACAGTCTGGAGAGAGACGCTACGAAGCGGAGAAAGTCATTGACCCACTCAGTGACCACCCTTCTCCTAAACCAATCACCTTAACTTCTGCATTCTTTAATACTTGCACAGAAGCATGAAAACTCATTATGTGCAGCCTGTTCCACACACTCAGCACACCACAGGCGCATCCAGTGCCTGTTGCTCAGCACAATCCTGCCCAGCCCCTCGCTCGGATACCCCAGCTCGACTCACCTGGTCTGCGTATTTCAACTTCAGGCACGAGATGACTTGTCCTTCCAACTCTGTGTCATCCTTGGCCCTGTTCAGGATATTTTGGCAGAATTTTGGGATGTCTGCTTTGCACGCCTTCCTGAGCACTGGATTGAGGCGGTAATCTAAGCAGGAAAGATGACAGAACCTCACTGGAGCACACACCTCTTCAGGTCACGGAACATAAGACTCCCAAATAAGACTGGACAGAAATTTCCCAGGTGACATTTTTAACCACCAATATATTCAATTTTGGGGAAACCCAGTATTTTTTCACACCAAAATTTTAACTTCAGGGCTTAAGTGGAGGCAACAACACATGTTGACCCTCAAGAACTTGGCTGCATGAAGTCAGTGTGTGCACTGAAAACCATGAGGGAGACTAAAACCAAGTGAATATTCTTCCAGCCATGCAACCCATTCCACAGGCAGGGAAGTTTTTTCCAGCTCAGGCAGGGAAGTTGTTTTTTTCCAGAAGAAGGTACCTGTGTTCTGTGTAATCTGGCGCTTGGTAATCATCTGCTTGCACTTAGGATCCATCACTTCACTGTTCTTGTTTTGTTTCAAACACTGCAGCATATTTTTGGAGTCTGCCTCTGGGCAAAACCGCTAGGAAAAAAAGAGCCCAAAACCCCCAATTTCATCAACTTGAAGAGAAAAAAAAAGAATAACCCAACTATAATTATGGAAGAACATCACCTGCCCAACCCAGGGGAATACAGACCCACTCCTTAGCCCAAACAGATCCTACTAAAAAGAAGAGTGCAACATGGGCTGAGCCCTGAGCTGACACTCCTGACTGTTTTCCAGGCACCAGTTGGTGCTGGCAGCACCAAAACCAACTTGCTTCTATTTTCTGTTCTGCAGCCACAGCACATTTTGTAAGAAGTATCCACCAAATCAGGTCTCATCCACAACTACTTTCATTCCCTTTTATTTTAGAAACTAAAAAGGGAATCTGAAGTCTAAATACACCCTGCTGTTTTATGGACAAAGTGACAGGTGAAGACTTCAACAGGAACACTCAGGACAAAGTAAGACCACCCAGAAGAAGAGAGAAGAGCTCACTGAGCCTGATTTGCCCATTCCTGCCCTGAATTAGACAACTAATTATAACAATTATAACTCTTATAAAAAAACACAGTTCTTGTATTGTAAGAATTAGAACAAAAGTGAAGCAGTTTATCCAAAATTCAGGCCAAGGTACCAATTTCTTTTGTTAAAACTAATTCTGTGAGTGTGAGATGAGGCTGCTGCATCTCCTACGTCTCACCATTTTGGTGAGATGTCAAGTTTTTTTTATGAAAGCATGAGTCTGTACTGGAGAGCAAGGAGTTGTCCAGATGTTCTGCTCTGGCCACAACATGGAGGAGTCAAGGCACCCAGACCACACACATCTCAGTGCTCCAGGCCTTGCCATTCTGTCTTAATGTGCAGAAGTGTCTTGTATTAACATTCCACTCTGCTCTCCTCCACATGGGACAACTTGAATCCAGCATTTCTAATTTGTAGTTTTGCATGATCTTCCCTGCTGGAGCAGCTTGAGGAAAGCCTGAGTGTCCCAGGTCAGCAGTGAGCTGAAGAGGTGACTCCTCTCTGTAATCACAACTTCTTCACCTTTGCTAAAAGCCAACCCAAGTCCAAAATGATCAGATGAAAACCGTATTAGAAGCCTCAGCACGGACTTCCTCCTCAAGCTGCTGGCAGCTGGGAAGAACTGTACTAGTGCACAGGCTTTGATGAGATACTTGGAGGAAGTCAAGTTGAAAGAGAAGAGCCCTGAGGAAACCTCAGCTTGCCTCAGAGTTAAGAAGTGGTTTACTTGGCAAAAAAGCAATCATGCTTCCAAAACAACACAGCAGCCTTGTAACAAACCTTTGGGGGAAGCTCAAAAAAAAGCTTAGATCCCAAGCTCACCCTCTTAAATCAGCACACTACCATTATTACCTTGATCATCTGCTTGCAGACTCTCATGAGAGTGTAGTCCAGTTCTGGATCCATCATCTCTGTCTCCTGCAGTTTGAACACCTTCTGGTGGCACCGGGTACTCAACTGTTTCTTGACTTCCTTCAGGCATTCAATAATCTGCAACAGCATGACACTGGTTTGTGAAAGAGTCATGGAATGGTTTGGGTTGGAAGGGACCTTCAAGATCATCCAGTCCCAACCCCCCTGCATGGGCAGGGACACCTCCCACCAGCCCAGGCTGCTCCAAGCCCCATCCAACCTGCCCTTCAACACTGCCAGGGATGGGGCAGCCACAGCTTCCCTGGGCAGCCTGGGCCAGGGTCTCACCACCCTCACAACAAAGAATTTCCTCCTCATGTCTCACCTCAATCTCCCTCTTCCAGTTTTAATCCCTTCCCCCTTGTCCTCTCCCTCCCTGCCCTTGTCCCAAGTCCCTCCCCAGCTTTCCTGGAGCCCCTTCAGGCACTGGCAGGTGCTCTAAGGTCTCCCTGGAGCCTTCTCTTCTCCAGGCTGAACACCCCAACTCTCCAAGCCTGGCTCCAGAGCAGAGCTGCTCCAGCCCTCCCATCATCTCTGTGGCCTCTTCTGGACTTTCTCCAGGAGCTCCATATCCTTATGCTGGGGGCTTGTGGATGTGATAGTCACATGCTCCTCAAAATTCACTGCTATATGTTCCCCTGCAGCCATCTTCACCTGATTCCTGCAGTTCAGTTCTCAATTCCTACATTTTATCAAAAATCATTATCAAAGCTTATTTCCAGGACTTGTTTTAAGCTGCTCATCTCCTACAAAGACTTAATGAGATGAGAAGGGCCACCTGGACTTACTCCAAACCCCCAAACTTCATCTTGCAGACATCATGGCTAAGAAATTTTGAACAACATTCACAGTGACCAGCTGCTAACAGCTTAAAACTAGGATTAACCAGGGAATGAACTGCTCCCAGCCTTGCAGATACCCAGCACCACTGCTTGTGCACCAGTGGGGGAGAGAAAATGTGCTCCAAAACATCAACAAAATATTTCAGGAGTGGCAAAATGAAAATCTAACACTGCCATCACAGGGGCAAAGGTGTTCCTCAAACCTGTTCTGAAATCCAGGTACAAATTAAATTGTAAATTATTAATAAAATGCATTACCTGAGCATTGCCATAGGGCACGTTTTGGCAGTGATTCTTGATGTCACTTTTACAAGCCTCATACAGTTCTGGTTCAAGCCTGATATCCTCTGTCTGCAGGAGAAATTATAGTAGGAACTTTTAAATAGGACTCTCAAGACTAGTTCACTTTGTCAACCTATTAACTAGAGGCCTCTACTCACAAAAAGCAACTCCCAGGTCAGTTTCTCTGAATTAAAGGGCATGAGAAGTGGTGTTGAGTAGGAGATCCACTGAATGGATTTCAAAGTTGATCAGCTGGCTTTTTACACTGAAGGGGTTAAACTGAATTCTAGACCTGGCAAGTTGTTTCCACTGCTCCTCCTGAAAGAGCATCATCACAAGTGTCCAAGACAGCTAAAATAATTTCATGTGAAAGCTAAAGGACATACTCATAACCACTCATCTTTTGGGTGATCTGGAGGATGTGAAGGAAGATTCCTGCCTCAGCAATGCCCAGCATCTGAATTCTTCCATACAAAGGCAGAAGTGCTGCATTTTCTGCTATGAGCCTACTTAAGCTGAAGCTGTAACACTCAATATCTACTGGACAAAGACCTCCTGAGTTCATCACTGCAAGCACTGCAACAGGAAGCTGAGAGGCACCTTGCCTACCAGAACAAAAACTGCTCTTATTCATCCACTGAGCAACTTGGGGCAGCTGGAGTCGAGTTGCTTCAACTCCGTTTGTTTCCTCAGTTTGTAAAATGATGCTTTTATTCTCTCCTGGAGGACTTCAAGGACATCAGCATGGGTAGCACATTGGTATCTAACACTAAATATAATCACTTAGAGCTGAAATTCCCATGAACATTTAGCTTGCCTTAGCCTCCACAGGGCTGTACTTAAGCAGAGAATTATCACTTTCATCACGAAGGACAATTGAGCCTCGTGCTCTAAGACGAGTGGGGAAATAAAAACCAAATTAGATCCATCTAACAAATGAGCTGCCTTCTTTTTTTTTTTTTTCCCCCAAGGTGGGCCTATCAGGAAGCTTTAACTCAAGGACCTGGCTAGAAGAGCAGGGAAATGAAGAGTTTCCTGCACATTTACCATTTCTAGCTCCTCAACACGCAGCTGCTTGCGGCACTTCAGAGACACCCTGTGCTCCTTGGCGTCCTGCAAAGTGTCATTGCGCACGGTTGTGCTCAGGCAGATCACCACATCCACCCTGCAGGGAAGGAAACAGCTCTTGACTCACACACCCTCCCCTCAGACCAGCCAAAACTGGCGTTGGGTCACCACATCAAGAGGGTTTGACCCCAAGAAGCCAAACGCAACCAAGCGCCGTGCTTACTGGTAGCTTGGGTCCAGCTCTGTGATCCCAATTAAAAGCTAAAACTGATGCTGGCTAATTGGGAGTCTAGAGCAGCAGACAGGGAGATATTCAAAATCCCACCACACCCTTGCCCAGCAAAACCTCTGCTCTTTAAATCATGTGGGTACTTCAGAAAAGCTTTATCTCAGAAATAGATGAAGGTCAATACCTACATGGCACGAGAATCACGGAACGTGTGAGGTTGGAAGGGACCTTTAAGGGTCACCCAGTCCAGCCCCCACCCATCAAACAATCCTTTTGCATTATGAGAAGGGCATTTCTATCATAAAATGCAAATAACTCTTGCTATCCACAAATAGGACTGACCTTGTGTGTAATTCAGCCCTACATCATTGCTGTAGCCCATTAAAAACCCCTTTATTCTGAAATGAATAAACCAGTTACAACAAGTGGGATATGTTCCCTTCCCAGATCAGCAACTGGAACACTGGGAGCCTGCATCTTAGAAGACAATGAATCCAGCAAGGATATAAGAGGACATGCAGTCCATTAATTATCATTATTAGCTATTTTCAGGGCAAGGAAAATAAAGAGGACAGGCAAGAGTCAAGCAGAAGTCATTTTCAAGAGGCAGATAATGCCTCTGCCTGAAGCATCTGCAGAACACCAAGGGAAACCACCCAAAACAATCAGTCCTTCAAGGAAGTCCAGCATTTTCTGTCCTTCCACGACCTATCCTGTAACTTTACTACACATTTATACAATCCAATTGCTGGTTGGTCAGGTGCTACATACTTCTTTTTGATGTTGGGGCAAAGTTTCAGCACGTCCTCCTTGCAAGCCATTTTGAACTTGTATGAGAACCTAAAATCTTTCATTTGAACCTGGAAGAGAGAAATGAGGGGAGGAAAAAAAAAAAACAACAACTTCAGTCACCTGTAGGAAAATGAATAAATCACAAGTGTGGCCCAAAAGAACACTTGTTGAATCATAAAATCAGCAAATGCTTTTGTCCACAAATGATTCATGTGGAAACAAGGGGGATGCTGAAGTGCTGAAGAAGCTGGGACTTGATATGCCAGGAAGGCAGGAGGGCCTGGAAACAAATCATCTCTAGATGTGACCAGTTATGACCAGGCATGCAATTATAACTGTCTAAATTCACAAAATAACAGCAGGAAATCCATCTCAAAGAAGGAGGGGTTTCATAATGAGCTAATTCCTGTCAATACCCTCAAGGAACAGGAGAGGCTTCCACTGTTAGTGCAGGAAAGTGCTGCTTACCAGCTGGAAATGAGTGACTCCGATTGCACATTTTTCATTCATTTCCTTCTGGTGTTTGTTCTGTATTAGACACTCCATCAGGTCCCCAGAATCAATCTGGTTATCTGCAACCTCCTGAAAAAGAGAGGAAAAGGATGACAAATGACCTACTCTTAACAAGTCATGATTTCCATGCTCCTCTAGCCCAGAGTGACCAGGAAATATGAGAACTTCCAGTCCCATGAACAAACCACGAAACTTGTACCAGAGTATTTACAGCTCTAGCCCAGAAAAGAATCCTCCCTGGCATGTGCACAGTTCAGACTCAGGAGCACACACTGCAGACACTCACTATTTACACACTGCAGTGAGATGCCTTCCCTGCTATGCAACTTACTCAGCCCTGAAGCAAACCAGGCAGTTATCTCAGCCATGCTGAGCAGCTGCACGGGAGGGGAGTGGCTGGAAGCCCTGCCTGCAGGCAAGGGGGAGGGAAAAAAAGGTTTAGCTTTTCATCCACTGGAAAGAGCAATTTTTCCAATTACAGGGCAATTTCCATCTTCAAATTCTAGCTTTTATCTGAGGGCTCTGACAACAGCAGAGGTATGAGATGGAACTAAGAATTTTTGCTTTATGATGGCTTTTTTTTTCTGAGTGACTTTTATAACTGCTTACCCCTGATTTGACTTTTGAAGTGTGGCAAGTACACCAAGAACTCATCCCTAAAAAACTCCAACCTTTCCCACACTGTGTTTATTTCCCCCCAAGAGCTACTCACACTATCACACAGTACTCACATGGCAGAATGTCTGGATAATGGGCTCACATGCCCTCATCAGCAAGGCTTCAATTTGGATGTCCTGCAAAAACATGCAAGATTTCATTCTCACAGGGAATGGCCAAGAAAAAAGGCCCTGAAAAAACCCCCATGATAACAAGTTAAACTCAAGCCAGTTAACAGGGTTTCAAAACTGCAAGCCAGCCAGCTTTGTCTTTCAGTTCTGGAAATCCTAGGATTCCTTTTTTTGTCAACAATGTGGCAAATGCAAAGAGAAGCCTTTCAGCTCAAGGGAAGAGCCAGGTCTCCAAAGAAACCCATTGCTTGGCTATGCCAAGAAGCCAACCTTCTCCAAACTGGATGCTAAAGCAGTAGGAATCACCTTGTGCCCAGGCAGGAGTTAAAAGATTAATCATCATTCTGAACAAATCATTTTGTAGCCACTAAAAGGAAGCTTTCCCTAGGGCACAGTCATAAGTTTTAAGAGATATGGGGAACAATCTAGGGCAAGGCAGTCAAAGATACAGCTTCATAAAATAAGCCAAGCTGCTGACCTCACCAAAAACCTCTCATGATGCACCTGGCAGTTACTTCTTACTAAATTTTTGGGACAGGGGGAGGGAAGTTGCAATGTGGTACTCAAAACTACCTGCAAGTAAGACCAGAAAATGAAGTTCTGTGAAAGATTTTGATTTGTACTAAAGGTACCTGGGTTACCTGGGCAGAAAAGCTTCCCTGCCAGAAGTGATTTTAAGCAGGAGAAATGTCAAGACCAGCCTAAAATCCTGAATCACTTTTCAATTCTCTTCCTCAGGAACCCCACAAGAAAACTTGCAGTGTAAGATGGTCTCTGACCCCAGAGAGCTGCATTTCTGCAGCTGCTCTAGCCTCCCTGTTTTTCATCAGGATAACATGATAACTAGACATGCCCAACTATTCCTTTAATTCCAGGCTGAAAACCACTCACCTCAGACTCCAGCTCAGTGAGGTTCCCAACTATGTCTCTGCAGTCAGACACCAAGTCATCAAGATGGTCCTGCAGGCATTCCAGCTCCTACAAAACCAGACATTTCACTGTGTGATCCAAGAACTGGATAATTTGAGCTTGAAATACTCTAACCCAGGTGAAACTGCCCTTCTCCTTGTAAAGTCCTAAATCTCATTTAATCCCACTCCTCCACTGGCACTCCTAAAACACATAGTTGAGAATGTTGGTCTAGGAAGTCACCCCTTGCTCTCAACAGCTGTGCCTTCACTTCTGGAATATCACATTTAATTTGCCCTTCACATAACCTTAATGAGAGCTTAATTACCCCAACTACAACCTAGATAGATACCTCAAAATGGTGGATGTCCTACTGCATGTGCTGCTGAATGGCTCCTCCCCTCCAGCCACTCTGGGGCAGAGCAAATTAACATGAAAGCATTTGTTGCAACTTTGTTAAGTAGTAGCAGATGTTAGTTCAGTTCTGTAGAAACACAGGAAGCCTGGCAGCACTTGCCAAATGGAAATGGGATAAAGTTTATGTGGGAAATGTCAGGCTTATAACAAATTCACAAATAAGAGCAAGGGTGGGGTTGCTTCATTAACGTCTCCTTCTTGTTAACTATCTCCCTTCCTCCTTCTCATTCTGCTACACAGGTGGCTGCCCCATCCCTGGCAGTATTGAAGGGCAGGTTGGATGGGGCTTGGAGCAACCTGGGCTGGTGGGAGGTGTCCCTGCCCATGCAGGGGGGCTGCAACTAGGTGAACTTTAAGGTCTCATCCAACCCAAACCAGTCTGTGATTCTATGATACTGAAGCCATGCAAAGCTTCTTTGTATCACCTCCATCTTTCAGTCTAGGAGATTATGTTTCAACCTGTATGAGTTGTTAATATATTCTCAGAGGGTAAAACAAAATGTCCCTTTAGCCCTTTTTTTTTTTTTTTGCCCTTCCCTCTATCTGAGCAGTGTTCCTGTGTCCAGTACCTGCCCCGTCTCCGTTTTCTCACTGCACCACTTCCCCAGGTCAATCATGCACTTGTCCTGGAGAGCTGGGTCCAGCTTCACATCCATGGCACGCTGGTGGAGGATCCTCTGCACCTCTGCTCTGCACTCCCGTGATAGCTGCCAAGAAAGCCAAGAGCATTTACCACGTGGGGTCTTGAAATCTGCACAACTTTTGTGGTTACTCTCACCACCTCACCCTGTCATGATGCTGATATGCTGAGTGACCACAAATGCCATCAGCACTTCCAGAAAGCACAGAATTCCTGCTGGGACCCCCACCACAAGCCACCCAGGCTCCAAGAGAGTTTGGAGCTCTGTCATTTCATTTAGAGAAAGGTTCCTTTCATTCCACTAAAATAAACCTTATACTCTTTAAACCTTCAACTTTTGGTTTTGAAATGAGATGTCCAAGCAGCTCCCTTGAATTATCTTCTTCTGGGGAAGAAAATCACAACAACTCAAGCTCTCAAGACCAAAAGGGAGGCCCAGAATAAAGCAACACAGACCAGCTGTGATTTCTCCTCAGCAATCCCCAGCATTTGCAAAGGCTGAGGGAGAAACAAATTGTAGGAAACCAAGGGATACTGACACGGTGCTTGTCCAACCTGAAGCTCAAAACTTCTCACATTTAAAAATCCAACCCCCTGAAAGTCACCTACCATTTTGTGGGCAGCACTGGAAAAAAGAAAAAGTACAGATCTAACCTCTAATGAGTCTGCTTTTCACACACTCAATTTCAAAATGGCAGCTGCTCTCTTAGCCTACTTTCCACAAGAAAAGCACATTGAAGAGCCTTTTCTCCCTCTGATGGACTATTTGCAGGCTGCCTATTGATTTCTTTGGTCAGCACTAATAGAAAATGGAATTTAAAAGTCTCAACTCAGCAGACTGAGAAGCTGCATTAAAAAAAAAAAAATATCCCTAAAAGAAAGATGCTTTCAATCAATACTTGACCTCTGCCACAAAAGACCTTTTAAATCAAGCTGTAGAAATTAATTTTTAAGAGAGGCCATTGTGTCAACCCACCAGCTCCTAGGGCTGTGTACACTAGAGTGCCAAAAGTAAAGGAACCAAGCACCCAGCTGCTTTCAGGGGGGTGCCTGGATAGAGGCACAAGGTCAGGAAACTTGGAAAAAGGTAGCTCTGAACCAAACAAGTGTCATGATGGTGGATCTCCAGATTGCAGGGCAGCAAGTCAGATCCCTGCTGCCTTCCATGCAGCATAACCATAATCACCAGTAGAGTGTGCTCCAAAGAATTGGAAAGATGCTTTAAATCGATAAGAAGAATGTAATGGGTTATAATCTGAAGTACCCAAATCCAAAATGAATCAGAAACAGCCTAGAAAAGCTGGGCTTGGAACTCCTCTTTGCATAAAACCCATTTTGCAGCTATGCTAGCTGTCTACAAGGAATCACATTCCTCACTGGAAAGACAAGGAGGAGGATCTGCACTAGATCTAAACAGATAAGAGCCATAGAGCGGTCAGGGCTGGAAGGGATCTCTGAAGATCCTCTAGTCCAACTCCCCTGTAGAGCAGGATCACCTACAGTAGATCCCACAGGAGCATGTTCAGGTGGGTTTGGAATGTCTCCAGAGAAGGAGGCTCCAAAACCCCTCTGGGCAGTCTGTCCCAGAGCTCTGTAACTCTTGTTAGATATACCCAAGGTGTTGTCAGCACATAGTTCCCCCTGCAGGCAACTACTGTCACACCTTGATGTGGCTATTTTGCCTCACCAGAACACCACAAACCTTCCAGGCACACTTGAGGAGGACAACCAAAGCAGTCAAGTACCACCTGCTTCAAATGCTTTCCAGCAGCTTTGGTGAGCTCTTGTGGTTTTAGCGCAGTTGCGTCCGACCTCCCAGCATAGGTTCAACCCTCTTGCCAGAGATCAAAGAGCAGCAGTTGCCCTCCAGCACTTACCCTCCTCCCCTGCTCCTCTGTACGGTAGGCATGCCTGTACAAGCAGGAGAAAACAGCCCCTGCAGGCATCAGCTCACTGGTCTCATTCCAGCCATGGGTATGGCAGAGGCGGGAGGCGTCTCCCTGGCACTTGCGGTACAGGACGGTATCCAGCCTGCAAACAGAGAGGTCCTCACTAGCACCTCATCCAAACCTCCAACCTGCCTCATATTCTGAAATGCTTTTGAGGCAGAGAAACCCACTTGCAGTTCCATACACCACCCACTTCATCTAACCAACAGGTGGCAAAACGCCTGCCACTCCGTTTGGAATCGACTCCCTAACGCTGCACAAATACACAAAGATCTTTGGGTACAGATTCCATCTTCAACACTTCTTGAAGCCCCTCCCGTGCTCTCCTGCAGCACACCAGCCAAATGCTGACTCAGGAAAAAAAAGAAATCAGCTCCTTGATGTCCCTAAAGCAGCAGGAAGGGAGGCAAGCGCCATGTTTTGCTTGTATGACATTTTCCATGCACTCTGTGCTGCTGTCATTTTGAAACGCCAGTTTCACAACAATCTGGGTTAATTATGGTCTGCCCTGGGTCTGAGCTAACTGAAGACTCAGCACCCTTTGTGTTTTTGCACACCAGAAAACTGCAGATCCCTTCAGATGATGTCTAATTACATTAAAGCTAAGTGAGATTATTGCCAACTTCTCAAGATGGAAGCTTCGGTTTCCACCACACTTCAGAAGACAAACACCAAGTGGCATCAGTGGACACAATTACACAGAGAACGATGAAAAAGTCAGAAGAAAACCATTCCTCCTTCATTCATCTGTGCTAGGCACACATTTATGCAACAGTTTTTGTAAGGCAGTTTTAGGAAACAGTGGTTAAACAAGAAAAATGAGCCAATGTTGCCCAGCCTGCAACATGAATGAGAATCATCTTGACTCGCAGCAAAATGAAAATACTCAGCCTTCCTTCTTCCCATCACTTAAGTTTGGTGAAATCAATTAATTACCTGTTGGAAATGTGACACAAGCAGGAGTGAAGGGGAACAGGAAGAGAAGGGAAAAACCAAACAACCTAGAGGGTTTTTATCTCCCTATGGAGGCAGTTATTGAGATGACTAAACAGTCACAAAGCCCTGAACATTCTGGTCCATGAAGCTCCATGGAGTTGAAAATCAGAAGGTTCACAGGGCATGTCAGCTCTTAACTCCTGGCCATGCTGCCCAGAAATGAGTCAGATCTTCCTCATGTTTGATTGGAATACCCTTTGCAGTAAGCTTGCCTTGCACTCCTTGTGGTCACCAAGAACCATTATTCCAGTTCTTGAAGTAACCTTGTTTGATGGACTCTCTTTCCTCACCTCTCAATCTTCTCCAGAAGAAAATCCAAAAACTTATTCTTCCCTCACTGGTCCTGTTAATCAAATTTATCCTCTCCTCATCTTAATCCACCCAGATACAGGCTCTGTATATATTTAAAACAAAGCAGTGCCACCTTTGGATGAGAAAGCTGGCAAAGCAGTGCTCCAAAGGGCATCACACCTGCTCTCCTGGCTGGAATCACACCTAGAGAGTCTGAAAAAAGGCAGAAATGGAAGCAGGGATCCTCTCACACAGTGGCCCTTTGTTATATTTAGTAGCTTGGCTTTCTTAACTCTCATATTATAGCACTCAGAGCAGATAAAACCAGCTGCCACCTGCACAAAAAGTGACCTTCAACTTCAGCAAGGCCAGAGAAACTTCTTTTAATGAAAGATGCATTGAATTTGAGAGATCAAACTTGAGATGCTCTGTAGGGCTGCATGACTGGTGGACATCACACTTCAGTTTTTCTAAGCAGCATGTGATCCTACTGTCCCAGAGAGTCATTAATGCCTACAGACCTGCTTAAAAGTCCTCTTTTGAACACATATACCCAAGGAACTGTTTATGGATACAAACACCAAATACAAGCACCAAGTGAGGATAAAAATCATCCTTTCCAGTACTCACTTCCAATCACGAGATATAAAATACTGGAGCTCCAGGAGCCTATGCTCACAGTCCTCCACCATCTTCTCAGTGTACAAGTGCTCCATCAGGCAAGACAGAATCCTGCAAATAGAAGAAAAAAACAAAAGTTAGGACATGGTGTTATAGCCATGCTGGGCTTCCTTGGACTAGTGCTGCCAAATCAGCCTTTCCACTGATTTGGAAGATATTCAAACACAGTGAAGCTCTCTCTCTCATCCTTCAAAAAGATTACACCTAAACCACCTGTACACCACATCTCTACCCTCTTGAACTCCAGTGTTCTAGTTATGTCAGCAAGGCTGATATATGACAAAATAATCATTATCATCACAGAATCAACACAGACTGGTTTGGGTTGGAAGGGACCTTCAAGATCATCCAGTCCCAACCCCCCTGCATGGGCAGGGACACCTCCCACCAGCCCAGGCTGCTCCAAGCCCCATCCAACCTGCCCTTCAACACTGCCAGGGATGGGGCAGCCACAGCTTTCCTGGGCAACCTGGGCCAGGCTCTCACCACCCTCACACCAAAGAATTTCCTCCTCATATCCAATCTCAATCTCCCTCTTCCAGTTTTAATCCCTTCCCCCTTGTCCTCTCCCTCCCTGCCCTTGTCCCCAGTCCCTCCCCAGCTTTCCTGGAGCTCCTTCAGGTATTGGAAGGCTGCTAGGAGGAATATTTTATAATAAGCAATATTGTAGAATCAGGAGTATTTCTATAAAATCTGTGTCAGGAGACACTATCTATCACACCTGAAGACAAAGGAGGCACTTGTCTCTGCAACATGAGTTTATGTGGCCTTTCAAGGCTTGTTACTTTGTGATATTTGCTAAAGACTTCTGTAGTAAGAGAAATGAGCACATTAAATGTTACAAATTTCATCTAAAGTGCCTGAGATAGCTACATCCTTCACTGCCCTGTTATAAACAAACCAGCCTGCTGATGCTGCAAGAAGGAAGGGTTGGAAGGGACCTTGAAGATCATCAAGCCCAACCATAACCCAGAGCTCAGCGCACACCTCTGCACCGCTTCTTAGTTCGGAGACTGGCATGTCTGGGTGGGTTTTATTACCTACACTGGTCAGTCAAGACAACCTTCATGGGTGCCCCAAGAGAAGCAAAGCTGCACTGCACCCCAGAGCCACCTACATGGGGTCCCCAGAGCGGATGTGCTTGCAGGCAGTCTGGATCACCGACTCGCAGGCCTCATTCAGCGCCCGGTCGATGCGGTAATCGGCGCCGGGGTCCGTCTCCTGAATCAGGGTTTGGAGCTGGAAGAAAAGAAATTGTTGTGGATAGGAAAGCAAATTTGTAACCATCAAAAGCGAGCATGCTTGCAATAGGTGTGGCTATTCTAGGGCAGGAATGACACGAGCAGGTAGGACTGCAGGCTGAGGGAACGGAGAACTTCTTGTTCTCCACAACTCCCCGAGAGGAGGTTGGAGCAAGTGGAGTCTCTTCTCCCTAGTGACAAGCAATAGGACAAGGGGAAATGGGCTCAAGTTGCACCAGGGAAGGTTCAGATTAGGTATCAGAAGAAATTTCTTCATTGAAAGGGTCATTAAAGACTGGCCCCGGGTGCCCAGGGAGGCGGTGGAATCCCCATCCCTGGAGGTGTTTTAAAGCCATGTAGATGTGGTGCTGAGGGACATGGGTTAGCATTGGACTTGGTAGAGCTGGGTTAATGGTTGGATGAGTTGGGTTATGGTTGGACTTGATGATCTTAAAGGTCTTTTCCAACCACAATGATTCTGTGACCTCTGCTCTACAGCTGCTTATGTCAAATGCCTGTGCTGCCACCTCAATTGCCAGACATTGGAGTCCAGTGCTGCTGAACCCTCATTATCCTCAGGAAGCAGCCCAGGAACATTGGGCAAGACCAGTTGCACACCAAAGGTCAACTGTCCACCTGGACCACTTCTATTCCAATTGACAAAATGGAACTGGCAAAACCTAAATACTGTATTTCTGATCCATCCTCATCCCATATGGCTGATGACAAACATGGGAATTTGTCCCACTTCCATGAAAGTGATCTGCTCTTCTACACTGAAACCCAAATCAGTGTTTAAAGACCACTTGCCCAACTACAAACAAAGCTTAAAAACATGTTTTAATTGTCTGGAGAGGACTCAAAAGTTCTGCTGAAATACAGGATAAAATGGCCCATTCTGCTGGCCCAGGGAATCCCATTTCCTCAGGATATGCCTGCTCCAGCTTTTGGAAGCAAGGGCAACCACAATTTGGTCTATATTAAACAATTTTTAATATGTAGAAAGATAAAACTATGTGATCATTACATATCATTTTAAAAGTATATATAACATCAGGTGTGTGTGTGTGTGTATATATAACAAATGCAGAACATCAGTTTTTATCTACTTAAAGAGAAGATGAAAACAAAACCTTTCCAAAGATTCGGAGACCAGGTGTGTGAACCTGAAGTTGTGATATCCCTGCACTCCTGCTGTGACTTCTAAATACTTTCAGCTGCCACAGGTAAATTCAGTATGAATAGTTTAATCAAGTCCTTTCTTCTTGTGAAGCAGTTATTCTAATTAAAGCTGCAGAAGAACAACTCTTTATTTATAAAGAAACAACATCCACAGCATTAAGTTGCAAAATCAGATCCCATGGCATCTGAAAATGAGTTTAAGAGGCATCTGCTGGGCCAGGGGAAGGGAATTTGGGTCCATCTCAGTCTCAGTTTTGGGGAGCAGGGTAGCTTTCTGGGCCATCACTCAGCTCAAGACCCTCATGTCCTCCCTTCATTTCCCACTGAGCTGTGAGTTCCCAAAGCCTGATGGAGGGCAAAGTGGTCTCATCATTCAACAGGCAAATACCTTGAGCTACCAAATTTGAAAGCAAATCAAGAGAACTGCTTAGAAGGCAACTGCAGACAGACATCAAATGGTCTGTGCTGTTAACATCTTGACACTTAATGGTTTCTCTTGCTGGCTCCCCAGCCCAACTAAATAAAAAGCACAGTTACAGTTTTATCCTCCACCTTTCAAAGCCTGCACCTCAACACCACCCAGGAAACTTTCAGGAAGCTCTAATGTCACAACATGCAGAGAAAAAAAAAGGATCAGAGAAGCAGAGAAAACACAAGCTCTGATTTATCCACAAGGAAACTTGTAATCCAGAGGAGAGAGCACAGGGTGCCTGGGAGGAAGGCAGGATTTCCTGCAACTCCCTCTTGCCCAAAGTGAGCCATGGCCAGGCTCAGATTCCAAGGGATGCAGGCAGCTCAGGAGAGTGCTGCCCACCAGGCACAACCTGCTGATTCCAAAATTCCAGGGATATTGTCACTTAAAGAAGAAAAAGAAATCTTCCATTGTAACCACAAAATTGCCCATTTTGAGCCTAATTTGAGCCCCCAACTTGCACCTTTTCCCACCAAATTAGCACTTTTGAGTCCCAAATATGCCTTTTTGAATCCCCACATCCTCCATTTTGACCCAGAAATAGCCCATTTTGACCCTACATTTGCCCATTTTACCCCAAAATTCACCCATTAGTGTCCTAAGTTTGCCCTCTGGAATCTCCAAATCCCTTGGCCACAAGGGCTCATTGCTGGCTCATGGATCATTTCTTCTCTACCAGGACTCCCAGATCCTTCTCCTCAGAACTGCTTTCCAGCAGGTCCATCCCTAACCTGTATTGGTGCCTGGGCTTCTTCCTCCCCAGGTGCAGGACCCTACACTTGCCCTTGTTGAACCTCAAGAGGTTCCTCTCTGCCCAGCTCTCCAGCCTGCCCAGGTCTAACAAGTGGAAGAGGCCAAAGCTCACTGGGTAGGACAGCCTGGAAGTAGCAGATGACCTCCCAGTCCCTCTGCCCTGCTTTGGGCACCACTGCAGGATTCCCAGTCCTGATCTCAGCCACGTGCACCAGGGAGCCAAGTGACCTGACTGCAGGGAACAGGCAACCACTTGGCACCAGTGGTAAAAGTGAAGGTTTTCTAGGCTTCTCCTCCTTCCTGCAACAAACACAGCTGAAAAGCAGCAGGATAAACTTCATAATCCTCTGAACCTTTAACCTGACATTAAGCTAAATTATCAATTAACTATCAATTTATTAGCTGTATTAGAAATGAGAAGCAGATCCTTTTAGCAAGGATTAGTTTTACCTGCTAAAGGGACTGAACAGAAAGAACAAAGGTGAGACCAGAGTAACATAAAAGCCACATATTCAAGAGGGACAAGGAGATGCTGGAAAGAGTCCACACGAGGCTTACAAGGATGATGGAACATCTGTCACATGAGGAAAGGCTGAGAGACCTGGAGCTGTTTAGTCTCAAGAAGAGAAGACTAAGACAGGACCTGATCAATGTCTATAAATATCTGGACCCACATTTTCACACTAAGGTTGCAAAGCTTCAGTCAAAGCTCCTCACAGAAAAGACTCAAAACTCTCCAGCTGCTGCACCAAACACCTGGTAGTTGGGCAGAAATAAGCTTCATCACAAAAAGCCCCCTAACCCCTTCCAAAAATGTAGCCAATTCATTTACCTTTGGTAACATACACCAACTGGCAACATTTAGGGTTCAGGCTTTAAGCTGCTTTTACACAGAAAATGGTTCTGTACATTGCAGGAGGTCAAGAACAAGCATCTATCCAAATTCCTACAGCACCACTGACACTCCTTAGGAGTTTTTAGCATTGATATCACTTTTTCCAGGCTCCTGGGTCATTAAAAGTGAGCCCTTAAGTGAGCCCATTAAATATAAAAATGGAATACTACATTAAAAAGAATTAATGAGTTTGAATAAATATTAAGCAACTGCTTTCAATTTAAAGCAGCTACAAACAGGAGGTATCTGGGCCAAAAGGGAGGTTTAAAAAGGCAAGAAAAAAACCAATCATCTTATTATAAAGAGGTATTTTGGAGAAGAATGGTATTTCCTCCAGTGGCTGCAACCTCAGGGATGTGCCTGTTGGATCCACCTGTCCCTGAAGTTTCATTTCCATCATTTAAGCTGAATGAAATAGCTGAAATCAAGCTGAGTGGAAAGGTGCTTTGAGAAGATCTAGTGCATTTCCAAGGCCTGGGCAGGGGGCAAAGGGAAGGAGAGGGAACTTCTAGAGCTAAACTTTAGAACTTCCAAGTTCCCCTACATCTTGCATCCAGGAGTGAATTCCACGACTTGGAGAAGAACTACTGGAGATCCAGGAGAAAACCCAGAGCAAAACAATCCAAAAGGCATTTTTTGAGGGGGGGGGGTGGAAACCAAACAACTTGATGTGTTGCTAGCAACCAAATGACACTTCACACCATGATAATTACACGAGTGCTTCCAGCACTCGCTGGTACCCAGTGGAGTCAGCCTGGCTCCCGAAGAACCAGCATCAGAGGGCAATATGTTCAGAGAGAAATCAGTGCTCCTACCCCCCCTCCCCGAGCAGCCAAGTGAGAGAAAAGCTTCTTACTGCCTGCTGACAGGTGAGCCCCACGTTGCCCTTTTCTCCCCGGACGACCTTCATCAGGCAGTGCAGGGTGCGGCCCTTGCGGTGCAGGCCCGAGCAGTGGTGCTCGATCTCCCCTCTGCAGCTCAGGATGATCTCTGGGCTCAAGGAGAAGTCCTCCATCAGCATGCGCCGGTAATCCAACATCTCCCCCTGGCACTCACTGCTCACCTGGCGGCCTGAGCAGAGAGGAGACAATGGGAGTTGATATTTATGCTTAGTAGAGCTCCTCTCGACACGCGTCACCATCCTGCTGGTTGAAGAGGGATGATGTCCCCATCCCTGGAAGTGTTCAAGACCAGGTTGGATGGGGCTTGGAGCAACCTGGGCTGGTGGGAGGTGTCCCTGCCCATGCAGGGGGTTGGATCTAGATGATCTTGAAGGTCCCTTCCAACCCAAACCATTCTATGATTCTACGGCCACACTCTGGACAACATCAGACTGCAAGACACGCTCTGCAGCAGATGTGCTGGGATTAACCCAGTTGTTATGTAGAGTAATGTGTCCAGTTCTGGAGCCCCCAACACAAGAAAGACATGGAGCTGTTAGAGTGAGTGCAGAGGAGGCCACAGAGATGATGGGAGGGCTGGAGCAGCTCTGCTTTGCAGACAGGCTGGGAGAGTTGGGCTGTTCAGCCGGGAGAAGAGAAGGCTCCAGGGAGACCTTAGAGCACCTGCCAGTGCCTGAAGGGGCTCCAGGAAAGCTGGGGAGGGGCTTGGGACAAGGGCAGGGAGGGAGAGGACAAGGGGGATGGATTAAAACTGAAGGAGGGAGATTGAGGTTGGACATGAGGAGGAAATTCTTTGGTGTGAGGGTGGTGAGACCCTGGCCCAGGTTGCCCAGGGAAGCTGGGGTTGCCCCATCCCTGGCAGTGTTGAAGGGCAGGTTGGATGGGGCTTGGAGCAGCCTGGGCTGGTGGGAGGTGTCCCTGCCCATGCAGTGATCCTCCCAGGCTATGCTTCCTGCACGAGGCACGTGCTGCAGAACCTGTGTCACCATGAAAGTGGAAGTTAATCCCAGCAGTTTTCTGTGTGTAACTCAGGGGAAGCACCTGCCTCACTGCAGGAAGAAGGAAAACCAAAACCCAATCAACCCACAACCAGCACACAGCATTTCCACATCAGTGAGAGTTAGTCAAACTCACAGAGACACTGATTGTGTGCTCTGGAAGCCTGTCCCTCCAGTGCCAGGGCTGTGCAGTCCTGCTGCTGAAGCCCACCCCATCCAGCTGCACATCAAAAGGGAACACAAACAGCTCTCCAGTGCAGCTCTAGAGGATCTAAGGTGTTGCTTTACATGTTATGGTTATTTCAGAATGAATCTTTAGCATGGTCCTATCATAAAGGACCCTCTAATGCCTTTAGGACAATTGCTGGTGTTAGGACATCTCCAGCTTACACCAACTTAAATGAATAAATACAATATTCTCACCCTTAACTTCCTTCTATATGAGAAAAACTGGGGTTAAAGAAATTAAGGCAGTTACTGGAACTGCAAGGAAGGAACAGGACTTACAAGAGGCAGAGACTGAGTATCCCTGGTGTGATGATGAACAGGTTCTCGATTCTGTTTTAACCTAGTAGCATATTTAATGCTTACTACACAAAGGAGGAACAAAGCTGCTTGAATTCAGAGTGAACAGAAGGATTTGCAATTGCAAACCATCAAGCCAAGTGGGATTTGCTCTTCTGCATTTTAAACATCTTGTCCCCACAATAGGAGTCAGTGTCAGAGGTTTACTCAGCTGCTCTGATCCTCAAAAACAAGGGTGATGGAAGTGCTGTGATGAGGAAACCTGCCTCTGGAGCAAAGTTTGGAAAAGCCTATTGGAGATGGGGACTATAAATACATGTTGAAGCTGAAGGTCCAACAGAAACCTTAGAAAGAGCAACCAAGCTGGTGAAGGGTTTAAAGAACAAGTCCTGTCAGGAGAGGCTGAGGGAACTAGGATTGTTTAGTTCAGGGAAGAGGAGGCTGAGGGGAGACCTCATTGCTCTCTATAGCTCCCTGAAAGGAGGCTGAAGTGAGGAGGCATTGGGCCTCTTCTCCCAGGTGACTAATGATAGGACTAGAAGTTGCACCATGGGAGGTTTAGACTGGATATTAGGAGGAATTTATTTACTGAAAGAGCAGTCAGGCCCTGGCACAGGTTGCCCAGGGGTGTGGTGGAGTCACCATCCCTGGAGGTAACCAAGGAATGTGGCACTTCAGGACATGATCTAGTGGACATGGTGGGTCTTTCGTGGGTTGTGTGGTGTTGGGTTTGTGAGGTGGGTAGCTGTGGGTTGTTTTGTTGTTGTTTGTTTGTGTGGGATGTGTTGTTCCCTCCTCCTCCCACCAGATGGACAGTTGGACTGGGTGATCTCAAGGGGCCTTTTCCAACCATGACAGTTCTGTGATTCTGTGAAATCAAGGTCCCAGCAAGTCAACACAGCTCTTGATTGAGCTCCACTTACCTCTGTGCACAGCAGACTCCAAGCACATCAGGAGGTAGGAGAGCCTGGCTTCCCGAGACCGGGGAAGGTTCTCCACGTTGCAGCGGTACTTCTTCAGATCGCTTTTACAGGACTTGGCCAGAGAGTAACTGACTTTGTAGTCTTGGGCAATCAGCTTCTGGCGGGTTGTCAGAGCATCACGACACTGCAAGGGACACATTGGGGTGGCTGAAGGAGCTTCCACGTGCTGGTGGCAAAGAGCTAGACCTGCTGCTGCTACGTTTTCAAGCTGTCTTTCAAAAGAGGACTTGGCGCTTCCAAATTTTTGGGTTTAAGCTGGAATTACACCTCATTGGTCTCAGAGAAACCACAGAGTTAACAATGCACACTGAGGTCAGCAGATCAAGGGGTTTCAAAGGCAGCAGCTCTCTGCAGAGCACTTCTTAAAACTGCACATTCATCCAGCTTTTTGTGCAGAGCTACAGCTGAGAGCATGACTCATGCCTGGTAACTAGGATCAGTTGCTGACATTTATCCCAGCTGTGGAACACACCCCATGCCCTCAAGAAACAACTTTTCCCAGCCACATGTACAAAAGTGGGTGTTCTTTGGATCTTTCTGCAATGTGCCCAGCAGATGACAGCAGATCAAGCAGGCTAACAATGGGATTTTCTAGCTATTTTCCACCAGGGGCAAGACTCACGAGGATGCACCGTGGCCAAACCCAAACCCAGCAGCTGCAAGAACAAGCCTTTAAATTGCAGCCAGAAAAAGGGCCTGTAAAGACACTGCTATGCTCCTTGGCTTTTGGTTTAAATTAAATGAAAATTACATCTGAGGATGGCAGATAATTCTGAATAGGCTCAGGCTAATCTGGCCATTCTCAGCCTATCTGAAAGGAAGAAAAACTGCATAGGGAGACCAGGGAGCAATCTTGGAACAAGCTCTCTACCCTTCCTTACATCAGGGTTATGATTTTTCTCCCCCTCCTTCCCATAACTACTTGGGGACATGGAAAGCCCCAGTCCAAGATATTCCCACCTGTTCCTCCATGGTCTGTGTCTGTATCATGACTGGGACCTTGGGACTGCACAGAATTTAAGCTCCAGACACATGGAGCTACAGGCCCACAACCCCCAAAGCAGGGGAAGGTGGGATAAGGCCAGGAAGCCCAGCCTGGTGAGCAGGTTTGGATCACACAAAGGGAGGCACCCACCAGGCAGCTCTTGTTGGCTGTGTGTGTGTGCAGCAGCAGCAGATGCTGCCAGGAAGGAGGGGGTTTTGACTGGGAAACAGCTTCCACAAAACCAGTGACCTTGCAGGTGGTCCAACCTCGGCAGCCCCAAGAGTGAGAACCAGCTCTTGTGTTCCTCCTACTCTGCAAACTGTGTCCTCACAGCATTCCCCCCTCCTCTGCCTAACAAGTCTTTGCTACAGCTTTGTCTAACTTCTCAGCATCTCACATTGGCATCTTAGACAGCTGACCATGGAGAAGACCCCTCAAAACCCACTACAACCAAAAACAGGTTAAGCAAAGCCTATTTCAGCAATGAGTCTGTACAAATGAAGCCTTGTTTCAAGCCCTTGGGGATCACTCTCAGTTTTGAATTTGTTAATTGGAACTAAGCTCACAGATAGCTAATGCATTTAAAGAAAAGGAAATGAGTCTGATCCCTCCAGGCCTCTGAATCCAGCTCCCTTCAGAAGAGCTTCTCAGAGAAGGGCTATACAGATACCCATCTTCGTATCCTTGCAGACAGATGATGTAATTCCATATAATCCCAAACATTGTGATGCTGCTTCCAAAACTCACTGAAGGTACTGCTGCCTTCCCAAAACACCTACACCAATACAAAC
The DNA here is from genome assembly GCF_020740795.1 of Apus apus. Classification (NCBI taxonomy): domain Eukaryota; kingdom Metazoa; phylum Chordata; class Aves; order Apodiformes; family Apodidae; genus Apus; species Apus apus. The sequence goes on along the minus strand of NC_067292.1, from coordinate 18,864,612 downwards.
TCTTCTCAGGACTGGCTTTCCAGAACAACTTTTTTTCCCTGTGGCTGAAAACACCATCCCTCAGGAAATAAAAAGGAGGAAAACTTTGGTCACTAACTATGCATTTTTCCCACGGAATTTGCTGTGTCATAGTCAGACAATCACAGCCTTGAAAACAAAAGTGCAACACACACAGCTTCCTGTGCTGGGGCACGTGGGCATTTTGTTTCTCATCTGTGTGTTATGACAGCATTTATCCAAGGCTTACCCCAGCGTGGATGGTATCACTCCACCACAGTGCCACTACTTGAGCTCTACTTCTGCCTTCCCAAATTATTCACCCCCAAGCTTTGATTTATTTCAATCCTTAACTTTAAAGGCTCTAACTTGAGTACAATTAATTCAAGCCCTCAGCACGTAGCTGGAAACACAAACATATCAAAGTAAAAGCATCTGTTAAAGCAGCCAGTTATCCCATCACGTAGGTGATGGATTCTCCTCAGCACTGGAAAAGAATAATGTAGCCTGGACTGATGAATGATGAAGGATTTGTCTCACCAAGACAGATACCCACCTTTTCACTCATTGATTCTTCAAACTTGTGATTAAAGAGGCACTTGTAGACCCGGCCTTCCCCAGCCTGAGTCTGTGGAACAGAAAAGTAACAGTTACCATTAAAGATAAGCCCTGTGATGCTTAATGAGCACCACACCTGTAGAGGTTTCTTTTTTAAACTAGAAATATATTCAAGTTAATATTTCAAATGAGTGATAGCTTCTCTACCATAAAAATCTTTTACATTTTATTGCATTTAAAAAAAAAGGGGGGTTGTGGTCGTCACCTTTTTGGTGAGAAGAAGCTCAGTTGATACAACTGAACCATGGAGCTTCCCAGCTCCTTTCTGCTCCAGGGACAAGGACACACCAGGCTAACCTGGAGCAACAGCTTTACAGCTGCAAGGGGCAGCAGCATGTACCTTTGGTGCCTCTTCCCCATCATCTCACTCCCTGTCACACCAGCTCTGATGTCCATTAAACCATTTATGCCAATTCAGTTCATTAACCCACTGGGAAAAAATGCTTGTTTATTGAGTGAATTGAAGACCAGATTTCTTGCAAAATAACAGCCCTGAGGCCCCTGTTTCCAGACCTACACGACCTTGCTCAGGCTCCAACCTCCTGTTCCATTCTCCTACCAATGGGGTTTTGGTTTGTGAATGGATTAGTGTAGAAGAGAAGGCAAGAGAAAACTACTCACATTTTCACAGAACCGTTCTCTGTCATCTCTGCAGGCAAAGTAGAGATGCCTGTCCAGGTGGAAGTCATCTGAAGAGAGTTCAGCCACACGAAGGATTGCTTTCTTACACTGATCAGAAACCTGAACTCGAGGGTCAGTCTCTTCTGCCTCTTTTACCAGGCCTTTCTCCAGACACGCCACCACCTCTCCTTGGGAGTGGGCATCCTATATGAGAAGAACAAGGCACCATCTGTAACCAAGCACTTCCCTAACCAAGTGGTGTGTGACTCTGGATGAGCACCACAGGGATTAGGCACCACAGAAATTAAGCAGCAAACTGTCTGTATCTAGATTTCCAAAATCCAGCCTAAACTGCATTTATATTCAGAGGAGGGAACAGTTAGTAACTGTACTAGCCACACACTTCATACATCACCATCCTGCTGATGGTCTCTGTGGAACCCCCCTTCCCTTCAATGCTCTGGGTTTGTTTTAATGTGGCTTTAATTAGATTATCACTACTTAGCCACACTGCTCAAAGCAGTTTACCAAAATGGTCAAATTATCTTTAATCTGACATAGCTCTCTTTGCACCATGGCAACAGCATCACATGGAGAACATACCTGGGGGAGAGAAAAATCATAGTTCCTCCATGCAGAGACAAGCCTTCAGTTGGGGTGGTGATAATTAGTGATGGTAAAAAGGCTGCAAAGGATCTCTGACCCATGTAGGCTTCTCTGTGCTAACTGATCCATTAAGAGACTAAAAAAAAATTCACAGGATTCAAGAATAAATGAAGCCTCAAAGTGATTCAGGTCCAGTACTGTGCACCACGTTCACTGTTCTACCAGCCTAAAGACAACTTTAGATGATGGCCATCAAACCTAGGGAGCCTGTGCTGTGTATGAAAGCCTGGAAGAGGCAGGGTGAAGCTGATCAAAGCTCCATTTAGTTTCCTACAGCCTTCTCATGTGTTTAGAATCCCCCCTGTAGAAGATCTGATTCCTTTAATAAGCAAGAACTCTTCTGGGACAGACCTCCCAAGGCTTCTGCAAGCTTCTCCTCTGAAGAGAACCTTAATTTATGCTGCAAGAGGATATTGCTACTGAACTTATATCAGACTACCTGGAGTACACAACAAGGAATCATCCACCTGAATTCACTCGACCTGGCATCTGCAGTGACCATTTAGGTGTCAAGAGTGGTGGGGGCTGGAAAGAACCTCTGGAGATCATCTAGTCAACCCCCTGCCAGAGCAGGATCACCTACAGTAGGTCCCACAGGAACACATCCAGGCAGGTTTGGAATGCTGCCTGCATTAGCTGTGCTGAAGTAGACAGGGAAAGATAGTGCCTTGAAAAATCACAGAATGGTTTCAATTGGAAGGGACCTTCAAGATCATCTAGATCCAACCCCCTGCATGGGCAGGGACACCTCCCACCAGCCCAGGTTGCTCCAAGTCCCATCCAACCTGCCCTTCAACACTGCCAGGGATGGGGCAGCCATCTTTCTTGAGAAAGAGACTCCACCAACCTCTCTGGGCAGCCTGTCCCAGGGCTCTGTTACCCTCACAGGAGCCTGTGTCAAGTAGATTCACCCACTGCTGCTGCAGCAGAGTGAGTGAGAGAGCAGTCTCCATAAAACATAACCATGACTATTCAAAGCCATGCAACCCTTCCAAATCTCTTTGTTCTGACATGTCTCCTCAGGCAGGCAGCCTTTCATTCCTGTCTTAACTCTGCTACGCTTGGAGCACAAGAAGAATGGGACCATTACAAAGCTGTGAAGGCAACCCAGAGGTATAATCAGTTTAAAAGGGCTAAAAATAGTCTTATCCTTGGAAAAAAAGGCAAAAAGCTCCAAACTCACACACCCCAAACCTCCTGATTTTGGTTTGCTCTTTCCTTGGAGTGGGGACTGGCCAAATCCACCTGCTGGCCCGATTATCAGCATCTTTGAAGAAACTGAATTAAATATCAACAGCTCCTCAGGACTGACCCCAGAAGGCATCTGAGGAGTACTAGTTAGCAGTGTGTTCACCAGATGACTAAAAGTTGCCATTTACCCATAACCACTCCAAACACAAACACTGCTCCAGAAATCCCCACGGTCAGTCACAGGCAGGAGTTAGAAATGAGGAGCTGACAAGCAGAAACTCTGGAAAACAACCATTTTAAGCTCCTCTGGCAGTTTTTTTGCTCCAGCCTAGGTGAGATTGCAGCTGGGAGGCAGGGCAGACCAAGAGACCTCTCACTCACCTGCAGCCTCACCTTGCAAGCCAGCAAGGAGGGCCCAAGGCAAGCTTTTCCTTATAGAAAAATCAGAAGTTTCCTGGTTTCTTGCAGAGTGGGTCTAGATTCCTGGTCAGAGTAACACTATCTATGAAAGTAAATGTCTTTTTAACAGTCTAATGAAAGCAGATTTCCATATGCTGGGTGCTGAATGTTTACTGTTGCATTTCAGGGACACAACATGAAATGACTAATTTATTGCATTGCTTTGCAAATAAAATACTTACATTTGGGTAGATCATCCTGCAGTGCTGGCTACTCTGCTGCCCTGTACTAGAGCAATATTACAACATGTCAGACTCCACAGAAACACCCACAAGCCAACAGAGCTGGCTCCTGAAGGATGAAGTCCTGCCCTTTCCTCCTAGCACCAAGCATTTCCACGTGGTGCCATCAGTGTTTCTGTGCCCACTTGACACTGTTTGGGAGATTTACTGACCTAATCTGGCCTTCATTTTTGGGCAGATCAGGTCCCTGAGTGCTGGCACTGACCAGTTTAGCCAGCTTAAGGAGGTCCTAACTCATCCTTTCTTCAAAAGAGCACAAAGGTAGCCAAGCTACTGGCCCAACAGAGCATAGATGGAACCTTGTGAATGTGGTTTAGAGAAATACCACTTCAAGCTTTAATTACAGGCTAACACCTACTGCATTTAAGATTGTACAATCTCTTATTGCAGACTGGAGAGGAAAAGAAACGTGCACAGCTGCACTCCCATCTTTTTCCAAAGCAGCTGGCAATCCAAAGTTTCACAGGCTTCTCCTAAGGATGGCAGGACAACTTTGACACACGTCTGTGCTACCTGCTTTCCATGCCACCAGCCCCATGGGGCCAATTCAGCTTTGGAGGCACCAAAGCCTAGGGCTGGCATCCCACAGCATGAGCTCTCCCTCTTCTTCCAGCACCAGCTGCCTGGGAGCCTCCCATGGCTCTGCTGTGGAATGAATCCCAACAAACCTTTTCCTCTATCCTGCACCCTGTTGGAAAACCTCCACCTTAGAGTTGAAGGCCTCTAAGTTCAGTCCACAAGTCAGGACTTCCCACAACTGCTGCAGGGGCAGACACAGAGTCTAGGTCTCATTTCTCCAAAAGATTACATCTAAAAAATCACACACATTCCTTGGAATTGTTGCCTCACCAGCACTATCAGTCCTAAAGGGAGAATTTTAATTGAACATTGCAAAGATCTGTTAAACATACCTAGACTGCAGTGCCTGGAACCTCTGCAGTTTTAGGAAAGGATACACTTAGATCCACCAAGGATACAAGCAGCTTTCCAGCACTGTCCTGAGGCACTTGGAGTCACAGAGAAACAGAACTAAGGTCTAAATATGCCCAAGCAAATGCCCCTCAGCACAACACTTTGGGAAAATTTCATTTCTATGACCAAAATTCAAGCTCCAGGCACTTGGCTTTAGGCTAAGACTGAATTTTAAAAACCTTTTCCTTAGAATTTGTTTCCCACCAGAGATTCCACCCACCCCAGTATAGTTTAGGCTTTGTAATTCTTGTTTATTTTTACTGTCATTTTCAGAAGGTTCCTGGGAAAGGACTTTATTCTGTTTGAAACCTGACATGCTTCAAGTTCATGGCTGTTCAAGCTGCAGACTTCCAGAGAGAAGCTAGAAAAGTGGACAGGTAAGAGTCAAGAGTAGACAGGAGGGTAAAACCTAACCTGTCTTACCAGCACAGCACCTTACACCAAAAGACCATACTGACTTGCTGGAGCCAGGGCAGTCAGGTGATGGAAAACCCCAAGTAGATCTATCACCAGTTTGGCACTCACCCAGCTCACATGGTTACTGGGATGGCTCTTGGATAAGCCAATTCCCAGTGCTTTGGCTGATAGTACATTGCTGGAATGCTACACTAAGTAAACAAAGACTGAGCTGAATATTACCATCTCTTCACGTTTAGACTCATTCACCCTCTGTGTCCAGTCTGAAACTAGGGAAAGGATGAGAGCAACTGTACTTAGAGCACTTAGGGGTGAAAAAAAGCAACAAAAGAATGGTCTCCTAATGTGCCTTTTTTTCAGGCATCTAAAAAGTACTATTCTCTGGTAAAGCAGTACAACAGATGTGCAGCTGACACTTATGGAGCCCTCATTATGGCAAATAATGACCTTCAGTTTGGATGTGGTGGCTAAATCCAGCACCTAGGCAACTACACACTACTCACTGGTTTGATACAATCCTGGACATCCTGGGGATGGGGAAAGCAGCTGATTCTGACAGGCAGCCCAAGAAGAAAAGCCTTGTTGCAATTACCAATTTCAATTTCAAATTAGATCCCTATTGCAAGAAGACAAAGCAAGCTTTAAATACCAGGAGACCAAATTCACTCTAAAGCACAACAGTCAACTGGAAAAGTGAGTGAAACTACTATTAAATATTTCTTCATTAAATGGAAGAAAAAAAAAGGGAAGACAACAACAAAAAAACAACCCAACTCCACAACAGAGGCATATTACCAAACTTAATGCTTTCAAATGACAGATCTGAAGCCTTTCTGCTCTATGCAGCAAAATGAAATCCACAGGCAGATCAAGACTTTTAAGCTGAACTTTATTGCTCTTACAGAGCAGAAAAGCAACAGGAGCTGGTGGAAAGAAAGCACAGAAAACACCACATCAGAAGCATCAAACCCAGAAGGAACAGAATTCAATTAGGAAGCAGAAAGCAAGCTAAAACAAAAAAAGGAAGTATGGAAAAGGAAAACAGTTAGGTAGCCAAGGGGCTTCAAGAGGCAGTGTAATTCCAGAATGCCTTTTAAAGTGCCTTTTTAAGTTTAAAATGCCAGTTTGTCCCAGTTACTGTGATGAAGCTATCACACTGCAACCTACTAGCTGCCTGATGTGGCTGAAGTTAGTGGTCTAGCAGTGCCTATTTCCATAAAAAAGGAGAGAGATGAATCTCTTCCCCATCTTCCTCCTCAGGTGTCCAGGTCCTATTTATTAAATTCACAGTTACATTCAGTCACACAAAAGGGTAATGACTGTTTCTCTACAGGCAACTCTCAGAAGCTGCAGCGTGGAAATAAAACCTGAACTAGCACCTGATGGGAATAAATTAGATGAGATTTCTCCAAAGCAGAATAAGGGAAAGAAGAGAACATCAACAAAAGGAATGCCTGCACAGCCATTTATAGCTGTTTCCATAGCAGTGTAAAACACTTCAGTTGCTCTAAGAGCAAAAGCTGACAGGATAACAAAAGACATCATACGAGAGGCTTTTCACCAAAACGTTCTGGGGTGGGTACCAAGAAAGTGAGGGATGTGCATTAACTGCACTAAAACCCACAGCAGCTTGGTTAGTGACTCAGTTTCTGTCCCACAGAAGGCTGCTGGCCCAAAGATGGTATTTGGTTTTCCTCCCCTGGTCATCCTCACACCTCACCCACCCAAACCTCTGTGGCCAGCTGGGTGGGTTATGCAGAGTTAAGCCAGCACTGCTCTCACTTCTATAATTTAAAAAGCACTGTTAGAAGTTGAGAGGCTCATTTTAACTTTACCCCTAACCACAGCAGTTTGCTAGGCTAACAGCTGGACTTTATGATCTCAAAGATCTCTTCCAACCAATATGATTCTATACAGACTTAAGAGTAAAAGAAACCACTCGTTCCTGCAGCACTAACAACTGCTGCCTGTGCTGTGCTGAAGTAGACAAGGAAAGACAGTGCCTTGAAAATCACAGAATGGTTTCAATTGGAAGGAACCTTAAAGCTCCTCCAGATCCAAACCCCTGCATGGGCAGGGACACCTCCCACCAGCCCAGGTTGCTCCAAGCCCCATCCAACCTGCCCTTCAACACTGCCAGGGATGGGGCAGCCACAGCTTTCCTGGGCAACCTGGGCCAGGGTCTCACCACCCTCACACCAAAGAATTTCCTCCTCATCTCCAACCTCAATCTCCCTCTTCCAGTTTTCATCCATTCCCCCCACCCATTTCCCCCTTGTCCTCTCCCTCCCTGCCCTTGTCCAGCTTTCCTGGAGCCCCTTCAGATACTGGAAGGTACTCTAAGATCTCTCCAGAAATTAACCCCACATCTAGTCACCACAAACTCTTGTTTGCAACCTCTGCTCAAGTCTCATATGACAAAAAATGATCGGTTTAGTAAAGCCAGCACAACATTGGTAAGTCTGTACTATTAAAATGTGACACTGGGTACCACGTGCCCTTCAACTGCTTTTGGGTGGGCAGGGTAAAGAGGAAGCAAACAGAGAACAGCTCTTGATAGCCTGAGAAAGCAGAAATTGCTAGCACAGGCCACATCACCTTGATAACCTTCCTGTGTCAGCCCTGGCCAAAGAAGCCCAGCAATAGGGGGCCTGAAACTTATGAATTGGGTTCACTCTACTGAGTCAAGCCCAACAGAGCGTGATCAAAAAGACAAAAACCTACCAGAGCACCTGTAGTGCAGTGAGGGAAGACAAATGAAAGTTGTCCCTGAGCTGCAGTGCCTCCTAAGAGGAACAAACATGTATTTATTAAAAGGGAACTGCAAGAATCAGGACGTTTCCCTTTTCAGACAGACGAGACACGCCACGAATTTCCTCGGTCGCAAAAAGACAATCACACTATCTTAGAGGCTCACTGAATTCTCCTTAAGTGAACGACTTTTACCAGTCCACTGACAATCTACATGCTCTCTGGATACCTTTTCTCCAGGTCGAATGCTGCCACATTTCAGGAGATTGATGTCAGCCTTGCAGTCATCCATGAAGCCACAGATCAACCGGTAATCGCTGAAGATAATGGCTGTCATTTTAGTGATGTACTGATGGCACTGGTACTCAGTGATGTTGCCCCTGTGATCCACCAAACATGACACCAAGAAGCCTTTACCCACTGGTTCATCTGCACACTCCTTGATCTGTTAAAAAATAAAGAAAAATACAGGGGTTGCAGCTAAAAATTCAACCTTTCTCACTTAAAAAAATAAATCCTCAAAGAAACCTGCATCAGTAGCTTCAAAATCTGCAGGCAAAGAAACTCTCTGGCTTTAGTTTGAAACTCCCTCGGCTTTAGTTTGAAACTCCCTGGGCTTTAGTTTGATTTTCAGTCCAGTCAGAATGCTTGAAAATATTTCAGAAATAAGAAATACCTCATGTGTGCCAGTATCTGAAGAAAGCAAACAGAGCGACCTTGAGGATTCTAAAGCCTCTTGCTCAATAATCATCTTTCATAATGATCACATGGAACCCCTGAAATCAAGTGGATGTGTAGGAAAAAAAATGCTAGTTTGACAAACCTTTATTTAGAAAACTGTGATTACAACATCACTGAAACACACTTGGATCCCCCCCTTAGCCATCTGACCTCCTACAATATAATACTTTGGCTAGAAATGAGACTGATCCAAAAGTCAACACAGTATTTACTGAACTCTTTATAACTTGCTGGAAGCTGAATATTAGTATAAAGGAAAATCTTCATCAAATTCATTTTTATCAGGCTCTTACAGGAACTGATTGCTGGTACTAAACTATTTTGCTCAGAAAAAAACCCCAAATCACAGCTAACAAAAACTGAAAGCTGTGCAGGGATCCATGGGAGATCCATGGCAATCAATATTTGAAGACAGATAAAGGCTGGTAGAACGTTTTGTATCTCATCTATACAGCCCTTAGAAAACCATAGTTACCAGGGTCAACATCATTGTTATAAATAAGGCATAAAATACATTTTAAAGCAAACACATGGATGATTCATTGCAGGGTGAAAGGGAGAGAGTCGAGCAAGGTTTCTCTGAGAAAGTTGCATCTTTGCTTTGGCTCCATTTCAGCTCCAGTACCAGGAGCCAAACCAGTGTACAACAGTAATGTGCTGATTTTGGAAGAGCCTGGCTTTGGAAACAGCCCCAGAGCTCCACGGCTTGAGCCAGTGAACTACACAAAAGACCAAGCCATCATGTTACTGCCTGGCCACTCCTGCAACAACCACCATTATCTGGTAGCCAACTCTTAAGTCTAGATCAACATTATTGCCAGAATGCATAAAATTGGAGCATCAGAGGAAAAAGCTGGTATTTACATCTATGCTTAGCTGATAAAATTAAAGGTGGACTTTTCAGATTGTACCTGGCTGGGACAGTCACTAATTCCCCAAATGACTTTTACTAAAATCAGAGCTCAGTCACCAGCAAGAGAACATTTCTTAGGGGGAATTAAAGTATTATTAGGCTAATTCTTTCTGTTAGCAGCATATTCCCACTTTGTGTTAGTTTTAAGGAGTGTCTTGGAAACACTTAAAAATTAGTGGAATAGCTGATGCACCTGCCTCAGTATTAAGTGTCAGAAGATGAAACACATGAGATTGCTATTTAGGCACCTTTTGTTTCCTTTAAATAAAAAAACACTAACAAAAGCTGAAAAAAAATTTATTAATGAAGTAATCTTTGAGCTTAAGGCACAGAGGAATAACTCCTGGTGCAACCTAAAAAGAGGGAGGTCTTAACAGAGAGTCCTTGGAGTAACAAAACTTAGAGTCTGGAAGAAAAAGAAAGTTGATCCATCATTTGATGTCTGTGTGATCATCCTCTCTGCTAGTAAGCAACAACCCAAACCTTATGCTAAACTCAGTGGAACCCCTGCTAACCAACACTGTCCAGCACTTGACCAAGAGGGGACAACTCAATCCAATCAGGGAAGAGCTACTGGACTGTTAAGTTTATCATTTCTTTCCCCCACCCCTTTGCCTGGCACCACTAACTGGCTTTTTCCACAAGGAGATGTAATGCCTGGTCATTTGGTATTTAAGACTAGAGCTTCCCCAAACCCAAATCACTATCACAAAGAAATGACCAAAACCTTAGTGCCACAAGAGCAGCTGTGCCCTTTTTCTAGCTTACCTCTGCAATAGTGGACTTGCAGACTTCTCTGGCCACGGATTCAAACTTTGGATCTGTAGTCAGGTTCAGCTTGTAGTTCCACAGGAGCTACAGAGACAGCATTTGTAGAAGAAAGGGGGTTTATAAGAGCTTCCCATCAAGAATGACAGACATTTTTTTGCTTAAGAATGAAACATCATTTAATCCCCATCTGCATCATCATCCTTCTACAGAGCAACACTCAATGCAAAGTCTCCTTGACAACAACTTTGTCCTTTCACTTCTGCAATAATTTTCTCATCTTGGAACAAATTCAGACTGATAAAAATCTCTCCATAAGATCATGAGCTGACTCATTAGAAGGAAATATGCCTAATGAAGACAACTTCATCATTGAAAGGATAAAAACAATGAAAGCTGTAACTTGCTACCTGCTGCAGGTTTAGCAATGTCTTTAGCCCCACCACACATGAAGCCATCTTGGGCAAGTCACACTCTGTAGGTAAAGACACACCCCTGAGGCACCACCAAGCAAAACTACAGAGTAAGAGAGCAAAACTTCAAATTAATAGTTGAGATGTTGCCTGAGAAAAGCTCCATTAGCTCATCTGTTTTGCTCTAGGAACTCAAGCTGCATTTAAACATTTTTTCACTAAAGATTAAAGAGCTTTCAGAATTAATTTCAGACACTCTGACAAAATCAAGTTAATATCAAAATGGCCAACATTTTAGTCAACTTTCTTTGGAAGTTTCAGTCATACACAAAACACTAAGAAAGCATAAAAATATGATAGAACACAAGAAATAGTTTCACATCATCTCCAGGAGGGTGGAAGAAAGCCCAGAGGGCTAAAAATGGAACCAGCACATCTGGACTGTCTTCCACACCTCATATCATGGAGCTGTGAAAAGTTGAAACAGGAGATGATGGGATCCTAGGGTATTTCAGAAGGAGAAGGAAGTTATAAATACACAGGTTTAATAGATAAAAGTGAAAAAAGAGGGAACCTGTCCTCACAAAGAGGGCTGTAGAGCTCTCCTAGCTAGGATGGGAAGGACAAGAATCATAGAATCATGGACTGGTTTGGGTTGGAAGAAACCTTAAAGATCACCTAGATCCAACCCCCTGCATGGGCAGGGACACCTCCCACCAGCCCAGGCTGCTCCAAGCCCCATCCAACCTGCCCTTCAACACTGCCAGGGATGGGGCAGCCACAGCTTCCCTGGGCAACCTGGGCCAGGGCCTCACCACCCTCACACTAAAGAATGAGGTCCAGCACCATAAGAATACAACTCTGCATTTGTAATCTCCTTGGAGAGTCCTGAGATGAGATGCTCTCCAAAGGAACCTTCCCACAACCAAAAGGAAGGCTAAACTTGCAGTTTAAAAATCCAGATTTTAGTGCTAGGCAGTATTTTGCCAGGAGATGATCAGCAGTTGTACTACCAAAGACTGCAGAGAGAAGCAAAGAAGACATTTGGACACGAGATGCCTCTCTGTGGTCTAGTTTTTGATCACCCCCTTCAGCTTCCCTCCTGGGAAAATAAGATTTTTGTCCACACTTCCTATTCCTGAAAGGTTTCTGGAAGCCACAGCAGCCTGACATCTGCCTGGAGGCAGAGACCCTGTCATTTCATCCAACAGAGGAAAGGTCCAACTTTTGACTTCTAGAATTCTCAACTACATCTTCATTCAGGTAATTTCTGTTGGCACATTTAAATGTCAGCCAGAAATGTTTTCATTACTGAAGGTTTCTCCTCTTTTTCAAAAAAAGGCAAGACTTAAACTGAAACATGATGTGCCCCTCATTTGATCCAACCTTCCAGAACAGAGAACTGCAGCTGCCATGAAGTCAGGCAGTGCAGTGCTAAAGGTTAATTTATAAACACAGTTGGAAATTACTAGTTGTACAGCATGGCTGGGTTTCATTTCTGGAATATATCTTCCAATAATGAACTAAATAACAGCTTCTCAAGCATATGAAACCAAGACAGACACTGAGACATGCACTTGTCTGTCTGTGTCCAGGGCTAACCAAACAATTAAGGATCTTGAGATGGTCTATTCTAACAGAATGCAAATGAAAGAAGCCAAAGGAAATCTAATACCAACCTCAGCTCTGATGATTTTTAATTATTTTTATTATTTTTTTAGAGTCTTGGGATTTGAAGAGTCAGCTTGACAGCCTGAAAACTGGCTAACAGTTTGCTCACTGTTAAAAACACAGTGCTGAGAGGAAATCTGTTCTAAAACCAGCCAAGTGGTTCAAACTGCCTCCAAATATCACACCCCCACAGCATTTTCCAAGTGAGTTTAAGAATTTAGCAGCTGTGAACTTAATACAGAAGGTTTCAACAGCTGAAATTCAGTTGCAATTTGGTACAGCTTTCCCAAAAGAAGCACATCATATTGCTCTTATTAACTCACAGGAACCACCCCCCAACTGTAAAATAGGAAAGATTTCTGGCCAGCCTCCTCTGGTACAGATATGCAAGATATCTTAGATATGTTCCACTCTGAAGTCTCCAGTAAGACCATATTGGTTATACTGGGGTAAAGAAGTTGCCTTGTGCTCTCCCTTTACAGACCAATCCAGGAACTCAAATGTCCTGATTAAGGCCGTTTGCAATCTACCAAATTGCAAAACACCTGATGTTGGTAAGGCAGATAAGGTGAAAATACCCCAACTACAGACTGAAAGAAACAAAGCAATACTTACATGATTGCAGTCTGAGGAGATTTCATTATCTGGCTGAAAAGAGAAGAGAGAAGTGTCAGTTCACTGCTGCTGTGACACATTTAACATCCAGAAGCGTGTAACTTCCAGAAACCAACATATTGCCAACACATTTTCCTTCTAACAATTTGACAAAAGCAATAGGACATTTTAAAATCTGCATAACAAGAGTGATAACATCTAAGCACCAGAAAGATGGAAATAACAGAATGCTGTCTTAACTCCACAGAGCAGAAATGGCACACGAGTAGCAGCGTTTATGTTGATGCTGCAAAAACATGAGGAATGTGCTTGTGTTTGGCCCAATTGCCCAAGCCAAATAAAACCCAGCACCTGTGGGAAAACAAAGATGTGGTAATAAAGTTTTAATGGAAAATAAGTCTCGTGCATACAACTGAAGGAGAAAATTAGGACTCACTTCCCTCCGCTGGATCGAAGGGTTCGTATTTCCCAACACCTTTCAAGCCGTACATCAAAGCAGCCCTGAGATTTACTGGTAACATCCAATGTTCACACCTCAAAATATTTGCTATATTCTTTTCTTTTAGAGTAATGAAGGTTCTGCTATGTTCTGATGACAATGCCACTGACAAATTCCTCAGGTACAGCCTCCACCAGACCAGCTCACGCAGGGAAGACTCATGCTCCACAGCAAGTTGGGAGGAAGAACTTCCAGCCACCCTGATCTCCCTTCCAGCTCCAGTTGCTCTCCCAATGGAGAGCTCCTTGACAAAGTTCATCAGACAAATCCATACAGCATCTCCGTGGCAAAACAAAAACCACCTACCCATCATACCCACAGGAAAATCAGCCCTGACTCACAAAGTACCTGCTTCCACTGACGCTGAAGAGGCCAGACATGCTCTGAGAGCCGCAGACACTCAAACCCACTCAAAGCTTGAACACATCATAGAAACAAACACATTAAACCTCAAATATTGGACAGGAAAGAACCAGCACTTCACCAGTTTGGAGAGCAAGCAGCCTACATCCCAAAGATGCAGGCTACTCCAAAGAGTTTTCCAGTGCAACCATTTGCTGCTGCACAACGTGTTCTGCCAACACTTGCTCCACTGCTGCTTTGCAGAGCACAAACACAAGCTTATGGGAAGAAGAGAGCATGGGGAATGTTTCTAACTCCTTAATTACAGCCATTATTAACTCAAGCACTTTTCTTTTGTATAGCAGGAAGCAGCACAAATTACCTCTCCACTTAGAACATAAAACAGTACCTGAAAGATCACAGTAATTAATTGCAGTTTGGTCAGACTGACACTATCTAAAACCACAGCTCCCCAAGTAATCATAAATTTGAAAATTAGGATCTCAGCTTTTGGTTGTTTTGTTGTTTTTTTTTTTTTAAAGGCTAGCAGATGCTGGCTTGTTATCCTCAGACTGCAGATCTGATTCTCACAACTGAAAACTAAGACAACATCCAAATGATGCTATTTTAAAGCAGATTCAAAGGCCACCACTACCATGGCTTACAAGGCGGGTTTCCCTTCACTTTCTGCACCCATCCTAATTATTCTGCAACAGAGGGAGGTTTGAGACTAAGCTGATTTCAAAAGCTGAGGGTCAGGGTGCCCTCCACTGAAGTTGCTGTCTCAGTCTTTTAGCCAAGGATAGCTTCTTTATGAAAATGTATAGGTTGGCACTGTAATCCTCCTCCAGAGGACAGGACACACAAATTCTTCTGCTTGCAGGTGTGTTAGCAAGAGCCAGAGAGCAGCGTCCCCAAACCCCTCTTGGTTGCTTCACTTGTTTTTGCCCCCTCCAACCTGTTTCAGATCCACCAAAGATTAAAGCTCAGGGTTTGTTTTTTTTTCTGGAAAGATAAGCCCAAGAATATAACAGACTGGTTCTCACTGACTGGGGAAGCTTAAGCAAGCTTTTCTTGAAATACATGACATTTAAATACTGCAGATTGAAACACCAGCCTTCCCTGGGCTCTGCAGTGACCCTCAGCTCTGACAAATTTACTGGGGCTTGTAGTGAAAGGATGAGGGGGAAGGGATTAAAACTGGAAGAGGGGAAGATTTAAGTTGGACATGAGGATGAAATTCTTCACTATGAGGGTGGTGAGACCCTGGCCCAGGTAGCCCAGGGAAGCTGTGGCTGCCCCATCCCTGGAAGTGTTGAAGGGCAGGTTGGATGGGGCTTGGAGCAACCTGGGCTGGTGGGAGGTGTCCCTGCCCATGCAGGGGGTTGGATCTAGATGATCTTTAAAGTCCTTTCCAATCCAAACTGTTCTATGAAATCAAGCCTTTTTCTTCTGAGAAGAACAATGGAAGTTCAAGGGGACTTCCACTAAGCCTTAGAGCTGCACACACTCACAGTTCAGTACTTAAACATGTAAAGCATAAGATGCAGCCAATAATGCATTAAATGTGGAACAACTTGACCACCTGCAAGCTAAAAGCTTTGATCCTTCTTACCCAGTGGAGAGGTGGGTTCAGTAGGAACACTGACCTGCCCCTCCCAATTTTAAGTGAAACAAAAATGGGAAAAAGAATCCTTTTCATCTCGTCTCTGAGAAACTGAAGGGCTGAGTTTGAGGAAGGGGATGAAAAAATTCCCCAGCACAACCCGCATCAGTTCTGACTTTTTCTGGCCCTCTCTCCACCACATCCACCCAAGAAACTTTCCAAACAAGAGCAGTTTCAGAAGAAAACTGTGTGTTTTGTTGTGTAGTAAGAGTAATGAAAAAAAAGCTAAGTTTCAAATTACCACTAAGGCAAGTTGGGAAGCAAGAAAAGCTGCACTGTGGCATTCCCACCGGGTGAGCTCAAGGAACATGGATGCTCAAGAGACCCCTGGGACAGGGGGAAGGAGAAGAGCAGCCCAAACTGGGTCCACGTGCTGGTTGAGGCATTTTAGGAGAAGCTGGGGGCAAGGAGGATGTTCCACCGACCAACCAGTGAGGGAGAAGGACTCCTCTCACATCTCCTAATTGAAGGATTAAAACCAGACTTCACAGAAAGTACTTGGGCCTCTGGGTTCACAGAAGCTTTTGCTGTTTAGCTGCTTCAGTGGGAATTTATTGCCTCCCTTGGCAATTCTCTAAAAAGCTCTCCTTCCTGAACTAACATATTCCAGAGTATGAACATCACTTCCTACCTCCCAGGAAAAGCAGACTTTAGAACAAGTACCAGCTAGAAGAAACCTGAACAACAAAAGCATTTCCTTCCACTCAACCACACAGAACAGACCCCAATCGTACTGCATTCCCATTGTGAACCCTATGGAGAACTCCACAGGTTTGTATGAAGTCCCATCACCCCCAGCCCATGAGGTCCTCAATATCCTTGTGTTTCAAAGTGCCTTTTGTCATCCACCAGATCTCAACTCCGTGCAAGCAGAAGTGACAGCCAGCCCTTCCCGAATCTCTCTGCTTCAGCAGCTGTATAAAACTAGGTCAGAACTATACAGCACCCACCAGCACTCCCCAGGCTCGAGGAGGCACGAGGCTTTGGTGTTTTAGCTTCAGAAAGGGACCATCATGGTGCTGGTTTCCAGCAATATTCATGTAGTCCTAGGTACATCGTGAACTGGGGTCATGCATCATTATCAAGTAAAGAGCAGATTGCCTGGGGTGCAATTACTATCACCTCCCCAGCTTGAGTCAGTGTCCCTTTCAGCTGTGTGTACCAGACTGGATTTGGTCTCCTTTCATCACTTCCAAAAAAAATAACTCACACCACTGGATTCTGAAAAGCAAGGTAAGAATCCTGAGCAACAACTGTGGATGGAACTCGAGGTCTTGGAAGAACTCTCTGCAGGGATTACTTTAATCACCAGCAGCTGCTTGACCTTCCTTCCCTTTGCTTCCTTGCAAGTGTCATGCAAACAGAAGAGCCTGAAGTTAGCTGCACAAGTGCCTTTATTCTGAGATTTTAATCCCTCCTTGGAGCAGTACAGGGGATGACAGCAGACTTTTCCACTATTCTTTTAAGGCAAGAGTGGCAGCACACCTGCTGAAAAGCAAGGACCAGGCATATCTCAAACACCTGACCTCTCCCTCCCTGCCCTTGTCCCAAGCCCCTCCCCAGCTTTCCTGGAGCCCCTTCAGGCACTGGAAGGTGCTCTGAGGTCTCCCTGGAGCCTTCTCTTCTCCAGGCTGAACACCCCAACTCTCCCAGCCTGGCTCCAGAGCAGAGCTGCTCCAGCCCTTGGATCATCTCCATGGCCTCCTCTGCACTCACTCCAACACCTCCATGTCCTTCCTGTGTTGGGGGCTCCAAAACTGAACCCGGTCTCCAGGCGGGGTCTCATAAGAGCAAAGCAGAAAAGGGGACAATCCCCTCCCAGGTCCTGCTGGCCAGGCTGCTGGGGATGCAGCCCAGGACACGGTTGGATTCTGGCTGCAAGCACAGCCTGCCAGCTCATGTTGAGCTTCTCATCGACCAACACCCCCAGGTCCTTTTCCTCAAGGCTGTTCACAACCCATTCTTCACCCAACCTGTATTTGTTTTTGGGTGCATATGGATACACAAGTACAAGCAGCTCATGGTTTCCAGCCACAACACTGAAGTTCTCCACTCTGACTTCAACATTTATCACTAATACCTTTAAAAACTGGCAGATCAGGCCTGCTGACCTGGAAGCTTCTAATGAGGAGGCTATCAAAGTGATAAAGGGAAAATTGACTCTTTAGCCATGTCCTTCTCACAGGTAACAGGAATCCCTTCACACCAAACACAGCCAGCTGGGACAGTGAAGTGATTCCACCTGCAGGGATCAAGCCCGTTGGACTTCTGACACTAGAAAACAGCACAGGCTGCAAGATAGCAATCAAGGAGGAATCTGATCCCCTCCCAAGGCAACCACTAGAAATGATTCTGCAGAAGGATCTGTGCAAACAAGAGCAGATACAGCAGCCTAGGCAGAAATCAACACAGCTTTTGTAAAAGTAGAAAAAAAACCCCACACATCACAGAATCCCTTGTGCTTCAAGCCTACTGAAACATCCTGGAGTCCTGGGCCAAAAGGCATATGGCTACAGTAAAACATTTTCACACATCCTGCAATCCTGGAAGAGCCATGTGTGCTAAAAAAAAAGTTCAAACCAGTGATAATTTAAGTTCAAAACAGATGAGAAGACGTCATCATTTAATTGCATGTTTAGTGAGCAGTAAGTTAAATTTGTTAAACTGAGCTTCAAATATTCTCTCATGCCAGGGAACTGCTAATACTAAAAACAAATCCAGTGTTGTCATGTCAGCAAAAAAACTCCACATAGTTTGAAGCAGGGTATTGTGCATATAACATGCCAAGTTATCCAGCTAGCTCCTAGCTTCCATATCCTTTGCTTATTTCACAAATAACTTTTTCCCAAATACAAACAAAGCATCAAAGTTTACAACTCTGCAAAACCTTTGACCAAATATTTATTTCCAGGTGGATTAGGCACTTAGTTTATGCAAGCTTAACAATACAAGCTACACACAAACACCTAACAATTGCCTCCAAAACATACACACAACTTTGCCTGTGAAAGTCAAGTTATTAGGACCTGCAGCAAATTCTTTTGCCACCTAGCACACAAAGTACAAGTAGCACATCCCATCTTTTTCACTGTTTTAACCAAATTCTAGATTCCATGAACTTTTCTGCCCATGTTGACATTTTATATCCTCCACGGGTATAACACCATTCAGACAAGTATGCTGTTTCAGAAAAGACCTCATAAAGCAAGATCAAAAAACCCCAGCACAACATGTTGTGTGTCCTTCTGGCCCAGCAGCCAGGGAATAAGGAGCCAAGGGTGAAGTGGGTCTTGTCCCCTCACACTTTGGGGATCCAGGGTTCAGTATCTGCTTCAAACACTAAGAAAGTGGAGCAGGTCTTACCCTTCCCTATGTATCTTGGTAAGAAGTCAAGAGAATTTTAGTAATTGTCATGTTTTGTTTGTTTGACATTTGCTTGGCAGTAAGTAAAGTCTTCAGCAGGCTGTGTGTGCCTTTCCTCCACAGCTGAGACCCTTCCCTCTGCAAACACCATCGACAGCAGAAGGCCAGAAAACACTCCAGTTTCATTTCTCATGCATCAAAAGTGACCACAGATCACAGTGCAATTACAGGAAACTCACCAACTCCACTCTAACAAACCAACTGTCTTTGCTAGTTATTTCTCACCAGCAGATCACCTTCTCCCAGCTAGCTGCTCCTGTGCAAAGGCTGCAGGGTGGGTGCTCAGAGGCTTGGGGCTGCAGAGCTGCTCATGCTGGATGTGCCACATCCTGTGAAGAACAACCCACTTCCACAAGATCTTCTTGTGCCTGCTGCTTCTGTCCCCTTGTGTGGGGGACCCTCAAGGCTCCAAGCCCTCTTTACAGGGACCTTTCCCACTTCAACATTGATCCACACACATGTTCTAACATGCAGCATGATCAAAGTTGTCCCAGATACTTGTTTCTTCTTTCCCAAGTCCCTTCTCTTCTTCCTCATGGTTTTTCCAGCCAGCCTTGATGCATCATGGAGCAAAACAGACCCTGAAATGATGCGTTTGCCACAGAAGTTTGGCAGCACTGCCACCAGATAATAATGTTTCCCATGACACTCCTCCACAACAGAGCTCTGCTACTAAGCTTAGCACCGACGCCAGGCTGCAGATGCAGCCAGGTTTTAGGATTTGCTCCTGGAAAGCTCACTCACAACGCTGGCAAAAAAAATCTGGGCGATCAAAAGGCAGGTAAGGATGCTGGAAGTGTCAGAAGAGAGCAGGAAAGAAGAAGCAGAGCTGTTAGAAAGTGCAGGGTGAAAGCACAGCAGCCTGCTTAACCAGCCTGATATCCCACCGATGCAGGTGGCTGGGTAGTCTGCTGCCTTTCTTGCCCCTGCCACTGGCTGCAGTTCATGGCAGAGTCCAAAACTCAGCAAACCAAGAGAAAAGCTGATCACAGTTTTTGTTTTTTACCAGGCTAGTATGAATGGCCTTGTAGAGGAGTCCCACCAGCTACAGTTAGATGACTGGGAAAGCACAGTGGCACCTCCACCTGCAGCATCAGCCAGCCCGTAAGTTTCTTTAAGATCTTTTGAGACAACCTACGTCTGAAAATACCTTCCTGAATGGCTCTTTGCCTTAAGCCCAACTAGAAACACCCTAGGATAAGTGAAGAGTGTTCCAGTAGAGAGGCAAAATCCACAGCACAGGTTTTGGCAGTGCAGCACAGTGCCTGCTGGGGGATGCAGAAGAGAAACGAGTGAAGAAGGAATGGAGGCCCCAACAAATAATTCCAGTACAACAGGTAATGAAAAAGCTTTTACTAAATATGTTCATCATCTCTCAGTAGGTCAAATTTCATCACTTACTCTCAATACAGAGACTTCACATCTTCTGACTGTACTTAATCTACAGTGCTCCAGGTTGAGATTAATTTGACAGAAAGCTTCTAAAAGGCCATGAGGAGTTCACAAGCAAGATTCACTTTCACACAAAACAACATGTTGTTGTACATGGTATGGGTAGAGGCTCTTGTGTCCTGGCAGGAACACGTTTTCCTAAACATACTCTGCTCCTCAGAGAATAATGTTTTGGATGCACATGGCCTGGAATGAGAGAAAACCTTTCTGGATCTCTGAACAGAAGCTCAGGAAGTTCATACCACAAGCTCTGCAACCCAAGGCACATGAAAGCACAGAACTGAAGCCCGAGTTGCAGCACAAACGCTCTTACTCATCTCCCCACTCCCACAACTTACTGAAGTGTCACACTGCAAAGCAAAGCAATCAAGCTCCAACATTCCCCACTTGAAAGCAGCTCTGTGACATTGTCCATGGCCTGGACAATTCTTTAATCATAACCAGGCTCCCCCACCAAGGGCTCTTGTTTCATCCAGCATAAACAGAGAACAATGCTCTGAACACTCAACCAGCCAATACTTATTTTTGCCTTTTGTTATTCAACGTGTGGGCTTATGACTCCCATTTTCCACGCTGAAAGCCAGAGCTCCCAAAGATGTCTCCCCAGGAACATTTTCCTGCTGTCCTTTCAACAAGGCACACGTGTCTCATCAATCAGGGCTCCCATCCTCACCGAGGCACAATCAGCACCTTGTGCCCATCGTTCAGGGGCACGAGCAGCACTGCTTTAATCCTGATGATTTACAGGCACACATTCCAACTCTGAACCAAAATAAGATGAGCATCCAAACAGGTGGGAAGCAGACTCGGTTATTTTTAACTCCTGCCAGCTATTCTACTTAGAGGCAGTAAAAATCAAATACCTCAAAGAAGCCACTCCAGCCCTAACCACAAACCACAAGAACAATCATTTAATTTTGAAGTGTTCCTTACTTCCTTCAGGACAGTGGTGAGAGCCCTGCTCCTGCCCCCAACTTGCCCCATTTTTTCTAAGGATAGAGACAAAATAGACCTTGAGTTACCTCCAGCCCAGCTGTCAGTGCTTCAGATCAGAGCAGTGGAGGCACAACTACACTTCACATTGGCACTTCTACAAAGTGCTGGACATTGCACGTGGGTAAACAGACTGCAGCTTCTTGCACAATACCCAGCACCAGCCCCTTGCTGTTACAAGAACAGGATTGTTTGAGCTTTTCAGGTGGCTTATGTCCTCCTGAATTCCCACTCCATGCTCTCATCTCCTTGTTACAGCTGACCATCTCCCAGAGGAGGTCCAGGATGTACCAAGGGACCCCACATGCCACCTTTGTCAGTGCTATTACCCTGCAAGAGATTTCCCACAAGCACAAAGTCTCCTGCACCTTGGCTGCCAGTCCAGCTCCCTTCCTGAGAGATGGGAAAGTGTTCCTCAAAAGCAACAGCAGTCTTAGCTGCCACACACAGGCAGCATTCAGCCACTTTAACAGCTGGATTTGAAATAAAACACTGGAATTTTCTTCAGAAGACCCACAGGGTCCCAACACATCACTCACTCCTTCCCCACAGTAAAGGGCAGGTAAAGAATGAGAGCCCTGAGCTGGGCAACTCCCTGCTGCTAAAATAAACCATTTCAGTTCTTCTCACGCTTCAGAGCTAACCACAATCACCAACCTTATCACCCCCTGTGTCAATTTTATCACAGTGCTAATCCAAAACATGAAAATAATACCCAGCTGATGCTCAGCAATCATGCTCAGCCACCACCCTCAGCTGCATCCATCCTCTCTCCTTTACAACACCCCCAAGCTCACTGAAAAAGCTGTAGGTACCACACAGCAGGCAGGAGAACGTCCTGGTGACCTGAGGCTCCCTGGTGCTAGGGTGACAACAATTAAAACACTGTTGGGACATGTTCCAGCCTAAATTCATTATATCTAACAAGGGAGCTGAGAAGAGCCATGCTGCATGCAAGCTCTTGACCTGCCACCACTTAAAAGGGCCAAAAGTCTGGATTTAAAACCACTTTTAAGAGGTCAGCCTGTATCAGGAAAAAAGCTGGACTTTCTACATTATTCATTCTCCAACTCTCCCCAAGAAATTTCTCTGCTGAAAGCCTTCTGGTTATTCAAAATAGTACTAGAAAGGCAAATGTCATAGAGAGAGGCTGTCATAAATCCACTTAAGGAACAGCACTGCCTCTGTACACAGGGGGAATACGTGCAAATAAGCACAAAGTGTTAAGGTCTAGGGCACAGCTCACAGGGGCAGCTCACAAGCAGTGTCACTGCCACAGGGAATGAGGACACTGCCTCAGCAGGCCAGAGGACCTCTCCAGCCTTCTACAAGCTTCCTCCATGAGATCTGTTTTGCTGGATTCTCACCATCACCTGCTGAACTCGGCAGCAAAAGGCTGGGCTATTTTTAGGGTGCCCTAGAACCAGCACAGTGCCCTGCTTCCATTTCGAGTCAATCCCAAAAGGGCTGCCCAGGAGATGCACATCCAAAACAACCCCTGCTCCCTGTGCTTCCAGAGATGATATTGAGCTGTGCTTCCCAGAACACAGCTCACACTAATTTCATGTCCTTTCTAAAAAACAATTTGAAAGCAATCAATACTGAAGTTTCAAAACTTGCTTTACAGTAGCCAGGTAAGGGTGTCCATCCTGTTACAGTCACAGTTAAATGGGTCTAGTTATGTGTTGTGCAGTTCTCCTCAGAAATATTAATTAGGTTAAATGCAATCTGGGTCTACCCAAAACATCAGTCAGGTAAGCCAAGTGAAGCCCTAGTCACAAAGAAGTGCCCACCACCAGCCTCTCTGACCAAGAAACTAAAGAAATTCAAGAGAGTGCAAGCAGCCAGAAGTCGAGTCCTCAACCAACCACCAAGCCCATCTGAGGGATGGCACCATCAACAACAAGACTGGGCAAAATGAACCAAACTCAAAATTCATGAGGACACTGGCAAAGGAAACCACCTCACAGGACTGCTGTGTGACAGGGGACCTGCAGTGGGTGCTTCTGCTCTTGAAGCCCTTGATAGACAGCTCAGGACCCTGCTAGCTCATTGCCATGAAACAGCTTTCCTATCCTCTGGTAACTCATCACAGGTTGCCCAGGGAAGCTGTGGCTGCCCCATCCCTGGCAGTGTTGAAGGGCAGGTTGGATGGGGCTTGGAGCAACCTGGGCTGGTGGGAGGTGTCCCTGCCCATGCAAGGGGCTTGGATCTAGGTGGTCTTTAAGGTCCCTTCCAACCCAAACCAGTCTGGGATTCTACGATCACCAATTTCAGACAAATGAGCCTTTTCCACACGTACGGACAAAATGGGTTCTCAATTACAACGGCATCCACTTCAGTACCTTGAAGATGAGGCACTGAACAGGAACTGAAAAAGAATTTTTCCTCATCATTAGAAAAGAAAAAAATCACTTATTCTTAAGTCTCAAAGGTCATAGTGACCAGGAAAGCTACACTGATGTATTCATAATTTTTCCGTGTAAAACAAGTGTTCTCATCCAGTATTTCAGTTTAGTACTTCAGTTCTGCTTTAACAATCCTCATCTTCTGCATTTTAATTGTTTCCATTTCTATCCAAAAGCAGCTTGATCCATTGAAAAGTAATTCAGTAGATAATGTCTTGCCATTTTTAAACATTATTAAAAAAAAAGAAGACAGGAACGTTAAGATGCAAGCATTTCAATAATTACAGATCATATCAATTCCGTCAGGAAACATACCAAGCTTAGCAATAAAAGCTACAATTGGCTGCAAAATACTATCACCAGACTAGAAAACTCTAGAAAAATTACTAGAGTGTTCAAGCAAGACTGGAATTATTCAAATCTAAGCTTCTTGCTTGTTTAAATCAATCTGCCTGGGAGCCACACAAATTGTTGTGGTAAATTGATTTCCCCAGCGTCTGGTTCTTCTTCCGTAAGAGCCACGACAAGAAGAAGGCAAAGACCAGAAAGACAAGATGAAATCAGCTGATTCACAGTGTTGTTAGGCACTCTGCATTCACATTATCCATCCCAACAGTGAACCAAGTTATAAATGTCTGGGCAAGTAAAGGCAGGCAGAGTGACTCAGTCCCAGAGCTCAGCAGCAGCATCAAAATCAAAAATGCCATTTTTCTTCTTGGAGACTCATGCAATGCAGCATGACTAATGCACTTTGTGTTACTTTACTACCTAATTTCTGCTGCACTTCAGCAAGATTTTACATGCACAAGGGTTTGAAACAAGATTTTCAGCAAACCTGCAGTGTTGGTGTCTTTTCTGAGGTGAAAAATAAGAGTGGTGCTTCATTCCTGCTTGGCCAAAAGGCAGAGCTCGCCGTGCAAAAGGAGCCTAATTGAAAAGCACCAGGTACTTGATTAAATAAATGCTTAGAGCTTTTACCTAAAGAGTTGTGCTGCTAGAAATGGCAGCTTGTTTTTAAGCAAGATAAAGAAAAAAAAATACAGCAAAAAGCCCTAAAGCAGCATCACACAGCACTTCTCAAGATTCACCCTTTGCTAGGAGCTCACTGGGCAAGTCTGCAGTGAAAAAGCCATTGGGGCTTTTCTTCAGGACTCAGTATTTGTGCCCACCAAACGAAGGTGGTTGCTGCCTTTTGGTTTCTCACGGGGGAGCTGCATTTTCTATGAAAAGGGTTATCCAGAAACATTTTAGAATACACATCTGCACCAAGAAGGAAATGAGTCACCAACCCACTTGCTGGCCTGATTCACAGCATCCAGCGTGCTCAGGATATTTAGGAATCTGTGTCCAGGATTCAGGGGAAAGGCAGATTCAAACCACAAGTCGTTTTAAGACTAAATACAAAACACAAACTCATTTAAATTCTTTCCCCCCCCCACCCTCCCTCTCCTTTGCTTGGGTATAGTTTCTTCAAAAGCACAGGCCCAGCGTGGCTCTGTACACAGCCACAGAACTTTTCACCTGGATGAATCATAATGTTTTCTTTAGATAACCGGAAGAAAAGCAAACTCTTAATGTTTGTTTTCAGCCCTGGATAAAATCGTTTGGATTTTGTTCAACAGACAAATGAACATGAATAAGTCTTTACAGCCACTGCTAAGGCAAGGTTTCCATGGGCTTAGTAACAACCTACCAAATAAAAATTCTGCTTGCCTTCAGAACATGCAAACAAAAGCCCTGTAGAGGACCAAACCAAGAACCTTTCTTCAGTTCACCACACTGATTAAGGGATTAAAACAAAGAAAACTGTACATACATCTTACTTAAGCTCTGCACTTCCTCACTAGGTTAGATATGGGTTTAAATTAACCTTGTTCCCAGGAAAAGCCCAGAGCTGCAGCACATTTCGCTGTAGGTACTGGTCTTCCCTTCCACAGAAGTTTGGTTTGTAATGCATTTTGTATTTTTGAGAGCTCCTTTCCAAAAAGCACTAGGGTTTTTCAGCTTGAACTGCTCAGCTCAATACCTATACAGAGCCATTAAGTCAAGCACTTTGCTTGAAAATTCTGACTGTAATGGTAATTTGGAGGATTTAAAATGATGCCCCGGGTAAGCAGCCAGATCCCTTAAGCCAAACCAAGAAATGATAGCTGACTAGTTTTGCACAGATGAGCAACTTCTAAAAAAAAAATAAAAAAATAAAAGGCATGTTTGATGCTGGATTTTAAAAGTGAATTTGAAGAGCTTTCCAGAAAGCAAGGTTAGTAAAAAGACATCTTACTGGTGTGCAGGAGAGCCAGACACCTGCCCGCAAACGCTCCCAATTATTGTTTCCATAACTCCTACTTAAAAAGCTATGAATAAAGGCAAGCTGCAATTAAAAGAGACTCTGCACACCTACAGCTTCTCTGCTAATAATGACAGAGAGAAAATAACGGGGGAAGGAGGCAGAGGGGGGAAAAAGCAACAAGGTAGTCACTGCCAACAGCTCAGTACCAACACATAGCACAGCACTGGAATTGCTGCTGTACAATTTCCACCTGTCAAAACATGGGGAATTTAACCAACAATGCAACTGCTCAAGAAAAGGCTGGTTGTTCTCCTGCTTATTTCTGACAAACAGCAACACTGATTACAAAGTTTTGGAATCTAGACCTCAAAGCCAGCCAGCTGCAGCAGGCAGGGAAGGGGAAGGCTGTAGCACATAGGCAGTGCTACACCTTCTCCTTGCTGTAACCTGAATTTTCAGTTCTATCTGACTGAGAACTTTAGAGTTTAAGCATATTGAAGGGAACAGCTGCCACTTGGTAGAAAGTATCTCAAGCTGCAGGAACCTTATGAAGTTCAACAGCGTAAGGTCTTGTACCTGGGAAGATGTAAGCCAGGAGCACAGTTCAGACTGGGATCCACCTGGCTGGAGAGCAGCCCTGTGGAAAGGGACTTGGGGGTCTGGGTGGGTAACAGGCTCAACAGGAGTGAAGGGTGTGCTGCAGGGCAAAGAAACCAACAGGGTGCTGGGCTGCATCACCAAGGGCATCACCAGCAGAGATCAAGAAGCCATCATCCCGCTCTACTCGATGCTTGTCAGACCACACATGGAGTGTTGCCTTCAGTTTTGGTCCCTGCTCTACAAAAAGGACGTGGACAGGCTGGGCAGGGTCCAGAGAAGGGCCACAAGGATGATCAGAGGACTGGAGGACCTGCCAAATGAGGAGAGACTGAGAAAATTGGCTTTGTTCAGCCTTGAGAAAAGAAGGCTTTGGGGAGACTTTATTACCATGTTCCAGTCCTTAAAGGGTGGCTCCCAAGAAGATGGAGACTCCCTGTTTACAAGGAGTCACAGGGAAAACCCAGGGGGTGATGGGTATAAATTGGTCCTGGGGAGATTCCAATGGGACACAAGAGGTAAATTTTTCACCATGAGGACAGTCCAACATTGGAATAGTCTCCCAAAGGAAGTGGTAGATTCCCCCATATTGGACAGTTTTAAGTCTCAGCTTGACAGGGTGCTGAGCCATCTCATATAAACTACAGCAGTACCTAGAAAGGTTGGACCAGATGATCCTTGAGGTCCCTTTCAACCTGGCATTCTAGGATTCTATGATACTTTATTCCAAGCTCTGGTTAATGGTGGCAGTCTGAAGATAAGAGTTATGCAATATTAACCTACACATTAAAGCAAAGTTTTCCTTCCATCCAAAGCCCAGTTATGCTTGAAGAAATAAACATGAAGTTATAAATCTCTGGTCTCTGCTGGCATGGAAATGCCCTACAGACACCACCCAGTTTTCAAGATTGCTTCCAGCACCCTGATGGCAAAGCCCAGAGAATTCTTACTGCAGAACTTGGCAACGTGGGGAGATTATTTTGTCCTGACCAATAGGTAGAATAAACATGCTTTTCCTAGCAGATAACACTAGAGAAAGAGACATTAAAAGCCTGATTTGTTCTTACCCAAGTGGTACAGGAACTCAACGTGGTTTGCATCTCCACAAAAAGGCAGTGGGGATGTGCAGGGGAAAAGCTGCCAGCAGTACCCTCAGGTAAGCAGTTTTCAGCCCAAGCATTTAAAGCCCTTGCATGCAGATTTCTATCTGAAGGATAAGAGAAAAATGTTTGGGTTGTGCAACCTTTGCAACAGCAAGCTAAGATCTGAATGCCTTCAGCACAGGTCAACACTGCAACCAAAACCACCTCTTTTGGTCTCCTGCCATGTCTTTGTGTAGCCTTGAACAGTCCTTGCTAAGGGTGAGAATTAACTCTGCTGCGTGGAAAAAGTCAATATCCATAAAAAAGGAAAACTTTAAAAATTTCAGGCTGCCAAATATTTTTTCTGTGCATTTTAGGATGATCATCCAACACAGAGTAAAGGCTGGAGGTAATATTGGCTCATGACAGTTTTTCAGGAAAGAGAAACCCCAGAACATCAGAGGTATTAGATGCATCAAACATCTCCAAAAACTAGTCAGGTATTTCCACATAACACTGAGAGGCAGAAGCATCCTGGCAGGTGTGTGTGAAGAAGGAATACCTGGCACAGTGGCAACTGAAACTACCTCTACTACTTTATTGTATTTGTTTGTAATGAGAATTCAAAGTGGTATTGTTTGGGTAAGGGCCCAAGTGTGACACAACAAGAGCTGGGAGCATCTGGAAAACGAGAGTAGATGGAGAAGGAACTCAAGAAAAATCTTCTCCAGTGACTATTCAACACCCAGATGAAATCCTCTGGGGTTTTCCAAACCCCAATAAATGGAAAATTATTGTACACAGTTTTCTATTAACTACAGCTGAACTTAGATGGCACAATAAGGAAGAGACATGACTTAGCAAGATCACAGAATCATAAAATCATAGAAGAGTTTGGCTTGGAAGGGGTTTTTAAAGGTAATCTAAAGATATTTTTTTTTTTCTCTTGTGTACATTGTTATGAGCTGCATTTTGGAAATATGAGGCTCATGGTGAGTGGTACCCTTGGCAGCAACAAACGTGGTTCTCTGCTCAATCTGGAGGGCAAAGCAAAGCCTCACCTCCAGCCTCATTGCTCTCAAAAACAAGAAGCAAGGACAGAAGAGCCCTGGAGCAAATTCAGAACTGCCATGTTCAGCCAATTTTCATTTAATCACAGGCCAGCCATTCCAAAAGTAACATTTTCAGGCTTCTTGAAGCCTGAAAAATTGAATTTAGTAAATCCAGGTTTACATTTCTAGCTATAACACCACAACTATAAGATCACCTGAGGCAACCAGATTAAACAAGGATATTTTTATAATGGATAAACTAGCAAGTTATCAAAGTAGCATTAAGACCAAGGTCAGGAAGATACTGTGGAGTAACTTTAATTTTCATCTATTTCTGCATTAGCTCATCCGTTTTCCAAGACAAGCCTGAAAATAATTAACTCCAAGATAAAACACACATGAATTATTACACATAACCCTTCTGAAAAGAGCTTTGCATTGCATCTGTATTGCAAAGCACAAGTTTGGAGGTAGTTCTTAGTACTTAAGTGAAGTCTATCAGAATTCAGGAAGCAGTTGGTGAATTATAGCAGGCATCAGTTGCCCACAGCGTGGGTGGGAATCCAAAAATCCCAACACATCCCCCTTGCTTCTCCTTAGGGAACTTGTGTAAGGAGTTTTTTCTGCTGGTTTCCTCCTTTCCACTGAGCTGAAGACTCTTAAAAGTCTCCAGGGTCAGTGCTGCTGGGGGGGAAGGATGACACAGGAGGAGAGCAAGATCAGCTTAGGTCAACCTTCAAGCATCATGGACTTGCCCCCTCAAAATCAATCCCCAGGCCCAGTTCAAAAAATCTCTGTATTCTCTTTCTACAGGACCAGTGAGATTATTGATTCAGGTAAAATCCCTGGGAGCAGCTCTTGCCAGAAGAGACCAAACAAGGGCACAAACCTGTGTCACAGGCTGACAGAACAGCTTGGCTGACTCTCAAAAGGGTAATTTTTATGAATAAAAAAAACGTCCAGCATCCTAGAATGGCTGCCAATTCTTCAGGCAAACTGGATGAGAAGATGAGAAATGCCAGTGAACTACAGATTAACATCAAGAAATCTCAGGACTTCAGAATAAGTCTTGCCCATACTGCACACACCTTCCTGTGCTAGATGCACCATGCTTCTCTAAAAATAAAAAAGCACATTTGTTTCTCAGCAGCTATATGTGTGATTGCATTTGAGAGGCCAGACTTGCAAACCCAGCCTTTTGCAGGCAGGCAACCACCAGGTTGTTAGAGATGTGCACCAGCCACAAAGCAGCCCCTACACCAAACCCAACCAGCTGTAAGAAAGGCCACTTTGCTCTAAGCTCCCACAAGTTACCACAAGTGCTAGCACCGTAGTTTCCCACAGACTGACGCATTTGCAAGTAATTTAAGACATACAAGGCTTCTTCACAATTTGAACTTGCAAAGCTGCTTCTCTGAGCACAAGGGATGCTACCCCATTTCAGCAATGATGGTGTCACATCCTCAAGAAACCAATTGTCCTTGCACAAAACAATGACCTTCAGAAAACCAAGTTGTTCCACTTGCAACACAAAACTGGGAAGACGTATTATTAAAGTGCATATTCTTCTCTCGTGTTTTCCAGTGAACTGTCCTTGACTGATCCCAGCTTCCCCACTCCTGAAGAGCCAAACAAGGATAACCTGTAGAATACAGCATCTGCAGCAGCACTCAGGTGAGAGCTCCCTGGCTACGTAAATTAAAATCGCTGCTGCAAAAAGAGACTAATCGTGGTTTGCTCTGAGGGAAGGGGGAGGGTAGGTGCAACAAGATTTGTTGAGGAAAAACAAGAACTCTGCTGTTTTCAGCTCAGCAAGTTACCACAAGTGCTCAATTCAACTTCAGAACCAGAGGAATAGTGTCCGCCTGAAAGTACCAAACACTTGGACGAACCCATTTCCCTACACACAACTTGGGAAGCACAACAGACAATTGCACAGATTTGGCACTAAGTTTGCTGACTTTTTGCAGTAAGACAACCTCTAAAACTCCCAGGAAGTTTCTCACACATCTCTGGAAGACTGCCTCCTTCAATGACTCTGCTGTGCAGCAGGAAACCCTGCCAGAACAAGCGAGATCACTAACATAGGTGGGGCTCCCAGCTAGAAGCCCGTTCTTGCTGCCCTTTGAGATAAGCAAATCAGAGTTAATCTGTCAATTATTCAAACTGAAGACTTGATCCTTCTCCCTCATCTTCTATTTAAAGTTTCTGTGGAAGCAGGATTAGTGCAGGGAGGCTTTTACACCCTGCAGACAAGGAAGGCATGTGGCTTTCAGGCTTTCCCCAGAAGCACTGGAACGTGCGGTGCCCACAGCCCTGTTGCTGAAATGTTTTAATTCCTGCAAGGCAGATTTACAGTCTCTTCTGGAAAAAAAAAAAGTAAGTAGTCTATGCAAGAACATCCCTGAATTTAAAAGTCATTCATCCTGGTTGCTCAGAAGTCTTTCCTTACAATTAGGCTCATTAACAGCCTCTATGTTAATTTGAGCGACCATTTTTTAGACAAAACTAGTTTTGTTACTGCACTGCCCCAACCCACTTGGCACAAAATCTCTTTCAGACTCACTTTCAGCCCCCTTTGCTGGTGCAGGTTAGTGCCATACAGGATGGAACAGCTTAGGACTGACCCCACAATGTCCCATCATCTCCACTGGAGCCAGCTCACAGAAGACCGGGTAACAACAAGCTTCAGGAAGCGGAGCTGACACCTGCAACTAAACCACTTGGTTATTAACTCCCTAAACTGACTTCCACAACTATAAGTCACTTTTCCACTTTAAACAGACCAAATTTTGTTGACAGCTCAATGTTTGCTTCGTTTTCCCCATTTCAGATTTGCTCAGTTTGCACAGAAGATCCTTCCCTTAATCGCCAGCATTCGAAATAAGCTGCGAGCTGAAAATCAAGTGGGGTTTATCAAGTGGGGTTTTATTGTACCTTCTACAGTTTGTGCCAAAATGTGTTACTAAATCAGTGTTAGAATCACTGGAAATAGGGAATGTTGGCACAAAAGTGCTGAAGACGAAAGATGTTTTGTGACATCAAAATAAGCAGATGCCTCAAGGACAAAGGTACAACCTCACTGTTTGATCGGACCTTTACTCAGTTAATCATCTCTACCTGTTAGATCAAAGCTGCTTTCTAAATATAAATTGTGCAGCAGCATTTAATGAAAAACTATATTTTAAGTGATGACAAGCATTAACAAGCACGCTAATTTCTTCATTAAATTAGCATTTGTATCACTAGGATGAAGAAATAAGTGAATTCACAAAACACTGCAACTCCTCCAGGGAAATATGTGAAGTAGCTCATCTTGGTCGTTCTCCTGACAGCCAGTTTTGGTGAACCAGGCAGTAAATGCACCCAAATGACTCCCTGTGAGAGGCAATAAGCATCAACATCACAAAATTAAAAACTGTTCTCTTTAAAGTGAGACAAAGGAGCCATTTGATAGCAGGTTGCAGTAGCTCTGTTCCTCCAGAGGGAACCACTCGGCAGGCAGCAGCAAACACAAGGCTGGAGCTTTAACAGACGCCGGGGCTTTCCCAGCCTAACACACATTAACACTTCATATTTGCAATCCTGGTCTCCAGCAGCAAGCTGTTAATTTGCATGTTAATTAGAAACAGGTCACCAGAAAATTGCACCAGACAACCTTTCTGTATTGACTAGAAAGGACAACGAAGCAGTTCCATAAAGTCTATATCCCTTTTAAGCACTTTTCTACATGTCTGAGCCACCCAAGAAGTTTCCTGTAAATCAAGGTGCTCTTTTTGCTGCCCAAGAGCAGCCATTTCAACATCTGCGTATCTCAGCTCACCAAAACTCATTTAAGATCAGGCTTCTTTTGAGACAAATCAGCAAGGCTGGAGAAAACAGTGGCAAATTAAAGTCTAACCAGAAAGCCTCCTTTCACCACAGCACAAAATGAAACAGAATTAAGTCTGAACTATGCCAAGGAGAAAGCTTAGTGCCTGGTTCCATTTGTGCAGCTCCTCAGCCTGTTCTGCTGGCTGGATTAAGGAGAGAGGAAAGGGGGAGTTGTGGACATTTTAACTCATTGTGGACATTTACATGCACTCTGTGGCATCTCTCTCTTTGAACCTTCTTTTATACACTATTTATGCTTAAATCAAATGCCCCTTCAGCTTAGTTTTAGGGTTCTTATGCTGCCAAGTCTAATAAAACTGAATTATTGCTGCTGTTTCTCATCCATGAGACTCACAAGGGTTTCAGCTTCTGAGAATTCATTGAATTTTGTCCCAAATCTCCAAGATTGATCACTTGAAGTTATCAGGCTATCACAGAATCACCTTGCTGGAAAAGACCTTCAAGATCATGAAGTCCAACTGCTAACCTACCACTGACAAGTCCTTAATTAAACCATATCCCTAAGTACTACATCTACAAAACTCTCCCTCTAAGGATGGTGACTCCAGCACCACCCTGGGCAGCCTGATACAACACCTGATAACCCTTTTGGTGAAGAAATTCTTCCTAACCTCCAATCTGGTGCAATTTGGGGCTGTTACAAAACAATTAAACTGTTGAACCCCAGTTTATAGTTTCGAAACAGAGAGCGATGAACTCAGGTTGCACCTCAGTTTAACACTATATTGTATTTTGAATTTTCAGTTGTTAGTGCAAAGCCAGAGCCAACAGACTTGATTTAAGACTCCCAGATGTACATCTTTTATACTTTAACAGGCCCTCTCCAGTAACAGCCTTGTTGAACAAATCTTGCCCAGCTCTTTGACCACGTTTACCATTTTGCCTCTGGGACTTGCTAGATCTTGCCTTCTCCTCTGAAGACCAAACACACCAATTCAAACTGGCCTTAAGTGGCTCAAAATTAAGCCACCCTGCTCCACAATTACACATCCCCGACCAGCCTCCAGCTCTCTGTTCCCACTGGCACTCCCAACACCATCACCAATGAAACTGTTTGAGGAGCTGAGCTGATCAGGTTAATGGTTCATCAAAGGTTTGGGCCCACTCAGTCAGGAATTCAGTTCACTGCTTGGTCCTCAAGCAACTGTGTAACTAAGCACACAGCAACAAGCTGTGGCACAGGAGGCTCCTCCTAAACCAGCAACAGCAAAGAAAGCATTTCACATAAAACACATTCTAGCTGAACTCAAGCTCCAAAGGTGTGGTCCAGGATATCCTCGCAGGAGAATGTAAAGCAGCTGGGAGATCAAGGAAAGGATTTTATACCAGCTCAGCTGGCTGCAAGGTTCTCTTTGATTTTTAAGAAGCAACAGCTTTTGAACGACTTGCAGACAGGAGTCTGCATTCAGCAACACATCCACCCATCCCATTTCAACACAGAATTAAGCAGATTTCTGAACACAATTGTCAATATCCCAAGCTGTGGATCACCACCTCTGTTGCTTCTTTAATAATACTTACACCAGTGAACACACTTGCAAGCAGCTGACCCATTAAAAAACCCCGTGTTCCAAGGGGAGGAAAAACTTAAAATTCAATTACGTTTTTAGCCAGGTACCTCCAAAAAACTAAGCAATAAAGGACAAAACACCCCCCTGTACCATTGCTGTGTCAAACCATCACTTTTGCTCCTAGAAGTCTGAATGGCTATGGCCTTTCTTACATGGTTCTTGGGATTACATCAACCAGACACAGGATTTTTCACAGCTGTGCCGTTCAAAATCCAAGCAGACACCAAATTACACAGGGAGAAAAATCCTTCAGCCAGCACATGGGCTCTGCACTAGAAATTCACTGCAGCAAAACTAGAGAACATGTTTGCTAATTCTCAAAAGATTTGCCAGCATATTTGAAGTCTTTGATGTGATCGACAACTGAACTGCAGTTTCTTTTCCTTTAGCACAGCCAGGAGAGGCTGTGTGAAAAGGGTATTCACACACAAAAAAATAAACAGTAGGCCCAGCAATTAGAAACCCTGTCCATATCTGATCCCCACCTTCTTGCCAGAGAGTAGTTACAGGACTGCAGGAAAGACTGACTGTGATTACAATCATTTTCTGAAGCTGTTCAGTGAAGGCCTTGAGCCAGATCAGTTACACCTTGTACAAGCACAGAAAGCACTGAAGAGTGGTAACTGTCAAATAATTATTTGTTAGACTTCTGCACATAAAAAAGGCCTGATCCACAGATAAGGTTAGAGCCTTTTATATCTACCACTGGCTGAAAAGTTTCACTCCAGTTGATAGTCCTTGCCCACTCCTGTCTTTTTATATCACTGCCTAAGGTCATTTTTAGTAGGGGAACGTGAGCCATCATCTGAAGCCACTCCTCAGAGCACAAAGCACTGACTTGCTAGTTAATTTTATCTCTAGTCATGCTTGAACAATGTCTTGATAACATAACAGGGATTTTTTTCCTTCTTTAAATAAGAATTGTACCAACAAGGAAACAAAGCAGACAAGAATAAGGCACAAAAGCAACATCATTAAATGCAAGAGGACAGGGAAAGCAAACTCTCCAGTTACACTAAAGCATTAAATTCCACCTTTCCCACTCATTTCTGAAGGGATATGGAGAACCAAGTTTGTTGGCTAGTTTTCAATCTTGTGATCTTTCTGAAAACTTCAATGAAACAGTAAGTTAACACCACATGACACAATCACTGCTTTCAGATAGCACGGGATGGAGTATCTCAAAGTTATTAACAGGGTGTGTTTGGTCTTCTGCATGAGGGGGAAGAGCTGGATTGTGTCTCGGAAAGTCCCATGATTTCCATGTTATCTCTTAACCCTGTTTGCTAACTGCCTGCTCCAGGAACTTCTCTCTTACCAAGTTCACAGAATTATAGACTGGTTTGGGTTGGAAGGGACCTTCAAGACCACCTAGGTCCACCCCCCTGCATGGGCAGGGACACTTCCCACCAGACCAGGTTGCTCCAAGCCCCATCCAACCTGCCTTTCAACACTTCCAGGGAGGAAAAACCTTCCTGGGCAATCTGGACCAGTGCCTCACCACCCTAACCCTTAAGAATTTATTCCTAATGTCTAACATCAATCTCCTGTCTTTCAGTTTTAATCTGTTTAATCCAGCCCTGCTGGGCTCTGGTTTCTCTGGCTTCAAGTGACCACATCCCTCTCAAAGCTTCTACCAAGTGCACATATTTTTGGGGTCTAATAAAAAGGCTTTAAACTGACTTCTCATACCTCAGGAACCAGCTCCTTGAGCTGCCAGTTTCAATCCTGAAAAGCTCCCAGGCAAAGGATCTGTTCAGTCGGCCCACTAACCACTAAATCATTTCAGTGGGAGACAGTGGGGGTTTACAATCTTCAGCAAGACCTACAACAAGGGCTTTGTGGGTGTTTTTAAGTTAGCACCACCTGTTGTTCACTCATACACAGACTGCTCTGCTTGGGATTCCCTTAATGAGACCACTGGGCTCTTAACTTCCTTGTTACAAGGCACATGGTGCTTCTCACACCCCTTTGCCACCCAAGCACAGGAAAAGGGCAAACCTTCCAGTGCTCCAGCATTAATGTCTGCTGCCTCAAGCCTTCCTGTGCATCTCATTCACTCCCCAAACAAGTCAGAGCAGGCTGCACGGATACCTTTCCATTGATACAATCAGTGCTGCTACCAACAGAGACCAGAAGCTGCACCGGGTTGAATACACACAAGAAGCAAAGCCATCTGTCTGACAGACTTGGCATTTCTCCCTGAATACTGCAAAGAATGGCATGAAACAGAACTGAAGGAGATGGTGTTGCAGGCTGTTTGTTGAACAGTTACCTTCCCTAGTTTCAGTTATGCATTCATTAGCCATCTCCACACACACAGGGATCTATTAACGTTGAGCACACAACACAGTTTTGCTAATGAGCTCAATGAGAAAAGACTAAACATATTCCAACTTCCATAATATGAACCAATTTAAAGACAGAACTTCATCCCTTAAGGCTAAGGCTGCCTGCCTGCCACTGTTATTTCATATTCATGAAATTCATGCACAATATTCTGGAGAAAACCAAGTTTGAGAGAACACAGGTCCTTATATAGGTCACTTTAAGAACACAGATAGGCCAGCCAAGTATTTACAAGAGCTCTTTCCTCTTTTAGAAAACCACATGCATCTGCCTTGTCTGCTCCACACCAGCATATGCAACACGTTCCAACTCTAAAGCAAAAAACCAGACCACTTCAAAGGAACCCAGCTAGTTGTCCCATACATTTCAATATACTCACAGAGAAAGCTATTCTAAAAACTCACATTCCCTCCTACTATCTCCTCTCTCAAACCCAGTTTTTTAAAAAACAATCTGCACATAGTTTGTGGTCTCCTGGGTATTGATCAAGAACTTAATAGAATAATTAGCTAGGGTTCATTAAAACATGCTTCCATTAGCCTGCCTAGATATCTAATCTGAATTCATTCACACAACTATGTGCCACAGGTGCAGAATTTTAATGCCCTTAAGCCCAGATTCCCAGAATATTCATATCTTTTCCCACCAAGGTTTCACCAAGTCTTTGCTTTATTTTTGTCTATGGAACCTAAATATTTTTTCCTCCCCACTTTTGTGTTGAGCTTCTCCAAAGGGTGTTGACTTGCAACTTCAGTCACCAAGCTTTTGGTCAAAGTCCCTCCAAGGATGAGGATAGCTGGAGCAGACTTCCAACTACTGCTCATCACTGTGATTTATGTTAATAACATGCAGTCTATAATTATAAGATCATGCCTCAGTTTTACTCCCTATGTATGGATGCTCATGCTAACAAGCTCTTTTAGAGCATCTTTCTCTGTTCCATCAGCTTCAAGACTCTTAACCAGGGGGCTGAGCACCTGAAGCAGCCCCACCAAGCCAGCAAGCCATCACACTTCAGCCTCTCCTCCTAGGAATATCACAAGACATGACAGAATAAAATGAGATGTGGCTTTTCAGAGAATGCTCTCCCCTGAAGTACCCTGAGGAGGGTTTAACACATCGTAAAGACAGCATAAAAAGTGGGACATGAGCTAGACAGCAAGGGTTGGCTGAGGCATGCAAACCTCCAGGGAACGCTGACCTTAGGAACGAGGCATTTGTAAAAGCACAAAAAACCTCCAGGAGGGGTTTATTAGGATATTTTAATCATCTTCCCCTAACACACGATGAACAAAATGCTCCGTTCAGAGAGGAAAAGCATAACTATAGATGTAATTAGCCCATCCTGTAACTGTCACTATTGAGTGCCACGATGTGCAGCATTAAAGAAGACAAACTAAATTCCCTACCAGTTGAAACCCGTCATCCACAACTCCCCCAAACCAGCCAAATACATCCCTCAGACCACCCCTTCTTCAAAAACAAGCATTGAACCAGAGAAAAGCTCTGCAGCCAAGCAGCTTGGAAACAAATGAGGCAAACCAAGCACAGCTAAGATCTTCAGAGTGCAAAAGCTGCATCAAGTACTTGGAAGCTGTACTGAACATGCACTTTTTATCCAGAGATATCACACCCAGGAGAAGAGCTGACCACCCCATCCAGAATCTGTTCTGCTGGAACATTTCTGAATGAGTGACTAGACAGGCCAGCTTGTTCCATAAAGAGATGAGAGAAAACTCTTCATTAATAAATCCAAGTCAAAGTTGTTTCTCCTTACAGGAACAGGGAAATCCCAAAGTGCTCACACAGCCATTGAGCTGTAACTGTTGACACATCCCTGGCACATATTGCCCACCTGCTGCAGATCTTGATACTCAGTCATTCTACAGACAGAGCCACTGCCCCCAACTGCTAGAGCACTGCCCCAAAGTCACAGCATAAACTGCTTCAAACACTCCCCAAAATCACCATTCAGGACATGGATACCTCAACACTAAGTAAATGGTCAGTCTAAATGAAGTCAACTGGGGAGCTGTTTGTTCTTTAAGAAGGATTACTCACAATTTATTGAACAGCTCAGACAAAAAAAAAAATAATCTCAGCTTAGGTTCACTAGGACATTTTGTAAAATTTCAAACACCTTATAAAAATTAGGCTCTGATCACATAGGTAGCAAGCACTCAACTACAACACATCCAGAGATGCACATCGTTTTAGTTCTGCACTCAGTTCACTTAAGCTTGGACAAGCTAGACACAGGCTAAGATTTAAAACTGTTAAGCTTGATTTTACATTTAAACCTCACACACCCTACCCCAAG
Source organism: Apus apus (assembly GCF_020740795.1). NCBI lineage: Eukaryota > Metazoa > Chordata > Aves > Apodiformes > Apodidae > Apus > Apus apus. The sequence continues at coordinate 18,825,619 of NC_067292.1, read as the reverse complement.
CAACCAAGCTCTGAACACAAAGCAAGCCTGAAGGGCTGGAAGTGCAGTCCCACCCCTCCCTTCACCCTCAACTGTTTCATACTATGTTATTTCATGTTACTCAAATGCAAGTGGGACCATCAGGCCTCTGGTCTCCACTCCATCTGAATCTCTGCAGGAAAAAAGAGTCATTTTGGTAATTTCCATCTGTTGTTTTTTTCAATGAGCATTTTCTTCTCAACAGCCAGCAGTGAGTTTCGTTGACAAAACTACCCACCTGTGCCCAGAGTCTTCCAGCCAAGGATGAGATGGAGCACTGCAATATTCCCAACATTGAGTGGTATTCCTCACACACATACCTCAGGCTCTTACACTCTCATGCAGATCCACAGTTTGTTGGAAACATGCAGCTTTTGTGAAGGATGAATGCCTTGGGCAACCAAATCCTGAGTATTTACCAGGCACATGAATATCAAACCTAAGGACAAGTAAGCTCCTCAGGGCAGCAATATCCTACTCCAGACCATGCTTCTCTTTGATGACACCCTCAGGCATTTTGGTACAGAAAAACATTGGTCTTCCTCTAGTTCTAGAATTCCTTTTGGACTAAAACAAATTGCAGATCTGCTCCAGAAGGAAGATGAAACAACATTTCAATCCCACACAAATTTTTAAGGCTCCGAGATGCTACAGGCGAAAGAAACTCTTCCATATTTTTCACAAAGCACTTTCCATGGACTAGAGCTACCAACAGACAGTAAGAAAGGATGTGAAACATGGAGCAACTCAGCTCTACACCATTATTCTTTCATATAGCAAATCTTGCCAGTCGCTATTAAATGTGTTGGTTTGGGTTTTTTTGAAGGAAGAACAAACATAGCTGGGTCTCATTCAGTGACTAAATGAAAAAAATGTTTAAAAAGGCATTTTGCTCACTGTTAAGAGATGCTACTCATTGCCAAGATTACACAGGCAAAGCTCAATTGTTATGGAACACATAATGAAAAGCACAAAAACCCCTCCCATCTGTTCACAGCACCAGGACAGCCTCCCTGCGCTGCCCACACTTTCAGCCTGGATACTACCCCACTGCTGCCAAGTCCTGTAGCTGAGGAAACCAGAGTTATTTCAACCAGCAGCTGCCAAAGTGATGCAAGACCATGACACAGGTCCAGCCCAAGATGTCATCAACCTGTCAGATTTATGGGATACCTGTCAGATTTACATTACCTTTTTTCAGCTTGGACAGCCAGACTTGGGTAAGAACAAAAGGTGAGCAACCCAGGAAGACAGAAAACAGACAAGAATGTGTATCCTTGAAGGTAACTCTACAGAAATAGCAAATGATGTGGAAGAAACTCTTCTCCCATTTTCACCAGGGCTGCAGCAGTCCTCAAGAGGAGAGATGTCCTTTACTAAGGTGGCCACTAACAGATACCTGGAACACCAGAGTAGAAAGAATTTCTGTCCTCCTCAAATCACTGTTAGTCTGGAAGATCCACATGATCACACAGCTCTTCCAGGGAAAGGTGGAATCTTTCTACTGTTATTGCCTCTCACCAAAACCATCAAAATGTCAAGATCCTACTGAAGTCCTGGATTCACATCTGGTTCCATAGTAAAACATACTCAAAACGGTGCTATCAAGGGACAAGACTCAAATTAATTAACTCAGTGAGAGCAAAACAAAACAACAAGCTCTGTAAATGCAGAGGCAAACAGAACTGTACTCACCCAGCCCACATTTTACTCATGTGCAGTACTTTGACAGCTCTGAGGCATTATTTTAGATGCCATTCAAGGATGACCTCTTAGTCAACTTTATTTTATGGCTTTTACTGCTACAAAAGCGTGCAACATACAAACAACTCACAGAAAACCTGGCCAAACTGCCAGAGGGTTGTTGAGAACTTTCAACAACATGGTTCCCAAGGTAGTAAACTAATACCAGCCAGCTGCCACAAGTTTATTTTAAATGGTTCCTGAGAGCAGAAGTTCAGCTGGGAAAGATTCTTCTGGCCCAATTTAAGATTAGAACATTCAAGGTGTGTGAAGTAATACTCTACCTTACTTGAGGCAATGAAGTTTTTAAGATATACAGAGTCTATCAAACATTCTAAGCTCTAACAGGATATAAGCTACTCTGCTGCTTTGCTTGTAACACCTTTTCTTACAGTTCTGCTTGAATGTCTCACTATTAGGTTCACAGAGGGGCTTTTTTTTTATTTTTTAAGCAAAATCTTTGATCTCCAAATCCCAATTCCAAATTAGTGATCCCTCTAGGTGATGAAGTGGGGCATCAAACTCCTCCCAAGCAACCAAAGATCACATAAAGGTAGCAAGAATACACTGCCATGTTATTTAGTTATTCATGATGTACAACAAGGTTTTCTGTCTATCTGCACTTGCCCCAAGCCACTTCAGACAACACCTTGGATCATACAGCTGTGGTGGGCCAACAAGCAGCAGGTAAAGTGACTGAGAACCCATTCTCACCCTCTTTTAGTTACACAACAAAAGAAATCCAGGTTCAATACAGCTTCCAGCTGCATCCCAACACCCACAGTCTACCTGAGCTCTCTAGGATTCTTAGAAAGTTTTCAGAAAATGCCTTTTGCAATTATTCTAAGATCATGGGAACCCCAGTGAGTGAAACAGATATTAGAAGACAACATTTACTAAATAATATTTGAGGGCATCACTAAGTTGTAATGGATTTCACTGGAATGGCTCAAGGGAGGAAAGTATTTGGGGAAACTACTTTGGGAAGAGCTGACCTACAAAGAGAAGAATTTAAATTCCATCAGCACTCTCCCTAGCAGAACAAGTTTAGACTATGGTTTTATACAACAGGAGGCTGGAAGAGTTCACAGATCCCTGGAGGAGGGGAGGGAAACAAAAAACCCTCTTGTTTGTGGCTTGCTGTGTGCTTTTCCCCTGTGTAGGCCTTGCTTGTGAGCTGCTCTGAGGAAGCCAACATAGCCCCAGAGCACGTGAAAGGGGTTTGATGTGGACAAGTTCAAGCCACTCTGCTGAGCACCTGAGCCAGAGTAAATTCTGCATTATTCCAGGGATGTCTATCCTATACACTGTTGCTGTGTCTACACTCAGGGGTGAGAGCAAGAGCACTGATGGTTCACCACATGGCAGATGGCTGCTAAAAGGAAGGGAAAATGGTCATAAAGTAAAAATATGAATCACAGCACAGCTTTGTGTGTGTTCTGCAGAGAAAGTGCAGGATCACATCCCCCCTACAACTCCTGTTTTGCATATAGTACTTCTAATTAAGGCTATTAACAGTAACATTAGAATGAGCACACACCTCAACAGCTGTGATTCAGTCCATGGAAAAGTATGTTCCCTAGCACCACACCTTCCCAGATCAAACTGTTACCTGTTATCACTGGGATCCCTAGAGACAGGACGAGCAGTCACCAAAGTAGTCCCATTCCAGTACTCACAATAATAAAAACACAGAGAAGCCTTACAGCATAACGTAGTGTTTCGGCTGCTTCTTTTTCAGCCTTAAAAAAAATGTTGTTTCATATGATTAATCACAGGATAGAATCCCAGACTGGTTTGGGTTGGAAGAGACCTTCAAGATCACCTAGTTCCAACCCCCCCTGCATGGGCAGGGACACCTCCCACCAGCCCAGGTTGCTCCAAGCCCCATCCAACCTGCCCTTCAACACTGCCAGGGATGGGGCAGCCACAGCTTCCCTGGGCAACCTGGGCCAGGGTCTCACCACCCTCACAACAAAGAATTTCCTCCTCATGTCTCACCTCAATCTCCCCTCCTCCAGTTTTCATCCCTTCCCCCTTGTCCTCTCCCTCCCTGCCCTTGTCCCAAGCCCCTCCCCAGCTTTCCTGGAGCCCCTTCAGGCACTGGAAGCTGCTCTAAGGTCTCCCTGGAGCCTTCTCTTCTCCAGGCTGAACACCCCAACTCTCCCAGCCTGGCTCCAGAGCAGAGCTGCTCCAGCCCTCCCATCATCTCCATGGCCTCTGGACTCAGAAACAAATGAAGATGGCTGCTTGAAAGCCTTCAGTTAAAAGAGGAAATGATGTTACTACAGTCACAAGATCTCTGACTTCTGCTGCAGATAGTGACTCAAAACAGCTCTGTGTTTCCCAGCAGCAACTGCTCTTCAGTCTTCTCTAACCTGTGCTTCCCTCCAGTAAGCACTGACGTGGTATCCTGCTGAATCCCTGCCTGAGCAGCAGACAGCTGCAGAAAATTCACCTCACTGTTTTAAGCAGAAAAAGTGGATCATAAAAAGGCTGCCATAAAAAATCTCACATTCAGACCACACTGAGATTCTCCAGTTCCACAACTGTACGTTGTTCTACACTACTCATTAAGAATGTAGATCCATTTGCCAACTGTAACACCCAACTCAGAGACTTTCCCACATGTCTTTAATGATGCCACCTGCAATGTACATGTGGGACTGAAAAGCAGACTGAACCCTTGGTCTGAAGCCTGGCAGCAAGAAAGTCTGCATCAGAGTCAACTCTACAGGCTCAGTTAAAGATTGATGTGTCTCTAATATTGCAGCACCAAAAGGGCAGTGCTTGTAACATCAGTTATAAAGCACCAATCAAAAAAAGCAGCAGGATCAACATAATGTCATACATGAATAGCAATATAAAATGCTTGACCCATGACACTCACAATCAACAGTTCTCTCCACCTGTATTTACTCAGGACCTTGTACCAAAGAAGGCCAGATTTTGAGTAACCTGCTGGAATTCAACAATAAAGATCACATTAATACAGATTTCTTTAAATCACCATGAACATTGTTAAAAAATTGCAGTCTCAGGAACAGTTCAGGCTGTAAGTTACGATAACTGTGGTGCTGCAGTGATTTTACTTGAAGGTGGTTAGTGTTTCTGACTTTATGACACGTGTAGATAGGCCACAGAGACACTGACTGAAGCAAAAAATCAATTTGATAATCAAAGAGCTCACTGTAAGCTTCTTCCAGATCTTATTTCAACTCAGCTGAGAACAGCGTAACAGAAGTTGACTCAGCTGAAATCAAGTCTGGACTGTAACAGAAAGTCTACAAGCCAGGCAGGTTCTTTTGGTTGTTTTTTTTTTTTTAACTCTATCAAAACTTTTTGTAGGGCAATTACTTCAACACTTAGAATGCATGCTCTGCTGAGCTTGTTTTGCACTTCACTTGGTGGAAAGTATTTTACACTGCACTAACAGGACACTCCAGAAAAGAAAGTCTCAATTAGCAAACCACTGAGCAGGATGAAGGCTGATGAGCCTCCTATTAAGATCCAAGAGATCTAGACAGCAAACTTGCCACCAGATTAAGCCAGGCATTATTTTTTTAAACAAAAGACAGCACATTTGCCTGAATGATTTTGCACAGCAGTGCTGGCATAGCTATTTGGTGTTAACCCACCCTGGTACATGTAAGTACTTAATTATATCAACAGAACCAGCTGCCTTCTCTAGAAGAGGCTCAAAACTCCTGAGAATCAAATAAGTAAACTGCAGGTTTTTCCCAGAAGAACACACAGTTCTACCACCAACTGCAAAATGGTAACATACTTGAGGGATGCAGGGAAGACATGAATACTGAGCCATTAAATACTATCTTTCTGTCACCTCAGCAGTCCTTATGCATGATTTCAGACAAAGATGTAAATAATAACAAATGCAGCAAATAAATGTTCCTGTCCTGCATGATTCATGTTCATGTCCCTCTGTTGTTGCTTGGAAAAAGAGATTAGATGTGAACCATCACTCTTAAGCCACAAGTCTGACAATAATAAAGACACCAAAGGTACAGTTTGAGTTAGGGCAAAATTTTAGATGTCACAACCAAGTAACGCAGACCCACGAAATCTAAGCTCTCAAAGCTGAAAGAGCTGCAAGATACACTTATCCAAAGGGAAAAAAATGAAATCACTTCAGGCACTACACCCTCAAAAAAAGCACTGAGAAAACAGACTCATAACTACTAAAGGAAATTCCTCAGCTCAGAACTGCAGACATTCAGACAGGACACAGCTTTTGTGAACACCACCTCTGATCAGGAGTGGAACACCACAGGTTTTCATCTAGTCTTGATGAAGAGAGGTTGCAATGATGCTACAAGCTGGTACCTGGGGAAGGGAGGCTCTCTGCTTCTCACCTAACACACTGTTATGGAGACTGAGCAGCTGAACATCCAGAAAATCAAAGTATCCCATGATGACAAGAAATAATCAGCTAACAGAAAGTGAAATGTTTTAAAGTACCATAGCAACCAACTTCACAGATCTTAAAATTAAATTAGTCAGGAGATCAAAAAAAAAAAAATTTTTTTTTGGAGGCAAGATTTCAAATAAAAAGGCAATTACCTAGACCTTTTATTCATCCAGTTCTTTGGGGTTTATTATTAGGAAGAATAACTGCAAAGCTTTTTCAATAGGAAGAGTACATTTTCCAAAGATCAAAACAAGCAGAGTCCATGGAGAAAGTGGTGCTCACATCCAGGAAAGCTGCACTATAAAGAGTATCTGGGCATTACAAAAAGATGTAAAAAACACTAGAAAATAAAGGCAGCACATAATTTGCCTACAATAACTTTGCCTCAAGTCATTCTGTTCTCAACATGATAACCCAAACAGCACTAGAGCTAGAGAGGTTCTCTCCTTTCCTCAAGTATGAAGGAGGAGAGGAAACGAGCAGGGAAAACACAGCCTGGCTGTACCTGCCTCCCCTGTCACAACTGACCCAGTCTCTGCTTTTCCAAATGTTCAGCTCAGAAAATCACCTCCCCATAACTGAACCTCTGCATCACACACTTTCTTTGTCCCTCCTGAGACTGAACAGCCTGCATCAAACCTTCCTTCTGCCCTGTGTTCCCATTCCTTTTCTCCTCAGTACCGAGCTGCAGCAGACCAGCCGTGCCAGCTCACCAGAGGAAACAGGCTTGTCAGATAATCCCTTTTATTAAACCAAACATCCCAGGCCAAACCGATACATAACCAGCTACCACAAGTATCAACATGCCAAGAACAGCATAAAACTCAAAAAAAACAACCCACACCTCCCTCCAAAACCCACCAAAATAACACTCCCAGATCAGAAGTGCAGTGACTGTTAAGATCACTAAAGAATCTGTGCTTAATGCTCCCTTCACAAGTCAGTGAGGCCAGGACCTAGCAAGAGAGAGACCATCTCACCCCCCAGTCAGCCCACAGTGAGATGAAAAGGGCACTTGGAAACACTGCCACACCCTGAGATGAAGCTAAAAGCTGATGCCAAAGTAAGTAACCCAAACACAAATCAGAGTTTTGAAGTGTGTTTAGAATTTTATATTAAGACTTCACTACAAAAGCCAGGAGGAAATTTGGCTTATGCTAGCTGAACACAAGGAAAACAAGAACTTCAGAACAAATATATGGCTAACGTCAGCTAAGAAGCCAAGCTTTAGAAGCTCCTGAGAGTGCTCCAGCCTTGTCTCCATCATCTGCTTTTGCTGTTGCTCACATGTTGGTTGTTTTGTTTTTAAATCTTAACATTCTCAATCCCTTCCTCCTAGTTCCAACTGTTTCCTTCCAGTGACTTTGGTGGATCCATCTCCCTTTTTTGTTTTATTTGTATGGATTTTACAAGCAGTATTGGCTTTTAGACCAGTATTGACCACTCAAATTAATTTGCATCTGCCACAAACCACTGTACATTCTTAGTTAAATGAGACAGAACAGTATCTGAAAATTCCTGATAAAGAAGCACAAGCTTCAACTCATCCAGAGTCTAGCATCCAGTTACAGTCCAATAATTAACTCAATCTCTTAAAACTGCAGTTTACATCAAGCTAGCTCGACTTCAGCTGCAGGTAAAAATTCTTTCCCCCTTCCCCCAAAGATGTAAGAGTTCCTAAACTCCCTGGGCCTATCCAGGTGGCTTTTGAATCATCACCAGGTCAATATCCTTTAGAAAAAAGGGAGGGTGGAAGCAAAGCCCTTGGCAAGGCTTAAGGTACATTGTCCAGGCTTCTGATCATTGCCTTTAAAAAAAGACCCTGTGTGTGTTGTTATCTGAACCAGATGATAATGCTGTAGGCACTGCAAGAACATCACCAGAATACTAACTGCCTACTCCTTCGCAATAATCATGATTAGAGAACCAGAACAGCCTCCACCCCACAGCTACATACACACTTTCCACCCTGAGAAACAGGCAGCTCCTGTTCACAAGAGCTCACCTTGGAAGCTCAGGAGGATGCCTAGAGGTTTTGTGGGACAAAAACTCTGAGCACTGAAGGAGATGGTCAACTCAGTAAGTCTTCATTGTTGACATTTACTAAAAATTAGCCCACTCCCCTGCTATGTTTAATCCTCAGATTTCAGCTACTTCCAGCTCTGGACAGATAAACATTTGCTGCCACAGCCCAGACATCTCAAAAATAAAGGTAACTTAAATGTCAGGCTTCACTTGTGTATGGGAAAGCTGTGAGAGATGGAAATAAGAGTAGGTGCTCAAACAGGAGGTAACCTCACTGGTTGAGTCAAAACAAAACCTTTGACTCAATAAATTACAGAGATAAAAGGGGGGGAAAAAATAAACAAACCAAGCTACTGTGACAGATCACACTTAACCCACCTCATTGCAACCAGAAAGTTCCAGGGAGGCCTTCAGACTCCCAACTCCTTTATTGAATTATTAAAGAAAGCAGAAAAACCAGAGAACAAGCACAGGGACAAGGACACATAACTTTTCCTGTAACTACAGAATTACAGAAGGAGATGAAGACTCCAAACACATGCTATTGTCTGGTTCTCTTTTCCATCTGTAATTGTAAAAGGTTGGTAATTTCACTGCACTGTTTTCTCAAACCACTTAAGGAGCTCAGGTAGAGAGTGAGGAATAAAATATTTATATGGAAGGAATATGCCAGTTCCCAACCCACCAAAAGTTACGTTTCCCAGTTTGAAAGTCACATCAAATCAATTTTCTGGCCTTTTCCACCAACTATCCATCCAAAAGAGCAAGAAAAAATTCTATTCCTATAAAACACAGCTTTTCAGATTAACGTGGTTTGTTCTCAGCCCAATCCCCAACATTAAGAGAGTCTTATTTTTTCCCAGAGAGCAGAGCATTCAGGCTCAATTACACTGTCCCTGCCACAGAAACAGAACCACTCAGGATGAAGAAAGTAGCAGGAGGCCAAAACTTTGATCTCTAATCCAAATTTAATCACAACTGTTTGATCTTAGAAAAATTATTTAGCCTGTAATACATTAGCCTTATTTAGCTGGATATAATACTTCAAATATTACATAATCTTCACAAGTACAATGCAATTATGACTTCAGGTTAATTCCCTGATTTATCAGACCCAAGGTACGTACTAACTTTATGCTCACTGCTAAGCCAAAAAACAGAACTACACTGATTAAGGTATTTTCATACCTGCTGTGTTTCCTGCTTCCAATTCAACAACTCAGTCATGTTTTAAACGCAAATCACCATTAATTGTGAAGAAAAAAAATTACCAAGCAAATACATTAATATTTTATGGGTTTATTTGTACCATAACCACCATGAAAATTAGTTTAATAAGCAGCCCATTAAAAAGTGCTTAAAGGCTGAAGTCTATGTGGAGTGCAATGCAGGCTCTGAAGTCTCTCTAGAAACAGGCTAGCAACCAGAGTGGCTTCCAATCAAAAACCAAACCAACACACTTTAAAACACGTTTTTGAAAACCAGAAGTAAATCCCATCCCTGTCCTTTCCATATCTTGACACAAAGTTACTGGGATAACAATTAAAACATTGATAACACTTAAGAGACTCAAAACAGTAAAGTATCCAGTGCACAAATAAATTTAACTAGAAGGAAAGCAATTCAGCTGGAAAACACACCCAAACGTGCTTTTGATTCTGGCTTCTGGTTATAGTCAGAGATGTTTAATCTGACCTCCTCCAACTGAGGAGCATTATTCCCAGTTTTTTAGAGTGAAAGGCAAGCAGAAAAGCACGGCTGCCCCTTGGCTTTTCTCTCTCAAACAGGTGAACAACCAGAAATGCACCTGCAGAAGCAGACTCTGCACTATGGCAGTTCAGCACTTCATTGACTTGGTGGAAATTGGGTGGTAAAGTATTTGAAATCACTCTAGGGGTCTAAAAGAATCCTAAAAATACACAGCACCTGAAATACCTGGGTTGATAACAGTTTAAATGTACACCCTACAAGCAACATCTCAAAAACAACACTTGAAAATTTATTCTTTTGGGACTTGGTTGGTTTTTGGGTTGGGGTTTTGTTACTGTTTTCTTGTCTTTCCAATTATTCTTTACTGAGTGTCTGTGTTAAACAGCTTCACTCACCATTCACCTCACAAGACAGGTTGCTGTACCAGTCAACCACAGACTCAACACTGGTTTTTTTACATTCAGAACTACTTGAAAGACATCCATGGTAACAAAAGAGCAGATACTGAAATAACATGACTGCATTTACACTGCCTGGCAAACAAGCATATCTTTCCTTTCCTCTGTACTTTACAGACCCAAAGGGAAGGTTTCAAGTAGGTGTTTCCCCTGATTATTCAAATTTTAAAACGTCCCAGCTTTTCCTATCACATTAAGAAGAAAAATCAGCTGATAAGCTTAGCAGCTCTTAGTAAGGCTCTTGGTTTCAAACTGAAAGTTTTTCCACTTTAGTAGTTTCACCTATGGAAAAACTAGAAAAAAAAAAAAAAAGCAGCTGATTCTGCAGCTTAACTGCATCTAAAAATCTTACCTGCTACTTGCAGTGTCCAAATATTGTCCTCACTGACACTATCACACACACAGCAACTCCCCAAACTCATTCCCTGGAGCACAACTTTTTAAAAATAGGTTTGTATGAAGCAGAGGAGTCCCCCACCCATTTCACAATGTAACTATCACTTTTCTGTTATTGCCCAAGCAAGCTGGCAGATGCTCCAGGGCCCAAATTTAAAGCTGTATCAACAACAGTGACAGCTAACATGCCACTTATTTCCTCTGCTGTCACCTCCAACGCAAAGGAAACCTCTGAGACAACATCTGACCCTACGACCCAAAGTGCCACGTTTATGATTCATGACTTCTACTCAGAGTCTAAATATCAAGAGTTAAAACTGTAGGGATACACACAAGTTATTTTAATTCATTCCTCAGAGCAGGACCCTGGGAAGTTCTTTTTACATCGGGATACAGCTCATCACATCTGCATTAGGGCAGGTGAAGAAGGACCAGGCTGCAGACAGGCACCTTTGGAGAGAAAACTCAATCTAAAACAACCCTGGGATCTCATATGGATTCCTGGGATGTCATCCCAGGAAAAGATTCACCTCCTGCACTGGATATCAGGCCCCGTTACAGCTAGACAAGACCACCAGGCTACTGACAACAAGGCTGGCTTTGAAAGGCAAAAAGGAAAACCACAAGCAAGACAGAACATCAAAAGAGAGCAGAGTTATCACCAGATAAGGAGAAGCAGCATCAGGGCTTGTATTTGCTGGGGAAAAAAAAGTGTGATGTGAGGCATCTCTTCACCTTTTGCTCCTCCCTGCACGGCCCTGTGCTCATCCCCCTCTCTGAGCCTGCCTAGCTCAGTAAAATGACAAAACTACTCCAGCAGAAAGCTGATGAACTAGACCACAAAAAGGTCCACCTCACTAAAATGGCAGAAAACCAACAAGGACTGGAACTGTGAAAGGAGAAAGGGAGGGGCCACACAACTGGAAAGAAAGGAACAAAAAGAGCATGCCTTCTTGGCAGGCTGGTAGCTCCTGAGCCACCTCCTGCAAGCACAGCTGCTGAGATCCTCTTAGAGAGGGTGCCTGCCAAACAGGGGGGCCAGAAGGTCCCAGACAGGGGGGAAAACCAGTAAAGGACAAGTTATTCAGAAAGCCAATATCAGAGCATTTTGTAACTGTGACAGACATTGCATCAGGAGTCATTTAGAACATCTACCACGAGTGTCCTACTAAACTGCCTGCCCAAAATTAAAACATAACAGTCAGATAAAAATCTAAATTATTTGTGGATGTCAGGGCAGGCAGTAATCACTGACTGGTTCAAGACACCCCTTGATGAGAGTAACTATTAAGTCACTGCCATCTGCTGTCTCTGCAATAAGGGATGAGAAACCAGCACAGGTTTTTTCCTGACTGCATTTCCACTTCATAAAACACCATTAAACTTGACCCAGCCTGACATGCCTAGACTTCCCAACAGAGAAGCCAAGAACTAAACAGACCTCAACACTGAAGGAGCCCACCAAAGACACCTCCCCTTCTTCAAACTGAGCATGAACCATCGCAGAATGAATGAAGAGATTGGGCTAGAAAAGGACCCAGATGTGGCCACTCAGGTTTTTTTCCTGAGTTAGACAGACTGAAGCCACTCAGGACAGATGTTTGGGAACAACACAGACCTCCCAGCCAACCTCCTCACATCAACTCAGCCAGGTCTAATGATTGCACAGCTCGTTTGATACATGCACAAACAAGCCCCTCTGCAGCTGAGCTCTACACCGAGGTGGGAACCTGAGGCTGAAAAACACAAAAGTCTCCTCAGCTCGCTGCTACTGCTGCTACCAGCACCTTTCCTCAGCACTCCAGAAGGCAGCACTCTTTCCCATCTCTCCGAAAGCACAACAACCCTTCAAGGCACCGAATCCAAAGCAAAGCTAGACCACCGAGAGCTCTCCCTCCCGCAGAGCCCAAGGGTGCAAACACAGAGGGTACCAGCACCAGGGGCTGCTCCCCGTGCCCCCAGCCCTCACCTCACCCAGCCCTCACCTCACCCAGACCCCCAGCCCTCACCTCACCCAGACCCCCAGCCCTCACCTCACCCAGACCCCCAGCCCTCACCTCCCCCAGACCCCCAGCCCTCACCCCACCCAGACCCCCCAGCCCTCACCTCACCCAGCCCTCACCTCACCCAGCCCTCACCTCCCCCAGACCCCCAGCCCTCACCTCCCCCAGACCCCCAGCCCTCACCTCCCCCAGACCCCCAGCCCTCACCTCCCCCAGACCCCCAGCCCTCACCTCACCCAGACCCCCAGCCCTCACCTCCCCCAGACCCCCAGCCCTCACCTCCCCCAGACCCCCAGCCCTCACCCAGACCCCCAGCCCTCACCTCACCCAGACCCCCAGCCCTCACCTCACCCAGACCCCCAGCCCTCACCTCACCCAGACCCCCAGCCCTCACCTCACCCAGACCCCCAGCCCTCACCTCACCCAGACCCCCAGCCCTCACCTCACCCAGATCCCCCAGCCCTCACCTCACCCAGATCCCCCAGCCCTCACCTCACCCAGATCCCCCAGCCCTCACCTCACCCAGCCCTCACCTCACCCAGCCCCCCAGCCCTCACCTCACCCAGCCCTCACCTCACCCAGCCCTCACCTCACCCAGCCCTCACCTCCCCCAGCCCTCACCTCCCCCAGACCCCCAGCCCTCACCTCCCCCAGACCCCCAGCCCTCACCTCCCCCAGACCCCCAGCCCTCACCTCACCCAGCCCTCACCCAGACCCCAGCCCTCACCTCACCCCGGCCCCTCACACACGCAGCGCGGGAAGTCCGACCTCGCAAGCAAACCCGGCTTTTCACAAAAAAACCATGAGGTAAAGGAGGAAGGGCGGGAAAGGAGGCGCCGGCTCCGACCAGCAGCGTCGGCGCCGAGGGGCGCGGAGCCCCGCTCTTTGTTCGCCCACGAAGGTAGGCCCAGCCCGGCCCGGCGCCCGGCCCTCACCTCGCGAACGTCCTGCAGGCACTCCAGGACGGCGAGGTTGTTGGCCCAGCTGTGCTTGGAGCAGAGCCGCACCACGTCCTCCCGGCACACCGCCTCCTCCGACAGCTTCCACCCGCTGCCCGAACCGCCGCCAGCGCCGCGGGGACCCCGCGGGCCGACCGCGCCCGGCCCTGCCGCCTGCACCGCTAAGCCCAGGCTGGCGGGAGCGGCGGGCCCCGCGGCAGGAAGGCCGCCCTTCGCCGGCCGCGCCGCCAGCGCCAGCAGCAGCAGGAGCGCGGGGCCCGGGCGGCAGCTCCGGACACGTCCGCACGGCGCCATCTTGGATCCGCCACCTCCGGCGCGGCCGCCCGCCCACCCCGCGGCACGCACGGCGTATGCAAATGAGCGCGCCGGGTGACGTCATCGCTCGGCACGCCTCCTTCGTTTGAAGGGGGCGTGGTCTGATTGGCCACGCCCATATCCCCACCGAGGCTCCGCCCCGTTCGGGGGGTCTGGGGGGACAGAGCGGTCTGGGCTGGAGGGACCTTAATATCATCTGGATCCACCCTCTGCACGGGCAGGGACACCTCCCACCAGCCCAGGTTGCTCCAAGCCCCATCCAACCTGCCCTTCAACACTGCCAGGGATGGGGCAGCCACAGCTTCCCTGGGCAACCTGGGCCAGGCTCTCACCACCCTCACACCAAAGAATTTCCTCCTCGTGTCCCACCTCAATCTCCCTCTTCCAGTTTTAATCCCTTCCCCCTTGTCCTCTCCCTCCCTGCCCTTGTCCCAAGCCCCTCCCCAGCTTTCCTGGAGCCCCTTCAGGCACTGGAAGGTGCTCTAAGGTCTCCCTGGAGCCTTCTCTTCTCCAGGCTGAACACCCCAACTCTCCCAGCCTGGCTCCAGAGCAGAGCTGCTCCAGCCCTTGGATCGTCTCTGTGGCCTCCTCTGCACTCACTCCAACAACTCCATGTCCTTCCTGTGTTGGGGGCTCCAAAACTGAACCCGGTCTCCAGGTGGGGTCCCATAAGAGCAAAGCAGAAAAGGGGACAATCCCCTCCCAGGTCCTGCTGGCCAGGCTGCTGGGGATGCAGCCCAGGACACAGTTGGATTCTGGCTGCAAGCACAGCCTGCCAGCTCATGTTGAGCTTCTCATCGACCAACACCCCCAGGTCCTTTTCCTCAAGGCTGTTCTCAACCCATTCTTCACCCAGCCTGTATTTGGGCTTGGGATTGCCATCACAGCCCCATGGTGGCCCCATCAGCCACACTTGCCAAACCACTGAGCCAGCACTGGTGGCAGGGGACACAAGGAGCTGTGCCCCACACCCCCAACAGCAGGTATCCTTGCTGCAGCAAGTTTTTGACCAAAATTCCTGTTTCCACCCGTGAAGTGGAGCTCGCAGTGCCACCCTCCTCAGAGGGGTGTTGAGGGGAGTCATTAACAGCCAGAGAAGCTCTTGGCTGCCCTGGTGCTGGAGGGTGTAGGAAAGGTCTGGAGGAGATGATGCTCAGAGCAGGGTTGGGCTAGCACACAGGAGAGAAAGCTTCAGGTCACGTCCAGAATAATAAGGAAAAACTATTTAATAGCTGCTCTAAAAAAAAACAAACACCCCATTAACTCAAATTATTTGGAACAAAAATCCCCCAACACATGGGCCAATGACTGGCAGCCAGGATGCTCACGAGCAAGGACTCACATGCTGGGGCAGCCGAACAAGGGCAGAAAAATCACATTTTGGGGGTGCCACAGGGCTGCTCCATTTTGGGTTTGGTGGGTTGGCTGCCCCCCCTGCCCTTTCAGAGCAGGACCTTGTGTTTCAGGGTTGGAGTGCTTCTCCCAGCACAAGCCAGCGTTGATCCAAAGCCAGGAGCTTCTGCCTGGATGCCAGGGCACTCCATGGGTTGGTGAACTGGGGTGAAGCCCAGCTCCCCTTCTTCTGGGGATGCCACCAGCCATCTGACCCACACCAGGAGCTACCAGAGCAAACTGGAGCTCACCACAACCACCAACATGTGGCCACCTTGTCCAGGTGGAGATGAGGGCAGGAGAAGGAGGGGGATCAGCTGGCAAAGTCCCCTGTGCTGCCTGCATTCCAGCTGGGACACGGTGCTCAGGAAAGTGGCTTTGTGCTGGCACCCAGGGGCCAGGCAGCTGGGAGCACTTTAGAAACAAGAGCCAGCAAAATCCAGCCCATGCTTGGCAGCCCTTTTAGAAGTTCTTGGAAGCCCAGTGTGAGGGCTGGCTCTGCTCCTCCATGTGCCACAGGAGGAGGCCAGAGGGGAGCAGCAGGGCTGGGTTATGGCTCCTTTCTCCTTCCCACTCTTTTAGGAGCTCTCTGGAGATTCTTGAGGACCACCATGTCCTATCACCTGTGCTCACAGGGAACCTCCTCCCAACCATGGACTTTCACATCCTGCATAACCTGCTATGAAAGAAGCAATTAATAAAGGCCAGCCCTACAGTCACCGTGTCCACGCAGCAAGTTGAACACAGGAGAGGTATTTCTGTGTGCCTAATAACTCCTCTGGCCCTGCAATAACCCCAGCAGCTCCTGGCAGCTGCAGTCCCTCTCCCTTACCCCAGGCTGGGTGGAAATGCCCTTATTGCCACATTTTAAGCATTTTACCAGCAAGGCTCCCAGGAGCTGGGTGCTGCATTAAGTGCTCACAGGCTGTGCTTGTAGCACACTTAAGGCTCACCACCAAGAGCCATAAAACATTTACATAGCCCCCAGCTTGGTCCAGCTGAGCTGCTGGGAGGCCTCTTGCTCCTTCCCAGCAGTGTCCTCACCCTCCAGCTCACCACCTCAGGGAGAAGAAAAGCTCTTCCTCAGTCCATGCAGAGGAGCTGCTCCAATTTTTAATTGGGTACAGACCTCTTGCTTCCACGGGCACAGCTCGGAGTCCCACATTGAGATCCACAGAGTGGCTCAGCTGCCTCTCTCCCCTTCTAAGTGTCCCCCAAACCTTGAGTGCTGCCTTTCTGATGCTCTTCTCCACCAACAGAGAACCTAGCAGGGTGCTCCCTCCCCCACCCAGCCCTTCTCATCAATGGCTGAAGCACTAAACTGCTACTTCACCTTTTATTTGCACCACATGCACAGGTTCAGCCCCACTTTGCTTCAGCTTTGCAGGTAGGTCAGAGTCCTGCAGCACCATTGCTCACCCATGTTAGGGAATTACCAGATGGCCATGGCAGTATTTGGCTTCCAGGAAAGCTGTGGACAAACAGGGGACAATATTCCACTGATAACCTCAGAAGTCTCGAAACATCTTAGCTTCACAAAGCCCCAGGTTGTTCCTGCAGAGCTGGTTGCTCCCCCATGTTTAGCAAGATCTGTGTTGCAGTCAGCACCTCCTTTTACAAAGAATAAAACCAGGCAATTTTCCAACCCTTCCTCCAACCTGCCCCAGTTCCCTCCCAGTCCTGCTTCTGCCTTCCCAAGCACTCTGCTCCCAGCTTGACACCCTCGGAAGCACAGGAGGGGTTTGCTCCCCCTTCCACCTCCTCTGCTGTTAAAGGAAACACCACATTGGACTTGATGTGAGACCAAACCCCTGGACCCTCAAATTAATTCCACTTCACAGCTTGGGATAATCACTGAAATTAGAGTGAGGCATTTTTTTCTCTTGGGCAGCACAGGCTGGACAGGATCCCTTACCTGCTAAGTTTGTCCCAAGGATTAGATAAGGATTTTAGGACATCGTTCCCTAAAATCCTTGATATTTTTTTTGCTACTCAAAGGCATGATCTTGCACGAGCAAAGATCCCATGTGCCCTTGGTGTTCTCAAGATGCTTCAATGATTTATCAGTGAACTCCCCTGTACCAGAGCACGAGTTTCCTACAGGCACCCACCCCGCAGCACCCAGGGCCCCCCGCTCATCCCCGTCTTCTTTACTGAAGTCATCCCAGCACAAGGCACTTCTACCTTCTCTGAGCTCTCTCTAAATACCTTTAACTATCTCAAAAGCAAATAAACAATGAGAAATATTGTTAATCTTAAGTCAGGGAGGCTGGTTACACCAACATATTTGACTTTCCAGGCGCTCACAGGACAAAGCAACTCGGCAGAGGGACATTCCCACTGCCAAGGTGCTGCAGCCCCCTCTGCTCAACTTTGCTGGCACCTCTGACCCACTTCGGGATGCAGCCAGACTCCAAGGGTGTCTGAGCCCTCACCTCCTTCATATTTTGCCTGGGAAAAGTCTTTACAGCAGATTTGCTAATAGAAAGTTGAAGGCTCAACCCAGCAGGGGACACCTTGCCCCTTCTCTCTGCCTCTCTCAGCAGTGAAATCTCTTTGTTCACATCCATGCATTTGCACTTGATGCAAATCAAACCCAACAGAAAACTACTTTTGCTTGTTCATTTCTTTGTTTACCCCCCCCTCCTCTCCTCTTCCTTCTCCCTGAACTTCTTTTCCTTCACAAACCAGCAGAAAGCCAGGTCTGTTAAAGGATTTACTGCCTTGGTAGAAAATCTGCTCCTCTGCGTTAGCAGAAAATCCTGCCACGTCTCCTAGAAAACAAAAAGGGGAACTAAAGGAAATCCCACTGGGATTATCTGGCTACCTCTAGTGTAACAAGGTTGAGATTAAGCTGCTTGTTTCACATGCTGCATTGCCTGGTTTTAATCCAATTTGGTTTGGGACACATGGAATAGCTGCTTTTCCATCCTCCAGGAAGCGCGCGCAGCCAGAGCCAAGCCAAGCCCTGGCAGGTCCCTCCTTGTGTGCACACACACGCACCAGGCTGGCCTCACTTCTTTGCTCCCACTTTTTTAGCACTCCCCTTTTGCCACCTGCAACGTTTCGGGTTATATTTGTTGAAATCTTACCTCTGAGTCACTGCAAACCAGGGGCTAAACATGCCGTGGGAGTGAAGCCCCCGTGGCGCAGGGAGCTAGCTGCCTCCTGACTCTGCAGAGCACTGCAGCCCCACGCTGGATCACTCCAGGGAGAGGGACATATGGAGAACAGCCCTTCCCTGGAAAGCTTTTCCAACTCCAGCTTCCCTTCCCAACCAGCTGCCCACGACACTGCACCTTTCATTGTGTTCCTGGCCTCAGGGGTTCCTGTCCAGCTGCCACCACAGCCAGCGCCGTCCCTCAGGCCTGGTTCTACAAGAATTCAAATCAGGAAAGGTGAACAGCCTGGAAAAAGATAGTAAAAAATACCTTGTGAAGAGCTGAGAGCAAAGCTTGGGCTGCAGGAGCCTTTACCTATTGCCTCAGATTTAGTACAGGAGCTGCCAAGGGGCCACCCTGCTCCACGATAACAAAATCTTCCCAGAGACAAGAGGCAGAAATAGCCACATGGTGGCTTCTTGCCTACAGCCAGAGAAACAGCTCAGCCTCTAACGACAGCTGCCCTGCATGGCTCAGACACACTGGTGGTTTGTTTTTTTTCCCTTCCTTCCATCCCCAGAATCTGCCCCTTTGACTCCAGACAGAGATGAGCAAATATTTAATTAACACGTTTGACCTTTTATCAGCCCTGGCTGCTGATGGCTTTCTGCAGGCAATTTAGGGGCTCCTTCCCAGAGCCTGCTGCAAAGCTGGGACTAGGAGAGTGTTGCAGGGTTCTTCACATCCCTGAAAAATCATCTTAAACACTGGGTTTGAAAACTGAGAGAACACTGAAGTGTCACCTTCCATGATTGTATTACTAGCATTTAAGTTTGGACCTTTTATTCCTTCAGGGCCGTATGAAGTAGAAAACAAGTCCTACCTAGACAATCAAAAGCCTTTTGATTCCTTTTCCTGAATGTGTTTAAAATTTTCCAAAATTCATGTGGGAAGAAGGGGATGGAGTTGACTGAGCATAAATGATGCCTCCAAATGGCTGAGAACAACCAGCTCATGGAGAGCAGCCTGTTCCTCCTGGTTTTAGCTGGTGTTACCAGAGACGTTCTCACCAGGTTACTCCTTCTACTAACCCTTTGTTCCTGATGATTGTCAAAATGCCAAAAAGTCTCATGTCAGTGAGTTTCTTTCCAGTTAAAAGGATGTCCCAGGTGCAGGGCCTGACTCTGCTCAACCCTTTCCTTCTCCCTCACCTGGTCAGAGCAGTGCAGGTCAGCGAGGTCTCATCAGTCACCAGAAGGTTCCCTAATTCCAGGCTGAAGCTCAGCGTGACTTGGAAATACTACAAAGCATGACAAGAAGCCTCACCTCATCTGGAGATGCTTGTTGATGGTTCACAAGATATGCAGGGCACACCCCTGAGATGTATTTTTCAAGTACAGCAGCACCAGTTCCATTTGGTAACTATGAACACTTTAATTTTACAGTATATAAAAATATAGCAACCAAATACTATACAGAAAAATATAAAGTTAAGCAGAGACCTTCTCAATCTCTTTTAAAGAGGTAAGACAAACAGGATCATGCTGTGCAAGCCTCAGACTTCAGAAAATAAAGTTGTTCTGGCAGTGTAAGTGGTGGCACACTCAGTCCCAACAGGATGGGTGCTGCTTCCCACAGCCAGAGGCAGGGATATGTTCCCAGCACAGGGGAACATGTAGCTCCCAACGTCCTTGCACGCTTGCTTTTGGTAAACACAAAATGAAACCCATCTCCTGTTTTATGATTTGGACTGGAGAGAGATGTCCTCACACCCCTCAGCATTATTCGTGGCCCAGGTGCTGGGAGCCTACCTGGCCAGCACAGGTCCCCTGGCCTCTGGTCCCACCCGGTGGGCTCAGGTGCATGTAGAGCAGCAGGGCTGCAGCACATCTGGACACAAGCACAGCTGGCTGTGAGCTGGCAGCCAGGAGTCAAGGAAGGCAAAGGGTCAGTGAAAGGGAGCTGAGGAAATCCATGAGTTTCCACCAGTTCCTCCAATGGGGGGAGGAACCACCTCCTGAAGAAAAGCAGCCAGCATTCCTTTCCAAGGGACCAGCTGTTTCATTGCTGGCTCTAAGGAAGGAGAACACTGTGGACTGCAGCAGCCAACAGCAGCAGCAACACCTCCTCCTCCTCACCTCTGCATCTC
Organism: Apus apus; assembly: GCF_020740795.1. Taxonomy (NCBI): domain Eukaryota; kingdom Metazoa; phylum Chordata; class Aves; order Apodiformes; family Apodidae; genus Apus; species Apus apus. The sequence goes on along the minus strand of NC_067292.1, from coordinate 18,804,921 downwards.
TACTTTCATTTCCCACAACCAAACTTGTCCAAGTTGGCTTGTGGGTGAAGCAGGGAAGAGAGAAAGGGACTGGGCAGAAAATTAAGGAATCACAGTGCAGGTTCCATGCTCATGGAAAAAAAGCCACAAAAGTTCTCTGCAGATTTTTCCAAGCCTGTTCTCTCCATGGCCACAAAACAGGGTCTGTCCTCATAGGGAGGAACTGCCAGCTGGTCCTGGACCTTCAAAAGGAACACAACAGCATGTTCTGGACAGCAGTGAACTTGCTTTTGCACCGAGTGCCAGCCATGCCAGCCAGATGCCAACAATGCCACCTTTCTGTCACCCAATAATCACAGCAGGACTTCAAGAGAAAGTGCAGTGGGAGTCTCAGGTCATCAAGTTCCTCTTCTTTTGTTGATTCACAGAAGAGATTTGCAAGTCCCTGTGTTGTATTCACACTGGACAAAAAAGAAGTGCAGCAATGCTGGCTGGAGACAATCCAAGAATTACTGCTGTGCTCAGGCAGCTTGTGGAGTCTGACTGAAGAAAATTGATCCAAGAAGAAATAAGGGCAGGCTTATAAAGGAGGATGGAGGAAGAAGGGGATTGCTGTAGGCACCAGCACGTCCCAGTTCCCACCTACTGCCAGAAAGGTGCTGCAGTGGTTCCTCCCTCCTGTGAGCAGCAAGTGCAGGGCAGCAGAGGCTGGGACAGAGAGGCTGTATGGGGTTCAGCAGCAGCAGATGTGGGAAGGCTCTGTGGCCAGCGTGGGGACCACTCTCACTGCCACTTGTAGATCTTCACCATCTTCTCAGTCAGTGTGGCCAGAAGGTGGGTTTGGTTCACTTCCAAAGGGCAGATGTCCAGCACGGGCAGGTCAGCCTGCAGCTTCTGCAGCAAGGAGCCACTGCCAGCATCCCATAGCTGTGGGACAGACAAGGTCAGAGCCTGCAAGAGTCTCCCCTCCCATCCAAAACAGAGCTTGCTCTCTCTAGAGAAAAGACTTGCCTCAGGTTACTTAGAGGACCCTTTGTCTACTTCCACACCCTGCCTGGATGGTCTCTAACAGACCAGGATGCCACCCTGACTGCCCCCTCCTCTGACCCCAGCTCATGAGCTCTCCTGCAGCCTGTTGTCCATCTCTGCATCCAAGCTGCTTCTGTATAGAGAGGACAACCCTCCTCCTGGCTTTCCCTGCTGCTCCCCAAGAGCCTGAATCCATCCCTCACCACATCAGCTACCCCTCCAAGTCCCCATGACACCAGTGTTCCACCTCAGTCATTGGAGCCTCCTTGTGTCAGTGTCCCCAGCTACATTCCTCTGGGGGACACCAGGGACTCCCTGCCTGAGTTCCTCTCCATGGACAAGGACAACAGGCCTTGCCTAACACTGACCCACCTTATCACAACCTGCACAGGGCACCGTGCCTGACAAGACCATTCCCACCAAAACCCCACAGATGCTGTGACTCTGAGAAGTCCTCTCTCCCAAACAAAACCCATACCAGGGCAGAATTAGATGCCTCATCCCCAGCACACACAAAGACACTGCCATCCTCCTCTGGGCTCTGGAAAATGGCATTCTTGGTCAGCAGCTTGCAGGTGGGCCCAGCACTGAAAGTCTGCACGGGGTTAGAAGAACACACCACGTCCTCAGAGGCCTCTGTCAGTGGGCTGCAGGTCAGCTCCATCATCACACAACGCACACAGGGGTTGTTTTTACCTGTGTGACAGACAGATAAAGGTGACCTGCTGCTGCTGAACCCAACAGCAGGGCAGAGCAGGAATGGGACCCTCTGTGCTGTTACATACTAGGCCTGTACGTGGCGAGGCAGTGGCGGGTGCTGATCTCTGTCTGAATATCAATGCATCCTCCAGGTTCCAGTGGCAGGTGATGGGGCCTGTAGGAATTGCCAGCTTTTTGTTCCCAAAAACAGGCTCCTTCCAAGGTCCCAGCTAATATTCCACCATAAGGCAGGGATGCTGAGGCCATCCGGGGCAGGTAGGACAGTGATACCATGGGGCACCTGGAGGGGTGATGGGCAAGAGTCAGTGCTGCCAGCTGCAGCCAGGAGGGTGTCCTCCCTCCCTGCTCCAGAGCTCCAGCCTCTCCAACCACATTGCAAAGAAAGGGCCTCACCAGGCTACAAAACTGCCCTTCCAACAAGGAAACCCAATGGGGTTTATCAAGAATAAATCAAATCCAACTTCACTACTGGGCCTTGTGTTTTAAAGCAGCACCAGGCAGCACAGATCTGATGTGTACAAAGCAGACTCCCTGGGTAGAAGAGATGGAAGTGCCAGTGCCTCACCCCTCTTTGCAATTGGTCCTTTCCAAATTAAATGTCCTTTCCCAGCCCCAAAGCAAAGCTGGTTCTCCTGTTGCTGCACCAGTGGGTCCATTTCTGACCTCTGTGTGCCTTAAAAAGGTGCAGGGGCCAAGCCCTCCTACTAAATTACACATATACCATGCAACCTTAGGAGAGACTTCTCACATCCCTGCTCAATTTGCATTCCTGAACAAGAGATTAACATAAACCAATTTAATCTACAACAACTGCTGCAATTTATGGAAGAAGCCACGCTGAGCTTTAATGAATATTAGCGAAGTTGAGAGAAATCTTTATGCCATACTTGGACTTTTGAGGGACTAGTTCCTGGACATGAGAGTTGGTGTCTCTCAAGTCATAGATCATGATAGAGCCATTGACCAGCCCAGCATAGATGTAGTTGGTATCATCAAGACACCAGCAGCAGCTCCAGACAGGACGGCCAGTGTTGTATGTCTGCACCACGGTGTTTGTTGCCAAGCTGCAGAAGAAAAACACAAGGGTTGGCCTGTTGCACAAACATCCACTGATGAGAAAAGAGCCTAATTGAGATGAGCAAAGCCAGCTTTTGAAAGTCTCAAGACAGGAACATCTCTCTTTAGACCAAATGCTGAATTACACAGAACATTAGGGGTTAGAAGGGACCTCTGAAGATCATTGAGTCCAACCCCCCTGCCAGGGCAGGAAAAACAAACAACTAGGACAGGTCACTCAGAAAGGCACCCAGACAGGTCTGGAAAGTCTCCAGAGAAGGAGACTCCACCACCTCTCTGGGCAGCCTGTCCCAGGGCTCTGTCACCCTCACAGGAAAGAAGTTCTTCCTCATGTTGAGGTGGAACTTCCTGGGCTCCAGTTTGAATCCATTGCCCCTCATCCTGTCACAGAACACAAATGACAAGAGGTTGTCCCTGCCTTCTTGATGCCCTCATGTATTGATAGACATTCATTAGATCCCCCCTCAGGCTTCTCCTCTTCAGACTAAACAGCCCCAGGTCTCTCAGCCTCTCCTCATAAGGCAGGTGTTCCAGTCCCTTCATCATCCTCCGAGCCCCCGTTAGACTCTCCCCAGTAGATCCCTGTCCCTCTGGAACTGGGGAGCCCAGAACTGACCACAACACTCCAAGTGAGGTCCCACCAGGGCCGAGTAGAGGGGGAGATTTAACTACTCCTTTATGCCAGATGTGAATCTGGAAAAATCCAGACAGAATCAGCACTTGGATATTGCCAAGTGATTTATAAATCTTCCAGGCTATTGCTTCCTTTTCCAGACTGATCTTTGGAGACTGGGAAAGGAAGTCTCAGAGCAGGGTCTCAGCTGCCTTACTGGAAAGGGAAAGCCAAGTTACTTCTCTGGAAACAATTAGAAGTGACTCCAGGGTAATTCTGTAATACCACATATTCCTGAGATGACAGGGCTCATCTCTTCAGATTACATCTCTCATTAATTATTTCCCCTCTTTTTTTTGCATGAGAAGAACAGTGCTTATGCCTCAAATGAAGCCAATAGTGCTAATTCTTTATAAATTCAATTTCTGGAAGGAAGAAGGGAGCACACAGAGAGGAGCAACCCAGGATAGCAGATGAAGCTGGTGTCAGATTAACAGGGTTTTCAACATCTGGTCAGCACTTGGAGAGCAGTGTCAGGCAGAAGACAACACTTCAGGTGATTCTGGATATCCTGCACAACACAGGAGTTGCTCCCTGGGGAAGGTGATTATGCTCACAACTCCAGAGAAGTAAGTGCTCCCAGGTAAGTATAAGGAGAACCACCACAATGATGGACCTGGCTAGGGAAAACTGACAAGAGAGTTTGACATCAGAACAGTGAGTAGTTCAAAACTAGTCTAGCAAACATTTCAACATGGCAACAGGAAAGCAACATTCTTCCCATTGTTTTGGTGGGATTAAGTTCTCCTCATTGCTTCATTCAGGGGAATGAATTGGGACTAATCACTCATGGAACACACATTCTGCCTAACCCTCCACTGACAAACAGACAGATGGGCATAAAGATGTTGCTGTAACTCTCTAAAAATCAATCAGCCAACAGTTTGGAAGCAGCTTAAGCCTGAGATTGTAGAGCAGCACAGAGAAGCCTGAAAATACACTCCTAGGCTGAAAATTCTACCAGGACGGGGCACGTTTTTTCCTCTCAACTTCTCCATGAGTCTCCAACGAGCTGCTAGCTCAAGGAAACCTGTGTTCCTCTAGCATGTGCTCAATATTGCTGTCTATGCACTTCATAACCCAGATGGATTCCATGCTCTGCAAGAAGCTGCAGAAGAAGTCAGAGAAGGAAAAGTTAGCAGAAGGAGGGAAGTGCTCAAGCCAAACACCCCTTGTTTCTGTTTTAGACCACATGAGTTCATAGAATTACAGAATCCCAGACTGGTTTGGGTTGGAAGGGACCTTAAAGATCATCTGGATCCAATCCCCTGCATGGGCAGGGACACCTCCCACCAGCCCAGGCTGCTCCAAGCCCCATCCAACATGCCCTTCAACACTGCCAGGGATGGGGCAGCCCTGGGCAACCTGGGCCAGGGTCTCACCACCCTCACACCAAAGAATTTCCTCCTCATGTCTCACCTAAATCTCCCCTCTTCCAGTTTTGAACCCTTCCCCCTTGTCCTCTCCCTCCCTGCCCTTGTCCAAAGTCCCTCCCCAGCTTTCCTGGAGGCCCCTGCTCCCCTTTCCCTGTAGTAACAGAAAACCAAGCAGACAGTACATTTCACATCTAGACACTATACTACCTTTGTCCTCAACATAACTTGGCCAACCTGTCCCGAATTACTTATTTTCCACTGAAATCTTCCATGGGAAAAGCATCACAGGCAGGTACCTCCATAACACCTCCCACCTAAAGCAAGTACAAACTTTCCCTCTGTTAGTTCCCACATTCAGGAAGAACATCCCCAGACCTAATCACATCTTCGCAGCACCTTTTGGAAAACACAACAACAAGTGCTGCGAGGCATTTTGAGCCAACAAAATCCAATCCAGTCCCTTGCACATGGCAAAACTCCCCTGGGACAGGGTTGCTTCCCCAACAGGGCTCACCTGGTGAGTTTAAGGGTGTTGTCCAGAGCAGCAGAGAGCAACAAACCATCCGCCCGGCTGCCGAACGCCAGCCCCCGGATCTGCTTGCTGTGGATGGGGATGTACTGGCTGCTCTTCAGGTTGGCCACACTCAGCATCTTCACACCACAACCTGGCACAGGAGGATAAAGGGAGGTTATCGTGGAGCACCATGAAACCTGGACCATGGGACAGAGTGTGACCTCAGCAGTTTCACTGATGATCCAAAGCGGGAGGGGTGGTGACACTCCAGAGGGCTGTGCTGCCATCCAATGTGACCTGGGCAGGCTGGAGAGCTGGGCAGAGAGGAACCTCATGAGGTTCAACAAGGGCAAGTGTAGGGTCCTGCACCTGGGGAGGAAGAACCCCAGGCACCAATATAGGTTAGGGGCGGACCTGCTGGAAAGCAGTTCTGAGGAGAAGGATCTGGGAGTCCTGGTAGAGAGGAAATGATCCATGAGCCAGGAATGAGCCCTTGTGGCCAAGAAGGCCAATGGGATCCTGAGGTGCGTAAGGAAGAGTGTGGCCAGGAGGTCAAGGGAGGTCATTCTGCCCCTCTACTCTGCCCTGGTGAAGCCACATCTGGAGAACTGGGACCAGTTCTGGGCTCCCCAGTTCAAGAGAGACAGGAAACTGCTGGAGGGAGTCCTGGGGAGGCTGACAAAGATGACTGGGGGGGTTGGAGCATCTCCCTGATGAGGGAAGGCTGAGGGAGCTGGGACTGTTCAGCCTGGAGAGGAGAAGGCTGAGGGGAGACCTTATTAACGACTACAGGTATCTCAGGGTGGGTGCAGGAAGATGGAGCCAGACTCTGCTCATTAGTGCCCAGGGACAGGACAAGGGGCAATGGGCACAAGCTGGAACATGGGAAGTGCCACTGAAATATGAGGAAAAACTTCTTTCCTGTGAGGGTGACAGAGCCCTGGGACAGGCTGCCCAGGGAGGTGGTGGAGTCCCCTTCTCTGGAGACTTTCCAAACCCCCCTGGATGCTGCCCTGTGGGATGTGCTCTGAGCAATCTTGCTCTACCAGAGGGTTTGGATTGATGATGTCCAGAGGTCCCTACCAACCCTGACAATTCTGTGCCAGAACCACAAGGTCTGCACTGAAGCCTGTGGTGGGAGGAGCACAGAAAAATTATTTGCTGTTCTGGATGAGAACTGCCACAAATCATTCTTTAGTTAAAACAGCACCAGGGCTAAATCCTTCAGGATCCCAGCCAGCAGGAGCAAACAGGCTATCGGTGTTACAATTCTTGTTACAAGAGCCTGCTGCTCTTTAGCCAGTTTATTCCCAGACATCCTTGCCTAGACAAAAACACACACAGCAGGATTACATGGCTGTTAAAGAGAACAAGTGTCACCACAAAGAATGCTAACAGGTGAACTTAACCTGTGTGCTACAAGAGTCCTCACAAAGCCTGCATTCAGAGATTCATTCCCTGGATCCAAAAGCCAGAAAAACAAGGCCAGTTGAATGCAGAAAACAATTCTGTTAGGCCTAGATAAAGCCTATTAATCTCCAAACCATTATCCAAATCAAAGTTGCGTCATTCAGAGAGCACTGAAGTACTTGGCAAATTAAAACTCTCTCAGACTCCCTAATGCTACATCCATTCCATTGGAAAAAGGAACTTGGATCTGGCCCAGACATCAGATCTCTTGGCCCTGGTCAGTGTGGCAAGGCTGCCCACAACCTCACCTCCTGCCTTGCTGTTTCCTCACTGGGAAGCCCTGCTCCTCTCATTCATATAAAAAGATTTTTATTTTTTGCTTTTAGTTTTTCTTCCTTTTTTTCGAATATTGACAAATCAGCTGCATGTGGATCAATGCACCTACAGTTTGGGGAGCTCAGCAGAAGTTACCCATGCCAGGGCCAGGATGAATGACAGAGTCTTATGAGCATTCCCAGCACACAAGGCACATGCAAAAAAGTCAAGTAAGAGAAGGATGGAGCAGGGAGCAAGTAGAAAACACATTTAACTTTCACCTCTGAACACCCAAATCTTGACTTGTTTAATTCTGGAGCCCCCAACATAAGAAGGACATGGAGTTGTTGGAGAGAGTCCAGAGGCCATGGAGATGATCCAAGGGCTGGAGCAGCTCTGCTCTGGAGACAGGCTGGGAGAGTTGGGGGTGTTCAGCCTGGAGAAGAGAAGGCTCCAGGGAGACCTTAGAGCACCTGCCAGGGCCTGAAGGGGCTCCAGGAAAGCTGGGGAGGGACTTGGGACAAGGGCAGGGAGGGAGAGGACAAGGGGGAAGGGATGAAAACTGGAAGAGGGGAGATTTAGGTGAGACATGAGGAGGAAATTCTTTGGTGTGAGGGTGGTGAGAGCCTGGCCCAGGTTGCCCAGGAAAGCTGTGGCTGCCCCATCCCTGGCAGTGTTGAAGGGCAGGTTGGATGGGGCTTGGAGCAACCTGGGCTGGTGGGAGGTGTCCCTGCCCATGCAGGGGGTTGGAACTGGATGGTCTTTAAGGTCCTTTCCAACCCAAACCAGTCTATGATTCTATGAATTACCAGGAATAAAAGTAGACTGTGGAGAAGGCTGTGACACCACCAGACAGCTCAGGGAGTCACAGAATGCCATCACCCTGCAGTTCCCAGTCTGAGACACCAGAAAAACCTTTTCCAAGTGGTACTTGCGCTGGCTCTGGCTGGAGGGGAGGCTGCTGGGGAGGCAGGAGCGGGAGCTGCCAGGCTGCTGGGAACCACTCCCATTGTGCTGGGCCACCAGGGCCTTCAGCTCCTGCAAAGAAAAAGACCCAAAGAGCTTTAGAATGTCACCAGTGATGTAACCTGCAGTGCTCTCTGTTCCAGATGCTCCAACTGTCCTTGTTCTTAAATGAAAAGGGAGAATACAGTCCAATTTCCACATTGTTCCTGAAATGCTGGGTATCCAAGACCACTGACTATGACAGTGGGCAAGAAAAACACTCAAAATGCTTTGCAAGTTCTGGCAGAATGAATTCAAGGTCTGTTATTGTATGTATTGGACCCTGTGGGAGAGGGGACTCTTGGGAAGCACATAAAAGCCAGTAACAATTATTACCAGATCAATGCTATTTAGAAGAGAATGAACTGCCAAGTATTACATGCAGCTAAACCACAAGAGAGAGTCAATTAGAACCATTTTCCAGAATTTCCAGAATACCCCATAAAAAAATAAAAGCCCAAGTTTCACCATAAAGGGCATTGCAGGAAACAAGTCAGTCTATTTAATGAAGATGACCCTGTTCTTGTAAACCCTGGGCAGCAAATTCCAGGAAGGACACAACTCTCAACAGCTCCAAATCCCTGTTTCCCACCAGCTCACTCCACCCCCCCACCCCAACTGATGGATGCTCAAGGGTGCTCAGCAGAGACATGGCCAAGGACAGCAGTGAGATATTCCTAGAATTCCTCTTTCCACAGAGCTCACTAGGGGTGAGGTGGGTATGCCAGGGGCACTGGCACATTGTGAGTTAACTATAAATATCCCCCCTAAAAGCATGTGTGACCAATCCAGAAGCAAACCCAGATGGCTACAGAACCCCAGGGATATTAGAGAGGTTTTATATATTAAAAAAAATTGCAACTTGCTTTCTGCTGTCTGAGCAACAAAGATTATGCTTCAAATACTAGGTAATTTTGCAAGAATGAAGGGCCACAAGAGGGATGTTATGAGTAGGTGAGTAGATTGACCCAGTCACCAGCACTTGACTTGTGTCTAAGCAAAGGCAGCAGTTCTCTCTAAGAGAATCAAAGATGAAGATCAAAGACCAAGCTCTACATGAATCATTATCATCACGACCTGTAACTTCTGGAAGCTGCTCAAGAGGAGAGCAATTCTGGTATTTTACAGAGGTCTGATCTGTTATGAATCAAGCTCATTGCAAAGTTCCCAGGGGAATAAAAATCAAAGGTGTCCCTGCCCATGCAGGGGGGTTGGATCTAGATGATCTTTAAAGTCCCTTCCAACCCAAACCAGTCTGGGATTCTGAGATTCTCTGAGAAGAGGAGAGAACAGTGAATAGGAAAGGAAAACCACCAGCTACAACGAACTCAGCACAGAACTTTGGAGTTTCAGGTTACAATCTTAATAGCTGATCTGAGGCTTCGAAGACAACTGGCATTCTGGGCTGTCAGGGTGGCTGTGCTCTGACAGATCTCCACCAGGAGCTGTGCCTGCTGCCCTGCACAACACTGCTTGGCAATTAACAGAGATCAATATTAATTGCACGTCCCCCAGCTGTGGTGCAGCACTCCAGGCATTTCACTTCCCACCCCCTTTTAGCTCTGGTGCAAATTCAAAGGGGGACACAGTGTTTTATAGGATATAAGAGCTGAAGGAAACATCAGCTTTTTACTTCTAGCTCTTCCCCAGACATCAATTGGGATGTGAACACAGAGACGAAAGATATTTAGGCAGTAAAAATGTTGTTAGCCTAAAATTTTTCTAAAGGTGTTAGGTTCACAAATTGGTATGGGCAGTTTGCCATCCATTTCTTTCGGGATGGTCTGATAATCCTACAGCCAGCAACATAAACTGACCTCTGCAAAGCTTACAATTCCACTTGCTTTCTTCTCCACAGCACCATTCCAGCTCCTGTCACTTCCCTGCTTCACACACAATCAAAGCAACTGTTTTCCCACTTGAAAAAAAGTAAAATTTCCTACCCCAAGTGACCAGTGGTGTTAATGCCAGAAGCCAGAGATGGGTTGCTTATTGACAGCCAATTTATTGAGGCTTCTGGCACATTCAGGAGGAGTAATGCAGTAGCTCTCATCCAATTCCCAAGTTCTTTGTGCTCAGAAAGGGAAATCTTTTGGGAAAAGTGAGGTTTCAGTAGCACTGCTTCCAAAATTCAAGCCTGAGCCTGCCATGCAGTGTGCAGCATACAGGTTGACATCCAGAAACAACACTGTGCAGGGCTTTCTTCCAGAGTTTTAGTTAGCTCCCCAACTACCTTCCCTCCCCTCAAGTTACTTTCCTTACCTATTTTCATCTAGTTGAGACTTTAAAAACCTTCCCCTTTTCTAGCCTCAGTCCTCTTAGATACTCCCAAGTGCAACAGACAGGATTGTTAGTGGACAAGAGCAGGGGGAAAATGCAGACAAACCTAAAAAGGTCCTAACCAGTGACATGACTGCTGATGAAGCAGAGCTCTCCAGCACATTAGAACAAAAAAGGTTCACACAATGACTTCCAGGAAAGGAAACCAATGGCATTTGCTTTCTGTAAGGCTGGAGACACCAAGGTTTGCATGCAAGCAATCAACATCACAAGTATTCCTGAATAAAGTTCTGTGCACCTGAACTTTGCCATCCCAACTGTCCCTCTGAGGGTCCAGACATTCCACACGTTGCTTTTGGAATCCCACAGCACTTTGTTTCCTAAATTGACTTAAGCTTTTGTATGCCAATTAAACATGCTTTCTTGTGTTTTCTGAAGTCACCCAACTGAGGTTTCTTCCAACTTCAATACCAATAGTTGCTTTACTAGTTGACCTCTCCTAAGACAAGGACCTTGTTAGGTACATACTCAGAATATAACCAGACTTATTCCAGACTTCCTGCTGATTTTCTGCTCCCCAGCAAATTGTTTTACTTCCAGTTTATTCACAGTATAAACAAGCACCTTAAAAGTGCTTCCAGCATTCACATCAACCATTACAGGACAGTGATGAATGCAGTTTAAATACTGAAACACAGCTCAGAGAACACAGGGCACTTAATCTTTATAACACATGACTTCAATTAGACTGAACCCTCTATCATTTAACACCAAGAGAACTGCAGGATGATGTTATCAACCTGCACTTTTATCTTAATTTACATTTTCTTTAAGCCAAAGTTTCAAGTGGACCAATTTTCTTATTAGCTCTGATCAGCTTCATGCAGGAATTTAGGCAAGCAATTTATAAAGCCTTATCTTACATCACATGGGAAGACTTCATCTAAGAGGATGTTGCTTAGTGTACAGACATGAATAGCCGAGGCTCTAAAAAAGTCCAGAAATATGAAATTGAGTTACTAGACAGCAAGAGATTAAATATCATCTAATTCACACATCACCAAAAAATAGTAAACTGGCTGTGAAATAGGCTATTGGAAAACCTAACACCAGTGGCACAGGCCAGATCATTCACAGTTGGAAGCACCAGCAAGGTCCATAATTTATAGGAATCCTGCAAAAGCAACTGTGAGGGGTTTACAAGATACCACAGTGTTGCAGGAGCCATTTAGCAACCTCTCAGCAGTTTAGGGGACAGATGAGATTCTCAGCAGCTGCCCCACCCATACACACCCTGTTCCTACTGAGAGATCTCATGGCTCTCCACAAGGTGCTTGGGTAGAAGGTTGACTGACCTTCACCAAAAAATTAGGTGGGTTTTGGTTGTTTTCTTTGGTTTTTGCAGACAGCCATACCTCTTCACCAACCACTTTTGAAAGGCTCCTGACTAACTAGTGAGAACAGGTCCCATTACAGGTTTACTATTGACATTTTCCAATCTTCTTTTGATGGAGTTAAGGAAAAGATGAAGAGAATAAGTTTGGTGCTGTATGACCAGGCCTTGCCAGGCACCACCTGAGGAGCAACCTGCAACATCAGCAGCCAAAAACCCCTCTGCTGCTAAGCTGTACTTGCAACTTTGGAGTCTTAGAAGGACAAAAAAAACAAGGTCAGTGTTATGTAGTAAACATGAATACACCGGCCCGGGATGTTTGGGATACTCCTGCTGATTCACTAGTTTATTAAACCTTGCTGCTTATGGAAACTGGAAGTCTGTCTTCTGTCCTCTAAAGGACCATGCAAAAGACAGGTTGAAGAGCAAGGGAACCCCCAGTGAGTGGTGAGACTCACCTGAACTTGCCTGCGGAGTTTGCTGCATTCATCTGTCAAAACCTGCAGCTGGAGACGGCTCTGGGCAGACTCCAGCTCTGCCTGTCTCCTCAGCATCTGCTCCTTTTCCAGAGAGCTGCAGGGAGGACAGGAAAGCAAAGCTTAGCTTAGGAGCTCCCTAGGATCCTTCTCTAGCTTGTCGACTCCTATCACCAGACTTCACCCCAACACAGATCCTATTTATAGAATCACAGACTGGTTTGGGTTGGAAGGACCTTCAAGATCATCTAGATCCAACCCCCTGCATGGGCAGGGACACCTCCCACCAGCCCAGGTTGCTCCAAGCCCCATCCAACCTGCCCTTCAACACTGCCAGGGATGGGGCAGCCACAGCTTCCCTGGGCAAGCTGGGCCAGGGTCTCACCATCCTCACACCAAAGAATTTCCTCCTCATGCCCAACCTAAATCTCCCTCTTCTGGTTTTAATCCACTCCCCCTTGCCCTCTCCCTCCCTGCCCTTGTCCCAAGCCCCTCCCCAGCTTTCCTGGAGCCCCTTCAGGCCCTGGAAGGTGCTCTAAGGTCTCCCTGGAGCCTTCTCTTCTCCAGGCTGAACACCACAACTCTCCCAGCCTGGCTCCAGAGCAGAGCTGCTCCAGCCCTTGGATCATCTCCTATGGGCTCTCTCAAACAACTCCATGTCCTTCTTAAGCTCTAGCTTGGCTAAGTACCTCCTAAATATACAGCCCTAGCCTTGCATGTTCACCAAGCACTGAATTCTTCCATTCCCTTCCAGTATCCTCACATAATTCTTTTTTTGCTGCAGAAGAATCATTTGAGACACTGGCCCAGGTTGCCCAGGGAAGCTGTGGCTGCCCTCCTAAAGGTATAGTTCAAACACCACCAGGCAGTGACAGTCCAGACAGAAGAGATATTTTCCCTTCATGACAGCTGCACCTTAATAATTTCTGATTAATAATTATCAGGATAGTGAGGTTTCTTTGGAAGATTGCATTGAAAGAACAGCAGTACAGTCAGAGGTATGTGAAGGCCCCAGTTAAATTCTATTAACTACAAGATTCAGAACTCGGATGCCCACAGCCTTTTAATTTCAGAATAGTATCTGTGACAGCATCTTACTGAAATTATTCCCCATTTTCACACCTGCTTTTCCTTTCTTTCAATAAAAAGTCTCCATTTCAGTTGGAGGGGTAGTAATGCTTGCTGACCTTTTGTAAGCAAAGCTACATGAAGAGTCTGATAAAGCAAGACAGAAAGTGATTCACACAAGAGATTACTCTGTTTAATGCATGCAGGAAAATGGCAGGAAATGTCAGCTACTCACCCCCCTGCATTTCTAACTACAACTTTCCTCTTCCCATCTCATAATGAATTAGTGATCTACAGCTTTTTGGCACCAACTCTGCATGTCCTCCCATGCTGACACTTCAGGCCACAGCACAAGATGCTTTTGTTGTTTCAGTGAGCAAACTCAAGAATTCCATTTCCAAAAGAAACTCCTCCTTCCAGGTGAGACATGTGCAACCCAGCAAAGCTTTGCTAAGCCAGCCACACTCATGGTAACACCCAAGGGAATGCAGGAATTGCTTTAGACAACCCAGGAAATTAAAACTCAAAGGCAAAGCCAGGCTGCAGTGGTATCTGCTCATGGAGCCTCTACCTTTTCATGCGTTCCTGTTCACTGGTGTCCACAGCTTTCAGGGTACGAGCGTAGAGGACCACGATGTCAGAACGTTTTGCCTTCTTATTGCACTGAAACCCAAGACAAGTTCAGTTAGTCTGCAAGAATTTAACTCCCCATCCCCACAGCTTCAAAGGGAGGGCTTGTCTACTTAGAATCATCAAGGTTGGAAAAGACCTTCAAGATCATCAAGTCCAACCATCTGCCCTACAACCCCCAACCACTAAACCATCTCCCTCAGCACCACATCCACCTGTTCATTGAACACCTCCAGGGATGGTGCCTCCACCACCTCCCAGGGCCTCTTCCAAGGCCTCACCACTCTCTCAAGGAAGAAATTTTTCCTAATATCCAGCCTGAACCTCCCATGGAGCAACTTGACCCCATTTCCTCTTGTCCTATCACTGGTCACTAGGGAGAAGAGCCCAACACCCAGCTCACCACAACCTCCTCTCAGGCAGTTGCAGAGAGCAACGAGGTCTCCTCTCAGCCTCCTCTTCTCCAGGCTGAACAGCCCCAGCTCCCACAGCCTCTCCTCATCAGACCAATTTTCCAGACCCCAAATCAGCCTAGTTGCCCTACTCTGCACCTTCTCCAGCACCTCCATGTCCTTCCCTTGTGTTGAAAACACCGAGACTGGCTGCTTGGCCAACAGACAAGGATTTGGGAACCCCTGACTATGTTCCCAGCTCTCACTGACATACTCCATTCCTTAGATCACATTCTATGGGCCCAAATCCATGAAGCCATTCCAGTGCCAGTATGAACACTGGCACCCCAGTGATTTCAGTGACACACAGCCAGGTATCTCAATGATTTTGTGTCTGGCTGTGATCATTTAGTTCTTCAGATTCACCTTAAAAAAAAAAAAGGGATAATACCTCCCTGAGTTTGGACTTGGAAGAAATGATGACATCTGCAAGCTTTGCAAAAAAAAAGGGAGATTTAGGTGAGACATGAGGAGGAAATTCTTCCCTGTGAGGGTGGTGAGACCCTGGCCCGGGATGCCCAGGGAAGCTGTGGCTGCCCCATCCCTGGCAGTGTTGAAGGGCAGGTTGGATGGGGCTTGGAGCAACCTGGGCTGGTGGGAGGTGTCCCTGCCCATGCAGGGGGTTGGAACCAGATGATCCTTAAGGTCCCTTCCAACCCAAACCAGTCTGGGATGCTACACTTTGTTGATCAGAAAAGAGGCAGTGAATGCTCAGCTCAAGTAACGTCTGCTGAACACTGATTACTACATGCACTTAAAATGCAGACTTCTCTATAATTTAGTAGCACAAAGATCTCACAGGCAAGAGTTTCAGCTCAGACAACCCCTCCCTTCATAAAGAGCTGCCTTGCAGAGCACTAAGTGGCCAAGACAGCTTCCTGGCAGCCAGCAGCTGTCACCAGCAGGATCAGGAATGCTGCAATTTCACAGGAACTTGCACTCAAGGCACTTAGTGTAGAGAGCAGCACCCACAGCAGCTCTGGCTGTTCAATCAGAGAACACCCAGTCACAGAGCACAGGGACTGAGAACGGAGGGAAGATGATTGAGCTGCAAGGTTCTCTCCAGAACAAAAAGTTCTCTCAAGAAATCCTCAGTAACTGCATCACTGGGAGAAAAAACAGGAGCAAGCAGCCCTTAGGAGCTGTTAGGGTTCAAAAAGAGAGCAGTCACTGAATTCCAAAGAGTAAAGATGCCAGGAAAGTCTCTAAGAATTCTGTCTGAAGTGGGTGAAGAAAAGCTTACACAGAACTGAGAGATATAAGAAGAAGGTTTGGGCCTTTGCTATGGCAACAGGGGGTCCTGAGGTTTAATCATATCAACAGGAAGTCCCTTCTTGAGGGGAGGGGATCCTGCACAAAGCTCTCTAATTCCTCATGGAAGTTCTCAAAATGAGAAAGCCAAAAGAAATCCTGGGCTTCCAGCCCCTGACTTGGAAAGCTGCAGAACTTAATCCTCTTTACAAGATACTCGTTGACCTATTTTTTTGTCAACATTCCCTTCTGGAGAAAAGGAGGAGGGAATGGAAGAACATCAGAGACAAGTGTAGGTCTAATTGAAAAGGATCAGTGTTGCCTGTGGAAACACAGCTGAAAAGAACACCTTAAAAAGCTCCTCTGCCTCTTGGAAACAGAGGATGCAGCTTGTTTGTTTGTTCTCTGCAAGACACCTGAATTTCCTGGTTCCCTTAAAGGCTGCAAAAGCAGATGAAGTTCAAAACAGAAGATTAACCAACTGAGAACAGTTCTCAAACACATTTCTTGTCCAATAACATATTCTTTATGCTTAATTAAGTCCTTCTAGGAATCTGTCTGCCATTCCCACACTCCAGGACCACCGTGTGGTGAAACCAATTACAGGTTTAACACTTGAACTCTCAAACTTTTGAGCTGCTACTCACAAATGCTCTACTTCAGGGAGAAAACCCAAGCCAGAATCCTCCCTTTCCAGCACTGCTAGTCCTTTCTGGCCTAGTTATATCAAAATAATGGTGATTTTTGTTATTTCTGACAGCAGGCACAGGTGGGTTCTCAACACAGCAAGCACAGAATCACAGAATCCTAGGGGTTGGAAGGGACCTGGAAAGACCATCCAGTCCAACCCCCTGCCAGAGCAGGGTCACCCAGAGCACATCACACAGGAACGTGTCCAGGGGGGTTTGAATGTCTCCAGAGAAGGAGACTCCACAGCCTCTCTGGGCAGCCTGTCCCAGGGCTCTGTCACTTTCACAGGAAAGAAGTTTTTTCTGATGTTTACGTGGAACCTCCTCTGTTCCAGTTTGCACCCACTGCCCCTTGTCCTATCACTGGACATCACTGAACAAAGCCTGGCTCCATCCTCCTGACACTGCCCTTAACATATTTGTAAACATTGATGTGGTCACCCCTCAGTCTCCTCCAAGCTCAAGAGACCCAGCTCCCTCAGCCTTTCCTCACCAGGGAGATGTTCCACTCCACTCTCTCTGTGGCTCTGTCCTGGACTCTTTCCAGCAGTTCCCTGTCCTGCTGAACTGAGGGGCCCAGAACTGGACGCAATATTCCAGATGCAGCCTCACCAAGGCAGAACAGAGGGGGAGGAGAACCTCCCTTGACCTACTAACCACCCCCTTTCTAATCTACCCCAGGATGCCATTGGCCTTCTTGGCTACAAGGGCACATTGCTGGTCATGGTCATCCTCCTGTCCACCAGGACCCCCAGGCCCCTTTCTCCTTCACTGCTCTCCAGCAGGTCAGCCCCCAACCTGTACTGGCACATGGGGTTGTTATTCCCCAGATGCAAGACTCTGCACTTGCCCGTGTTGAATTTCATCCAGTTTCTCCCCACCGAACTCTCCAGCCTGCCCAGGTCTCACTGCATGACAGCACAGCCTTCTGGTGTGTCAGCTGTACCAGCTGCAGTGCTCAGGCCTGCAGCAGAGGTCACCCCAGAGCAGAGTGCTTCCCGGTGCATGGAAATGTCCCTTTTACCTGGGGGCACTTCCCTGCCTGTCCCTTGAGCCACCTGTCGATGCAGGTGTACCCAAAGAGGTGCCCACACCGCAGTGCTGACAGTCGGTGGGCACCAGCGTTGGTCCACTGCTCAAAGCAGATGGCACAGGTGTCCCCTTCCTCCTCGTCCGCCGGCGCAGCGGGAACTGACGGTTCCACTTGCCTCACTGGAGTCCTCTGGGATTAAAAACATAAAGAAATAACTTGAGACAAAAGCAGCATTTACCATCATTCATCTGTCTGCAAAAGCATTTAGGTCGTCTTACCTGCTTTGGTTGGACCTGAGCTTCTTCAGCTTCATGACTTCCATGTTCAGCAGAAGCTCGAGACAAAGCTTGAGGTGGCTCTGCTTGGACCTGAGTGGAATCTAGAGAGAGCATTGCTTAAATTAACTGGTACATAATGGGGGAGAAACTCTCCTGACTTGATCTAAAACCATCAGGAACAAGGCAAGCAGTGCAACAGCAGCACAGGTTACACACAGAGCTTCAGATCAAGGTGCTGGAGGTCAGTGTGTGTGTGCAAACCCTTCTCCTCACCAATGGTGAATGCTGAATGATTCCATGCTTTCCTGGACAGAAAGCAGCAGGATTGCAGCACTTTCAGTGAGAAAGTAGAGGTCTTCAAAAGACAGCAATTGTAATCAGGATTTTCTGACCTGCTGGCAACAAACACATCTGTGTACAGGGCTGTAGCTGGCTGATTTAAGGATACAACCCTGCATCATGATACCAGGAGAAAGGCACCACTATGAAGTTGTCTTGCCAAGTGACCTGAGCATGCATATTTCATCTGCCAAGAAAGCATCTCCCATGTGTTCTGTCCCTTCCCCCTGACTCCAGCAGCTTTCCAGCTGGTAGTTACCTGAACTATCCATTCTGCTGGGCCATATGTTTTGTGGTGGGCCCCTGTTAGCCCTGCTGGTGAAGCATGGGCACAGAAATGCTACATTTGGATTACAGGAGCAGAAATCACTGTCTCTCTCACTCCTGATGAAACAGAAGTGTTATGAGTCACATTTATTACTCCAGGCAGATATTCTCACTCCAGTAGAGAGGTACCACCTAACCCTGGATAAGGTCAGTAAAGTTTTCAGCCTCTGGGCTTATAAAAGAAAAGAACAAAAGGAAAAAAAAAGAGAAGGGAATTCCAGAAAACCCAATAGGGAACATATGCTCACACAACATTAGACAGCACTTAACAGCTTCAGCTCCTGACACGTGTCAGACTAGCTCAGAGCAAGCAGAATGGATCTGTTGAGAAGGCACCTCAAAGAGGCACCCTCAGAAAAACGTGTCAAGGTGGGCTGGCCAAGCCAAAACAAAGCTATGGGCAGAAAGTGAAGCATAAGGACATTCCTTAGAGGCTGAAGTAAAAAGGAAAACCTTGTTCTCACACTCTTTGGGCATCACTAACCTGGACTAGCAAGTTAATAATTTGCCACTCTTACATAAACTGCATGTGTTCATCACAACCCATGTCACAGCAGCCTGTGAACATGAGGCTGGATAAAGGACTGTGAGCCAGGAAAGGCCAAGGAAGGAAAGAGACAACCAAAAATCCCACTGTCCTAAGCATCTCCAGCTCCTCAGCCAAGTGTCACAGGAATGACAACTCTAAGGTGAAGCAGACTGGAATCACAGATAGTTCAAAAACACTGAAAGGGATCCTTCTCGGCAAACTGGAAGCACTGCTGAGCTCCAGAGGTGTGGCAGGAAGTCTTCAATAATCCTCCTTGAAAACATACAACAGAGGAAGTGTTCTAAGGGCTCATCTCTAAACTTGAAGTTATTCTCAACATTTCCAGGACTATTTACAAGGAGCAGCCTGCAAACCCAAAAAGATTGTACTTAACAGTACACAGCAATCACCCATTGCTGCTCCTGCTCTTAGGACCTGCTTGCCAGCAAGCCTTGTGGTAGCAACTTGCTTCCCTCAGCTGTGGGCACAATGATCTCTCAGCACCATCTGGTGTGAAGCTCGACAGGATTTCCCTGCTGGATTTTGAAGCAGCAAAATGAGTTTCTGAAATAAGTCTTTACACAGTTTCCATCTAGCACAAACCTTCTGAGCTGGCTGCTGGAGGTGTCTCCTGGGCTGATGGCATCAGTGGTGCTGCAACCTCCACCACATCCTCCTCCTCCTCCTCAGAAGTGCTGCTGTCAGAGTCACTCACTTCTATGGTTTCACCTGAGCTGTGCTCCTGGCTGTCCTGCACACCATGGGAGGGCTCCAGATGTGGAGCTGGTCCTGTGGTTGGCTCCTGGGTCCTGCTCAGGTGGAAGTAGCTGTCCAATGCTGCCCTGAGTCCAGGAAAGAAATAAAAATCACAAGTTACTTCAGGGAAACTAAAGACTGTGTGTTTGTCCACACTTGTTTGTGTTAAAACTCCTAGGCTGACTGCAACAGGAAGGTGTTAGAGCAACCAAGACAGACCTTCTCTGGTAAGAGGGGCCATTCTCTGTTACCACCTGCTTTCTGAACAACCAGCATGTTATAATCTGCTCAGCTCAAAGAAAATCTCCTTCTTACAACAATGATACAGTCTTATTTGGGGGTGAGGTGGTGGTGGGGTTGGACCCTGCTCATGCAGGGGGGTTGGATCTAGATGACCCGTAAGATCCCTTCCAACCCAAACCGGTCTGGGATGCTATGATGATTCACTAACAGTCCAAGAAACTCCTAATTGGTAGCTCCAACCCTAACTCAGGCCTGGTTCCCAAAGCCAGCAGATGCACAAAGCCTGGATCAGTCTCATTCCATCAACCACGTTGTGTCCAGCCTTTCTACTTTCCTTCTTCTTTTTCTACTGGATAGAAACATCCTCCCCTCTCCCCCCTCATCAGTTCAGCTATCATCTCTATTATCCTTCACATTCAATACAGAAGTTTGTCAGGTTGCCTTCCAGCTCAGGGAACTCCAGTGACCTTCACACACAACCCAAAGGCAAACAATACAGCTTGTTTAATCATCTGAGAGAAGACGAGCTCTTGGTCTTGCTGAATTGAAAGGCAATGCTGCAGTTAATTAGAATTTCACCCTTGGCATTTACAAAAGCTACAAAAATAAGACAAAAACCAAACAAACCAGAGATGGGGATTTCTTTCTGGCTGGAGAGCATCCCCACTCACCATCCTTTAAACCCATCACAAATTATATTAAATACAGAATGGTTACTTTCTTTGCCTGAAGGTAGCAAGAAAAACAAAACCAAAACACTATAGAAAAATAGTTGTGAAAGTTTCTGCAACAATTGTCGCCAGAAAACTTAATCAGGCAATCCTCAAATCAAAGGTGAAATGCAAAACAGAGCTGAAGCTTCACTGAGCTAAATGCTGGCTGGAACTGCCAGGAGTCAGGAGCACCAACAGGAACCTGGCAGAGCAGAGGGAACAGAGCAAGCTGAAGCTCTGGAAGCAGGATGGGAATCATAGAAAGGCTCAGAAGTCAGCAAACAGCACCACTGCCAACCTAAGAAACAGGGGGGATTCACTTCACAGGAGCAAAGATCCTACCAGAAGAGATCAGCAAGCACTGTGCCATTATTGAGCTTAAACAATACATGAGCTGCCCAGAATTTGGCCACAGCCACTCCCCTGGATGGAGCTGGTGTGAACTTTGGGGTTGTTCTCTTCTGGGGCAGGAGTTAGATTTGGTGATCCAGACTGTTTGAGGAGGTGGTTGAGCCACCATCTCTGGAGACATCTAAAACAGACAGATGTGGTGCCAGGGGGCAGGGTTTAGTGGTGGATGTGGCAGAGTTAGGGTAGTGGTTGGACTCAATGATCTTGAAGGTCTTTTCCAGCCAGAGTGATACTGAGCTGGGTTCTGTCCAGCAGGGAGCACAGCAGCCTCACACTGCCACCAGAGTCAGTAAGAGTGCAGTGCAGCTCCCAGTTCATTCCTGCTTTACCTGGCACTGACTGTCCTCTGGGAACCTCCGAGCCTCTGCTGCCGGCGAGCTCTCTGGACGCGGGGACGCTGCGGGGCCTGCAGGGGGGGCCGGGGCTGGTCAAACAGCCTCTGCAATCCCATGGGAGCTGGGGCAGGACTCCGCGGAGGGTCAGGCTCAGCAGATACTTCCCTAGTGGCACCAGCACTTGGAATGACAACAGCATCATCAGCAGGAAGAGCTAGAAGGCTGCCTCCTCCTTCCCCGAGCAGCAGAGGGCGGGAGGACAGGGCGGGGTGACCCGAGGGCTCTGCAGGGAGGGTCCTCAGGATCTCCACAGAGTAACCACCCACCGGCTGCAGATCAACTTCCATCTCTTCTTGAGCCATCTCTGCAAAGAGGTGAAGAAAACCAGTATTTATTTGCAAGTCTGTGCCCTGCTTCTAGCCTGGTGGTGGCAAGAATTGGGTGCAATGACTACAAAAAGTCTTTAGAAGCCAGACTGGAGGGACGAGTAGTCCTTTTGCCCTGGAGATGCAGCAGAGCTGAACTGCCTCAGGTCCACGAGCTGGCAGAGCAGGCAGCACCCTCCTGAGTCCTGGACTCAAAACCTTTGGCTCAACAGCAGCTACCAGCAGGGGCACATGGCAACAGCAGCCTTGGGATGAATAGGGAAAGCCAGGGATTTCTTGCTGGCGTTATTAACTTAAATTCATGTGGATCTGAGAGCAGCCCTGAGGAAAAGGACTTGGGGGTGTTGGGTGAGGAGAAGCTCACCATGAGCTGGCACCATGTGCTGGAGCCCAGAAACCACCCGTGTCCTGGCCTGTGTCACCAGCAGCGTGACCAACAGGGCCTGGGAGGGGATTGTCCCCTCTGCTCTGGTGAGACTGCCCTGCAGGGCTGGAGCCAGTTCTGGAGCCCCAACACAAGAAGGACATGGAGCAAGTCCAGAGGCCATTGGAGATGCTCCAAAGGCTGGAGCAGCTCTGCTCTGGAGACAGGCTGGGAGAGTTGGGGTGTTCAGCCTGGAGAAGAGAAGGTTCCAGGGAGATCTTAGAGCAGCTTCCAGTGCCTGAAGGGGCTCCAGGAAAGCTGGGGAGGGGCTTCTGACAAAGGCATGGACCAGGGGGAATGGATTAAAACTGGAAGAGGAAGATTTAGGTTGGACATGAGGAGGAAATTCTTTGGTGTGAGGGTGGTGAGACCCTGGCCCAGGTTGCCCAGGGAAGCTGTGGCTGCCCCATCCCTGGCAGTGTTGAAGGGCAGGTTGGATGGGGCTTGGAGCAACCTGGGCTGGTGGGAGGTGTCCCTGCCCATGCAGGGGGTTGGAGCTAGAGGATCTTGAAGGTCCCTTCCAACTCAAACCATTCTATGATTCTCCTCAGTAAGCAGCACTGCACAAACACCCACCAAGCTCCACAATGCAGCCCATTGTCACCCTGCTCTCAGGAGGTGGGTTTCTTTTCAAATTCCTTCCAATAAAATTCTGTTCTGGCCCTGGAATTGCAGACCTTTAGCATTTTAGCTTCAGGACCCAAAGCAGACACCAGAACTTATCAGGCTGTGCCAAGAGGGCAAAGGCTGCTCCTAGTGCAGAGAACACCTAGAAAATCTAGACAAGAATTACTAGAAGGGGATGCCCAGGTATTTTTATAGATTCTAACTTCAGAAACATTTTGTCCTTCTTATCTTAATTAGAAATCCAGTCTAGGTTAGGCCAAAAATGGGTAATAAATGCCACCTTCCACTAGAACAGTTACACAGCCAAGATATAATAGCATTCAATCATCAAGTACTGCTTCTCTAGCACTAAACTCATGTTTGTGATCAAACTCATGGAAGCACAGACTGGTTTGGGTTAGAAGGGACCTTCAAGATCATCTAGATCCAACCCCCTGCATGGGCAGGGACACCTCCCACCAGCCCAGGCTGCTCCAAGCCCCATCCAACCTGCCCTTCAACACTGCCAGGGATGGGAATTCCCACCTTTAAGCACACGAGACCCTTAACTTCCCTCACAGATTAACAGTCAGAGCAACTAAACCTCTATATTTCTTAATTCAAACAAGAGATATATATATTTTTTTTAATAGTGGCATTTTCACCACTGTCTTGTCTTCCAGAAAGGGTCAAAGACCAGTGCTACCTCCACACAGCCAGCTGCTGCCCGGCAGTCCCCCTGGAGGAGCCCGCAGAGGGAAGTCCTCCACAAACAACCACCTTCTTGGCCCTCAGATGAGAGCAACGGCAGCGCTGCCACAGGACGCGGCTTGAGAAGCAGCTCAGAAGCCTCCGCGGTACCCACCGGGAGAGCTGAAGGCTGAAAACACCAGCTCCCCCTCGCCGGGAACCTCCTCGGGAGCAAACCCAGGCCTCCCTCCGCATCTCCACCAAGCTGGGCTGCAGGCACGGGTTTATTTACAGCTTTTTACAGGGGTTCGCTTATTCCTTTTACCCTCAGAACCAGCCCCACGACACGGCGCGGTGACTCTTAAACTCCAGGGACACCCGTTCCCCGACCCCCCCCCCTCAGGCCCAGGCCGCCATCACACAGGCCGCCCCGCTGCCCGGGGAAGCCTGGGCAGGCCAGGGCCCCGCACCCGGCCCTGGGGAGCGCCAGCGGAGCTCGGGGGCCGCCGGAGCGGGGGGAATTGCGGGGAGAGGAGCGGGGCCAGGACCCCCACCCCCGGACCAGGACCCCGTCCCCGCCGCCCCTCACTCACCTGCCTGAGGAAACAACCGCCCTCAGCTAGAGCCCGCCCCCCCCCCAGCGCTGCGCCCTCTCCTATTGGACGAGCCGCCGTCCCTCCCGCCTTTTGATTGGCCAGCAAGCCCTGTCCGTCCGCCCGAGGGAGCGGCGGGAGAAGGGGGAACGGAGGCAGAGCTTTGATCTGATTGGCTAGACGGCTGGAGGGGGGAGCGCCCAGCCGATTGGGCGGACGGGACGGAGTGGGCGGGGCCAAGAGCCGGGGGGCGCTTTTCTATTGGTGGAGGCGCCGAGGCGGCGAAGTGAGCGGGAGCTCGAGCCGATTCAAATAAGGGGGGCGGGGCTTTTTTCCGAAGTGGGCGGAGCGTTTGTTGAGGTGGGCGGGGCGTTGTCGGGGTGGGCGGGGCGTTGCTATGGCGCGGGAGTTGCCATGGCAGCGGGGACCCGGAGGGGGTCCGGGGGGGGGGGGCTCTGGGGGTCCCTGTAGGGGGGCTCTGGGGGTTCTGAGGGGGGCTCTGGGGTCCCTGTTGGGGGGTTCTAGGGGTTCCTGTTTGGGGGGCTGTAGGGTCCTTGTTGGGGGGCTCTGGGGTCTCTGTTGGGGGGCTCTGAGGATCCCTGTTTGGGGGGCTCTGAGGTCCCTGTTGGGGGGCTCTGGGGTCTCTGTTGGGGGGGCTCTGGGGTTCCTGTTGAGGGACTCTGGGGTCTTTGTCTGGGGGCTCTGGGGGTCCTGGGGGGGGGGGCTGTGGAGGTTCCTGTTTGGAGGGCTCTGAGGATCCCTGTTTGGGGGGCGGCTCTGGGTATCCCTGTTTGGGGGGCTCTGGGGTCCCTGTTGGGGGGCTCTGAGGTCCCTGTTGGGGGGCTCTGGGGGTCTCTGTTGGGGGGGCTCTGAGGTCTCTGTTGGGGGGCTCTGGGGTCTCTGTTGGGGGGCTCTGAGGGTCTCTGTTGGGGGGGCTCTGAGGTCCCTGTTGGGGGGCTCTGAGGGTCTCTGTTGGGGGGCTCTGGGGTCTCTGTTGGGGGGCTCTGAGATCTCTGTTGGGGGGCTCTGAGGGTCCCTGTTGGGGGGCTCTGGGGGTCCCCGTGTCCGGACTGAGGAGCAGCAGTTCCCGTCGCCTCCCGCCACTCCCCTCCCGGGGCTCCTGCCAGTTCCCCCTTGTGCCCCGGGGGGGCAGCCGCTCGGGGGGGGCAGATCCCAAGGTGGGGTGTCCCCCTCCCGGCCCCCCCAGCCTCCTCCCGGTCCCCTCGGCGAGGCGAAGGGCTGGGCAGGCGGAAACGCGCGCGCGTGTCGCCCGGATCCGTCCGTGAGAAGGCGAGGAAGAGGGGAATTCCCGCTGCTGTCCCTGGCCTTGCTTTCCCGGGCGTGTGGCTCCTGTTCTGGGCACCCCCAGCCCCCTTCCCGCAGTTAACTTCCTTGGCTTCTGCTTTTCTCCAGGTCAGCCAGCAAGTCCACAATCTCTGCGGGACGCAAGGGTGGCGTTAATCGAAACGGAATCCTTGTTGTAGGCTGTTTTTTGTTTGGGTTTTTTCTCCCCTCCCCGAGGAGAAAGCAGCTTTCCCTCCAGCTGGGACACGATTGTGTCCCTTCAGGCCACCACCCCTGCAGCCACTAGCAGGGGACAACCCCGAGCAGACACAGGGGGGGGTGAAACCCCAAGAGAAGGAGCCGGGAATATGGGGAGATGCCTGGAAAGAAGCTGGGAGAAGTCATCCTCCCAGCTCAGCACCAGGCAGCCTGGGTGTTGGGGTGGAGACACAAAGATGTTGTACCCTCAGTGTGGCTTTTGGGGTGTTTTGGTTTGGGCTGGGGTGAGTCCCTTGCAGCAGGGTCTGCTGGGGGAGCTGCTGCTGGGAGCTGGAGGCATGGGGAGCACAGATCTAGCTCATCTTTAGGGTCCCTTCCAACCCAAACCATTCTGTGCTTCCATGATTCTGTTAGCTCTTCAGGCTGGAGATCAATTATTCATCTGATCAGGCCTGGAGCAGCTTCCAAGACAGTGAAATCTACCCTGCTGCAGATACCAAGGTTGCAGCTCCTTGCTTGGATCCTAAGGCAGGTTCCTGCCCCGTGTTGTAGCTTCCAGGGTCTGCAGGGCGTGAGAGGGGATTAACCCACACCCCCCTGACCCCTTGGTGGAGAGGAAAAATCCCAGAGATCATTGTCAAGCCATGGATGAACCTGAGTGTACGAACCACCACGTGACAGAAGGAAAGGTCTGGTATGAGGGGACTCATTAGCACGAGAAGGTAGGTCAAGGGGTGCTTCCCAAAACACACAGCCAGACAAGTTCATCCAGAAGATGAGGGGGGAAAACCAACTGCTGAAGCAGCTGGTTGAGGGCTACAAAGGGCCTGTGGAGCAAGGAGCAGATGTCCAGGACACTTACCCTCAGCTGAAGGGCGTTGGGAAGGGTCAAAGGCCCGGCACTGGTTGATGATTTTCTGCAGTTCTGCAGGACAATCTTCCCCAACAGGGTCCTGGTAATGGTGGTTGCAGATCTTCTCCAGGATCTCCTGGGGAGTGCAGCCTAGACAAGTGCAAACAGGAGTGTCAGGACAGAGCTCTGCTGCCACAGGAGGGTGCCGGGGAGGACACCCAGTCCAAAGCCACCCCAAGAGCCTTCCTTGCAGCCCATGGCATGGAGGAGCCAGCAAAGAAGCCACCCAAACTGTGTCTGCAGTCGACCTCCCCCAAGATTTGACATGACACCGTTGGGCTCCAGTGGAGCAAGGAGACATTTTTATGCTTTGATGCATAGGAACACCAAATAGAGACCTAAATTACTTCTGTGTTTGAGGTTTAAGCATGTAGCTGAAATGCTTTATTGTATGGGAGCCCCTGGAGAAGCCATGGAGCTGTCCTGCAGAGCCAGGCACACCAGGCACTGCCACTGGGACCCAGATGCCCTGGGATGCTCCAGGAAGGACCAGGGAGCACCCAACACCAGCCAGCAGCCCCCACCCAGGCCCTTTTGCTTTTATACAGGAGATGAGATACTTCTGCCTCACCTTCAAATGGGATTTTGGAGGTTGCAATCTCCCACAGCACGATCCCGAAGCTGGAAGGAGATAAGCAAGAGTCTCAGCTTTGATCCTGCCACCTTCTGCTCCTTCCTAATGGAGGAGAGTTGGGCTTTTCCCAGCTGCAAACCTCTGCTGGTGTGTCTGATGGAGCCTGACCTTGTTCCATAGCTCACCAGCTCCTCTGGAGACACCTCATGGGCATCTCACCCAGGAGGGACAGACCCACCTGTATATTTCACAGGGCCTCTGGTAGGGGTAGCTGATGTCCTTCAGGTTCTCAGGGGCAGCATAAGCCAACAGAGAGATGTGTTTCCAGT
This sequence comes from Apus apus, assembly GCF_020740795.1. Classification (NCBI taxonomy): domain Eukaryota; kingdom Metazoa; phylum Chordata; class Aves; order Apodiformes; family Apodidae; genus Apus; species Apus apus. The sequence goes on along the minus strand of NC_067292.1, from coordinate 18,777,602 downwards.
TCTTCTTGGCTTTCCTCTTGATGGATGACTCTGTTTCACCCAGCTCAAATCCCGACAGCTGATTGAGAGAAGGAGAGGAGAGGAGGTGGAGAAGTGGTAGAAACACAGCCTGGAGAAACCTGTGGCATGGCTGAGGATGCCCTGAGCTGGAGAAAGCAGAGGGAGGTGCCCTGGGCCAGCAAAAAGCTGGTGTGCAGGTGCTGCCTGGCACGTGGCTCCTCCTGCCAGCAAAGCCACAGGTGACCTGCCCCAGCATCAGGCCATCCCAGGGTGGCTGGCTCAGAAATGGTCACGATGATAAAAGACTGATGATGATGAACTGAGATGTTAAGTGGCCAAAGTGACAGGGAGATCACTCTGCCCCAGCTGCTGTTCTGGACCATCCCCATTGCCCTCAGTGTCAGGTGGGGGAAGACATCCACAGAACCATCCCAAACGCCCAGAAGCTTCTGCAGGTGTGGTCCTCACCTTCACACAGTAATCCCCAGCCACCAGGAACTTGCTACTGCAGATGCAGCCGTGGAGTCGGGACTTCTCCTCCGTCTGGTGCAACCTGCAGTTGGACAGAACCAAGGGCAACACATGCTGGTGATGGACACGTCCCCACCTCAGGGGGGTTGTCCCTCCTGCTCTGCAGGGGATGGACGTGCACCCAGAGAAGCCAGCAGCTCTTTGCCTGTCTTGGTGGACCAGCCCTCCCAAGCCAACCTTTCCAGCAGCTGCTGGAAGAGCCATTGTGGGCAAAATGATGGACCTTGAAGAGGAGCAGGACCTGTAAGGAGAACTGGCTGTGCTGTGGGGTGCTCCTGAAGCTGCTCTATGGGTGCAGGAAGGGAGTTTCTGCCTTCCAGGCCTTCACAGGCTTGAAGCCACATGTAGGGGCCAGCGACCAGGGGAGATGGATGCTACTGCATCCAAACCCACCACCTAGCTCTGCACCAGCCCCCCATCCCAGCGTCCCGAGGCGGTGGAAACAGTGTCTGAGAGGACTGAGAGATCCCAGGAAGCTGAGCAAGGTGTGTGGATGGGCAGGTGGACTCACCCACTGACTGAGGCAGGAGCTCACCTGTAAAGGCCCCTGGCAGCCCCCAGGGCCATCCGAATGCGGACTTCCCAGGAGAGGTGCTGCTGCTTGGTCAGCACGTCCCGCAGCGTCCCGTGCTTGCAGTACTCCATGACGATGGAGAAGCAGGGGCTCCCATCTGCAAGGGAAACACTTGAGCATCCCACCTGGTGCCACCTCTTGGGAGGGGACCACCATAGCGCTGTCTGCCCCCAGGGGCAGGCAGGGGAGGGAAAGGGTGACGTTCTTGTGACACCTCCTACCTTTCTCCTCAATGCAGATCCCATACATGCGCAGGATGTTTGGAGACTCAAACTTCTTCAGGGTCTGAACCTCCCTCTCAAAGATGTCTCTCACCTTCCTGCAGAAGCAGGCAGCACGGTGAGATCCACAGAGCCAGGTATGACATGCTGCTCTGCCACCCTCCCCTCCTGGTTGCCCCAGCTGGCTCCTGCCCAGGATCACTCACACGATGTCAGTGGTCAGTGGCCTCTTGAAGGTCTTGATGGCCACCGGGTACTTGAGGTACTCGCCCTCGTAGAGGTCGTAGCTCTCGGTGTCCTGCAGGTGCCTGTAGAAGGTGAGCTGGTCCCTCTGGATCTCGGTGATGTCTTCTCTTTTACCAACGTTGACCTTCTTCAAGCCTGCTCCCAAGATGTGCCAGGAGGGGGTGAGGGACACGTCAGGCAGGGGGGGAAGGACAGGGAGCACAGGGGGCCTAGAGGTGTGACGCCAACTCACACTCCATCACGCGCACGATCTTGTTGAGCTCGCTCTGCATCCGGTCCACCGTGCTCTCCATGCTTTGCCTGTCCATGTAGATCTCCCCAGCCAGGTCTTCGGGTTCCTCAGTACCTAGGGAGAGAAACATTCAGAGGTGAAGATGCTGGACTCATGCAGTTCGTTCTTTTCTCATGGTTTAAGTGTCCCTTTGGCTCTCCTTGGCCACCAAGCCAAAGCTGGGCAGCAGCTGGGGAGAGATGCCAACTGCTGGTGGCAGGGAATGAAGGGTTGCTAAAGGCCCACTTACTTGCAATCACCTGGTCCAAGAAAGCCTTGTCATCCCTCAGGTCCTCAGCATCCTGCCTGCGACAGGTCTTTGCCTGGAAAGCCTCCAGGAAAGCCTGCTTCTGCTCTGCCTGCAGCAGGAGGGAGAGCCCCTGGGCAATGTCCTCCAGGCTCTCGTTCACCCAGACAAACTCCTCGCTGGCACTGTGGGCTCTCAAGAACTTCTGGATCCAACTGGTCTGGCTGTATTTCATCACCAGCTTCTGGGCTTCCCACAATGCCCGGAGCAGCTTCTTCAGCAGTTCCTCTTCGTGGTGGGAAATGTGCTTTGGTGACTGAGCCCTGAGGATCCTCACGGGCTCCAGCAGGATCTGGATGCGCTCCACGAGGCGCTGGCACTGGTGCTTACAGCACTTCACCTGCTCAAATTGGGCATGGATGGCCTGGGCCACGGAGAAGACCCTCTCCACGATGTCCATGGTTGCAGCCAAGGGCTTGGCCACTGGGGATGTGGGCTGGGGGGGTGTTTGGTGGAGCTGAACCACGGGCACCACTCAGAGATCAGCTGGATGCAGCTCTTCCACGGCTTCCACCTAAGGAACAGCTTTAACATGACACACCACCCTCCAGGTCTCCTGTAGCCCCTTCTGTCTCCTCCAGCTGCTGACCACAAAGGAGGTCAGTGAGGATCCAAGGAGCATCTCCAGGCACCACTCCCTGGTGCTGGCCCCACACCCCCTGGGGTCCTGCCCACACACCCTGCATCTTTGACCGTAAAGACCCATTTTCATTCCTGGCCAATGTCTCTATTATCACCCACCTAATTAAAGCTTTCAGACCTTCACAGCCCAGGTGTCAGAGCATCACAGAATCCCAGACTGGTGTGTGTTGGAAGGAACCTTAAAGACCATCCAGTTCCACCCCCCTGCATGGGCAGGGACACCTCCCACCAGCCCAGGTTGCTCCAAGCCCCATCCAACCTGCCCTTCAACACTGCCAGGGATGGGGCAGCCACAGCTTCCCTGGGCAACCTGGGCCAGGCTCTCACCACCCTCACACCCAAGAATTTCCTCCTCATTCCCAACCTAAATCTCCCTCTTCTGGTTTTAATCCCTTCCCCCTTGTCCTCTCCCTCCCTGCTCTTGTCCCAAGTCCCTCCCCAGCTTTCCTGGAGCCCCTTCAGGCACTGGAAGGTGCTCTAAGGTCTAAGGGCCAGGGTCTCACCACCCTCACAGCCAAGAATTTCCTCCTCATGTCTCACCTCAATCTCCCCTCCTCTTTTACCCTTCTCCTCTCCCCAGCTTGTCAATATTTTCTCCCTGCATTGCCCACTGAAGATTTGAAGCCCAACTCTTCTTACATACCCAGCATCCCCACAGGGCTGGGCCCTGCTCCCCACCCGTGTCCAAGCAGCGGGGACTAAAACCTGCCCCATTTGTGGGGAACCTGCCAGCAGCCCCCCAAGCCCTTGGAGCAGCCACCAGAGGAAGGTCATGCTCTTACCAGCTGGAGCTGAGACAGCAACACACCCAGGATGACGCTGCAGCCACGCTCCCTTCCTCACCAGGCTCTCTCCAGCAAAGTCCCCAGAGAAGCAGCTTGTCCTCTTGCTGAGATGGACCAGCTGGGGTTCCTTGGTCCTGCTGGGGCCGTCTCCTGCTGGTTGCCTCCTGCAGACTGAGAAGGCAGGGCTGGTCCCAGGGGTTTATAGGGTGCTCTCCCTGCTGCTGCTCCCGCCGGCAGCGGAAGGGCCGTTGTGCAACCCAAGCGTGTTTCCCCACAACCCTGCGTTCTGGGAAAGTTGCCCAAAGAAGGGGCCAGGTGGGATGTATTCCCCCTCCCCCACGCTGGGTTTTTCCAGCTGGAAGGAGGAATTGCCTGCAGGAAGCAGGGCAGAAGAAAGGGGATTGGGGGCAGGCTGGACATGAGCCACCCATGGGCAGTCGCAGCCCAGAAGGCCAACTCCATCCTGGGCTGGATCAAAAGAAGTGTGGCCAGCAGATGGAGAGAGGTGGTTCTGCCCCTCTGCTCTGCCCTGGTGAGACCTCACCTAGAACACTGTGTCCAGCTCTGGAGCCCCCAGCACAAGATAGCTGTGGAGCTGTTGGAAGGTGTCCAGAGAAGGGCCACGAAAATGATCCGAGGGCTGGAGCAGCTCTCTGATGAGGACAGGCTGAGGGAGCTGGGGTTGTTCAGTCTGAAGAAGAGAAGGCTCCAGGGGGACCTCATAGTGGCCTTCCAGCACCTGAAGGGGCTCCGGGAAAGCTGGGGAGGGGCTTTTTACAGGGGCTTGCAGTGAGAGGATGAAGGGTAATGGTTTTAAGCTGAAAGAAGAGAGATTTTGGTTAGAGACTAGGCGTAAATTCTTCAGCGTGAGGGTGTGGGACACTGGAACAGGCTGCCCAGGGAAGCTGTGGCTGCCCCATCCCTGGCAGTGTTGAAGGGCAGGTTGGATGGGGCTTGGAGCAACCTGGGCTGGTGGGAGGTGTCCCTGCCCATGGCAGGGGGGTTGGGACTCAATGATCTTTAAGATCCCTTCCCACTCCAAAAATTCTGTGATTCTGTGATTCAGGCTGCTCCCCCCATATTGACCATATTTGGAGCATCCCAACCCCTTCTGCTGTACCACCAACCCTAGCAAGGCTTCCTCAGGCCATGGACCACCCTCAGCATCAGCTCCACCTTGAGCAGCAGGACTCTTTGGAGCCATCCCATCCCACAGGAGGGACGCTGGATCTTCCAGACCTTCCACTTTGCTCCCCATCCCTTCAGCCCCCGGATATCCCTCAGCCCTCAGCATCGAAGGAAGAGCTGGAAACTGCCCTTGACCTCTGCCTGGTGCACAGGAAGTTCTGTGGTTGGCTTCGTCAGCAGGTCTGGCTGGTTTTGGGAAGCCCAGGGTGGCACGTGGTGTCCGTTGCCCAACTTCGGAGAAGCGAGTGGCACCTCCAGCCAGCTTCTGCTTACCAAGAGCCCCGGGGTCATGTTGAGGTTCCCTCCTGCAAAAAAGCATCTCCCTCACCACCACCACCACCACCGTGGTCAACGTCACAGCTTTCATCATCTGGGGGATCCAAGAAAAGCGACGGAAAAGTCCAGAGACACCGAGGGTGGGAGCAGCCCCAAGGGAAGTGTTTCCCAGACCCTTTTTGAAAGGCTTTATTTTTCAAAATATACAGTTTATTTACAATTGTAGTGTCTACAGTTTTATATATAACTTTATTCCAAACTTTTAAATATCTGCAGTAAACACTAGAAAAAAAAAAAAATCATAGGATCAGCCAAAAAAAGAACAAAACAAAAAAAGAAAATCAAGGCATCTTGTAGCATTTCTGTTCTTGGAGTTTGAGTTTCAGGTAGTCAATGTCTACCTCAAACCATGACCTGGATAAATCTGGCAGAGAGACACGGGTGCACTGGTTAGAAAAAGGCAACATCCAAACCTGAGGGATGCCCTGGGCCAAGAAAAGTCTGTGCTGGGATGGAGCCAGGAGAAGGACTCGGGCTACGGAGGCTCCTGGGCAGGAGTTAGGGTGATGGGGTTAACTGCAACCTGTGGGATGTCCCAGGGAGGGGACACCCTGGCAGGGCTTGGGGGGCTCCAGAGAGGTGCCAGGGCAGAGGAGGGAGGTTGGCATCAGGCACTTCATCTCTCAGGCAGCAGATCTGCCCGTGCATCCATGACCTGGAGCGGAAGGGCAGCAAGGAAGGGGCAGGAGCCCCCCAACCTCCTCTTCACCTTTCCCTGTATCCTCACCCACCCCATCGCCTTTGGTTGTGCCACAGCTGGACCACAGGACACCACTAGGATGCTCCGCTGCTGTGGCACAGCCCCCGAGAGGGATGCAGGGGGTCGGCCAGCCTGGCCAAGGGCTGGGCAGGGATGCCAGCCCCAGCCTGGGAAGGGATGGAGCCAGGTGCCAGGATGGGGCCATCACTCCTCTTTCTCAAAGGTCTCCTCAGGGATGAGTGTCCGGAAGGGGTGATCCCAGAAGCGGGTGCTGATGCCAAAGCCTGTGGGTAAGGGAGAGAGGGCTCAGCCCATGGCACTGCTGTCACTGGAATGCCACCAAGGGACAGGGAACAGCTAGTGCCACCATCACTGAGAGCAGAAGGGCTGGGACAGCTGGAATGTGGCCAGGATGGGATGTCACCTGGCTGGCTGCGAAGGCGGCAACGACCAGATACCAGGGCCAGGCAGTTCCTCTGGCGAGACTGGTTGAGGGAGGAACACCCACATTTTGGGCAGGGAATGAGGCAAGGTGAGGGTGAGGAAGAAGAGCGGGGTGAGGAGAAAGAGGTGGCTGGGCCACGCCACCAGCCCCAAGGATGATAGCTTATCTGGACGGGGCGTTTTCTCCTAGGAAACCGGGCAAAGGGCGGGTTGAGCAAGCGCCGGGGCTGGGGAAAGCGTCAGTGGATTCAGGGAAGCCCAGAGCCTCACCCTGCATCCATCAACACTTCCCAGCGTGAGGAGATGCTGCCCCAGGCAAGGATGCCTCCATTCCCCTGCTCTCTGCCTCCATCCTGCCACCCCCAGGTAGCACCAGCGCCCACCAGCAAGAAGGACTGCTGCCTTCATCCCCCCACCCCGCTTTCATCCTCAGCCTGGGGAGCAAGGAATACCCCCCAACGGGGCAGCAGCACCGTGCGTGTCACCCCATAAAACGAGGCAGCTCTGGAGTTTTCCCCAGCCCTGATCCCAAGTGCCAAGTACTTCCTAGAATCAGGTGCACAGGAGCAGGCGGGCTGGGCTCCAGCAGCCCTTCCCACGCCCGGGCTGGGCGCCGCTCACCTGATTTTTGGTGTTCGAAGTGGTGCTTGACGTGATAAGCCTTCAGGCCGTACAGGTAGGTGCCTTTCTTGGGAGAGCCGTAGTGCAGGTAATAGTGGGTCATGTCGTAGACGACGTAGCCGCAGAGCCCCCCGACGAACACCGAGAGCCCCAGCACCTCCGGCAGCACCAGCCGCAAGAGGCCGTAGAAGAAGCCGATCACCAGCGAGGCCGGCACGGGCGGGAAGACCAGGCGGGAGCTGTCGAAGGGAGACTGGAAGCAGAGAGAGGGCTGGTGAGACAGGCAGCTCCCACATCCACCAGGACATCCCCGCTGCTGGGGACACCCGCTGGGGAGAAGCCAACAGCAAAGCAACCAACCCCAAAAGGTGGACCCGGCGGCCGGGGCAGCCCCTCACCCACGCTTTGTCCCCGAGCTCCACGGGGATGTTTCCTCCAGCAAAGCTAGAGGGAGCCCATGGCTTTTCCACCCAAAGTGGAGCTGGCAGCTGCCGAGAGCCCGTCTTGCAGCCCCGGCTGGTGTTGGGTAAGGGCCCTGCTCGGGGCCAGGCTGGCAGGAGTCACGTTGAACACGCAGCAACAGGCTCCACCTGAGCCGAGGCCACCGTTCCCACGGCCCGGCGGGCGGCGGCCGCTCACCTTGTGGTGCTGCCCGTGCAGCAAGAAGTGCAGGGTGATGAGATAGTAGTTGCTAGCGGGTGGCTTCATGTGGAAGACAAAGCGATGGATGAGGTACTCTAGCAGGGACCACAGGAACATCCCCAGGAGGAAGATGAAGGGGAAGTAGTAGTGGTGGACGGGGATGGAGTACTCTAGGCAAGGAGACCGCGCAGGGGTCAGCAGGGCAGGCAACGGGCTCTTCACCCATCACCATCCTCACAGCTGCATCTGGGTGGAGCTCAGCTCTCCCTCCCACCTCCTGTCCTGAGCTTCCCCAGGGAGTTACCTTCCCAAACACAGCTCCAAACCACATTTCCCTTTGATTCCCGTGAACCGACGGTCCTTAGGGAATCCACCAGCTTCCCGTTGCTGCAAGGAGCTGGCAAAGGGGATCCCCTGCACCCCAAATGCCAGTGGGGGCTTGGATGTGTGTCCTCCAGGGACAGCCCTGTCCTTAAGAAGCTGCTTCACTCCCCAGAGTGGGGCAGGAGGGACCTTATCTGAGCAGGCAGAGCTCAGGACAGTTAAACAGTGTTGCTGGAATTGGTCTGTTGATGTTTTTTTTAATATTTTGGGAAAAAAGAATCAGATTGTTGGGCACTTTCCCCCCCCCCCTGCAGAGCATTTTTCAGCCACCTCCTCCTTTCAGGGCTGCCTGCCAGCCCTGTCTCCTCCCTAGCAGCATTCAGATCCCACCCCCTCCACCCCACTTCCCCCCCCCCCCCCAAACCTGTTAATTTTTGAGAAAACAATAATTTAAAAAAAAAAATCAATAAACAGTCCCTTGGCATCAAGGTGCCAGAGGCCACAAGGAGCAGTGAGGGGGTGCTGGTGCAGTGGGTGCTCCTCCCTGCAGCCGGGTACAGCTGGCACCGGGTGGCACCTTGCAAAAAAAAAAATATATAAAGAAAGAAATAAAATAGGGAGGCCAGCAAAAGGGGGAAAAAAAAAATAATTAAAACAACAACAACCAAAAAAAAGCAGCACAACAAAGAAGACAGCCTGCCCTGGCCACCCTTGTTATTCCCGGGGGATGCAGACAGTGGGAGATTGAAGGGCAGGCACTCTGGGGAAACAAGCCCTGCACTGTGTGAGGCTGGTGGAGTCAGAGCAGGGTTTGTTCACCCTCCAGCCATGGCCCAGGGTGGGTGGCAGCTGGGGGTGGTACCCCTCAATCAGGGGTGGAGGGAAGGGATTAAGGACAAAGATGATGGAGTGGAACATCTCCCTGAGAAGGAAAGGTGGAGAGAGATGGGTGTCTTTTAGCTTGGGGGAGACTGAGGGGCAGCCTCATCAGTGTTTACAAATATGTTAAGGGGGGTGTCAGGAGGATGGAGCCAGGCTTTGTTCAGTGATGTCCAGTGATAGGACAAGGGGCAGTGGGTGCAAACTGGAGCACAGGAGGTTCCACGTGAATATCAGGAAGAACTTCTTTCCTGTGAGGGTGACAGAGCCCTGGGACAGGCTGCCCAGAGAGGCTGGGGAGTCTCCTTCTCTGCAGACATTCAAACCCCCCTGGACACGTTCCTGTGTGATGTGCTCTGGGTGACCCTGCTCTGGCAGGGGGGGTTGGACTGGATGGTCTTTCCAGGTCCCTTCCAACCCCTAGGATTCTGTGAGGGCTCCAGCAGTGCCCCCACAGGGATGGAATGGTGTGGGTGAGGGGAGGATGGAGGTGGGCGAGCTCAGGCTTGGAAGCAGCGCAGGCAGCTTGGAGCAGGGGAGGTGCTGGGGGGTGGTGGGGACAGGGGCTCACCCGCTGCTCCTGCCCGAGGCTGGTGGTGGAAGGAGGAGGGGGAAGGGGTGCAGGGGGTCTGCCCCCACCCGTGGCGGTCCTGGCTTTGGACCTGGGGCAGCGAGCTGAGCCCAAAGGCTGGGCTGCTGGTGGTACCTGTGGTGAAGGAGGAGAAGAGCCGGGTGTTGCCCTGGGCGAGGGAGGTGTAGCTGACCCAGCTGAGATAGAGCACCACGGGGGTCCACACCATGAACACTACGTACCTGTGGGGCAAAGGGAGATGTCAGAGGGAGGCCCAGCCAGCTATGTCCCCCTCCCCGTGGGGACACGGGCCAGGGTGTGGTGCAGACCCCCGGGGCTTACCAAGCTGTCTTGGAGAGGGACTCCAGGAGATTGGAGTGGAAGAGGCGGATGGGCCGGTCCACGGGCTGGTGCACCCACTCGTCGTACTTCTCCCCCAGGTAGCCCACCTGCCACAGCAAGGGCTTCTTCCAGTCCACCAGGTCCTGAGGGAACAGACGCCGTTGTAACCCCCATGTTTCAGACCACAAACCCCTTCCACTTCCCCACAGGCAGCTGCTTTTTGCTCCAAGCAGCTCCTCAGAAACACAGACGAAGTGACCAGCCACATCTACCCACCAGCGCGGGGCTGGGCTCATCCCCGTGCCACCAGGTGCCTACTGGTGGCTCAACTGGAAGGTGGTTGGACACAGACCTGGCTCAGCACCAGGCCCAGATAACCAAGGCTGTTCCCCCCCAACTCCAGGACCTGCCAAGATTAGATAACAAGGAGTGTGATACTGCCCGCTCACCAGCCGTGCCGTGGCACCAAGAGGACACAGCCTGGCCCCCTGACATTGCCCCAGTCAAGGGCTTTTATCTTTGCAGAGGGAATAATAAAATAATAGACTGGTTTGGGTTGGAAGGGACCTTCAAGGTCATCTAGTTCCAAACCCCCTGCATGGGCAGGGACACCTCCCACCAGCCCAGGCTGCTCCAAGCCCCATCCAACCTGCCCTTCAACACTGCCAGGGATGGGGCAGCCACAGCTTCCCTGGGCAACCTGGGCCAGGGTCTCACCACCCTCACACCAAAGAATTTCCTCCTCATGTCTCACCTAAATCTCCCCTCTTCCAGTTTTAATCCCTTCCCCCTTGTCCTCTCCCTCCCTGCCCTTGTCCCAAGCCCATCCCCAGCTTTCCTGGAGCCCCTTCAGGCACTGGAAGCTGCTCTAAGGTCTCCCTGGAGCCTTCTCTTCTCCAGGCTGAACACCCCAACTCTCCCAGCCTGGCTCCAGAGCAGAGCTGCTCCAGCCCTCCCATCATCTCTGTGGGCTCCTCTGGACTCACTCCAAAAAGCTCCATGTTCAAAAAATAAAAGCTAAAGCCCAGACAGAAAGGACACCCGGGCCAGCCCCAGCCATGAGGGCTCAGCCAGGCAGAAAGGGATGGGAGGCAGGTCAGGATGGCAATTCCAGAGGCTGCTCCAGCTGCCAGAGCAAGACAGGAGCCGTGTGGATGTGCATGTCTGCACGGGGACAAAAACAGAGACACCCAACGGGCACCTCTGCTGCCAGCCTGGCCAGATAAGGTGGTTTCTGGGTCCCACCTCTGCCCCAGGGCAGAAACTGTGCTGGCCTGGCTGTGTGCTGGGTCTGGCAGCTCTCCATGGGACATCCAGTGCCACGCGGCGCTGGCACAGCCACCCCCTGGCTGTGCCACAATCAGTCAGCAGCTGGGGGGGGGGGGTGGTTTGGTTTGGGGCATTTCAGGGCAAGGAGCTGAGGTGGCCACTGGTATTTTTGGGGCTCTGCTCCAGGCAGGGATGGCTGTGACCATCCAGGAGGGAAAACAACCCCAGCCCACAGCTTGGACAAGGATGGATGTCCCCTCCTTCTGGGAGGAGTTAGAGCAAAAAGGTCCCTTTGGGCTGGCAGATCTGCTTTTCAAGGCGGTCAGCAGTGGAATATTAAGGTGGGGTGGGGCTGAAAGGGGTTATTTTGCCCCCCCAAAAAGCAAAAGAAAATCCTTTTGCAAGCCGAAAGCACGTTGACCATGCAAGGGATGGTGGCCAGACGGGGGCTGTGAACAGCAGGGACATCCCAAAGCACCTGAGGGATGAGTCCCTGCTCTCTTGGAAAGGAGATGGCAGGGCAAGGAGCACCCTGCCTGCACGGGGATCACCCTGCCCAGGGCATCCCTTCGTGCTCATTCTGGGTGCTCAGCCAAGAAGGAAAAATGAAAATAACAAATCAAGCAAAACAAATAAATAATAATAATAATAATAATAATAAAATACTGGAGGCAGCCAGCGAGGTGTGGCTTGGCAGCACGTCCTGCTCAAAGGGCACAGCCACTGTCAGAGAAAGTCATCTCCGCCCACGGCGTCATGGGAGCCTCCCAGCCTGGCCACACCTGGGCAATAAAGCAGGTGAGATGCCACCTGCTCCGGGAGAAAGGGCAGGAGCAGCCGGATCAGCTCAGCTCCCTCTGGAATCCCTCCATCCCTGGGGGGGGGGGGGGGTGTCAGCAGAAAGACAGAGCTCCAGCAGGGAGAAGGAGAAGTGGTCTGTCCCAGTTTGCCAGGGAAAACATCCCCCCCTTTGGCTCTCACCTTCTCCTCATCCACTGGTTTACAGCGGGGATCCATCGGCCTCGGGTGGGCTGAGACATCCTCCTCTTCCTCATCGGCGGGCTCGGGAGGACTCTGGGAAGAGGAGAAAAGCCCTGCAGTGAAACACGGCTGGCAGACGCCTGGGGATGGCGGTGGCCGTGCCACCCAGGGGTATGGGCAGAGCCAGCTTCTCCCTTCCTGCTAAATAAATAAGGGGAAATATCTGATGAACTTCAGCCACCCAGTTCCTGCAGAGCAGGTTCCCGAGGGATGCGGCTGCCGGCGAGATCTGCTGCCCTTCGAACCCTGCGCTCACCACCCGAGTTTTTTGGGAAGCCTCTCCCCAAGGCCACTTTTCAGGCCACCCCCAAGGTGCTTGGATGTTGCAGAGCGGAGGCTCCAGGGTCTTTGGCCAGTGTTTTCCCGGGCAAATGGGCTCTGGAGCTCACCTCCCCCCCAGGCCACCAGCTGGAGCTGGCCCTGCCACCAGCACAGCCAGGGGCATCAGCACCATGGTGCTCCCAGCACCATCACTGGGCTCCCTCCTCCCTGCCAGCACCAGCCTGGCTTGGCATTTTGGTCCCTGAGGAAGCCGGGGACAGTGGCGTGGCTGGTGCCACCACCCTGGCTCCAGGCAGAGGGGAAACAGAAAAAAAAATCCAGCTTGGAGCAGGGGAAAAAAAAAAAAAAAGCAACGATGGCCTTTGCAGGGTCACACCGGGCTGGGCACCTTCCCCACAGGGTATGAAAGATGGGTGGGGGGGTTGGTTGTGGCTGGAGAGGACCTGCTGGTGGCAGGATGATGCCCAGGCTGTGGTTCTTCTGCCAGGGCTGGCTGCAGAACAGGAGAAACCTGCCGTGGCTGATGCTTGGAAGCGCTGACCCTGCTGGCTGCCAGCATCAGCCTCCTCCTCCTCCTCCTCCTCCTCCCCACAGCCCTGTCAGCTCCAGCACCAGCCCCGCCGCTGGGAGGGAGCTCAGCCAGGCCACGGCGTGCCCGTGCAACCCCCTCGAGCTGGCTGTGCCCCCCGGGCAGGACGTGCCAAACATGCCTTTTCTGCTGCTTTGTCACCTTGAGTTACCCATTAACCCGGGAGCCGGCAGCCCCGGCACACCAGTGCCCGCTGTGCTGCTCACACCCAGGCAGGGTTTGCTCCTCGATGGATGCTCCAGCAGGGATGGGGTTGCATCCCGACCAGGAACAACCCCCCCCACACTCCTGTCCCGGCAGCTGGGGGAGGAGCTGGGATGCAGGAGCACCAGCATCATGTCCTGGGTGGACAGGACTTTACCCTGTGCCAGCGCTGGTACCAGGCACACCTCCCTTCCAGCCTCTTTCCCAGCTGGATTTCCAACCTCATCCCACTGTGCCAGAGCTGAGCTACCCAGCCCTGGGGCAGCCCCTTGCCCCAGGGCAGGACAAGGGATATTTCCAGCCAGGTGGGACTTGAGCAAACACCAGTTTTACCGCAGGAAGGGCTGGGCAATGCTGTGGACCACAGCTCCTCCCTCTGAGAGGGTGTCTCCACCAAGACTTTTGGCTCTGCACACTCTCTTCCTTCAGCCAGGTGTCCCAGGGAGGTGGGATGCCTTGAAATCCAGCAAGGGGTGGTCAAGTTACTGGTTTTGCCTCTTCCTTGTGGGAGCTTTGGAAGAAAAATCTGGCTCCAAGAGACAGGGAGACGGCTTCTCTTACCCCCCAAGGAATGAGCCCATGTTCTCCACCTCCACACTTGCCCCACGGCCTCGCCAGCAGCAGGAAGGATGCTTAAGAAAGCTGGGCTGATGCAACACCCCAGCACCTCTCATCCCCTTTCCGAAACCTTCACACACCTCCAACTTCCCTGCCCAGGGACATGCCAGCATCATGGTGTGCCCAGAGGCTTCCCAGTCCCCCCAGGCCAGGAAGGTGAGCTGGGGCCTCAGACCCCACCTCCCTCACACCTCAGACCGGGGAGAACAGGTGTCACCAGTGAGATGTCACCACCCACAGTAGCACCCTCCCAGCACCCTGCCTCACCTGAGTCACCTCCTCCCCCTTCCTCATCCTAGGGAGGAAGGCTTCCCCCCTTCTTCACTCCAGGGCTGGCACCAAAAAGACTGGCAGCCCTGGTGCAACCAGGGTGCAAGCCATGCCTGCATCGTGCCCTGGCTTGCTTCCCAGAGCCTCAGCACCCTCCTGCCTGCCACGAGTGTGCAGCCATCCCAGGGGCACCCAACCTTCCCAGCACCTGGGCCCCTGCTGGGGCCTCACCCCATCCTCCTCATCCTCCACCCAATAAAAGGTGGGTTTGGAGGCGGCTGGGGAGTCTGGGGGAGCGCCGGGCTCTGCCTGTGGGCGATGCTGATGCATCCCAGGCAAACAGGTCCTGCCAGAAGAGATGTGCAAGGGGCCTGATGGAACAAAGCAGAAGTAAACACCCTAAGGAGCAGGGTCTTCCTGCTCCCAGGGCACTATGCCACCCCCTGGCATCAGGGCTCGGGGCATTCAAAGAAACACAAGATGCCGCTGCCACACGAGCAGGTCTGGGTGGGAAGGACGGGTTGATGTGCCCAGGGTGCAGGCAGGAGGAGCTGGGATCCCCCCCCCCCCAGCCCAGGCAGGGCCATGCTGCCAGTTTTTTCACCTGTGCCTCTTCCCCTGGCAAGTCAAACCCCACAGGAGCCCAGCTGTGCCTCCCCACTCCCCCCCAGCTGCCACAACCACTCCATTTCCTGATGTCCACAGGGGACAAGCTGCATTGGAGGCACCCCAGGAGGCACTGGGAGCCCTGGCCAAGCCCCCAGCTGCTGTGGCCCATGCCCAGCATCACCACCCCACCACTGCCATCCCACCATCTCCATCCCACCACCACCATCCCCATCCTGCTGGCTCTGTGGGCCCCCAGCAGCAGCTGCCACAGCCCCAGGAGGCTGCGTCCCAGCCCATTAAACACTGGGCCCAGCAGGACTATGAGAAGGAAGCTGAAGGTGGCTTATCCTCATGATAAGAATTATAAGAACAATAATTAAAAAAAAAAAAGCTACTTGTTGTTACAACACTTGGGAAGAAGGTGCAAGTTTGGGCTTGGAGAAGAGAGCTGGGGCCAGCTTGACATGGCCCATGTGGGCGAGAGGAGGACGGGGAGGACACCAGCTCTGAGAGGGATGAGGGACCCACCGTGACTCATGCCCACGTCACACACCCCGGAGAGGCTGTGATGAAAGTCTCTCATTGCTTAAATTGGAGGGGTAATTAAGGTGATCCAGTTTCCCTCTAGCACAGCTGTTAAAAATCCACTGTCTAGTTGGGGTAATGGTTGCTTCACGCTTTGATCTCCCCTATAGGTGCTGTCTGCATGGCTGAAAAGCTTGGGGGGTTAATTTGTCCTTAGCCAAAGGGTGACACAGGAGAGGGACCTGCAGCCCAAGGATGGAGCTGAGCTCCTGGGAGCCACAAGAAGGGGTGCAGAGAGGTGGATGGAGGCTGACTCTCATCTTCCTCCTACATTAAGACCTTTTTTTTCCCCCTCCCTCCTCTTTTCCAAAACCCTCAAAGTCCCCTGGATGCTGGTGGCACCACAGGGATGGTGCAGCTCTGGGAGAGGAGAGGCAAAGCCATGAGGGGGGCCTGGAGGCAGAACAGGAGGACACAACACCTCCTTCAGGCACCTGCTTGGGGTGCTTCTGCCCAAAACCAGCCGAAGTTCCACCCAATGCCTCGACACCCCCCCCCCTCATCTCCCCTCCCACAGGGATTTTGGGGGGTGCCAAGTCCAGCAGAGCGGCTCACACCACAGGGACACGCCGGACACGGCCTCCCTGTCCAGCAGGCAGCTTTTTTCCCTCCCCCCCCCCCAGCCCATGTTCCAGTCCAGGTTGGTTTATCTAGTGCCAGGTAGTGTCTGGTCTCCCCGCGCCCCGGCGTTATCACGCCGTGTGTTTGCCTTGGGACGCTGGCAGTTCCCCTCGCTGCGGGAACTCGTTTGTCCGGTACCTTCCTCCGTCCCAACCCGTTGGGCTCGTCACACCCCGTGAGGAGGCAGCAGCAAGGGGTGTTCCAGCAGAGGAGGTGCCATCTCTGGGATCCAGGGACAGAGCAGGCATCCCAGCCAGCCCGAACAAAGCCCCGTCTGTGGCGCTTGCCCGCCCGTGGGGGCCGAGACGGTGCCGTGGGGAGGAGAAGCAGCAAACAACCAGCCAGGGGTGGGGGGGACTGACTGGTCCCCAACCTTGCTGGGACATCCAGAGGGGGAAAGTGGCCACTGGGCTGGTGGAGGGGACTGGGCAGGCCCTGCTGCTTGGGCATCCTGCCCACCGTGGCAGTGCCCGGTGCCTCCTGGAAGTTCACTCGGCGGTGGTGACATTTCCCAGGGTGTCTTCCCTTTTCACCTGGGCTGAGTCACAGCCACCCTGGACTCATGCCTGGACAGTCTGGGAGGTGCTGGGCTCCTCTCCCCAGCAGCAGCCACTCATGGTTGGCAAACCCTGATGCTCAGCAGCCTGGTCCCTGGCAGTGCCAGGAAGGGTGCCCTGTCCCATCGCCCTGCTGTAGACAGCACCAAGCTGCACGTCCCCATCTCTCACACCCTTCTGGAGTCCCTAACACCTCCACGCCCTGCTGGCACCCGTCAGCCCTGCCTCCCAGCATGGTCTGGGAAGGATGTGACCATGGAATGGGATCCCATAGATAGGAGGCTCAGTGCACCCAGGACAGTGTCCACATCAGGTCCCCAGGAGCCTGGACCTTTTGCTGGACCTGGACCATCCACAGAGGACCCCAGGAACCTCCAGCACCCCCTGCCCCATACCCTCCCCATGCCTCATACCCCCCAGACCCTCCACAGCCTGGGCCCCAAGCATCCCATGCAGCTCAGACCCAACACACACTACATCCCATGCAGCTCAGACCTGGACCTGGGTGCCCTGTACACCCTGTATGTGACATGCACCTCAAAATCTCCATGCCCTGTACACCTCAGACCCTATACAGCCTCTGCATGCCCTGTACAGCTGGGACCTGAGCAGCCTGGACCTGGGGTGCCCTATAGACCTTGTACAGCTCAGCCCTCGTGCACCCTGGACTTGGGGCACTCTATAAACCACACACTGCTCAGATCCTGCACAGCCAGGACCTGGAGCCCTATAAACACTGTACATTTCTGAGCTGGGGTGCCCTGCAGACTCTGCACACCCTGGACCCAGGACACCCCGGACCTATGGCACCCTATGGACTCTGCACACCCTGACCCCAGGATACCCTGGACCCAGAACACCCTAAAGGCTCCATACACCCTGGACCAGGGGCACCTCGGACCTGGGGCACCCTACAGACTGTATGTCCCAGATCTGGGACATCCTCTAGACTATGTATGCCCCAGAGCCGGGACACCCTGACCCCAGGACACCCTTACAGACTGTAGGTCCTGGACCCGGGGCACCCAATAGGCTGCACACCCCGGCCCTGGGACACCCTATAGACCTTGCACGCCTTGGATCTGGGGCACCCTACAGCACCTGCACACCCGGACCCGGGGACTTCCTACAGACCCCGCACACCCTGGATCTGAGGGACCCTACAGCACCTGCACACCCTGGATCCGGGGCACCTTCCAGACTCTACATCCTGGAGCCGAGACACCCCGGGTCTTGGGCACTGTCCCGATCCCTCACACCCCGGCCCCGGGACACCCTATAGGCTCTACATACCGGTCCCGGGCCACCCCGGTCCCGGGCCACCCTCCAGACCCCGGGACACCCTCCAGACCCCGGGACACCCTCCAGACCCCGGGACACCCTCCCGATTTCTCACACCCCGACCCCGGGACACCCTATAGACCCTGCACACCCCGGTCCCGGGGCATCCTATAGACTCTACATGCCGGCCCCGGGACACCCCGGTCCCGGGCCACCCTCCCGGCCACCCTCCAGACCCCGGGACACCCTCCAGACCCCGGGACACCCTCCCGATCTCTCACACCCCGACCCCGGGACACCCTATAGACCCTGCACATCCCGGTCCCGGGACACCCTCCAGACCCCGGGACACCCTCCAGACCCCGGGACACCTTCCCGATCTCTCACACCCCGACCCCAGGACACGGTACAGACCCTACACACCCCGGTCCCAGAACACCCTCCAGACCCCGGGACACCCTCCCGATCTCTCACACCCCGACCCCGGGACTTCCTATAGACCCTGCACACCCGGGTCCCGGGCCACCCTCCATACCCCGGGCCACCCCGGTCCCGAGTCACCCTCCCGACCCCTCAACCCCCGTCCCCCAAGCCACCCTCCGGCCCCCCTCAGCGCTGCCGGGCCGTACCAGCGGTTCGGTGGGCTCCATCTCCCCCAGGTAGTACTGCTCCAGCCAGCGGCGGGCGTTGGCCGAGTGCCGGTGGGGCGGCCCGTCCAGCGCGGCGCTCACGTCGGTGCCCGCCCGGCGCCGCAGCAGCTGCTCCCCGCCCGGGTGCAACCGCACGAAACCGCTCAGGTCGTAGAGGCGGCGGTGGCAGCGGACCAGGCAGGCTCCCTGAGCGCAGCGGGCCCGCACCTCGGCCAGGCTGAACCACCGCGGAGCCGCCATCGAGCCGGCCCGAGCCCCTGCCCTGCCCTGCCCTGCCCGCTGCCCGGCCCGCCGCCCGCGCTCTGCCCGCACCTGCTCATCTGCATACATGAATATGCCGCCCGGACACGCCCACTCACGGACACGCCCACCCCCCACCTCTCACTGCCGGTTGGGTGGAGCGGGGAGGGAGGGGGCGTGGTTTGGGGGGAGGAGGCCCCGCCCCCCCGCAGGTGTGTGGGTGGGGGTGGTTGGGGGGGTGAATCCGTGGGGGGGGGGAAATGAGGGGTGGGGGGTACCCCAGGGTAGGGGGCACCCATGGGGGGGTGATGGGGGGAGTGGGGGAAGGTGCTGGGGGCTGTGGGGGGCACTGGGTACCCATGGGGGGGTGATGGGGGGAGTGGGGGAAGGTGCTGGGGGCTGTGGGGGGCACTGGGTACCCATGGGGGGGTGATGGGGGGAGTGGGGGAAGGTGCTGGGGGTTGTGGGGGGCACTGGGTACCCATGGGGGGGTACGGGGGCACATGCAGGGGGGGGAAATGGGAGGGTATTGGGTACCCCAAGGGGAAGTGGGGGGTACAGGGCACCCATGGGGGGGTGATGGGGGAAGATGTGGGGGGGAATGGGGGGCATGGGGCACCCATGGGTGGGCATGGGAGCACATGCAGGGGGCAGAAATGGGAGGGTATAGGGTACCCCAAGGGGGGGTGGGGGGTACAGGGCACCCATGGGGGGGCATAGGGCACTCATGGGTGGGCATGGGGGCACATGCGGGGGGGGTGGAAATGGGGGGTATGGGGTTCCCCAGGGGGGGAGTGGGGGGGTACAGGGTATCCGTGGGTGGGTGCTGGGGGCAGAGGGGGAAGATGCAGGGGGGAATGTAGGGTATGGGGCACCCCAGGGGAGTTGGGGGAGGCCCAGGGTACCCCTGGGTGTTGGGGGGCATGGGGGCACATGCAGAGGGGGAATGAGGGTTACAGGGCACCCCAGGGGGTTCGGGGGTCATGGGGCACCCACAGGTGGGTGAGAGGGGGAATGGAGGCAGGTGCGGGGGGGAATGGGGGTACCCGTGGGTGGGTGGTGGGGGGCATGGGGCACCCCCAGGGGTTTCACCCTTCCCAAGGTGCACCCACACCCCCCTCCCTCAAGTGGCCAAGGCAGAGGGAACCCCAGTCCCTCCTCAGAACCCCCTGGAAGAGTGGGGGGGTCCCTCCTGGGGGTCCCTCCTGCAGCCTCCCCACCCTGGTGTCCCTTGCTTTCAGGGTGACTCGTCACCCTCAGGCTGTCAGCAGATTTATTTCAATACTTAATGACATTTCATGCATGCAATTAACCCGGGGAGGACAGCACCTCAGTGGGGGTCAGCACCCCTAAACCCCTCCCCTGCCCTCCCCCCCAAAAAATCACAGACAAAGAAATGGCAAAAAACCCCACAAACAACAAGAAAGGAGCTTTTCTCCCCGTTTTTTGTTTGTTTGTTTTTGGAAAGCCTTCCCTCCCTGCAGCCCCTGGGCTTGGGGGACAGGAGGCTGCTTTGGGGTGACACCCTTGACCACAGGGACTGGCCATACTGGGAATGCAGCCTGTGATTAAGGTGGGGTTCAGGAATGGGGTTCAGGAATGGGGTCCCCCCCCCCACCCCATCCTGGGATGCCGTGGGGTGTTCAGTGAGGCCTTTAATCAAGACAAGATTCCAACCCTTCTGGAATTGGCTTCTCTCCCCCCCCCCCGGCATCTTTCCTGCCACCAGCTCAGGGGTGGGGGGAAATGTCCCAGTTTTGGGGAGGCTTGGGTGAATTTTGTACCCTGATGGGAACAGCAGGGGTGGGAAGAAGGGTCCCACGGAGAGGTTTTTGGGGTGCTAAGGCTGAAAACGGTTCCTTGGAGGGTGGAGGAGCTCCGGGAGGCTGCTGGGACAGGGAGGAGGAGGTGCTGGGTTGGGACACTCCGCTGTCCCAGGGGGGGGGATTTTTCCCGACTCCCACCCGGTGGGTGAACCAAGGTCCCAGCAACCCCGCAGGGCGGCTCCCGGGAGAGGATTAAGGGTTTCGGGTGAGGTGGGAACAAGAGGCAGATCCCAGGCTTGAGCTGAGATGCTCATTCGGAGGCTGCTGCTGCACCCACAGCCCCAGGCGGGAGGGGCACCCCAGGCTCTCAGCAACAGCCCCGTGGCGAGTGGCAGGGGGAGGCAGAGGGGCAGGGGGAGGCAGAGGGAGGCAGAGGGGACTCCCCCCACACCCCTCCCCAGCCGTGACCCCCCACCACTCCATCCCCCCCTCCGCCTTGGCTGGTGTCACCCTGGGCAACGCTGTCCCCACCAGCTCCGTCGCGGGGCTGGGATGATTCCCCATCCGTCCTGCCCTGGGATGATCCCCAGCCCTGCTGGGAGCAGCAGCCCCCGGCGCTTCACCGTCTGCCCCGGCCTCTCCCGCCGCCGCAGGGGCCGGTGAAACCGGGGAAAAGGCATTTCCTTCCCTTCCCACCCACGCCCCCGCCGGCACTCGAGGGCGAGGAGGGGAAAAAGCAGGGCAGGCGCCACGGTGATGGGCCACGAAGCAGGCTCCACGCTGGGGTTCTGATCCCTGCCTGAGGGACAGGGGTGTCACACACCCCCCCCCGCCCCCAGCTCTGCGGTGAGGAATCAGCCTCTGGAGCAGGGATGCTCTGGAGTACTGGTGGCACTGGGAGAAGAAGGGTGCGGGGACAGCAAACAGCACCAGCTCAGCGACGGGGGCTTTGCTGGTGGCCCCCTCTTCTCATCCCTGTGTCCCTTGTGTCGTGTCCCCCCCCTGCTGTGCTGGCCCCCAGGGCAAGCAGGATCGGGGAGTAGAGGCAGCTGATGATCAGCCTGGCCAAAACCAGAGCAGCCAAATGGGTTTTGGCTCATCAGCTCCCAAACTGGTTTACCCACCAGGCAGACGCTGGGACAGACAGGAATGTGCCCCTGGGCTTCGGGCAGCCTGGGGAGAAGGGGGTGGATGCAGAGGCTGCAAGGAGCAGCATCCACAGGGAAAGGCTTTCCTTGGCACCTTCTCCAACATCATCATTCCCTGCTTCTCTGCCAGACTCGGATCACTGGGATTAAACTTCCTCCTCTGTGCACGGAGAGCTGGAGCAGGGATGGGGAAGGCTCCCCGCCCTCCTTACACCCCCGCTTGCCCTGCCCAGCACCAAGAGGGGTTTAAAAAGCTGAGGGTGGCCTCAAGGGTGCAGGGAGGGATGGCATGGGAGCCTTCTCATCCAGCCAGCCTTGGAAAAGCTGGTGTGGATGCACTGGTGACAGCCCTGGGGATCTGCTCAGCAGGCAGCTGCAGCACCTTCTGCCCAAGGTCCCCTGTCCTTGGCACCCTCCTCGGCCATGGGCAGGGTATGTGAGAGCAGGAGTGGGGTGGGCAGGGTTCTCCAGCTATCCAGGGTGGATCTTCCCTCCCTGGAGATGCCTGGTCACTCCTGGAGCCCTGGCAAACCCAAGTGATGCCCCGAGGGAAGGGGTTTCACACCCTCCCCACGTGGCAAGCGGAGAGCTGGCTCCTGCCTGGCACTGAGTGACTTGCTTCATTTCATGTCCCCTTGTTCCTGCTCCAGCAGGAAGCAGGAAGGGTTGGTCACCCCCCCAGCAGGTAGGACTGATGGGTGTTCCACAGCCTTGCTCTTTGACTGGATGCTCTGCTCGATTTGCTTGGTTTGACCCCAGCAGCTTCCCAGAGCTGGCCTGGTGCTCAGTGCCGTGCTCCCTCCTGAGACCCTCACCCCCAGCACTGCCTCCCTCCTCCCTAAAACCTGAGTTTCACAGGGGGGTTTGACCAGATTTGGGAACTTATTCCACGTTGCCACGTTATTGCAAAGAGCAAGAGGGGCAAGAGGACAAGCAGAGGAGGCGGAGAGGCTGGTGTGGGTCACCAGCACAGCAACAAGCCCCATTTCTGATCGTTTACCCCAGCCAGGGTCCGTTGAGAGCAGCCAAGACGTTTTCTCTTCTCACCAAGGCTCCAGGCAGGTGAGAATAAGCCGTTCCTGTTTCCTTGCAACAGTCGCCTCTGTGTGGAGCCACTCCCAAAGCCACACACGCTGCAGGGTGTGAGACCGATGCCCGGGCAGAAATTCCACCTCCCCCTACAGAGTTGCACAACCAGCCACGGCAAAGAGGTGGTGGCTTTTCCACCTTCCTCTGAAGGACCAGCCACCTTCCAGCTCGGAGATATTCAGATACTATAGAGATAGGCTGTAATGAACTGTAATAACACACATAAAATGCCACGACCTGTCATTCCGTCACCTTTAAATAACAAGGCTCCTTTCCCTTCCGACCCACAGGCGCACTCGGGCACGGCAATGAAAATACTTCCCAGGTGAATGGTTGTCACGTAGGAAGAGGGGGGGTTGGGAGCCCTCTCCCTGTGACAGCACCCTCACCCCAGGGCTGGCACAGCACCCAGCATGGCAGCAGGCAGGACCCTGGTGTGCTGGGGGTGCAGACACTGCCCAGGACCCCCCAGGAGCTGCAGGAACTCCAGGGTTCACCAGGCAGCTCAGGCAGAATCATGGAATGGTTTGGGTTGGAAGGGACCTTCAAGACCACCAAGTCCACACCCCTGCATGGGCAGGGACACCTCCCACCAGCCCAGGTTGCTCCAAGCCCCATCCAACCTGCCCTTCAACACTGCCAGGGATGGGGCAGCCACAGCTTCCCTGGGCAACCTGGGCCAGGGTCTCACCACCCTCACACCAAAGAATTTCCTCCTTATGTCTCACCTCAATCTCCCTCTTCCAGTTTTAATCCCTTCCCCCTTGTCATCTCCCTCCCTGCCCTTGTCCCAAGTCCCTCCCCAGCTTTCCTGGAGCCCCTTCAGGCACTGGAAGCTGCTCTAAGGTCTCCCTGGAGTCTTCTCTTCCCCAGGATGAACACCCCAACTCTCCCAGCCTGTAACATCACCCAGCTCGGTTTTTGCAAGAGATGCAGGGTGACCCATGGACACTTCCCAGGCTGTCACATTGTCCCTACACCAACACAGCTCCTGTGAGAGCCAAGGTTGGGGGTCCCAGCAGCTATTGGAGGTCCCTGCTGCCATCAGGCACAGGTATCCAGAGCAGGACCCCACTTTGGGGTGCAAGGAGAGGGCTGTGAGGTGCCACGCCAGGAGGGAGAGCTGCACAGAGCTCGCTTGGGAAGGAAGAACAAGCACAGTGACATCAAGTTCCATCAGAACAGCACTTACAAAAATAATTTTAATGTTTGAAGGTTTAGGATATACCATCAGTTTATTCCACAGCAGGATCCCACAGCCTGAGTTAGCACAGAGGGTGGGCAGGGCACGGGGCCCCGCTCAGGGGGTGAGAGGAAGGGATCACCTTTTGGTCACACCCAAAGCTGGGGCTGGAACCTGCTCAGGCAGTGTCACAGCAGCGTCCCCAGGAGCCCCAAACTGACAGATCCATCCAGTACATTCTTCAGTTGAAGCTCCACAAGGAGAAAAAGGCACCGACCTTTTGCCTCCCTGAATCCTACCCCCCTTCCAAACCTTCTTTTCCCTTCAAAATTGCTGCCTCCTCAGCTCAGGAGCCTCATCACTCAAGCACAGCAGCAGCCAATCCCAAATTATTCATTGGTTCCCCCTGTAGAGCCTGGAGAAAACAGCCCAAAAGGAGTTGCTGGGAGCAAGCACCCTCCTGGTGTTTTCCCCAGAAGGAAGCCAAGGCTTTCAGGAACACCCTCAGGTGCCACCATCCACAGATACATTGTGTGGATCCCAAACTCAAGAGGCAGAAGCTTTCCCCAGTCACCAGGACGTGCCCCTGCCAAGGCAGGGACAGGTGAGTTAAAGTGCATGGTGGCACCTGGGCAGAGCAGAAGCTGGAGACACCTTAAGAGTAATGGTACTGAAACTGCAGGAAGGAAACTAATCCCAGGGAGCTCAGGGGTAGGGTTGGGCTTTTCCCACCCAGACACTGGCCCATGAAGAAGAAGCTATTTGGGAAGCAATCCTGAAAAATGCAGCCTCATGCTTTTGCTTGATGGGGTAACCTAAGGATGTCAAGTGCCACTCAATGCCAGGACCCTGCTGCCTCCAAGGCAACTCTGAGCACAGTCCCATGGATTCTTTTCTTTCCTTCAGAGCTCACTGCTGCTCATGGATTCTATTTCTGCCTTAAAATGTGCAAAACAACTATTCTGTTCAGGTCAGGAGGGACCTGGAAAGACATGATGTAGCTGGAGCAAGTTGGGCTCTGCCAGGCAAGTGCTTTCCCAAGGAGCTTTTGAACATCTCATCCCAACTGTGACTTGCCAATATCCACACACCTTTCTGCAAGGGAGAGCAGCTTTTTTCTGGTCTGGCATCCATTGCCAGCAATGGACACGAGGAGTTTGGTCAGATCAGTCTGAAAAGCAACCTGGGAAGTGTAGGAATACTGGAAGCACTGATAAACCTCCCTGCAAGCACGTGGCCAGGACGTCCTGCTCCAGCTCCTGGTGGCACCTCCTCCAGACACCGTGGAGCCTTCCACGTGGCTTGGGAATTCCAGAAGAAAGGTCATCCTTCTGTCAGCAAGGGCTCAGAAGGTGCTCTCAAGCAGGCAGTGGCACCCACAGCCCGTGGGACAGACCTCCTGGGTCCGAAACCACTCCATCATGTGGCTGGTGTGGCCCCCGTGGCCGCAGGTCAGGCAGAAGTTGGAGGAGCCTCGCACGGCCACGTGGCAGATGGCACACTGGAAGGTGAAGCCCTTGCAGATGGCACACTGGGTGCCACGCACCTCGCTGCGACAGTGGCTGCAGTACACCCCAAACTCTGGGGGAAGGGAGGGGAAGAAACGGGGAGCAAGGCAGTTAGTGCTTGGCAGGATGGGGGGCAAATCGGCCCGGCGCGCGGCTCCCCCCCCGGATCAAACGGTGAGACTCTGAACCTGGATGTGCCTCAAATCTCCTGCAGGCCCAGAGAATGGGATCCTAGGGGTCTCAGTTTGGTCTCCACGTGGGAGCAGACAAGGGTAGTTGGGGCACAGACTGGCTAACCCTTCCCCCCGATGGCTGCACGGCTGTTGGCTGGGGATGTGAGTCAGGCTCCCAGCTCCAGACACGATGGAGGTGAAGGTTTCCTGCTGGTCTCATCTGCCTCCCATCACTGAGGGGAACAGAGCCAAGCAGAACAGCCTTGGCTTCTCATGAGAGAGCACAGAGCACACCTGATGTGTGCAGCATCAGTGCTGTCTGGCACTGTTGGCCATGGAGGGGCAATGGCAGTGATCACAGCCACCCATTTTCCCTCCAGTTACTCCCCAGGTGAGAAGGTGAGAACTGCTGCTCCTCCAGCACCCCTCACCTGCTGCTCTCCTCCCAGCTCCTGTGCACCTTTTCCCAGAGGCCTAGGAAGGAGCCCTTTTGGCAGCTGTCCTTAAGGAGCACTTCTGGGCACCTGCACTGCTGAAAAGATTTTGGGAGAAATGTCCTATTTCCCTATTTCTTGGCTAGTTCACCCACAGGTACAGATCTTGGAATTTCACACATGCTTTAAGGTCACTTCAGCCCTGAAGCAGAGAGGACAGGGCATGTCTGGGCTCTTATTCATAGTGTCCCAGACTGGTTTGGGTTAGAAGGGACCTCAAAGATCATCTAGATCCAACCCCCTGCATGGGCAGGGACACCTCCCACCAGCCCAGGTTGCTCCAAGCCCCATCCAACCTGCCCTTCAACACTGCCAGGGATGAGGCAGCCACAGCTTCCCTGGGCAACCTGTCCCAGTGTCTCACCACCCTCACATTGAAGAAATTCTTCCTGTTCAGAGGGAATGAAGAACAGCCAGCAGCACAAACAGCTGGACATGTTACGAGTCTACACAACCCTTGAATCAACATCTTCAAGCCTCACCTCCACCCAGAGCTGAGAAGAAGCCAAAAGTCTGTGTTGGCAGAGCTAACCTCTGGGCAGCCTGATGGACACTTTCCTCCCACTGGCTCCCTGCACGTTCCTAAGCTCCAGAGGCAGCTCCTGCTGGAGCAGACACTCACCAATTCCTTTGTGGGGATCTGGAGGACAAGAGACAAACTTGAGAACCTCGGCCCTCTTCTCTCGCAGGCCCCAGCGATACAGGATCTCCCCGTAGCACTTCTTAAAGTCATCAAACTGCTGAGTGTTGGCAGGATCCAGGAGCCTGGAGGAACAAACAGGGTTGTCACTCCCCTGATGGACTCTCAGGACATTCTGGTTGCAATACTCATCCCAGCCACGGCTACGCAACCAGCTCAGGTTGCTAGAAGGGCAGATTACTTCCCAAGTCTTGCTGAAACCTCGTGGAATGCTAACGGGTCTGGCCTTCACCTGCTCTACACTCAAGGGTGCAGACTTCACAGATGGATTGCCCTCCAGGACCCCCACCACGCCCACCTACAGATGTATCACAGGCAACCCCAGCAGAGTTGAGCTGCAGTTTGAAGCTTCTCCAAATGAGTACCTGAAGGAAAAGGCCTAGGAGCAGGTGTGGTCCTTCACAGCAGCCACCCTGGGTGCTCACTGGAGCCAGAGAGCTGGCCAGAGAGTTCCAGCTGCCTTGGGCACAGAGCTACCTTGGGCACATCCCTGAATGTCCCCAAGATGTGCCATAACCTACCTTTTGTTCTTCTCATGCTGGTCTTTCTCCCGCTCCCGGGGATCGGGATACGTCAGGTTTCCGTAGCGGAAGTCATCTGGAGAAGACTCACACCAGGGAGTGGAGACCTGCTCCGTGTCCTTGTTGGCTGCAAGGATCACAAGGCTGTGAGCACACCTGAGGGATCACGCAGCACCCAGGAGCACAACCCCCTCAGCACTGGGGTGGGGAAGGCAGGCACGAAGCCCACACACACCCATTTGCTTTCCAAGAGGTGGCCAGGTCACCTTCTGCTGTCCTACAAACACTGCCCTGGCCTCAGTGCCAGCCTCTGCTTGCCAAGTGCTTCTGGTGA
This sequence comes from Apus apus, assembly GCF_020740795.1. Taxonomy (NCBI): domain Eukaryota; kingdom Metazoa; phylum Chordata; class Aves; order Apodiformes; family Apodidae; genus Apus; species Apus apus. The sequence continues at coordinate 18,750,246 of NC_067292.1, read as the reverse complement.
TGGGTTGGGAACAGGGATCATCAGGCTGAGAAATCTAACATGGAGGGATCCCTTTTGCCTCCCCTCTTTAAGCAAAAAGTAACCAGACAATAAATCCCATGGGGTTTGCTTGGGGACATCAGCCCTGGCAGGAAGGGATCCTCTTTCCTCATCTCTTATGTAAAGGGGCCTCTGTAGGTCAGGCTTTGCCCCGGGGCAGGGAGAAGATTGCTTACAACTACCAGACACCATCAGCTCCCCTAACTCCCCCCAGATGCTTTGAAGCCACACTGAAAAGCTCCAGGCTTTGGAGCCAACAGGGCTGATGCTGCCCCAGGCCATTCCTATCACCAGGAATCAGCCAACAGCTTCAACTCTGACACCTGAGCCCTTTGGAGTGACTTGTCTTTGACACCTTGGCAGCTCAGCAGAAAAGCCCTTAGGCCCACGGGTACTGGTGGTACTGGTGGTACTGGGAATCCAGCCTTCCCAACTGCTGCTGGGTTTCCAGTGACAGGAGGAAGGCACAGCATTGCTTACTCCCCCAGGACCCTGTGGAATCAGCTGGCTGGGGACACTTGGAGGCCACTCTCCATCACTGACTGATCCTGGGGATTGGCAGAGGTGCCCAAGGACTGCAGGAAAGCAGATGTCACCCCTGTCTGCAAAAAGGACAAGGAGAAGGACCCAGGGAACTGCAGGCCAGTCAGCCTGACCTCAAACCCTGGGAATGTGATGGAGCAGCTCATCCTGGGAACCATGTCCAAGCAGATGAAGGACATAGGAATGAGCAGGCATGGATAATGGTCTCAAAGTGTGCCAAGCACCAGGGCTGTGGGGAGCTCATGGCTCCAGGGGCAGCCTCCCTGGGTGCTCACTGGAGCCAGACTGGGAGCAAAACAGCACAAACTGCTCTGGCTCTGTACTTGTCTCCAGCTGGAAAAGAAAGCAGCAGGAGCTCTTGGCTCAGGGACCTAGCTTGGTATGCCTGAGGGTGTTTGTGGCAGTTTCTCCAAAGCTTGGTTGGACAGCAAGCTATGGAAATCAGAAGGGGCAGGACTGTGGGAACAATGACAGGGTTCCTGCAAGCCCTGCTCACTTCCAGTTTAGCTCAGCCCTGGAAAGCTGCTCCAGAAGAGCCCACCTGCAGCCACAGCCAGTACTAACCCCCCCTCTTTCCCCACCACAGGAGCCATCTAAAGCCTAGGCCAGAGTTTAGACTGGGAGGGAGAGGGAGACTCCTCTATTCACTACCCAGGTCTCAGTACCTATACTCCAGCCTCCAGTGCCAAGTCCAGGATCTGACATGCTGGAACAGGAACCAGAGGAAGTAAAGCTGGGCTGTTGAGGGGGAAAAGAGAGGACATCATGTCATCTGTGTGAGAGATGGTCAAAGAGATCCAAGGCAAGTGGAAAATACACGTCGTATGATCGTACATAGCGGCTGTGGGAGGCCAGGTTGGAGGCACGTTGAGGAAAGGAACCATAGGAGTTTGGGCACCCCTGGAGCCTGGACTGGGCTTCAAAGACACTGCAGAGCATGGCCAGGGTCTGCACATCGTGGAGCTGGGAGTAATGGGCCAGCCTGGGAAAGAAGAAGGACAGACAGGATGAGACAATTCAGTGACAAAAGCATCGAGACTCCACGGCAGCTAATTCTGAGCCCATGGCATCCATCAGTTGGAGTCACACCAATGCTGACAGGGGGCACCAGCACCCTGCAGGACTGGGTGGTCTTTTCTGCCACATCTTTGAGGGGCCAGGTCCTCCTTCTGAAAACACCCATGGCCTAACAGGTGGGAGAAAGATGGGAGCTCTGGGAATGCAGCAGTGCTCGTGGCCTGATGATCCAAAGTTTGTGCAGCTTCAGGAACAAGGTCCACAGGACTGATTTTAACTGGATGTAAAGGTGGAGCCATTAGGGTCATCCCCAGCCACATCATCTTTAACAAAACCCTCTACATCCAAGCACCCCACATCTGGGTCACCAGGCAAAACCCCAGCACAGGTTTTCTGGAAGGCTGTGAAGTTTCTGGATTGCTCTGAAGACATGGAACCTGTCCTCCCTTCCACAGCTGCAAAATACACCACCCAAATCCTGCACCTCCAGATGGGTTCTATCAACAGAGAAGGTCTATGACTATGTCCCCTCCTGAACAGCTTCCCTGGCAGGAGGACACTTGCAGCTGACCCTTGGCTTGAGTCCAGTTGAAATGATTTCCCAAGTAATGCTTTAGGGAGACAGGGAATTTGAAGGTGAAAAATCAGCTGCAGCAACACACTCATTTAGAATCCCAGACTGGTTTGGGTTGGAAGGGACCTTAAAGATCATCTAGATCCAACCCCCTGTATGGGCAGGGACACCTCCCACCAGACCAGGTTGCTCCAAGCCCCATCCCTTGAATTTAGGAGGTAGGGAGCAGACAACCCACATCTCCCAAGTCAGGCAATCTGAGCTCCTGCTGCACTTGGCCTATTGCTCAACCTTAGCCCAAGAAGATCTGGCTGACAGGTGGGAGGCCAAATGCTGCCTCCTGCATGTCCTCCACACACTTGCACCTTCCCTTCTTGAAGCATCTCAGTCTTGAGAAGGGGATGAAAACAAACAAAAAAAAGGCTGTGGCACTATTCCAAGTCTGAAATGATGCCACACAACATCCATAGTTCTGGAGGCCTCTGCTCCTCCAGCCATTCCCAACCCCTCCCAGGCATCCAGGTACCTACAAGGACTCCAATAATTGACGTCCAAATGGATGTTGTGCCCAAGGTATCTCCAAATCTGGGTCAGACTTTGGGCCAAGGCAGAGATCAGTAGCTACCATGGCCAGTGACCAAACCTGGCAGACAGGAAAGAAAAACATCAAAGCAACAATTAGAAATAACCACCCTCCCAGGGCATAGGTGTGCACAAATTCACTCAGACAGATAATGATGGAGCTTGCACTTATTTATTTTTTACTTCCTGGCAGCAGGAAACAGTTTCAACCTCTGTCACAAATAATATAGAGTAACACAAACCCAAAGCTCTCCCTGTCCCACTTGCTTTCAACTTGGGTCAAACTCTGAAGAACACCACTCCATAGTCTGACCACTCAGAGTAGCTTCACAGGCCTGTTGGTGCATTTTATACTCACAAACCTCCAAAGGGTTTGATGCAAAGGGCTTAAGTTTCATAAGTTCTTGGATTCAGAGATGGCTGGTGGTAGAAAGTTTACTGGTGAATCATTATTTGCATGGACATTATCCTTTGATTATCTGTCCTACTGAACACTGCTGTCCTAACACAGCCCAACACAGGCAGGAGTAAAGTTTGCCACTTCTTTTTAACTATTTCACATGAAATTTCTTCTCTGTTTTTCATTCTCTACTCTGGAAATGGCTCCATCTTTTCAGTCTCTCTATCACTGATCTAGGACTGTTTATTCTGCCATGCTTTTGAAAATGGGGCAATGAGAACATTCCAGGGTAAAGCAAAGTTCCTAGTTTGGCATGTAAAAGAGAGCAGGAAAGGAAAAGGAGCAGAGAGATGGAAAGCAGAAATCAGAGTGCTGGAAGCAAGAAGTAAAATCAAAGTATGTTCTCCAAGCACAAAGAACAGCCAGGAACAGCAGAGCCACAACTGCTCACTGTGAGACCAGAAAGCATCACAGACTGGTTTGGGTTGGAAGGGACCTTAAAGATCATTCAGTCTCAACCCCCTGCATGGGCAGGGACACCTCCCACCAGCCCAGGTTGCTCCAAGCCCCATCCAACCTGCCCTTCAACACTGCCAGGGATGGGGCAGCCACAGCTTCCCTGGGCAACCTGGGCCAGTGTTGAGAGAACAGGAAACTGGAACAGGGGCAGGAGGGGACAGAAAGGAAGTGGGAAAGATGCCACTTCCTACACTGCTGAGGAGCACGTCCAACATGGAACCTGCAGGGCAAGCCTGCCTAGGTCTGCTGGGACAAGGCAAGCTGCAACACAGGCTGGAGCTCCATGGGACAAGGGAAAAACAAGTGAGAAACAGAGGTATCTCAGAAATCTCCCTCATGTTGCTCCACCCAAGCTCTGGTCCAACGAGGGCAAACCAGACAGCAAGATGAAGCACTGACAAAGAGGAATAACATCTACCTTCTCCTCTGCTGGTCTAGCAGGACCCACCAAGAAGCAAGACAACATCTTGAGTTTGTCTCTGCTTAGATTAGGTAAGTCCATGCACGTTCCTTGCCCTGGTCTGGGAAGAGCCAAATGCCCAGGGGAGGTGCAGAGGCTTCCCTGGCAGTGCCAGCCTGCTCCACTCTTTCAGGCACTCCTGAGCCTTGTCACAAATGTCCTGCCTGTTGTGATGGACTAATCACATGGAGAAGGATGAGCCAAAATAGCCATTTTTCCTCATTTCTAGCCAAAGGGAAGTGGCCAGCCCTGCTCTAGAGCTGGGTCCCTGGGCTCAGCCTCTTGGGAAGAAGCTAACTGCACTTAAAAGATGAATGCCAAAAAAACAGGAACAATTCCATAAATGAGACAAAAATCAAAATGCTGATGGCAGCCAGGCACTCTGTGTGCACAGTTACCCCTTTGCTGACTGAAAAAGCAGGCTGCACTCCTCACTCTGCCTGCAGGAATTCCCTGAAAATTATATGTGCTTCATGGAGTTTGGCAAAGGGCAGAACAATCTGCCTGGAGCCTGGGAAGGAAGCTCTGGATGCCAAGAGTCAATGAGACAGAGACTACACCTGTGGCTGTTCCACAGGCCTCAGTTCCCCAACCAAGGACTCCCTGGAACAACTGCAGGAGCCAGGTGTGGCTGTTGGGGCATCCAGGTGACAGGACAGATCATTTGAGGGCAGCACAGGGTGCTGAGGAAGGGGATTCAAAGTTGTACCTGCACAAGATCCCTCCGTCCCACAGCCAGGGCTGAGGCAGCATTCTTCTGGCAGGTCTCCTGGATATTATTCACATTCAGTCTAAAAAGAAAGGAGATAGCTCAGCTCTGGTTGGCAGCTCACCTGGGGAGGTGGGGAGGGATGAGGGGAATGTGGTTCTGGCAGCAGGGAGCAGCCCAGAACTTCCAGATTAATATGAGGCTGTGAGCATGGCCAGGATCCCATCCCTTCCTCCCCTGTTATTCAGGGATCATCCTTCTGGCAATTCCCACTATTCACCTTCACAGCACATGAAGTCCAGCTCCAAACTAGCTGGGATTGCTCCTAAGATGCACTGCTTCCAAGGAGACAGTGAATCAAACGTGTGCCAGCAACAGAGATTTTGTTAATATCCAAATTAGTTTGGAAAAAGATGTTCCTTGTAAAGAAAACAAACAACAAAAACCAAACCACAGAACTTCTCTCAAAGCAGAACTTGCTGTACAGACACTGGCATGTACAACCAGGTCTCCAAGTGAATGTGGCACTCCAAATACTTCTGAAATTCTAAAGCTTAATGAACTATAAGATCAGTTTCATGGCAGGGGAGTGTGCATTTATTGGGACTTTTAAACCTGTGTAAGAGTTTAACGTGGGGTTTGAGAAATAATTTGTACTGATAACTTCTCTTTTCAGCTGACAAAAACACTGAACCTGCAAGATTAGCAGTGATGATGCTCTGGGCACCTCATAAATTCTCCCCATCACACCTTTTGGATTGACAGGAGACAAGTCCCAGCTCCCATGGGGACACCATAAAAAAAAAGCAGCAAGGCAAGAAGGGAGGAACAAGGTGTGGAACCAAAGATCAGTGCTGGCTGATATCAGGATTAAAACTCAGCAATGCCAGAGGGCTGCTTTCACTCAGGGCAGGATGCCAGCCCATACTCACATATATTGCTCTCCCAGCACCTTGTGGACAGGCAGCAAGCAGGAAATATCTTGGATAATCACTTTCCCTGCAGCTTTGATGGGCCGGTTGTTGGCATCTGTCCCTTCTCGTTTGCTTTTCCACCTCCTTGATTTCTGCAGGACAAATGACAGTGTGTTAATGGGGAGCAGGAGAGCAGGTTCCTCTGGGCCAGGGAACAAAGCACTAGGGTCAGGAATAATGCAAGCAGCACCCAAACCTGCCTCTCAGAAGGCTTGGTGTTACCCTAAGAAACACCCATGACATGCCCAGGAGAACAAGCATCTCCATCCGGAGGAAGTGGAAAGCAGGTCAAGGCAGCAAGGTCAAGGTCAAACTCACTCAAAAATAAGCATTTTGTTGAGTTCTCCTGTGCAAGCCAATAAGAATCAGCATCAGGGTGGGATGCCCATCAAGCCCAGGCAGGTTTTCAGGATGGTTCAATCATGGCTCTCATTAGAGGGCTGGTCTGGGGACCCTCTGCACACAGAGCCCCACTGACTTCAGCCACCAGCAGCACAGAGATGTGTGGGAGGCAGCTCCTGTTTGCCCTCAGCTTCAGGACAAGCTGTCAGCTCCAGACTGTCTCTTTTGGTTTCTCAGTGTTTGAACCCACCCCTGGTTAGAGCCAGGACAGGGCTCCCACCTCCTGCTTTACCAACACCTTCAACCAAACAACTGGCAGATGATAAAGCAGGGCCCAAGTTTTCCTAGCAAGGCTCCTTAGCTACTCACAGCTGGCTCAGGACGTGAGGTGGGGGAGCAGAAGGAGAGGAATGAACACAAGGGGAACACAACCAAGAAGCCAAGATTCCCAAACAACAGACACGGAGGCCACCTCAACACCAGGCTGCAGAAAGCCACCTTGGCTGTGTGAAACTCCATGGAGTATTTGGTTGGGATCCTGGCCTCTTCCAGCTCCTCCAGGAGGGTGAGGAGGAGGGATGAGAGGACGTGTGACAGGCAGAAGGCACTGGAGCTCCACGGAAGGAAGCACTGGCTGCTCTGCAGGACTGCAGGAGGCTTTGCAATGCTGCTCCCCTGTGGCACTGTCTCTCCCTGACACATGCTGTCCCTGCTCCTAAGCAGAAGTGTCTCCTGCTCCTATTGTCACAGAGGGAGCCCCGAGGGATTTGTGGTGGGGCTTCCTACACTCCTACCCGAAGGAGAACAGCCCCTTTGGAGGACCCAGCAAAGCAGCCCTGTGCTGATGGCTCTGCAAGGCAAGGAGATCACACAGGCAACATGTTGGTGCTCCTGAAGAGCTGGGCTACAGGAAGGGCAGGTCTTTGCCCAGCTAGCAGGGTCACCTCTACTGTGGATGTCTGGCCAGCTCTGGGGTGGCTGGATGCCAAACTGCCTTTGCCCATGACCATGCAGTCCTGTGAGAACTTGGGCAGGCTTATCACAAATACAAAATGCCCTTAAAAAAAACCCCAAACAAACAACTAGTAACCTTCAAAAATTAATTCCTCCTTCACTGCCTGCCTGGCCCATGCTTAGGTCAATGCACTGAGGAGGTCTTGCCATGCTGAGCATAAAATCTTGGACACTGGGTGCCTGAGGCTCAGAGGCTTGACAGTAAGTGAAGGTGTTTCTGACTTGAAGGAGGTGGAAGGGGGATTTTTCCAGGCATCACCAGCTCCTCTGACCTTCCACCACTCCCCAGAGCCAAGAGGAGCAGAGCATGCATGCTGCCCAGAACCCAGAGGTGCCAAAAGCTGGTGCAAACAGGGCTGCCAGCACCCAGAGCTATGGAAAAACTGGCTGACCAGGGCTTAATTCTGTTCTCTGCCACCTCCCCTCAAGTCCTAACCCATCCAAACAGAATTTGCCTGCAGCATTTATCTGCTACATCAGTCTGAAGCTGAGAAGCACCATGCAGTGGAAGCTGGGTAGAACGTGGTCAGGTGGGAGACCAAACTCCCTTCAGTCCATCAGCTCCTAACCAAGGTGCTGCCAGGATCAGCTCCAGCTCTCTTAGCACCCAAGTGTCTTCAAAGCCACCTAAAAGTGCAGCTGAAGGATGTGGGTTGTCTCACAGCAAGGTTCCCAAACAACAGTGACACCTGTGCCTCATTCCCTGTCAGGACAGCCACGTGCTGCCTCCTGTGTGCAGCAAGAAGCTGCTGATGCTGCCAAAACCAACACTTGGGAGCCCCAGCACAAGGACTTGCCACCAGGGCAAGAGTGCAGGGACTGTCCTGGAAGGGCCACCAGGATTCTCACCATATTGTCCTACCAAAACCTGTTTGTGCTGTGTCTGAGCAGGCAGCTGAAGCCAGGCTTGCAGACTCCAACCCATATTCTGCAGGTCTATCTTCTAGAGCTTGGCAGGTCATTTTGGGGAGCAACTTGCCACCTCCCAGGCATCTGTAGAAGTTTCCTCTGACCAAGGCAGGTTGACTGCCCTGTCACTGGGAACAGATTCAACCTTCTCCTGCCCTCTGAAAGAGGAAGCCTCCCAACAGGCATTTCAAAGACCAGAAACATGGACAACACATCACTTTCCACAGGTAAATTCAGTCACTTTTTTGGGGTTTTTTTTTGAGAATGACAACAAATGAGGATGAGAATGGAACAAGAGATCCCATGGATGGTTTCCACTTCTTGCTGTTAGCATATCACCAGACAAATTAAGACACTCAGTGCATCAGAACCCCTTGAAAACTTGGACTTGGAACAAAATTGTCCTGTTTTCTTCTTCTTAGCACTGCCAAGAAGGGAAGCCCTAATTCTTCACTGGTGCAGCTCCTGGAGTAGTCAGTTGATGGCCACATGCCCTGTCAGTACTACACACCATGACCTCTATCTCCTGCCCCCTGAGCTGTGACAGAAGAAAACAATAAAGCCACGTGTAGAGTCACTGCTAAAAATGTCTGGATTTTTGCAATTCAGGTTTGTCTCAACTACAGCCACAGTGTTGGAAAAAACTACAAGCAGAAGTACAGGAACCATCATGAATGAGTCAAAGCTCATAACCACTGACAGCAGAAGCTCTACTTTGAAACAAATAATTGCTGGTGTTAATTACAGGAGTAGCTCTCCACCAGGCAGCATTTAAGCACAGGGATTACCAGAGGCAAGGAGAGCTCTAGCTTGGGTCTGTCTGGCTAAGGTCCACCACAAGGTTCCTCTCTCCCTTCTGCTCCACCTCTTCTCCCAGGAGAAGCTCCTGCTCTGGTGTTATGGAAAGGTGTCACCAGGGCTCATAGGCATTAGGGTAGGTCAGAAAACATGCCTCTTCCTAGGGGCTGGAGCACAGGTCACAGGGGGAGCAGGGAACAACGCTGGGGCTGAAGCAGAAATCAACATGCATGCACCAAGCTAACTACTGAGAGCTGAAGGTCAAAGTCTTCTGCACTGCCCCAACACTTCTAGCTCTTTCTGCAGTCTAGAATCCACACTAAGGAGAACTGCATCTACCCAGCCACTCCTGAGAGTTTGAGGAGAGGAAGAAAGAAAATAGCTACAGTGAGAGCAAGTGAAGGCTCATCAGCTCCTCCGAGCACCAGAAGAAACCAGAGCGTTCATGACAGTCATGGGGTTGAAGGTGACAGGAGGGAACAGCACTGAATAATGACTAGAAAAGCCAGCCTGCACCTGCACTACCATCCCCAAGGCTGTGATCTGTTGCAATCTGAGGTGACAACGATGGCAGTAAATGGGTGACATGTAGAAACAGACAGCCCAAGAATAAGCCACCGACTGCTTCGTAGCAACCACCCTCCTCGCTGCGTACTCAGCAGGAGTTCCCAAAGGCTGCCTGCCTGCTCAGGAGGGATGCTGAACACCTGGGTGTGTGTGCCTGGGATCCTGCTGACACAGGCAGTGCTGCAAGCAGCAGCTTCCTGGAATGTCAAGTGCCTGTCAACGTGCCCCTTCAGCACGAGGCTCTGCAAAATGTCAGGGTTCGTGGTGTAAACTGGTGTTCGTGGGACGAAGGGAAGGGCCGTGGGCAGGAGAGGACAGACTTGATGCCAAAGATGAAGCTGCAAAAAGGTATTTACAAAATCAGGAGTTGGAACTTGGTCAAAATCAGGTTCAGGTTGCTTCTCTTGTTAGTTTTGAAATAGATTTTTTTAAATCCCTGCCTCCCTGCAGAAAGCTACACCCCTGTATTCTCAGCAACTGCCTCCAGATTAACTCCCCCAGGCAGGTCACGCAGCACTGCCTGGATTTTCTCTTCAAAATAATCAACATTTATTATTTCCAGCATTACCCACAGTACCAGGCACGTTCCACAAGGGGGCTAAAAAAATCCGAGGCACTTTTAAACTGAATGTCCCCCAGTAGGGCTATTTCTTTACAGCTTCCACCAATTAACAGCTGGCACCTGCCCTGAAGCACCAGGCACTTCTGAATTGGAGGGTAGACACTACCTAGAAAAAATAAGGAATTATTCCTTCTTCCAGGCTTCCTAAGCTCTTGCTTCCATGAGCTTTGCTGAGCTCTTTGCCCAGAAGGCAGGCACCAGGTCTGCACAAATAATCCACTCCTCTCTTTGTGCATGGCTGCATCTTCACCTTGGGCACTACTCCCCACTTCAGAGAGGTTGATTAGCCTCTTCCAAAGGTGATCCACAAACACAACCAATTCTTCAAGGCTTGGATGTATCATTTCTAAGGAGACATTAGACAAAATTATAACTTTAGCACTACTTGCTCTTCCCTGCAGCCACTGGTAAGGGAATTAAACTGGGGCTCTTTGTGCATCACAATTTACCACACCACGAGCTGGCAAGTTCCTTGCTTGGTTTTCTTTCTTTCAGCCTGTTCCTGATCCAAGACAAAATGTCATTTCTTGCCTCCACTGCTCACGTTTCTTCATTAGCTCTTTGCAAAAAGCCTTGATGGAGTCAAGTAAATTACTTCTGGTTTCTTTCACCTATTTGCCAGGTATAGTCTCAGAGCTGTTGTAATTAGGAAGGCTTGATCCTATTACACCAAGTTAAATTAGGTGTTACAGGTCTCTATTTTATTCCCTGCTGCCTTCTGAAGAGACAGCATGAAGGACAGCAGCTGTGAAAAGCCAGTTGTTCACACAGATATTAAGAGAAAGGGACATGAAGAGATAATATTTAAATTGAAGTGGGGTTTTCCAAGCTTTACCTATGCTTGGCAGATGAGGGATGAGATAGCAATTGCCTGAAGTCACAACACAGCTTGAGTAATGCTGGTATCATCAAGATGTTCCCAGGAATGATGTTCAGGGACCTGACTAATGGCAAATGATTGGGAAAGGCAGGTGCCAGGAGGAGGTACCTGCCAGGGGGGCTGGAAGAGCAACCCCTCCAACTAAATCAAGGGTGGTGTGATTCCAAGGGCTGGGAGAAGATGGCAAAATTAAGAAGTTCTATTTACTGCCCCAGGAAATAAGACTTGGTGTTGCATTGTGCTGAGAATAGGCAGCTCATTTGCATGAGATGACAGATCATTTGTCAGCAAATCAACCAGTTTCCTCCACAGCTCTTGAGTGATCCTCCCTTTCCAACAAGGCTTCAGCTTTCTCAGAAACGAGGTGCTCGTCTGTCACTCTCATCAGCTGGCTGATGATGCACAGTAATTGTTCAGCTCCCCTGCAGTGCACTCTTTGTGTTTTAGAGGTTCATCTTTCCTTACACTTCAAACTACCCCTTGGCATCCTCTCCTGACTGCTGGGCCAGGTAAAACGGGCGCGTTGCGGGGCCGTGTTTGTACCCTGCAAATTAGTGTCTGCTCCTGTTGGCTCTCACCCAAGGCCCTGTGTGGAGTGCAAGTCCCCCACCTCTCTGCAGGTTACTCAAAGGCAGGCAGGTGGCATTTTATTCTTGGGCCCTTGGGCAGAAGACAGGGATATATCAAGGACAGTGATTAGCACAGCGCACAGTACCGGGAAGTCGTTAATTGCTTGTATGGACCAACGTCGCCGGGCAGAGCGAGGAGACATCTGTGTGTGAAAAGGTTATACCCAGGAGAAGGGAAGAAAGACACCAAGAAAATTAAAGACAGAGGTCAATCAACTGAAATGAAAAGTGCCCTGAACCAGCAGAGTACAAAAAGATACCGTTCCCCACCTTGTGTTACACACCAAACAGTTGCAAACCCCCGGGTTCCTCCACACACGATGGTGCTGCACCTTGTTCCCTCCAGCAGGGTGAGGGCTGCTGGGTCTGTGCCCCCCACCAGCCTCCCTGGAACACCTCAGCAAACCTCAAATCTGAACCAAGTCTTCCTCCCAGCCTTGGGTCACTGCAAGAAGCACTGAACTGCTTCATGGGACCTTGTTCGTGGCACGAATTGACAGGGTAACACCCCGGTGCTCCCCACGCCAGGTTCCTACTCTAACCAGTTTTAACTCCTCTTGGTTGAAGAGGAAGACCAAGTGCAAACTGCAGGAAGCTGAAGAAACACTCCTGCTTATTCAGATAGTCCTTTAACATCCTGCATCCTCCAGGACTTCACTCACTGGAACCTGCTGCAACTGTTCACTTTCATTTTAAATAATAGAAGGCACGTGGCAGGGTCTGGGAGGGGACATAGAGGCCCTGCAACTTGGCAGGGCCATGTGGAACTTGTCATTATGGGTTGAGGGACTCATTCAGGTTGAGTGAGCAATCAAACTCCCTGGCTATGCAGAACAGCTTCAAAGTAGGCTTTCACTGCAAACTTGCAGACATTCCATGAAGTACTCAACAAATCATTACAGCAACAACAAATGGCATTTCTCCAAGCACACGACAGGAAAACTAAGAAGCCCCAGGATGGTTCTGCAAGACTCAACACAACCAAAAGGGTTATTTGTGCCACGTGCAATGCATGTTGCATTTCTCTCCAGCTGAGGACAGGCAGGTGGGGCCACCAGCCATGTCTTCAGGCTTCACATCCCCCCCCCCTCCTGTGCCCCTCAGTGGTGGGAGAACCTTGCAGGCAGGGAGCCAAGGGGTGAGGCTGGCCCCTCAGGAAGGGAGAAAAGATGACTGCAGCCTTGTGCTGCAGCTTTCTCCACCAGGCTTCACAAAAGAAGGAGAAAAGGGTTAGGTGAAGGAAATTCAGGATACTGGAGAAGATCCAGTTGAAGACGTCCCTGCTCACCATGGGGCAGTTGGACTAGATGACCTCATAAAGTTCTCTTCCAACCCAAACTCATCTAGGATTCTATGATAAGCAGCAAAACTAAGCTCAGGCTCCCTTCAAAGCCCTGCTCTCCTGTGGGCAGCCACTGGTGCCAACCTACCCTCCCAGGTGCTGGGAGTCTGAGGGGTCTGCAAGCAGGTGGGCACCAGGCAAAGCCTGAGGGATGTCCTGAGAGGCAGCAGTTTCCAAGCCCTGCCAAACTCCTCCATGGGAAGCATGAGGACACTACTGTCACCACCCCTGGCCCTCAGGCAAGGCTGAGCTGTCCCCAGGTCCCCACTGGCACAATCCTCTAACTGGGGGGGGGAGAAACAGCCATGGTACCTTCCTTCTTCCCTGAAAGAGTCATTAAACACTGGCCCAGGCTGCCCAGGGAGGTGGTGGAATCCCCATCCCTGGAGTTTAGAAGCTGTGTAGATGTGGTGCTGAGGGACATGGGTTAGCTCTGGACCTCAGAGCTGGGTTAATGGTTGGACTTGATTTTCAAGGTCTTCTCCAACCAGAACAACTCTGAGGTTCTTTGAGAGACTCCAGGTTTGGAATGCCACTGATGCAGCACAGATACAGCTCCTCCTTTCTGCTGACTGCTGCACTTCCCTGGGGTGTTTTTGAGGAGTGAAAATAAAAAAAGGGAGGAAGAAAGGAGGACTGTGCATGTGTGAATAAAAAAAGTGAGAAAGATTATATATATATAATGTGTGCATCTCTGTGTGTGTGTATATATATATATACACATATATATATACACACACACACACACACTTAAATGAGCACAGAAAGGCTCAGAGCCAGATTTAGCTTCATTTTGGTTTCCCAAGCAGATCTCTGGGGTTCAGCAGCTCCCCTGCCTTTCTGGGAACATGACATATTGCCTGCCTAGTAAGGGGCAAATTCCACTTGTTTGCCAACAGTGGGTTGCTCCATGGGATTTAAATACCTGCTTCTCACTGACAAATTCAGTTTGGGGGCTGAAGTTCTATGCCATGAGAGTTTTAACACACATCATGTCCATTTTTATTTAAATCAAATATAAAATCCAAGCTTCAGAGCAAGGAGTCAACTAGACTCAAGAGTCTGGGCTTTTTAAAATCCTCACCATGAAGTGACAAAAATATGTAGCATTCACCTGATAGAGCCTGTGATATCAGCTCCTGAAGAATCAGAAAACCTTGGCTGAAGGGAGATAAACAGGGCCTTTTGGGTATTTTTAAAACTGTTTAATCTGCAAGACCATCTGAACTAGCTCCCTTACATTTCTTCCAACCCAGCATGCCAGGAGTTGGCTTGGCAGGGGGAAGGGGAACACAGGAATTCTCTCTTTCAGCAGCCATGGCTACACACAAGCTTTGTTCTCTTGACATTTTCCCCTCCCTGACAAAAATCTTGTTGCCATCAATACGAGGGCTGGGGAGCCAGGTCACACCAAATTACACCAAGCTGCTTCCACATGGTATTTTTAGCCTTGTCTGTGTCAGAAACAAGCACACTGCAGAGCACGGAGGTAGCTCTTTAAATATCAACTCTCCTGCAAAGACTAGACCAGGCTGCAATTCTTGCACCAGGCAGCACCATTTTTTTTGGTTTTCTCATCAAAAAGAAGTTTGTGTAGGGGGAAGAAAACACCAAAACTGAACGGGGATTCCAAGAGTCTCTCTGGAGTAAAAGCTTGCAATGGGGAGAGAAGATCACCCCATGGGTCATGTCACCTAAGCAGGACAGACCCAGAGGGGTCAGCTGTCATGTCCAGGACTACCAGAAAATTAAGACCTCTTAAGGTGCCCAGGAAGGATGAAAACTCAAGGCTCTAACCCTCCCTCTGCTCCTGGGATGGAGTTTCCATACTCCACTGCAGCAGAGTGCAGACAACTCCTGGCTTTCCTGGGGGTACCTGGAAGCTCTCTAGTGCTGCAGCAGATGTGTGCCCTCAACACAGACTACTCCAGTGCCCTGAATTCTCAGGCTCTCTGGAAGCTTGCCCTCGTTTTGCCAGCCACTTCACCTCCTGCTGAAGCATAGAGAACTTGTTTCTGAGCAAGCTGCACTCCCACAGCATCTGCTCTGGGTCCTCAGCTGCTTCAGGACTACCCTACAGCCACCCTACAGTTACTAAAGGGTGTTGTTCCTCACCCTCACTATATCCCAGAAGGAAACAATCCCATTCTTCCCCAAAAAGCCTTACTTGTAAACAGCAACTACAGCAAGAGCTACACCTAAACCAGAAGCACGTGGATTGGAAGATCTTTGGAGAATCATGTAGGAGTTCTTTTTGTTTCAAACAGTCCAAAGGGCCATATGTCCCTGACAGAGACATCTGTATCAGAAAGAACCCAAATATAACCCATAATCCTGGAGGGGTTGTCAGTAAACTGCAGAGAGCCACAACCCTTTGCAGTTACATACATCAGGGAGTGCAGAGAACAGCAGAGTTGCCTCTATGTACTTACTGGAGACTGCAGCTTCTTAAGGGTGAGATTTTAACCCTATGTAATGCAAAGGGAGACTGTAATGCAAAGGGAGACCTTGTAATGCACTAAAAAAAGCTGTGATGGTCAGTGCAGAGATCAAAACAACCAGGTCAAATGCTGGAGAGGATCAGTAAAGACGTTACTAACAGGAGCTAAATCCACGTGACATTTTTACAGAGCTGCCTGTAAGAGGATGCCTTCTTGAGAGGCACATGAAGCTTCTGTTACCAGCAATGCTCACAGCTATGCGAAAGGAATACAGATCCCAAAGGCTGAAGTGTTGGGGAAGGCTTTTTGGCCTGCTACTTACCCTCTCTTTGTAGTAGAAGGAGCTGATGGAGACCTGCTCCTTCTCGCTGCGCGTGGGGCTCCCGCTGTACAGACGCAGGTTGCCTGGAGGCTCCGTGCGGATCTTCATGGGGGTGATGAGGCCACTGTGGTAGGCTGATAAAGCTGACAGGGACCTAGACACAAGAGAATATCCTTTCAGGAGCTCAGACTCACCAGACTGCCCTGGAGGCTCACACTGGCATCTCCACCAACCCAAGGTGCTAGCCTGTGTTTGAGGCGTGTTGAAAGAAGGAGCCTCTGCTGAGGGCCAGGGATGCCAGGGACCTGTGTGGAGGGCACCAGTTAACACTAGAGGTCACTGCTTCTGAGGGCCAGGAGCTCCAGCCCAGGATGTGATGCTCTCCTCCTGCCTCCCCAACCCCTCTGACAGTGGCACTCACCTGGGTGTGGGCTCGGTGGGGGACACCGCCCGGTGCATGGTCATGGGTCTCGTGAAGTACACCAGGTACCCTGAGGAGACAGGACACAGGCCAGGAGAAACAGGTTACCCAGGGAAACCTGGTCAATTCAGGTACAGCCAAAGGGCTGGATGCCCATCCACTACCCTGAGAGCTTTGCAAGTGCAAGCAGAAAAACCCACTTCCTCAACCCAAACCTACTCCTTACAAACCCATTCAAGAGCAGGTTTCGCTGAGGTGACTTGTCTTGAAGGCCTCAGCTCAAGTGGCTTAGAGATGTCAGAGAAAAGGCAGTAAAAGGAATGAACAGATACATACTCATGTTTTAACTGTTCACCAGGACTTGACTAGTACTTTGACACTCCAGAGGCAAGGGAGGTGCAGAGAAAGCAGTGCAGCTTGTATGATCCTTCTCTTGGAAAGGATAACCCAAACCACTTGAAGCCAACCCCAAAATGCCCTCTCCCAGGCCTTACCCCATTTGTTACAGCACCTCAAGAGTCTTCAGCCACCCACTCTTGCAAGAGTTTCAGGTTTCACTGAGCCTCTTCCATGCAATACTACCCTGGTTTCATTTTGGTGGGAATTTGGTGCTGCCTGCATGAAAAGCAGCTTTCAAAACATGCCCAGACTGGGGTGCAGTCAGGTCTGGAGGAGGCATGGTTGCATCTGAAACAGCTCAGTGAACCTCAACAGCTCTTACTCAGACCTTAACCTGTTTTTTGAAGGATGATTTTTTCACTCTATGCTCTCCTGGAAACCTGGACATGATTGTAACCCCTCTCCCAGTTAGAAGAACTTCCTAATGACCTTAAGAAAGCTATTTGGGACAACAGAAAGGGTGCAGAATGAGAACAAAAATGTTAGTAACAAGAATATGGTTTCAACAAGGGGTAAAGTTCAAGCCTAAATCACAGTAATTCTACAAAGACTGAGAGCCAAAATAAATCCAGCAAGTTTGATGCTGGTAGGAGAGAACCAGGCAAGGAAAACAGCTGTTCCCAGTCTCCTGTAAAGATCTGTCAATGCCTCTGGCATGCCACAAGCCAAAGGCCATCTCCAACTAGCCCTGGATTTCCAAATCTTTTAATTCCACATGCAGACAGTTACTAACTAGTCCCATTTATACATTGATCACAATGACCAAACCCAGAGGCAAGTGCTCCCCAAGATACGAAAAGGCCCATTCCCCAGGTATCTGCTGTAACAGATCAGTGAGAGTTTCTAACCTGCACCACAGAACCTGGCTCCAGAGGTCCTTGGGAAGGGGATGTTAGAGTCCTGGTAGGAGCCATAGGCATTGGAGACCCGGGCAAAGGTGGGCAAGGGGGGGGTCACAGAGTTTGACAGAGCATAGGGATTGCTGGATGTGCTGTCCTCTTGGTTCTGAAACAGAAGTTAGCCAAGGTCACACTCCTGATGCTGCAGGAAGCACCAAGCAGCTCATCCTTGGAGCCAGAGCAGGTCAAGGGCAGAGCATGGTTACAGCCCTGGCTGCAAAAGCACTTGCAAGCACATAGAGCTTTGAGGAAAGAGCTTCTTTGTCTGCTTGGCCAAAGATTTCTCTCCCACCACAGCCATGTTTGAAACACTGAGCTCGTTTGGGGGTGAAGCAGTGAGAAACTCAACAGCAAAATCTCACCTTCAGACTCTGGATATGATTCTCAAGACATGGAGGTGATGTGAGTGAAGGAAATGGGAACACCACAAAACTGCAGGATCAAATGGAAATTGGGAGTCTTGAACTGGGGAAGGCAGGTGATGTGAAATACTGGGGGACCTCAAGCCTACCCACAGGAATTCTGGCAGAAATTTGCATTTATCTGCATAAAGAGCACAGCTTAGGAATTCTTTAAGGCAGCAGTGCCTGGCTTGAGTCATCAGATTTCCACACAACAGAGAAAGTTCCCTCTCTGACAACACTACTGCTGAAAACAAACAGAATTAAGCCTTTCCATGTGAAAAAAAACCAAACCACCAAAACAACCCTGCACAAAACCTCTCTGAAAAGAAACCTGAGGAGGTTTCTTGGATGTCTCAAGTGTCTTGAGAAACCCCCACTCTGCTACACTTCACCCACAGAGATCTGACACTGGGATGCTGAGCAGGTATCAGATCTCTCAGCTAAGGGCAGAGTGTGACTTGGATTTATCATCCCTACAAAACCTCAGCACAAGGCTTCAAAACAACAGACTTTCAAAGCTGTTTGTTTTGAGTTTTTTTCCCCCCAAAGGATGAAAACAAAGATCCTAGAATAGGACAAGCAGGATCTTGGGTTAGAACTGAGGAGGTACCATCAGCCATTGCCTTTCAGGCAAGATTGAATCCACCATCTCCCTGAGGCCTCTTCTTTCATAGATGAGAACCATGCCCTGGCACCCTGAGATATGCTCAGAGCTGGGAAGTTCCCATGCAGCACTAAGATGCTCCCAAGCCCAGCTGCTCCTGGTGACCTGAAGAGCAGTGAGCCTGAGGAGCTCCCCGAGGCAAACAAACCTTCAGGGCCTGATTTTCAGAAACAAAAACACTTCTAATCATCCACTCCGTTGTCTTCAACATGAACCAGAAGGGCTCCCACGAATGGTACAGCCACTCACAGGGGTCTGTTCACACCTCTCATGAGGCTGGATTCTTCACTGCAGAGTCAGGAGTGTGGGGTGTGGGGGAAGACAAGAAAGTAGGGCACAAAGCCCAAGCAGTTCTCCATACCACAACAGACTCCAGCCAGGAGACCAGCTGACGCAGGCAGGGCTCCAGGCAGCTCTGGTTCCTCTTCACTTTCTGCAGAGAAGTGTCTTTCAGTATCTGGAACACACACAAAATGGCTTCAAACATGAAGGAAGGGAAGTTTACATCAGACATTTGGATGAAATTCCTCACTCTGAGGGTGGTGAAACACTGGAACCAGGTTGCCCAGGGAAGCTGTGGCTGCCCCATCCCTGGCAGTGTTGAAGGGCAGGTTGGATGGGGCTTGGAGCAACCTGGGCTGGTGGGAGGTGTCCCTGCCCATGCCCATCTAGATGATCTTTAAGGTCCCTCCCAACCCCAACCATTCTATGATAAGACACAGTTTGAATCATGGTTACATCCACACCTCCCCCATATTCTTTTTTGTCTCCTGCCATCAACTGGAGCCACAAGACCCACTGGTGGGTCTGCTTTGAGGAAAGGCTGTGAGCTTTGATCAGGGCACGGAGGGTTCACCCAGATTTAACACACCCTGAGCCAGGACTTGGGCCCTTTTATTCCTGTAGGCCAGATACTCAGTGGCAAACTGGATCAGTTTGTGGGTTTTTTTCAGAAAAGAACCTAAACTGATCCATTAACTTGGTGCTGGGAAAGGGACTTCATCAGCAACAGGACTTGCTACACCAGATGATCAAACGACCAGTCTGGAATTAGTGGGGCCTTTGTAGAAAGCCCCCTAATTTTTAAAACAGTTTATGGAAGAGAGCAGGAAGCAACATTCCAGCTCAGGAATATGCCCTTTCTGCAGCTAGATGCTTAGCTGATTATTTTGTCTATTGTGAGGGATAAGGATGTTGGGAATCCTCAGGCAATACACAACATACCGGAACAGAGCAGCACCAGAGGAGACGAGCAAATATTGGGCTGAAAGGCCAACAAAACCTTCAACCCCAAGAGCTCCACAGTGTTCACAGTGACCTGGGGGATGTCTTCAGCAAGGTCAGGTGGTTTATTGTGTCAATAATCTAGACATTGATTGTTTAGAGTGAGTTTAAAAAGAGCAGAAACTCCCCACACACCTTCAGCAGCTTTGCCTTCATGGATGCCGTGATGGAGGTTGGGTTGATGAACTGGAAGGATGGTGCAGCATTGTTGGGATACTGGACAGGGAACATCACCAGCATCCTGACCCTGTGGTTGCCACAGTGCACGGACACTGTGCAGCTCCGACTCACTGCATCCATCTGTGAGGAAAAGCAACTGCTCTGCAGTTAGATCTCCAAGGACTTCTCGACTTCGTTTCGTGCAGAGGGGACAATTCCTCTGCACACCCATCAACATTGTTTAAACAGGGGAAAAAAAAAAAGGTTCCCCACAAAGCCTGGATGAGCCAGCCTGCCCACATCCCCTCCAGAGAGGGGAAACTCTTTACCTCCACGTTGACATTTCGGATCTGCACGTTGATCAGTGAGAACTCCTGCTGCAGTGTCTGAGGCAGCCCCAGCTGGTCTGTTTTCTTTCCCACCAGGGGGTCATTCAGGAAATCTTCTTTTAAGGCTGACAGGGAAGATGGAGAACAGGTTAAGACAAGCTATGACAGACAGATACTTGGCAAGCAATGCCAGGAGGCAGCCAAGACAGCAGGCTCTGCTCACGTGGAGGTATGAGCTTTACCTGGCAGAGACCTGTGAGCTGGAAGGTCTCAGGTGTTGTTTAGAGGCAGGCTTCTGAGCCTTGCTCTTCAGAAAACCAAACCTGTCTGCACACAGGCTTCCCAGGAAGGTCACAGAAGCTGCCAGGACTCTGTGCAGCCTCTTAAATGGTCCATCCCTACTCATTTGAGACCCCTTCTCCTCCCTACACAATACTGCCGGAGCCACAAACAGCTGAACTGGAGCCTTTCAGCTCAGTGGGAAAGAACTGTTGCCAAAGCTGTCTCCAGGAGCTCTGATCTTTAGGACTCACACCCCACCACTCTTGGCTTTCAGAGAATCCTTCCAAAGCATAATAAGGCTTTGGGAGAGCAAAGAGGGTGTTTCTGGCCCCAGCAGAGGCTTAATTCATTTGCAGCAGCAGTTTGCATTTAATGCTGCAAAGCACTCTAGTGCTTTAATGGACTTTAAAGACTCCAGCTGCCTGGTTCCAACAGTTTTCAGGAGGACAATAACCCCTATAGGCCAGAATCCATTTAAACAGCCAAGCCTTGTGCTGCAGGACACAAGGAATTATGGTTAAGACAGCAAACTTGACTGAGTCTCAGAAGAATTGCTCTCTGCCTCTGGTCATGCCTGGCTTTGGCCTCATGTGTCCCCCTCTTAGGGCAGTGGCAGCTCCTTCTAAAGGGGGTTTCACTGTGGCCCCACTTCCTAAGACAACCAAATGGATTCTTCAATGATGGTTCCAAGGACACAAGGGAAGCCCTGATCACTCAGCTGCCATTCTCACCCTTGCAATAAAAAAATAAACGAGAAGAGATGCAAAAAGCTGCCCTTTCACAGGTGCTGGGCCTGGCTTTGCTGCTGGGACAAATATATCTGCTTTGACTGCTGCCCAGTGGGCTGCTGAATTTGGAGATGCTTAGCTACTCATTCCAGTTTGCAATTTTTGTGTAGTGCTTGGATATACTCCACAAAAGGCAGCTGGAAAAGGTATTAAAGGACGACCAGTGGCTTTGAGGGAAGATAATAATAGTAGTTCACTGAAAACTTATTTCTGAGGTTCCCAACACAGGCAGTGCCCTCCCTTTTTCTGCTCCTCCCATTCCCTTCCAGCTAGCTTCTAATTCCTAAAAGCCCACATATTTGTCTACATTCCTGAAGATCCTTTACAGGCAGCAGCCAGTGAGGAGAGCTGTAAACTGAGGACACAGCTGGTGGGCTTTCTGATTTCTCAGCAGACCACTGCTCTTTTCCAAACTCCCCCCAAGTGCTTTACTAATATAACATGAAGACTTTGTCTGCAGCTGAAACGCAGCTTCAACCTCCAGGTTGAAACACCCACAGCTCACAACAGCTTTTAGGCCAGAAAGAAGTGAAATCCCTACCCAGGGACTTGCTTGTGCATTGATCTTGTGGTCACAGTTATATGTAGCAAAATCCACCCTGCTACAGAAAAGCCACTTTCATTCCCTTTGGCCACAAAGGGAAACCTGAACAGCCTGACCCACACAGAAACCACACAGGACAGTGAAAGAGTCTCTGCAGTGGAAAAAGAAAGGTCAGGCAGCCAGAATGAGAACACTTCATGCTCCCAGCTCCAGCAAGAGGGCTGTGCTTCCCCACAGATGGGGAGCACCCGTAACTGGGGCTTTTTCTATCACATTATACAACCCTCCTGCAGACAGAGGTGCTGGCAGCTTTTAGAAACTTGTTTTGCTGCCACGTAGGAAAGGTGGCAGAGAGGAATTTCACTGGGATTTGGGCAGGGAACTTCCAGTTAGGAAGAGATGCCTTCCCCAAACAGACCTCACAGCTGGCTCCTTTATTCAGAGGCCAGGTATTAGACCTATCTTTCCCTCCACTTGGTTGGCAAGTCAAAGGGAGAATCACATTGCTTTCCTGCAAGCCCCTCACCTGGGAATCCACTGCAGCCCTCTGCTACAACACAGGAAGGAACTGTCCATTTCATAACCCAAACTGACACAGGCATTGGAGCCCCCAGTTCTTCCTCAGTATTAGATAGAAACCTCTAAGACAGCTTGTCCACATGCACACCATCCCCATGGGTGGCAGCTGCTGCAAGCTCTTCTGTTCTGATACTTAACACTCTTCCAAACACTAACACCCTGAACATTTAGCCTGGCCAGAGTTTTAACCACACCAGCCCTTGCTCTTCACATCCTCCTCTTCCACAAAGTCAAACCAATGCTTTCCATTAAAGCCTCTGACCCATTCTCATCCACCCATCTGGAACCTGGAAGTCAGAGAGACCATCCTCCCCTCTGTTCTGCCAGCCTTCAGCCACCTCTCCTTAAGACACACAAAGTCACAAGCTGTCTCCATGCTGCTGCTGGTGAATGGAAGGTGATCCTGGCACACATCTCTGTTAGATCCATTCCCAGTGACCCCAGCAGAAGCGTGCAGGTACCAGGTGTGAGGAGCAGCTTGTGTCAGAGTGCTTTACCCACACACTCACCTGTGGGCTCATCTCTCAGCTTAAACTACTCTAACCTTCTTAAAAGCCTTACTTTTGGCAGCAAGCCAGAACTGCAACCTAAAGACAACTAAATGAGATCAGTGACAAGGAAGAGCTCTGTTTTACAGCTGAAATGACATCATTGTGCTAGAGGAGAGAGAGAGAACCATGCTGAGAAACCCCTCGTGTTTTCCCTCCTCCCAGGGTCTTTGAAACAGCACCAGTCTGTGCTTTGTCTACAACACCTCCTTTTTATACCAAGATGCATCATCTTCCCAACACCAAGAGAGGTGGTGTTTGAAGTTCCATAACCTCACCTTCCTCCTCCCCATGCCCAGAGTTATGCTGGGGCTCAGAGTCCTGGGGGTGAAGGGTCTTGTCTGGCTCTGGTAGGTGAGAAATGCCATCGATGAGGTCCTCCACTCCATCCAGGATGTCATTAGCACACAGCTGAAAAGATCAAGCACATCCACATGCTGCACAATAGAAACCAAGCTGCAGAAAGAGCCACCCCAAAGCATCTCATTTCTGCAGGGAGTTGGGTTTGCAAGGCAGGTCTGTCCACACAACTGTCATCACTAAGACCTCAGCATTGTTTCTGGGACAAAGAAGTGATCTTCCACTTTCCAGCACCCTCAGCTCTGGCACCTCAGACAGCCTGGACAAATCTGCTCACTTAAAGCCACTTGACAGGACCAGTCTAAGTAACAGAAGTTTTACTTTAATCCACACTAATGATATTACTAATTCCCTGAATTAGTCAAAACTGGCTTCATTTTTTACACAGGTTATAACTAGCACACTTTCTGCTGTTGATAATTACACTCCAGTAGGACCTGGAGACTCAGGTACATACTAGGGACCCTGGTACTCTAGGTCCTGCAGCAAAAAGAGACCATGAAAACCTGTACTTTAAGTTCAGCACAAGAAAACAGGGGAAGATAAAGAAACAAAACTGCAGGGAGGAGAAAGGATAAGTTGCAATGTAACAAATCACAGCACTGCTCACCAGCAAGGTGCCATCATGTGTGTTGTTTGATCCAAAGACAAGGACAAAAGAGAAGTGAAGGCTCTGACACAGATGAACAATTGGTTTAAAGGCAGGGAAGGAATCAAATATTCACAAATCTATCAGGTAGGAGAGAAGGGTCATTTTTCACAGAGAAGGTTTGTTACAGACCTGCAGGACTCCTGCAGGATCTGTGCTGGGGCACATGCTTCTCAAAGAGATTCATTAAAAACCTGGAATAGGAGGTGAATAGCAACATGACCAGGTTTGTTGATGCCACCAAGTTGTTCAGGGTAGTAGCAAGAGTGGTTGACTGCAAACAGCCCCAGAAGAACCTTCCAGGAGCAATTGCATTCAAATGAAAGATGAACTTTGGTTCAGATAAATCCAAAGCAATGCATCCAGGGGGGAAAAAAAAAAAATGGCAAGTTCAGGCTGACTGAGGGAACAAGATGCAGAAGGCAGATGAAGCAGATCTTTTCATGGAATTATTCCTGCCCATTTGAAAAAACAACAAAACCAGTACTGGGAATTCTTTGGGAAGAACAAAGCTCAAATTCTCAACCCAAGAAGTATCCAGCAGAACTGAAAAAGAGTCATGAAGGGCAAAAGGGAAACTGAAGTTCTCACACAAGGGATGAAGTAAAACAAGACCTTTTGACTTGAAAAAGGAGGCAGCTGAGGAGAGAGATGATGGAGGCAGCACAGACAAGGTGGCTGCTTAGCTCATCTGCCATGTAATGAAACTAGCAGGTTGCCAAATAAACCAATGGAAGGAGCTGGTTTTCCACACAACAGGCAGAAAAGCCACGAAACTCCTTGTTCATAGGATGTTTAAGATGACAAAAATGCAGAGGGGTCCAAGCAAAGGCAGAACAAGTCTATGGAAGTGAAACTCATCAAGCTCTGTCAAACACAAAGATGCCAGACTCAGGGAGACCTCTAAGCTGCAAAGTACAGGAGGCTGGCAGGGAATTTGAGGGAAGCATAACCCATACTTGCCTCATTCTTATCCTCTTCCAAGACACCCACAGCTGAAGGTGAGAGAGAGCAGCACAGGCCACAGTGGCCACATGAACCTCTGGCCTGACCCAGCTGATCTAGTAATTGCATTAACAATTTGTACCTGCTGCCAGGCAGCAGGACAGCAGGATTCACACCACCTGCACCAGGCTAAGAGGCAATGGCAACAAGGGGAAGATGTGGAGGCACAATCCCTGCATGTACCCAACACCTAAAATGCCAAGAGAAGACTCAGACAGTCTTGCAGCCATGGAGGTGGCACCTTCAGCAGGAATGCAAGCAGTAATTGCTCTCCACTTTCCCCAAATGGCTTGTACACTTACTGTCACACAACAAAGTGGCCTTGCACTTCACAGAGCTTTTGAGGCACAGAGACCTCACAGGTCTCCTTGGGGATGTTTCTGGGCTGGAGCTGAGGAGGAAAGTGAAGCAGCTCTGTGTCTGCAGCTCTGGCATACCTGAGGAGCAGCTGGGAGCATGAGGAAAGGGAAGTGAATCCAGCCTGGAAGAGAACAGCCTACAGTTGAGAAGCAAACACATTTACACACCCTCTGCAGCTGAGAGTCAATCCGCCACATCCGCAGCGTCTGATCCCGGGACCACGTCACCAGCTGGTAGTCTTTGGAACCTAAAAAGGACAGGGACAACTTGCAGACCCTGCTGAAAACAGAGACCATCTCAGCCCTGCACTTGGCATACCCAGATTCCAGCAAGGAGACCCAAAGGCCAAGGAACTGAACCAAAAGGCAGAGCGAGTCCTGGTCCACCCTGACCTGGGGGCTTTTAGTCCTGCCCTGCACCAGGGCCACCACATCCCTGCATGGGGTATAATTCCCATGGGAAAAAGGATGAAGGAAATATAATCTGGTTCATGATTACTTCCTTCAAACTCTACTACAACCCTTATTTAAGCAGAAGGAATCATCCAGTTCCAAACCAGACTGATTTATTTTTTTTTATCTAAGTAGAAAATCAAAACACCTTTTAGTTCATTGTAGGGTTTGAAATGTTTTGAAACATTTCTAAGTTAAGAGAAGCTGCTTCTACCCTCCCCCTTTTTCCTTCTCAGACATGGATCAAGCCAAGACAAGCTCAGGTTGTAATGAAATCTATCCAGCCACATACTATCTGTCAACAGATGAAGGTACACAGACTTATTTATGCCCATGTTTAGGCCTTGTGATACAGTTTGAGTTTCCCCTTGTCCAACAGCTGCTGCATTTGGGAATTTGCTGCTGCACAGCTGCTTCCTCCACACCCCTGCTGAGGCACAGGGGCTAAATCCAGCCCTGTGGAAGGAGATCTGTGCTATCTTGGTTGTCTCTGCATTGAAGCTGACTTGGAATGCTGGTATGATGGATTTATGTTGCTGGAGATGAGCATGACTTGCAGGCTCAGATATAATAATTCAGCTCACACAACACAACTGTGGTTCAAACCTGCTTGAATGGGCATTCACAAGCTTGGACTGTGCCTCCAGATCCCAACACTGGTTTACATCACTTTCCTCTTTCAAAAAGAGGAAAAGCAAGGTCATGAGAAGGTGGTGACTGAACTGAATCACCCCAGCAGCTGGTAGCAGAGGGTTGGACCAGAATTTTTACACAGCCCTGCAAAGCAGCATGACAAGTGACACCAAAGCTTCTTCTGTCTATGGCAGCTGAGGTGCTGGAAACAAAGCTGTGCTCTGTGTGGTTATCCAAGCTCCAACATGGAATTTCCTATATTTAGCTGCCTGCACTGGAAAATTAAATGCTGAAGTCAAACAGCAGCAGCCTCTCTGTGTCACACTCTACCTTCCCCTGCCTTTGCAAGCACACAGGTAAGGTGGGTTGGCCAGGTCTGTGGTCTGGGACATACTGGGGGCTGCTGCTGGAGGCAGAGGGGTTAACTGGTGAGTCTGCAGCTCTCAGCAGGGAAGGGAACCTGCACTCCTGCACCCAGCTAATAGTTTGGACAGTTTATTCCAAGAGATCCATTTAAAAATAAGACTCACAGGAGAGTGGAAGCAATTAAGAATCATCACTGACCTACTCAGCTTTGTTAGCATGGAAACAACAGGACAATGCTTGTGTGGCCAGTGCCAAAAAACAAGTACAACACAGCTATAACTTGGAGGGGGGGGGCAGGAAAACACCAGGAATTACTCCAAAGACAGACAAGATTGAAAGGGTGACAGCATAAGCATCATAGCCAGGCCTCCACACCCCTGGTTAGCCCATGGCTGCAGCACAGAGGAGAGGACACACCCAGCCCTGAACTCACCTTCCTTCTGCTTCCTCCACTGAAACTCCAGCACCACATCATCATGTCCCACAAAAGTGTGGACAGGTGTGTTCAAGTCAAAGACATTCCAGAGGAGAAGACTGTTCTCTCGCCGGAGCTGGGGGACCATCACTGTCACCAGCCCATTGCTGAAAGGCTTGAGAGACAAAATCCACACCCTTCCAGTTAGCCTTGGGGGATTCTGCTCCCATAGTCTTAATTCTTCCCTTTTCCCACCAACAAGAATGGATTTTAAAGGAGCTCAGCACAAAACAGAACCAGGCCTAGAACTGGGAGGGTCCAAGAAAATGGCTGGGCAAAACTAGTCTCTGACAAGGGATAAGATGCAGTACACTGAGATATTCAATGCAGCTCAAGATTAATAACTCCTTTCTGCTGCTTCCTCACTCTGCAGCTGTGAGGCTAGAGGGATTTCACCTTTGTCTTTTCATGTGAGATCCTTGCAGAAGTCTGCCTGGAGCTGCAAGAACTGCTCAGGGATCACAATGCTCAGAGGAACTCTGGAAACCAGTCCTGCACCCCCACCACAGGGAGGAGGAAAGGGGATCAAAGACACCAGGCACAGCACTGGCTTCAGGCCACCTTCAGGTGTCTGGGGAAGAGAATGGATATGACTGATGTGAAGAGCCTTAGCTCCAGGTGGATGGGTGCTTGATCTCTAAAAGGGAACAGTTCTGAGATCTGATAAAGCCCAGTGTGGCAAGCTTGATAACTTTGGGACTCAGAAGGCAGAAGACCCTGCATTGCTCTGTGCCACAGGTACCAGTATTTGGACTGAAAGGAAAAACAGGCCAAGAGCACCAGCCACTTTCTGAGCCACCTGCACCTGAGTTTTCCCCCCTCCCCAGAAGGACAATGCCAAAGACTGGGACCTCACACTGCTGCTCATTCCTTCTCCTGAGTGCCCCCACTGCAGACACTGCTTTGCTGGGCCTTTTAAGCACCAAAAGGGATTTTAAAAATCAACTTAAGCGTGTCCAGCAGAAGAACTGGTGAGAAGCCCTTCAACAGTTCTTTATTTAATGTCTCCAAGTGCAAGTGGGGCTGATGGGAGTTTCTCACTCACCGTGTACCTTGCCTTCCAGACAGGAACCTGGCAGGGAAGGATATTGAGGTATTTCCGAGGCTGACGGTAATCCCAGAACTTCAAAAAGGCCCCAAAACACAAAAAAAAGACAAGCAAAGAGTCAGCTGGCTATACTTTCAGGCAGCAGTTTGCCACGTGGCTTGCAGACAGAGCAACAATCATGCCAGGGTGCCTGCAGCACCATTAGTAATGCCACTCATGAAGAGCAGAGCTGGCCCCAGATGCCAAACCCCAAAAGCACCAGCATCTGGCAGCAACCCCCCAATGTGTGACTTGGGGTCACAGTGATCAGAGCTTGAGTCATTAGAGCAGGGAGACAGGCAGCCTGTTTGGGCTTTCAGAGCTACAAGGCACCCTGCAGGCTGCCAGCCCAGACTGGAGGCAGGCCCACCCTGCTGTTCCTGCTAATTTGGTAATGAAGAATCTAACCTTTTGCTTTGCTAGAACACACACCAATTGCACTTGCCTTGGAGCTCAGCTAAATGTGAGCTAACTCCATCTGGCTCTCATACAAGGCCCAGTGTTCCCCCACCCCCACCCCAAGCAAAAGACCCTGCACAGCAATGCTTGCAGACAAGTCTCTTACTGATCACCCAAACATGAGTTTGGGAACCTCAGGGATGTCTCTCCCCAAGTTGCTGTGGGCAGCCTGAGGCTGGCAATGCTGATTTTTGGGGAGAAGGCTCTTCTGGCACGTGTGGCCAGCTCCCTTCTGGCAAGCAACAGGCAGAGGTGGCTGTTTGCAGCTTCAGCACTGCCCAAACCACCACAGAGATGTGGCAAATATACATGCACCCAGCCTTGGCCCAACACAGAAACTGGAAAATAAGGATCCAGAAGTCACCACTGGCAAGCAGTCCCCAAGAGCTGAGCAGTCACAGAAGGCCATCTGCTCCACCATCCTGACATCTCCCAAGCAGAGGTCACACTTACCCTGACAGAGTTGTCTTGGCTGGAAGTGGCCAAGGTATACTCATTGTCAGGATGCCAATCCAGCCCATGGATTTTGGAGAGATGAGCTGCCAAGTACTCTACTGCAGTGCTGGGTTTCTGCAAGGGGAGACATTTTCCTTCTCAGCACAGGAAATCTGTTCTAGTTCTTTGGCTTCGAGAGACATTTGAACAAGGGCAAGAGGCAGAACAACCTCCTGCTGGGAAAAGACAAACAGCTCAACAAAAGGAACTGAAAAGGTCCTGTGAAGGTGTGTTCAATTCCAGTCACCAAGTGCAGCCCTGAACTACACTTCATACTCAGTAAAATAGCCAAGTATTATGAGATTGAAAGCAAAATGCTAAAGGGAAAGGTTTCTGGAGAAAAAGGTTATCTACATGGTCTCTTCAGGCTCCCAGCTCTCTCCAGTTTAAATCAACCCACGA
This sequence comes from Apus apus, assembly GCF_020740795.1. Taxonomy (NCBI): domain Eukaryota; kingdom Metazoa; phylum Chordata; class Aves; order Apodiformes; family Apodidae; genus Apus; species Apus apus. The sequence continues at coordinate 18,720,520 of NC_067292.1, read as the reverse complement.
GAGAGATTTGGGATAAAGCAGGACATTTTCCTCAGTATTTGTCTGTGAGCAGAGGGATGTCTCTATGGACTAAGTGGGAATATACACAGGTTGCTGCAGAGCCCCTCAACTCACCCTTTTATCCCAAATCCGGACATCCCCATCATGGCTTGTTGCTAAACAGTTGGCATTTTTCTTGTTCCATTTGACCTGGGAAGCTCCAGCTGCAGCACAAACAAGAGCAGATCAGAACAAGCAATTCAAAAGTTGCACAACAGACCCTCGAGCTGGGCTTGGAGCTGCTGTTCTCAGCAGAGGAAAAGCAGTTCAGAGGAAAGATTCCCCAGAAGCCAGCAGGAATGATGGTATGAAAAGGATTAACTCCCAATTCCTCAGCTTAGTGTTTTGTGTCCTGAGGACCTCAAAGCAAAAAATAAAGTGCCCCAGTTACATGCCTAGAGATCTATATTGCAGTTTACAGCCACAGGTTGGACCTGATTAAACTACTCAAGTCCATGAGCTCAGATGGAGCAACTTCCTCCAGACAAGAGCTGCAGCTTCACCACCTCCCTCCCAAATCCCTTCTGTTTTCATTCAAGCTGTTTCCAGGATTGTTTCATGTCTCCCCAATCTGTTCAGCCTCAGAGCACAGAGGGAGGGAGAAAGACCAGCAGGGACACAGGACACTGCACACAGGTATTAAGCAATGTCTCACACACATGCCATACTTACCAACTGCAGAGAGTGAGACTGTAGGCTTCCTGGTGTCTCTGAAACACAACATGACTGATGTGAGCACCCACAGCACAACCCAGCAGGTCCAGCCTCCCCACTGAGCTCCTTGCTCACCTCATTGCTGCCTCTTGGGAACTCATGTGCCTTCTGCTTACCAAAATACACCACATGAAAGGGAAGAAAGGTGACCAGCTGGAGGGACAACAGCCAGTCTGGCTTGTCACCACACACAGCAGCAAGTTTAGGACATAGGTTGGGGTTGGAAGGGACCAGAGGGAGGAGAAATGTGCACAAGGTGGCTTGTTGCAGCTGGGCAGGCAAGGAAACACTGGGCTCACAAAGCACTGCTGCAGGAAGCAACAAAACAGCCTTTCCCAGGAGGATTAGAAGGAAAAGAGCTGTGGAAAAAAACTCAACAAAAGCCACTGATGTGTTTGTCAAGCCCCTGCAGACCATGACTGAAGGCAGATGGAGCACTGACTGCAGAGCAAGAACCTCATGTCCAGCATGTAACCAGGAAATCAGGAAGAAATGAGCCCAGCTGTGTGAAGGCCCTGAAGACCAAATTCGGAGGTGGCAGAAGGCAGGGCAGCACCATGGCAACTCCAAGCAGCCAGGAGATGAAACAAGGCAATAATTCATTCCTTGGCCTTAGCTCCTCAGGAATTCACCTGCCCTCCATGAAAAATGCCAGTGAATATAAGGAATATTGTCTGCAGCTTCTGGGGAGGGACTTTTAACAAGGGCATGTAGCAAGAGGACAAGGGATTAAAATTGGAAGAGGGGAGATTGAGGTTGGACATGAGGAGGAAATTCTTTGGTGTGAGGGTGGTGAGAGCCTGGCCCAGGTTGCCCAGGGTAGCTGTGGCTGCCCCATCCCTGGCAGTGTTGAAGGGCAGGTTGGATGGGGCTTGGAGCAACCTGGGCTGGTGGGAGGTGTCCCTGCCCATGCAGGGGGGTTGGAACTAAATGATCTTGAAGGTCCCTTCCAGCCCAAACCATTCCATGATTCTGTTTGCTGAAAAGCAGAATATTTTCTGGAATGAACTGTACCTCTCCCTCTAAGAATTTTCACCTAAAGTTATTTCATATGAAAAATGAAGCAGGAAATCTCCAGCTACCCTTTCTGCAGGGCCACCTCCCTAGGGTATCACCAGAGACAGCCATTTCATCAGCAAGATGTTCATTTGCTGGAGACCAGCAGCCCCAGGACCTCACCACCTCTGAGCCCTTCCCAGCACAAGTGGGTTGCAGAGGCTGCCTGAGCAAACATTTCTGGCCAAGTGACACACACAGACACAAAATGATGGAAGGGCACAGAGCTGAACCAGGGCTTCCCATACCCAACCTTCAGAGAAACTATTTTTTGCTTGGCACTAAGATAGCATCACAGGAAAACACAACCAGCAGTTATTGTCTCTCTGTGTCTTTTAATTACACATTAATAATATATAGTCATTCTCAAGCACCATTTAACCAAGCATCTAAGTGCTTCATAGGAGCTAAACAAGCCTCAGGGTAGCCTGGTGCAGTGGGGTTATACAATTATCCTGCTATTATAACTGAGCAAAGGAGGCAGAGAGGAACAAAGTGACTTGCCAGGGGTCATAAAGAGTTGCTGTGCAGCCAGCAAGAGATCCCAGCAGTCCCAGTGCCAGCTCCTTGCTTCCCAGGTCTCAAATGTGGAGTTTTAGTACTGGTGGGTTTGGAAAGATTTGTTACTCTGAAATGACTCATGACAGAAAGCACCAGGAAGCAAGGGAAGGCATGAACAGGAAAAGCTTCCTGAATTCCACTGCCAGTCTTCCCATCACTGAGGGAAAATCAGCAACAATCACTGAATTCCATGGAAATTGCCTGCAGGATCATGAAATGGTGTTCATTGATTTAGCTGAAAAAGAACCCAGCAGGTGGAGAAACACCCCTGGGTTCTAGGAAAAGCTCCAGAGGAAGATCTGAAGAGGGCAGGGAGTGAAGCCAGTTGGTATTTTCAACCAGGAGCATGGCAGTGGCTTAATCAGACCATTTTCCTGCCCTTCTGAACTGGCTTCAAAGTAGGTAACAGATCTTTGGGATCATGGGAAGCAGATGAAGCCCACCAGTGAGCAGCATCAGTGCATGCTTTGCCCTGCAAGCTGCTAATCATGGAAAAGAGTCCAACTATTTCCCTGCAGTGCAGAAACATCCTGATTCTTACTTGATGTCCCAGATGTAGATGTAGGTGTCAACAGAACTGGTGACCAGCAGGTCTGGCTCAAATACTGCCCAGTCCAAGTCACTGCAAGTGCAAAATAATCACAGTAGGTCAGCAAAGAAAAGCACAGACACTTTGCATCAACTTCTCACCAGCCCTCAGGGCATTTCTCCAACAAATTCACAGCCTCTCCATGACATCTACTGGAAATTTTTAAGTAAAAAGCAAGATCTTGATCATTTCTCTAAGTAAATTCCAAGAAGCAATGGAATGCTTCTGAGTAAATTCCAATGAAACATCCTCCTAGCCCTGAACTTTCCAGCTATGGTGGATGTGCTCTTTGCTCTACAGGAAAAGGGACACTGTCTCAGGGAGATCCCAGTCACCACACACCCTGGGATGCCTTGCTGTTGGGCTCAGCACTGTCCTGGGGCACCAGTCAGCCCTTGCAAGGGCTGAAATTCCTTTACACAGTCAGGAGCTGGAGTAAAAATAATCTTTCACTTGCATTTCCAGCCCAGCACTAAAACACACCCCTAGAACCAGAGGCTGAAGTCTCCCCTGCACCACCATAACCCTCTGAACTTGATCTTTGGGATTACCTCCTTTAATTAGGCTGCTATCACACAGAAAGACAGCTGGGATTCAATTTAATAAACATGCTGGTTCCCAGATGATGGCTGCTGCTCATTACAAGGACAGCAACCTAAGGCAGTGACAATGAAGCCATCAAATGCTAAGCTGATATACTGGGGGAAGCCATGAGAGGATGAGCAGCTTCACATCTGTCTTCTCCAAATAGGAAGGCAAGACAGTGCAGAAAAGTGAGTGACAACAGGCTCAGAGCAGAGCCTGAGCAGGGCCAGGACCAAAACACCCACCTTCCATGAAACAACCCATGGTTTTATGAAGCTTTCCTGGTAGTCAACAATAGCACTTTCCTTCACTGAGCACTGCTCTAAATATAAGGAAGCTGTAGCCAGATGGATCAGACTGACCAGATACAAACCAGCACCCTGCTGCAGGTCATCTTCCCCAAGATGTATTTATTCTTCCTTTATCCCTGTCACTCCCTCCTTGCTGAATTTGGATTTAAAAATCTTTTTGGGGGTGCATGGCAGTCAATTTGGAGTATTTGTATAGCATGGAAAGTGAATTTCATGTCATTTGCCTGGTTAGGGGCAATGGGCACAAGCTGGAGCACAGGAGGGTGAAGTTAAACATAAGGAGAAACTACTTTGAGGGTGGCAGAGCCCTGGGACAGGCTGCCCAGGGAGGTGGTGAAGCCTCCTTCTCTGGAGACATCCCAAACCCATCTGGATGTGTTCCTGTGGGATCTGCTGTAGGTGATCCTGCTCTAGCAGAGGGTTGGACTAGATGATCTCTAGAGGTCCCTTCCAAACCCTACCACTCTGTCACTCTGTCTTCCATCCAGTTTTTCCATCACTTGCTCCTCACCTGATCACACGTGTGTGTCCTTGCAGTGAGGTGCAAACTTCACCATTACCTTCCTTCCACTTGTACAGGTCAACTCGTTGATTGCTCTGAAATGAGATGGAAGAAAAGATACAGGGTCAGGGGAACAGGGTAGGGCAGGAATCCATGTGGCAGGTCCACGTCCCCTTCTCTCTGAACAACCCCAGTTACCAAGGAGTCACCCTGTGCTTAGCAAAGTCCTTGTCCAAAGCAGGAGAACAAAGATGAACCTACAGGCTGTGAGGACTTGCCCAAAGCTTACAGTTTGATTACACCCACTTAAAAACAGAGACAAACAAGAATGGGAGAAAAAAACCCCACCAACCCACAAAATCACATTGCAAAATGTTTCCACAAAATGATGTTCTCAGAGCTTTTATTTCCTAACAACATGCCTGAACTGCAGGCAACAGGCAGCCAAATTTTCTCAGCAGGAATCCCCTGCCAGTCTGTTCAGATTCACAACTGGAGTTTTCAGGGAGGGGGGGGGTGACAGATCACCATTGGTCCTTGTCACCTCTCCCTCAGTTCCCTTCTGGGATCATCAGGGCCACTGCCAAACAGGAATGATACAGTCTAATGGCTTCAAGGTCACCTCCTTGAGGGTACTTCCATCCTTGCCAGCCCAGGAACAAAAAGCCTTAAATGCTTATCACTAACTGTAAACCACAGGAGCAACCAGATGAATCAATGACATTATTTAGGGCTTCTTCACCAATTCCAGAAATAAATCCTCCCCCAAATGCAGCCACACAGAAAGTTACTTGAAAGTAGTTTATGTTTATCTTCTGCCTCAATTCAGGGCTCATTTCAGCCCAGGCAAACTCTCATCTTTCTGGGGCAGGAATTGCCTTTTTGGGGGCATGCACAGCCCCAAGCAGAGTGGGGTTTGGGCCACGACTGGAAACACATGTTGATTTTACAAAACCAGAAATAAAACCACTTCCAAACTGAACCTTCATTACCCCTCGTTTTCCAACTTCCAGGTAGACAGAGAGAAAACTTAGCTTACATTTTTTTGTTGTTTTTTTTTTTACCCCAAAGCTGCTTGATTTGAATTTGAACTTGCAGATGGATAAAACACTCCAGCCTTCCCTGAAATGGAAAGTCTCCTCCCAACTCAGCAGTAATATATGACATTTTTCTAATAACTCACAGCAGGGCTGCACAAGAGCTCAGGACAAGAAAAACTCCTTGCATGTTTCTCATTCACAGAAGGATTTACAGGGGTAAAGTGAAATTACCCAAGGGGATTTGTCCAGGACTCCAGAGTTGATGTTACAAGATAAGGATCACCAGAGTTTTACAGACTCCTGGTGGGACACAGCACTTGGAAAACATTGCCTGTAGCACCAGGTATGGGAGAATGACAGCTCCTTATAGCATGATTTTCTTAAAATATGTGCTTCTTGTGAAAAGTATCAGCATATGCTTCCAACAATTTCATCACCCTCTCATTCTAGCATTTGTGACCACACAAAAGCAGTGACATGGATCTAGGATGGGAAACAATGGCATTTCTGAAACAACAGCTTAGGAGTCCTCAGAAATGTGCTTGAGCCAGAGGGCAGACACAGCCAAGCACAGCAAGGGGACATTTTTTTTAGCTCCTCTCCACAAGAGCTGAAACAAGAAGCCCAAGGACAGACCTCCCCTCTGCCTGCATAACTTCCAATTGACTGATCTGCAAACCAGGTGAAGCTGCTGGCAAACAGGATGGCAGTATTTTCCACTCCTTTTCCATCCACAGGCACCTTTAACTTGTCACTCATGTATGAGAGCTGGGAGGAGACAGGCTGGGGTATGTCAGAGAGCAAAAAAAAGGCTCCTAACTGCCTACACCAGTCCACTCTCAAGCCTGCCTTTCATTTCAATCACAGCCCCCTTAATTTCAATCACAGCCAATCCAGGAAGCAAAAGGAACAGAAATCCCAGGAAATCACCTTCACCTAAAAGTTTTCTCAAAAAAAAAAAAACACAAAAAAAGAGATGGAACCTCTCTAACCCCAGCTATCCCAGGACTCTCAGGCTATAAAAGCAGAAGCAACACAGCAGCAAAGGCACCTCATGATGAGGGGGACAGTGCTGGTTACTGCAGGGCTGTGGCTGATGGCTAAGACTGCTGTGAGCAGCAGTCTCAGGGCTCTGGATGAACAAGCTTGATAGAGCCAGGCAAGATCAGAGCTAAAAGCTGCACTCAGGTCCCAGATGGCCTGCTGCTTCTTCAGACCAGCCTATTTACTCCTCCACACACTGAATAAGAACTCCTCACAGACTTGGTTCCTGCCCATTTGCAAACCTAGATGGTTCCAGTGATGAGCCAGTATTGACTTGTGCTATTTACAGACTGCCCAGTGCACCAGGTCCCGTCGGGAAGGCCGGGAGGTGAAAACAAAACCGAGCAAGACAATCAGTAAGTGCACAAATCTCACAAGCAGAATGGAGGTTAGAAGGAGAGCACAACCCCCCTTCCCTGCAGAGAAGGACCATTTGGATCCCTGCTTTATTCAGGAATGTGTTTTATAAAAGACAAGCAAGCAAAACTGAATTCAACACTGACCACCTCACAGCTGAGAACCACTGAGTCACTTGATTTTTGCGACGTGACTTGAAGAGCACACCTGTGCCAGCTCCAGGAGCCTTCCCACCCTGCCAAAACCCACCCACGGGAGACCAGGGAAGCTCCCTGCTGAGTTCCAACTTTTGAAATGAGTGCACTGACCGAGGCTGCAAAGTAGTAGGCGTAGCTGTCGTGTGGGTTCCACTGCACTGCCCCGATGTCCCACTTGCTCTGCCGGGAGATCTTCCGGTGCCCTTCGTTTGGGGCATCCAAATTGACTATGTAGAGGAAACGGCGACTGCAAGACACAGACACAGAGTGGATGTCTCACAGGACTGGTCTCAAAAAGCCCAGGCTCACGTGCAGCTGGTGCCTAGAGGACCAAAGAGGAGCAGCATTTGGCAAGACAGATGGAAAACAGCGTTCCCGAGAACGTTTGACCACACGCTTCCAAAAAAGCTACATTTAAAAAAAAAAATAGGTGAAAAGACATTGAAATGAGACAGGATTTGCAAACCTAACAGGTAGCTCAGACCACAGAAAAACCCAGGTAATTAGGATACAAAAGGAAGCACCAGGAAGTGGTGGAAACACATGGAAACATGCTTTGTTGGCTGAAGGCAGCAGAGCCCAGGTGGCACAGGGCTGGGAGCACAAGGCAACAGCTCCACAGGAGCCAACCTCAGCCTGAGGAGCTTGCTCTGAGCAACAGCTGATGAGCCTTGACAAACCTGGAACAATTCTACCTGGCTGTGGCCCCCCCACGCTGCACTGTTTGGGAGGCTTGGTTCCACAGGCAGCCCAAGGGCACCTGCACAGAGCTGGTTCAGCTGCAACAGGTTATTAATGTGGGAGGACACAGCACTGATCTGGTTCTGTTACTTCCCTGAGCTAACCCTACGTGCTGCAGAGACATCTTTGCAAGGTGCTAAACCTGAGCTCATACATCCTGCTGGCTGTGGCCAGCTGCTCACAGAGCCAGGCAGGGTATCGTTCCCTCCACAGTGCAATTCATCTTAGGAGCACAATGAACAGCCCAGAAATAACTGGGAGCCAGCTGAACTCTATTGGAAGACCAGCACCAAAACATATTGAACCATATAATATTAACCACTCCAGCATCACCTATGTCAGCTGCACAGCAAGAAAGCAGCTGCTCTGAGCACTCTGAACTTTCCCAAAAACACAAAGAACACCTTTGCTGTCTTCCTAGGCCAAAGTCCTCAGGGCTGCCTGCTCTAAAGATGCTGAAGGCTCCGAGGATCTCACACAGCTTTAAAATAAAAGAGAGAAGTCCTAAAGGGCTGCTGAGCATGCAGAAGCCTGAAAAACCATGGACCTGATGTTGAATTGCAGGCAGGCCACCCCCAGCTCATTGGTGGCCCAAATGGGCAAGCTCTGAAACCATGCAGGTGTAAGGAGGTGGAGGCACCAAGCTGGACCCAAAGCAGCTGCTGAGCTGGTTATTCCTGCACAGGGCTTCAGAGGCAAGCAAGCAAGCCCCCAAGTTGGATACAAGGACCCATTTCCTCTAAGACTGACCAAAGGTCAGCTGCATCCACACAACCCTGAATCTGAAGTGAACAGCCTAATTAGTGTGGTAATTGTGTCACTGGGAGTGGGACAGGAACAGCTGTTAGCAGAGAGAGGTGGCAGCTGAGCAGGCAGCTCCTCCTCTGCCCAAATACACCACAGGAATATTTGGGGTAAATTTTGTCTTAAGGAAATGATTTAATCTGTATGTCAAGCAGAATCCAGACAGCACTTCATCATGCTCCACCTCCCACAAATGGATTTGGGAAAGCACCTTTCAGGAAAGCTGTGACAATATTTTTTTGGGCTGTCGCTGCTGGCTTTCCAGTCTGTATCCCACAGGAAATGGGGCCCAGAACCCTTCCCATCAAGCCTTGAAGAGAACTCAGCTGCACCTTTCTGCACCAATCCATCAGCCCTTCAATTGAGGTCAGCCTGAAGGTTGCTGATGTGGCTTGTGGCAGTGACTGTCACAGGTTTCTACTGGGGACTGTCACACTCACCCCGAGAGGACTGCGCGCTGTCCCAGGCAATCCACTGACATGGCAGTCGCCTGTTCAGGAGAAAGAGAGAACAAAAGCAAATTACAGCTGTCAGGTCAGCTGCTCAGTCAGACACAGCCCTGGGGAGGAGCTCAGGAAAACCTGCCAGCTCACTGCCAAGGTATAAACCGCTGTGGTTAGAGTCAAGGCTGACATCTGTGAGGGGTGGCAGAAGCAACACCCCCTTGAAGAGCCACTGATGGGGGGTAGCAGTTCATTTTTGGGGGTGCAGGAGAGCACAGAAAACATCTTTGGCAGAGTAAACTGAAGACAAGACCTGGCAGGCACCAAGACAAGCACTGAGACCTTGCTCCTCCCTGCCATGGCAATTACAGCTGCAGCCTTTCAGTCAGCAATCTCTAATAATCCGTATTAATCAACCTCTGCTCCTGCTCAGGAGTTTTCTCAGTCTCTTCTCTTCCACTGCAGGGCAAGATTTAATTATATAAGTACAACCATTTGTGTATGGTTGGTCTCCCAAAAGGAAAGCTGGCTAAGAAGCATAAGAATTTACTTTGGCATTGCTTGTGAAGGCAACTAAGGGAAGTTAAATGCCTTAAGAAGAAAAAAAAAAAATAGATTATTTGAACACTATTTTCCTCTCTTTTCACTCTGATCACCTTGTTTAGTTGTCTTGAGGATAAAGGAAAATTTTACTTGGAAAGCTGAACAGTTCATCCTATAAACATAGATGTGACTTCAAGGCAGTTTTTAGCCTTCACAGTACAAAACCAGAACATGCCCCACATTCTTCAGACTCACTGCTGTCATCTTCAAAGCTCCCTCCCTGAAGGCTCAGGATGTCTCTGCTGCTGTTTAGGACTCTGCTAAGTACCCTCAGCATGGAGGTAACAAGACTTCAGCATGTCCTGCAGCTACAAGCATCACTACAACCAGGCAGACAATACAACAACCCCATTTCAGTTCAGATCTGACAGGAGAAGAACCATCACAAACCCCTAGTTTGTTTGTTTTTTTAAACCAGGGCCCCATCCCCTGCTTGCCAAGTGCCCTGACAAAGGGAAAAAACACCATCATGGGCTCATTCTTCACTAAAGTCTGAGAGCCCACATAGGAAAGAGCTACAAACACCTGCAGAGCTTCATCAGGAAACCACAATAAACCCCAGGCCTACATCCATACCCCAACCAAGATGAGTTCCATCACTTTGGCTGCTCCAGGAACAATCCTTTTTCCTATGTAACTTCTGGCAAGGTTTTCCTAGTCCTAAAACTAATGCTGGAAATAAGAAGCCAGTCTTAAAAATCTCTCCACGGCAAAGAAACACTTCCAGCTCCCTTGATTTCACAGCACCCTGGCAAAACAGCCAAGTGGGTTACTAAAAGCAAGAAGGAAGAAGTTTTCTCAGGTGATCTGCATTTCACTTGTGAGGAATTAAAATGAGGATCACCAAAGCAATTCCTGGAACCAGAACTTCCTCATGTGATGATGAGCTAACGAGCCAACATATTTCATACAGCTGTGGCTATTTTTCCTCAAAACAGAACAACAAAAAAATCAGTTTAGAGGGATTGATAATTTTATACACAAGTTTATTTTTCCTGGTGTTGGCACCAGGATCTCAACAAGCCTTACAAATTGTTTTGAGTAACAAACACTGGTAATCTGATTTTCCAGGCACCAAACATCCTAAAATGTCAATAGAATGAAGTAAAAAGCTTGACATGTCAGGCTGCTACTCTGGTGGGTCATAAGTGAAGTCATTTTATGGCAATAAACAGTTCCCTGTAATTCTCCTGTCTTATCTAGGCACCAGCAAAAAGACCAAGCATGGCACATTGACATGTCAGTCCTCACAGCACAACCTTCCAGAAGCAGGGAGTTAAAAACTGAACCAACCAACTTGAAAGCAGCTTTTAGCCTAAAACAACACTCAGGACAGCTGGAACTGCTGTTTATGAGTAACAATTACACATGAATCAACACGGGAGGAGCAGGGCACAGCTGAAAAGCAGCTCTGAGCCCACAGCCCCTTCTCAGACTTCAAGTGTCCCCTATGGCATTTCACTGGATTTCTGCCAGACAAGCCCAGAAAAACACCTTTTCCTGTCTGAACTTACACCAGTTTTGCATCTAGCTTCATTCCCTCCACCTGAAAGGCAACACACCAACCCCACTGGTCAAGGCTCTGCTGGGTTTTCAAGAGCTGCAAACTGTAAGCAAGCCAGACCAGTTCCCTGTGCAGCTAAGTTCCCACCTACAGAGGTGCCACAAGTGACACTATTTCACCACAAGACCTGGGGATTTTCACTCTTTTTGGTAGCACAGCCAGCCCAACAGGAGCCAGTGGGTCATGTTGAAATAAGAAGAGCACAGAAACTGCCACCTCTGACAGCCTGTAGAGAAATATGATGCTTGTGGGCAATGCAGGCCCCAAACTACCCACACCTCCTGCAGTGTTTCAGCCTGAGTGCTGGAGTTTTTGCACAAGACACTCTGGCACAGTGAAGGAAGGCAACTGCAGTGCTTGCAGACACATACAGGCTATAAATGCAACAGCTGCCCACTTTTTTTTTGACTCTGGTTTCCATTTAAGTCGATTTTGGGGTATTTTGGAGATAGCAGAGCCTACAGGGAGAGCTCAAGCCTGGTAGAGGATGATGACAGCCAAGGGGTTTCAATGTCTCCAGCTCAAGGATTTCCATGGGCAAATATGTTTGTGCAGACTCCTCTAAAAAAAGCTCAAGCACCAAGATGTAAAGGAGTTTAGCTGGGAAAGTAGTTGAGCAGCCCCAGTCACTGAAGCTCTCTGGTTTCACCCTAGAGCAGGCAGGTCAGAACAGCTCTAGAAAGATTACACCAGAGTAAACCAAAGCAACCAAAACACCCGTGGTTAACCTCTCCATGCCTGCACAGCAGCAAGACTGAAACCAACTGCTGCAGAAGGGGGTGGAAACACCTCTTCTCCCCACTGCCCCACACCAGTTATTATGCACCAACAATCAAACCCTGAGCCCACACACCTCCTGAGCCAGATGCAACCTGAATCTCAGATCTAGGAAGACATACCTTTGTCTCTCGTTACCAGTTTCCTGAGAGCACATCTTCAGGAGCAGACAAAACTGCTCTAACCCTTCTTCCAGAAGGAGAACACAACACATAGAAAGCTCCTGAGGTGTAAAAGCTTTGTGAGCCTACAGAAGACAGGCTGGATGCAGAGCACAGGCCCCAACACCCCTGTTCACCCCTGTTGCTCCAGTAGAAGACAAATGAGAACACCAAAGAGCTTCCAGAACTATTCTTTTTTTTTTTTTTTAAACCTTTCTGGGTTTCCTACCTCAGCAGCTCACGCACCACACCCAGCTTTACTAAGCAACTGCCAGTATCTTAAAAAACAAACATGTTTCTTAAAACAGCCGCCAAGAAGGCACATCAACAAAGTCGAAGGGGAGTTCTGTAACCAGCAACCTTCACAAACCAAAGCCGACCGCTTTGCTGAGGGTCAGAACAACAACAACAAAAAATCTAACCCCCTTTTTCCTGCTAATTAACCAACCGTGCAACAACTTCGGTGGCAGGCCAAGAAAGCAGCTACGACGGCCTCGGAGGCAAAGCGTGTGGGAAGAGGCAAAAACAACCCTTCTGTTAGGCTTGCCAACACAATCAGAAAGTAAAACCAGACGTTATCTCCGCGAAAACAGCTCCGAGAGCGACTCAACCCCACGCAGGGCCGGCTGCAGGCCGCGCAGGCCAGGCCAGGCCAGGCCGCACCCCCCTCCCGCTCCTCATAGGGCTACCCGGGAGCGGCCCCCCGGTGGCGGGGGGGATCCCGGTGGTGGTGGGAGGACCCCTCGGGCGGCGGTAGCGACCTCCCACCCCCCTTTTGACCTGCGCATCGCGGAACTCCACCACCACGTTCTCGCTGCTCCAGCGCGCCGCCATCTTGCGCCGCCCCCGGCAACACCCCCCCCTCAACGGCGGCGAAAGCGGCGGCACCGCGCATGCGCGCAGCGGGGGCTGCTGGGAAATGTAGTCCTTAGTTGTAGTCCATCCCCCCCCCCCCCCCATTTCCCGGTGCACCGAGGCGGGGGGGGGGGGGGGTGAAGGGCGACCGGGGGAGGGGGGGGGGGGATGAGGTCGGGACCGACGCGTCACCCACCGCCCGGGCGGCAACACCAGGCCCCGCCCGCAGGCCCGGGCGGCGGCGGCAGCAGCAGCAGCGCAGGGGTTAAGAGCGGCGGGGTGGTGGTGGGGGGTCCGGGGGGGGCGGGGAGGGGGGGGGGGGGCGGGAGCATGCGTGTTACCGGGCTCTATTGTCTCCGGCGCGGCTCCCGGCGGCCGGCGAGGCGAGGCCGTGCCCGGCGCAGCGCAGCGGAGGAGCGGGGGGCCCGCCGCCCCCCCCTTTCCCCCTCCCCTCCCCCCCCCCTCATCCCCCACACCCCCCCTTCCCCGCCCCCCCCCCCCCCCCCCCCATGGGCCGCAGCTGATCGTCGCCCGGCCGCGCCCCGGGGGCAGCAAGCGAGGCGGGCGGAGCGAGCCGGCCGGCATCCATCATCATCATCATCATCCTCCTCCTCCTCCTCCATCCCCTTCCCTCCTCCTTCCCTCCGCCGTCCCGTTACCTTCCCCCCCGCCCCCCCCCCCCCCTACCAACCCCCCCCACCGGAGCCCCGCGGGTAACGGCGGCGGCCTCGGGGGGGCCCGGCGGGGGGAGGATGCTTGGGGCGGGGATGGGTTTTCACCCGTAGCTTCCCCCCCCCCCCCGCCTCCCCCCTCCCTTCCCCGCTTCCTTCCGCCTCCCGGGGGCGGCGCGGCCCCGTTCCCCGAAGGGGGGTTGTCGTTCAGGCTTCCCCCCAACCCTCCCCCCCCCTTCCCCAACCCCAACCCCAACCCCCCCCCCCCCCCCTCTCCCACCCCCAAGCTCCGGTCCGGCGGAACCCACATGGGGGGCAAACAAAGCACGGCGACCCGTTCGCGGGGTCCTTTCCCGGGGGTGTCGACGGATGACAGCGCCGTGCCGCCACCGGGAGGAGGAGGAGGAGGAGGAGGAGGAGGTGGTGGTGGTGGTGGTGGTGGTGGTGGTGGAGGGGGGGGGGGGGCCGCCCACCTTCGGCCATTACCGGGCGGGCGGCGGAGGCGCCATGGGGCTGCGCAGCCGCTCGGTCAGCTCGGTGGCCGGGATGGGGATGGACCCGACGGCAACCGGAGCCGTCCCTTTCGGGCTGTACGCGGCGCGGGCGGCGGGGGAGACCGAGCGGACCCCGGGAGGCGGCGGCGGCGGCGGCGGTCCGGGCTCCGACTCCACGTACGCCCATGGCAACGGTTACCAGGAGACGGGAGGCGGTCACCATAGAGACGGGATGCTGTACCTGGGCGCCCGGGCTTCTCTGGCCGACGCGCTGCCCCTTCACATCGCGCCGCGGTGGTTCAGCTCGCACAGCGGTGAGTTGGAGCTTCCACACACACCCCCAACCCCCCCCCCCCCGGAGCTTTTATTTTTGTAGCCTTCCTTCAGGGGGGGGTGGCGGGGGAATTGGGGGTACCGGGAAAAGGGGGGGGGGGGGGAGGTGTGTGTGAGGGGGCTGCCCATCGTTTGACAACTGGTCATTCCCCCCACCACCACCACCTCCATCCCCCTCGCTGGGTGAGCACCAGGGCCAGCATCTCTTGTCCAAGGTCAAGGGAGGAAGGGGCTGTGGAGGTTGGAGGCTTCCTAGGAGGGAGGTGTTTTGGCTCTGGGGTGCAGAGCAGTGGAGGTGGCAGCCCCCCCACACACACACCTTGGCTGGGGGGAAAGAGGTCTGAGGGTGCTGTAGCTCGAGCCCCTTGGTTTTGAAGTGCAGGCTGAGCTCCTGGGATCTCTTCTGAAGGTGTTTGGGGGGATGCCAGTCAGGTTATATTGGTTCCCATGCCTTAAGAACTGGGAAAGGGGCAGAAGAAGCCTTTGCAAGGAAGATGTGGGAATATTTCTGCTTTGTTTTGACTGATAAAGGGCCAGGGAGAGGCCGAAGTGGGTTTTCTCATTCAAGCCAGCTGGCACTGTTGTGGTGCTGGAGAGGAAGCAGTGGAGGAACTGCCTGCTTCTTTACCAGGGCTGGGGAGCCAGCTGGGCCCTCTTGCAGGAAACCAGTCAGGCTGAGGGAGGGGGCAAGGTTTCCCCCATCCTCACCCTCCTGGCTGGCCCCTTCCCTGTGCCCTGGTGTCTGGAGAGGAGCTCTGGCTGCGAGCAGGGCTGTGTCACTGACCTAGTTTTGGCTGGGTACAGGGAGTGAGGTGGGAGGTCCTCCCTTCCCCTCCTGGCTGGAAGGGAAGTCATTTCAGGGATGTCTCCTTGCATTTCCTGGAACAGTCTGGGATTTCTCTCCCACCCGGCCCCCTTGCACATGCTGTAAGTGTTCTCCTTGCATGACGTGGTCTGGGAATTTCATAATATGCCTTGGGACAATGCCTCATTTGGAGGAAGGCTTGAAACTGAACCGGTGGACGAGAACAAAGTGCAAAACGAGGCTCATGGGGCCCGTTTTCCTACATCCATCTTGGGATTTTTCCCCTTTATCCAGTCTCCAGGGGCTGTATCTCTCAGTGAGATGGAAACTGCCTGTCTTGCATTGCATCCTGAGTGGCAGAACACCCCAGGCCCAGTTCCTGTCGATCTGGGTAAGCCAGGCAGATGGAGAGGGCTGGGCTGGCATGTGGTGCTGGGGCTGAGATGGAGCACTTGGTGCAAACTTTCTTGCTCTGTGACCTTGTGCAGACACTGGTAAGCACAGAAGGAAAGGAGGGGTGCAGCATCATTCCAGGTATTCCTCCAAGCCTCTGTGCAGACGAGTGCCACGGGGGCCTTCTGCCCCGGCTGCAGCTGGAGCGAGGAGGGGTTTTGGTACAGAAACATCCTGCAGCTAATCTGGGCCTAGAGGGTGGTCAGTCAGAGGGTTATCAGTTCCATTAAATGCCAGTTCTCAAACTGCAATGCTGAGGGCAAAAACCTCCTCAGAAAAATCCACCAGCTGCGAAAGGGGAGAAGCTTTTTCCAGCCTCCCCCCACGAGCTGGTGCGATGTGAAGTTCAACCCGGTGCCCTTGGAAGGCTGCAGCACGAGCTGTGGGGAGTGCTGTGGGTTTCTCTGGTGCCTCTTTTGGGGCCCCTCTGAGACACAGAGAGCTGCTCAGTCCGTGCCGAAGCCTCTCCTGATGGTGATTCTTCCTCCCTGCTCATGAATAACCAAAGGAGCAGAGGATGCTTTATAAACCGTCCTGAAAACTTTGCTGGAGCTCATTAAACTTCTGCGTCCTTCCTCTTCGGTGTGAGAGGTTAATGGAGGATTTGGAGACAGAGGGGAAGGGGAAGTAAGATTGCTAGAATTCCTGCTAATCTCCCGTTGCAGCTGGTTAACCTCCAGCAGGGCAGGCAAGGAGCTCCTCACTCCTTCCCCTCTGCCTGCCCATCGACCTGCTCCTCTGAGCTGCTCCGTTAGCCCCTGGAAAGTGCTGAAGCAGCAGCACTTGGGTAAATGGAGAGGAGCTTTGACATTGCCCTGCCTGAGTGTCCCTGCTCCTTTGGAAGGGTGATTCCAGAGTGGGGACGAGGGGACCTGCTGATGCACTGAACCGTTTGGGAGAGGAAACCCCCCCCCCCAAACTCTGTGGCTTACTCTGGAGAGCAGATCCCAGCCTGGACGTGCCGCTCTTGGCGAGCAGGGAAGGTGGGCCTGCTCTTCCAAGGAGTGCTTGGCTTTGGGGGGAAGAGCCAGGAGCCTCTTGAGTGCAACCTGGGCTCAGCAGGGGGGTGGGACAGTGAGGAGCCCTGGCTTAATGCCAGCGATAAGGTGGGATCATTGTGGCTGCAGGTCAGTGATAACAGGAGCGCACAGATAGGCTTGGCGCCCCGCTGCTCCCTTTATCTGCTGTGCCCGTTCTGTGTGCCTCTCCAGCTGCTTCATGGCTCATCTGGCCTGTCCGCAGGGACCCCGAGGAGCAAGCCGGGCTGGGATGAGCTCTTTTCCCTGGCTGCTCTCACTCCTTCCCCTCCCTGTGGTCAACAGTGTGCAGAAGAGCCAGGAGTGCCCGGAGAGGGAGAGAAGAGGGCTGGGAGGGAGAGAAGGGGGCTGCACTGGGAAGCCTGCAAAGAAGAAGGTTGTGAGGTGGTCCCCAGGGCCAGCATGTGCTGCAGCATCATATCTAGGGTGCTGTGTGCTGTGCTGGTCAGGGAGGAGAGCCCATTGCTGAGTCTTCCAGGCTCTGCAGGGACAGCAGGAGCAGTTAGGTACCATGGCCTCAGCCTTTCCAAGCTTCCAGACCCTTCCAAGGAGGAGTCAGGAATAGCATCTTCCAAACAGGGTGGGCGAGGGGGCTCTGACATTTGTGGTGGAGCTGGGTCCCTCTCTCCAAGAGGACAGCACCACCCTGGGTCAGTGGATCCCCTTTCCTGATGGGGATTTTCCCAGGCTTGTCCACCATCCACGCCAGCAACGTAGCTGCTCCAGCTCCACCTGAAACTGCTCTGGGATTTCCCTGCCTGCCCAGGGTTTCTGAGATCCACTTCCTGGCCTCCACTGGTGGGGAGATGACTAAACATCTTTTGCAACTTCAGGGTTTGCTGGTAGCACTTGACCCTCTCCCCACAGCTCCACGACCATTAGGTCATCTCAGCAAAGCCAAGGCTAGCAGGGAGAAGGGAGAAAAAGGAGACGTGGTTTAATGTCACATGTCTCCAGCTTTGTGTGCTTCTCTTAGTGTCACTCATGTTATTCATCTTCATCAGAGGATCTGGGGGAGTTTGCAGAGGCTGTAAGTAGCTTAAAGTTTATCTGGAAATCCCCCTCATCACCCAAAGCCCTTGAGTGTTTGAAGCTCTGATAAATCCATATCTCCCTGCCTGTTGGCTAGCCCAAGGAAATGCCTGGCTCATCCTCCTGTGTGGAGCCATCAGGAATGTCACAGGCTTTCCATGCACTGACAAAACAAGCTGCTTGTCCTGGATGTTGGCAGCAGCAAGGTCAGGAGGTCTCCTTTGCCACACAGGCTGCTGCAGGAGCTCCTTGCCTGGAGCAGGAGGGCCCAGCCTGGGGAGATGGGTGTCTGGGGCATCTGTCTCACTTCTGAACTTGTCCTGCCCTTGCAATTTCTACACCCAAACCAGAAGGTTTAATTCTAGCTGGCTAGTCAGCGAGCTGCTGGAGGGAGTCCACTTCCAGCCCTGCCTTTCCTGCCACCAAGGTTTCAATGTGCAGCCATCATATGTGCTTCCCTCCCCCTTCCACAGGGGCTTAACCAGGGGAAGGGCACCCCAAGGTCTGCAGGAACTGGCCATTGTGAATCTCTTTTTGCCAGTGGAAATTTCCAGAGGAGACTGTCCTCAAACCATCATAATTTTGGGGGGGGTTTGGTGCTGGTGGGTGCCTGGCAGCCAGGCTGGGCATCTGCAGCATTGCCTGTGGATTGTTTGGGAAGTCATGCAGGAGCAGTCCTGTTGAGTCCCAAGGCTGGAGATACTCAGTCATTGGACTCTCCAGGTCTGGAGGGGCTGCTTTTCCACTTCTGCCTTCTCCAGGCTGGCTGCTGGACAGGCAGCCTGCCCCCAGGGCCAGGAGAAGAGAGAGCAGCTACCCTGGCCTAACGAAGCACTCAATACCAAAAGCGTGGGAGATTCAAAGGCAGCTTTAATGCATAGCAGTCCCACAACCTGGAGATGAAGTTTAAGTGTGTCACCCTTGACGTTGTGCATGAGAGGCTGGTGGCAGCAGCAGTTCTCTTCAGTCCCCACAGCCAGAGCAAGCACAGGCTGTCCCTGCACTGCCTCCCCATTCCCGTGCCCTCTGGGATCTCTCCTTGCCCAGGAGCTGGGCCCTGATTCCATCCTGTGCCCCATAGCCTGGCTGGGCTGGCTCCTCTCTAAACCTGCCCAAAAATCAGCACAGGGCTGGTGGGCACCCTCTCCCCCCCTCCAGAGATGCTGAGGATGATGCTCTCGTGCTCCCTGGCCTGACCCACTTCCCAGCCAGGATTGTCTTCCCAGCCCGTGACGTAAGTTTATCCCGTGCTGGTTTGTTTGGCTGAGATGGTTTGTTCGGGTGACTGGAATAACTGTAAAGGTTTCTCTTATTTATTCAGGTGCTTGTAGGGCTCCTCTCCTCCCTCGTTGGCTGGCTGGAGGATCAATCAGGTGGAGACACCTTTGGTGAAGGAGCGGTACCAAGGGAGCCGTGGGGAGTCATGGGAAAATGCTGCTAAATGCTGCAAATTAATTTCAAGAGAAATGCAGGGAGGGAGAAAAACCCACTTTAGAGTCGGGAGGGGTGGAGAGGAAGCTTCCCCCCCCTCCCCACCCCCCCCGGTGCAATCTCCCCTGTGACAAATCAGGCAGCAAAGAGCTCTTCAAATGAATTCCCACTGCAGGGACTTGGTCCCCTGGCACCCTGGCCAGCTGGTGGGCAGCCATGAGCTGTGTCTCAGTGCCTCTGCTGCTGTTCATGCTGAAAACCCCCAGATATGGCAAATATTTGGGTTGGAGTAAATGTGAGCTGGCTTTCTCCTGGTTCCCTTGAAAACTGAAATCCTGAGGGCTCACGAGTGATTTACATGAGCGGCCAAGTGATGCTGTAAAGCAGCAGGCCCTGATGCAGGGTGTTTTACCTGCCTCCTCTGGCCTGGCTGTGCAACGGGGTATAAAAAGCCCCTCTCTGTAGAGATAGACCCATTTTTTTTTTAATTTCAGATAGAGCAGAAATGGTTAAAGACAGGCCTCAAATGTCTCGCCTGCCCCAGTCCCAGCGGGCACGTTTCAAATACTGGGGGCTTGGGTCTGCCTCTGGGGGTGCTTCCACTGTCCTTTTCCAGGCACTGCTTGGCCAAATGGTGGGTGCTTTGTGGTGGGCGGCCATGGGGAGGTGCAGCTGCAGGAAGCTCTGCTGACCTGGGGCCTCTTCTCATGCTGCTGCACAGCGTTTCCGTGGGCAGAGCCCGGCGGGTTTCCTGCCCTGCCAGGCTGCAGGCAGGGGAGGGATAGAGCCAGCCCTGGGGGACAGGGGCTGTTTTTCTTTTGGGGTGGTTCAGCTGTGGTCCTGCACAGCCCAGGGTTTGAGGAGGGTGACCTGATGAGACAGCAGGCAGGTCCTTGTGTCTGCTGGCAGGGGGTCAGTCCGTCGGCGCTCCCCTCCGCGCTGCCGGGTTGTCCCGCTCGCTGCTGGCACCATCCCTTTCCCAAGCCCTGATGGTGGGTCTGTGGGCAGCTGGGCGACAAGGTTTGGTACAGGGTGTGCCAGCAGGGATGGTGCTTTGCCATGGGAGAAGCTGCACCTCCAAGTTGGAGCTGACTCTTCTCTCCCCTCCTTCCCCACAGAGCTGTCGTGCCGCTCGGGAAATTCCTCTCTCTGCCCGTGCAGCTGTGGGCCTTCCATCAGTGGTGCAGGAACAAGACCCTGTGGTCTTGTGGTGCTCTGTAGAGGAGCAGAGGGATGCAGTGGAAATATTTACCCTTTTGCTGGTTTTAGCAATGCTAGCAGAGATTTCCCAGGGCTGTATGTTCCTGGCGAGCACGCTCGGCTCCTTGAGGCTGCGTTCGGGTTAGGGCCACGGTTCCTGAGAGACTGTCACCTACCAGGGCACTGACAGGGGGCTGGGATGGGCCCTGGCAAGGGAGGCACAAGGGCACAGATGAAGAATTGAACTGAAAGCTGCTGAGAGCTGCTTCTTGGCCCTAGCAGGCAGAGTGGCGTGACAACAGTGGGTATTTTTAGAGGCCAGCTGCCTGCAACGCGAGAGAAGGCAGGCAGCACTCGGGCAGGAGAACCAAGTGATGCTTCCCCTGTCCCATATCCCTGCCCAGCGTTTTGTTTCCTGGTGGGCTGGGGCTTCTGGAGTTGAGTTTCCACCTCCTCCATGTCTGTTTGCCTGTTGCTGCCTGGAAAGGCTCCGTTCTCCCCGCAGCTTTTCCCCGTGGCTGCCACGGCTGGACGGCCCCGGGATGGTGTTGGGGGCCTCTGCTCTGCACATCCCAGGTGATTGCATTGCAGCTCGGTGTGGTGGGTGTTTTGGGGGCTGTTTTTTTTTTTTGGAGAAGCCCACAGTTTCTCCTGCAGCCGGGGTGATGGCAGTCAGTCCTTTGGGAGCTCTCCCTCCATGGTGGCAGAGCTGCATTTTGCTGGAAAATGCTGCAGGGGGAATTGGATCCACCTTTCCATTCACCCGTCCAAGGCCTGTACATCTGTAGCCAGGGAGAACGAGGGGGGCTTTGGCTCTAGCCAGATGGCTTAAATTACTGTCTGCAGGGAGGTTCAGTCAGGGTTGAGGTCGGTTTTGGGGCCAGCCCTCTGTGGAGCTGGTGCTGAGCACGATGGGGTGAGGCTGAGCACTCTGCCTGAAGTGTCTTCATGGCATTTTGGGTTATCCTCACCCAGATCTTGCTGCTTTGAAGCTATTGTCCATCCACTTCTTTATTGCAATGTTGATTTCACAGCTCTTGAAGCCTGCCCTTTCCCTGGATCTTGTGCACGGGGGGGGAGGGCTGCTCCAGGACGAGTTGTGCAGCGTGGACCCATCCCTGGATCTCCCAAATCCCCAGCTTCCAGCTGGAGAGGGGGAGCTCATGCTGCCTGGGTGCTTGGCAGCTGGGTGCTGCCAAGCATCCCATCCCATGCCCAGCAGAGGAGTGTGATTATCCTGCAGGTCTGCACCCCATTTTTTCCCCTTCCTGCTGTCCTGGCAGCCTGGGGCATTCCCCCAGGCATCCCTCCTGGGGAGCAGGGAGATGCATTTCTTCCCACTGCTCCAGGAGCTGGGGGGCAGGTGAGGTTGGAGCTTGCTTTTGCAGCCTGCTCCTCCCTGGATTATTATTTTTTCCAACAGTGTCTTTTTTCCTGAAGAAACAGCCAGTGTTAACTGCCTGTGAGCATTTCACAGCCGTGCCCTGCCTGTGGGCACAGCTCCTTGTGCCTTCCAAGCTGTCTTTGCTGCCTGCTAGAGAGAAGTTGCCTTTTCTCTACCCTGAAAAGCAAAGCTCTGTCCTTCCCGTGCACCCCGGGGGGGCTCAGACTCCTGCCACCTCTACAGGGTGTCCCATGGGCTGGGTATGAAGTGCCACAGAGAGACCTTCTACTGCTGCATTCGTGTGGTGCTCCCATGGAATGTCCAGGGAGGAGATGTCCCAGGAGCTGGATGAGGTTGCATCCCAGCAGGAGTGGGTATGTGGGTGGGATCAGTGCTGGGCTCTGCTCCCTCTGCCAGCATTCCAAAGCCAGGCCATGTCATCCTGTGTCCCTGGAGTGTCCCTTCATCCTCCAGGAGATCAGCTGAGGTGTGACAGAACCTCAGCAGGGTCAAGGCAGGAGTTTTCTGCCCTTGGAAGAACACCCAGGATTCAGGAGGGAGGTGGCCAGGGAGCTGCACCAGGGTGGGACCTGCTTTGTGTTTGGGAGTGGCTCAGGTCGGGCTTTTGCACCCAAGCCTTCCCAAAAGCAGGAGCTCCTCTGGCAGCCTGGCGGGGGCTGGAGCCCCGTGCTGGGGACTCCGTGGGTGCCTTTCCAAGGGGTGGCTTAGTCAGGAGTGACTCACCCCGCTTGACGTTGCCTCACTGCTCCCTCCCAGCCCCTGCCAAGCCAAAACCTCGGGCTCTCCCTCCCTTTTCCTCTCCCATTCCCGAGTCACCGTGTCCTGCTGCTCTCCTCCTGGAATGCCCTTGCTTGCCCTGCTGGCTCCATGCACCTCACAGATGATTGCCACCCAGGGCAGGGCTTGCAGTTGGGCTTCCTCCTTCACAAGAGAAATATCCAGGAGGAGGGGAGGGGGGGGGGGAATAAAGCCAGACACGCAGGCAAACCCTTTGGAAATTCCCAGCTGTGCCTGCACGATCCCTCTCCTTTCCAGGCAGTGAATCTGAAACCCTGAGCGTTGCTTGAGAGGTGGGGAGGCAGCTCTGGGGCATCCCTGCAGCTCCTCTGAGCAGTGAGGTGGCCCCAGGTTGGTTCTGTGACTAGCAGGAGCCCTGAATCGAGCTTGTAACTGGGTAAATTCAAGCCCTGCAGCCCTGAGGTGTTAATGCCTTCACTGGGCTGTCACCCAGGACCCCTCTGCTTAACTTTGCAGTTCTCCAGGATGCTAAAATTAGCTTTGGGTTACACTCTCTTCCTTATGAAGCCTGTTCCCAGCAGCTGGGGGAGTGTTTCTGCAGTAAACTAGGACTAGCTGGCAGGCAGGGTCACCCCCAGGAGGTTGCTTTTCTCATCCAGGTCTGAGGGAACTGATCCTGCAGCACAGCCTGGGCTGTAGGAGGGAGCTGCTTTCTGCCTGTAGTATTGGTACTTGTGCTGGGAAATGGCAGTTTCACCCATGAAAAGGGCAATACTCAGAACAGCAGCAGGCAGGGGAGGTGCTGGGGGTGCAGAGGCTGGTTGCACATCTTCCCTGAGGATGTGTGTGCAAGGAGGGTGGCTCTGGACCTCCTGTGACCACACGTAGCCAGGTCTCTTCACCCCTACCCTGCTTCTCAGAGTCCACAAAAGGTGTCTTGTAGGTCTGTGGTGTGTCCATCCGCTGAGGTTTGGGTGCTCTGGAGCAAATGTTTTTGTTGGGGACCCTCTCACACATCTCCTGCCCCTTCCCAACTCTCTGGCTTCCCTCAGACCCAGTGCTGCAATCTGTTCTGCTTCTTCCCATCCTCCCCCACCAACCCCCATAAGAAACCTGCTGGCTAAAATAAAACCAAACCCATCTCTTCCTCCCAGCTTGCAGCAAGGCAGCCCTGGGCTGCTGTGACATGATGCCACTCAGCCCCTCCTCACCCCCCCCGGCCCTCCTGCCTTCCCCACCTTGCTCCAGTGCCTCTTCCTTGCTGCTGTGTCCCCTCTTTGCAGCTTGACTTGGGTGGGAGTGGGCAGACGTGTCCCCAGAGCCTCCTGCCTTGAGGTTACAGCAGTGGTGGCCTTGGCCAGTCCATGGCACCTCCCTGCCACCCCTGGCTGGTGTGTGGCCAGCCTGACAGCAAACCTCTGCAGTGCCAGGGGTCTTGCCAGGAGCCATCACAAACCAGGGAAGCCTTTCTCAGACGTTCCACCCCCCTGGCTCCTTTTTGGGGGTGCTGCTTCATGTGAGGAGAGTTTGTTTGCTCCCGGCTCAGCCAGCCAAGCTGACTTGATCAGCAAGGAACTGGTGGGATGGGAATGGAGCAGGACCATTCCTTTCCTGAGGCAGCAAGCCTGCACTGGTGGGTTTCTCTCCAAGCCCTGCCATCCAGGGGTGTCCCAGCCATGTCCCCACTGCCTCATTGCCTGGGGCTGGGGCTGCCAGTGTCCCCCAGCCCTGCCTCCCTTCCTCCCCAGGGGAGGTGGGATGCCTTGTTTCCACCCTGAATCCTTGGACTAGGAGGAAGGACTCTCCTCCAGCCCTTTTTCAGAGCTGGTAGATGAGGCCCCTTAAGTGCTTTTCTCCTTCCTGCCTACGTGTCCCCACTGGTGTCAGCCCTTGTGCTGCACAATAGCCGAGTTCCCGCGCCGCTTTCCCCCGGTGTCCTCCTCTATCTGCCCCTGCAGCTGGTGCCGTTTCCTTCTGCAAGGGGAAGTGGGCTGGGGCCCGATCCTGCTGGCTGCCCTGCCTCCAGGCACTCCATGTGGCCCTCGGTGGGATGGGGCCTTGGAGCAGCTGGGAGCCACCTCCTGGCCCCGGTGTGAGGTGGCATCGCTGGCTGCATCGCTGGCTTCCACGGTGGCTGATGCTCTCACAGAGGACACCCATGGAGGTCCTCAGCTACCAAGGTCCCTCTGGTGCCCACAGGGCTGGAGATGTGCTCTCTGCACCCCGTGTGCCACCTCCAGTGTCACTTGCAAGCAGTGGGGCTGCCTTAAGCCAGTAGGGAGTTTATCTTCCGGGAGATGTCAGGTCTGAATGTCTTGGCTCTGCAGGTTTCCTTCACTCAGCTGGCAAGGAGGACGACTCCACTAGGATCCCTTCCCTCCTGGGGCTCTGCTGGAGCCCACGAGGGGTGAGGGAAGTGGAAGACAAGATGCCCTTTCTCCTTACCCAACCCCACATGTTTCTGCTTCAGCCTGACCACCTTGAAGCAGAGAGCAAGACTGAAAGCCCATAGATATGGGCCCAGTTGGTCCTTTTTTTAAAGATGATCCATCTCCTCCAGCTTCCACCTGGTGCTGGTTCATCTGGTGATGTCAGGGAAGCTGTGGGAAGAGGTGGGATGTTCAGGGTTTGCTCAGCAAGGAGGAGGCACCAGGACTGCTTCAGCTGTTTGCTTGGACCGAATATTCCCTGTGTTTATCTTTTGCTTGGCTGCATCCTCACCTGGAGTGAGGCAGCTCCCTTGGCCAGAGGCCCAGGTTGCTCCTCTGGAGACACAGGGATGGGCTGTGCAGCTGAGCCTTCCAGGTCTCCCGTGGACATCAGGCAGCCTGAGGCTTACCCCTGAGCTCCCTGCTGCTTGGGGTGTCCCCAAGGTGGCTGAGTCCTGGGAGAGGGACCTCTCCTGGGACTTGTGTGTTTTGGGAAGATTGTGTAGCTGCTCCCTGTATTTTAGCCATCTGCTAGGGATGGAGCCAGGGTCTCCTACCCCTGGGGTGATGGTGCCTCTCTTGGTGGCACCCATAGCCTGTGAGTGGTCCACCTGGAGACACACTGAGTTAGCAGAGGCTTTGTGAGTGGATGTGGACATGGCACATCACTTGTAGACACAAATGATGGGAATTTCCTATCCCAGCTTCGGAGTCTGAGCTGTTTCCAGATGGGTTGGGAACATATCTTGACCCTCCTGCTACCACCAAAACCCAGAGAGCCTGTATGGAGGTGCTTCCAGCACTGCGTGGGTTAACCACAGGGCTTTTTCAGCTCCAGTAGGATCTGCTGGAGGTTTTCAGAGGTTCCCAGCTCTGCTTTGCCCAGCTCTCTAAAATTAACCGTGTAACCTTCCTAAAAATACTCAGAGGGCAGTAGCCCCTGGAGAGCACCAGCACTGCTTGCTCCTGATTTCTAGACCAAGCCATCAGAGAGATGAGATCACCTGCAGCCCTGGAAAGCCCTTGGCTTTCTCAAAGTCTCCTGCAGGATACAAGAGTCCAGATGTGCACCTGAACCTGCCTTTCCAGGCCAGCCTGCTTGCTGCAGCACCCTCCTCCTCCTCACTTGCTCCTGGCAAGACCTGGTGCCTGCCTGCACATCTCTGCTTGTGGAGGTGCTGCCAGAATCAGGTTTAACATGCCCCAGGCTGGAGCATCACCCTGGGCACCTTGGGAAGGAGGAAGGGTCCATGGCCATTCCCTGGAGCATCCCCTGAGCCTCCCGTGGGTGTGGGAGGCCCAGGCAAGGAGGAATAGCTGGGCCCTTCCTCTCCATTCTTTCTTTTTTTTTTAGGCATGTGGGAGGAGGGTGGAAAAGGGCTCGAGGAGGAGGGAGCTGAATTTTCCATGAGCAGCTGTCAAAATGTAATCTCCTGCGTGGCTCGGGCTGGAAGCTTAGGCAGGATAAATTAACGGGGATTTCGGGGAACGTGGAAAATCCCACGGCCCTGGGGGGGGGGGGTGGGGGGCACGGCCGTGTGGGGAGTGTCCCTTTCCCCCGCGGGCCGGGAGGGGATGCTCCGGGAGGGGATGCTCCGGGAGGGGATGCTCCGGGATGCTGGGCTCGGTGCCTGCTGCCCGCCGGGTGCCCGTTGTCCCCTGGCCTCGGGGACTTTCCACCCGCCACCTCCCCCCGGAGGTCACCTGGGGAAGGGGCGAGGGACCCCGACCCCCTTCCTTGCCTCCCCTTCCCCCTTGGGGTGGGCTCCCCAACCTGCCGGGGAGGGGGATGCAAGCACAGCTGCTCTTGCAATGCCAAGTGTTTGTGCCAACAGCTGGGGTGCGGGGTGGACCCCCCCCTCCCCAGCCCCGGGGGTCTTTCCAGCCGGTCTCCTCACACCCCCTTCAGACCTGGGAATTGCTGCAGTTGCATTCTCAGCATTTCTTTTCCCCTCCATCTGGTGACACGCAGAGCCAGGTGAGAGCGTGGTTGTGCTGCCCTCGGCTCAGCCCCCAGACCCACGCAGCTCCCAGTGCCTGGAGCACACCCTGGGCTTTCAGCCCCAGGCAGTGTCTCCATAGAATCATAGAATCCTAGAATCCTAGGGGTTGGAAGGGACCTCGAAAGATCATCTAGTCCAACCCCCCCCACCAGAGCAGGGTCACCTAGAGTACATCACACAGGAAGGCGTCCAGGCGGGTCTTGAATGTCTCCAGAGAAGGAGACTCCACAACTCCATGTCCTCACCACGCTGGTGCTGGGGGGCCCTGTCCCCCAACCAGCTGCCCGGAGAGCACAGAGGAGCGTGGTGGGTGTTCATGCTCTTGAGGACCCTGCTAAAGCTGCTCCAGCTAGCGGAGGGGTCTGGAGATCCAGCAGCAGCCCCTCAGTGGGACCTGTGAAGGGACCTGTGAAGGGTCCTGTGAAGGGACCTGTGAAGGGACCTGCGAAGGGACCTGCGAAGGGACCTGCGAAGGGTCCTGCGAAGGGTCCTGCGAAGGGTCCTGCTGCTTCACCCCGGGCTGGGCAGTCTCACCCGAGCCCCTTTTCTCCCTTTGCCCTGGTTGTACAACCCCTTCGAGTTCTGCCAGAGCCGGCAGATCTGGGGCAGCTGTTTAAAATAACACCTTGGCACAGAAAAAAAAAAAAAAGGGGAGGTGGGGGGAGAGGAGGAGGGGGGTGAGGAACCGGAGAAAACCAGGTCTTGCCCGCGGGGGGCGGTACCGACCCTCTGCAAACGCTTTGCCCTGATCGCTTGGGAGTTGAGAGCCGAAAACACCTTTCGGAGCCTTTTCGGTGCCGCCCTGTGCTGGGGGGGGGGGGGTGGCTGCTGGAAACCGGTCCCTGCAGCTTTCCCTGCCAGCCGGTGCTCCGGCAGGATGGGTTCAGCCAGGGACAGGGGTGGGCGAGCTGCCAGGGGAGCTGGGGGACGGGGAAGGTGCCTGGCAAGGGGAGGCTGGTTGGACCTTGCAGAAGGCAGGGTGGGGGGGAGGCTATCTGAGCCTGCTCTATAAATACCCCGGGAGGGTAAACACGTGGGAGGAGGGGGGGGAAAAAAAAAACAACAACCCACCTCTTTCAGCTGATGGGTGACTGCTGCCAGAAGGTATAAATTGGTCAGGAGTAAAATTAGGCTGGAGGGGAGGAGGCAGAAGGGGGCTGCTGCTTGCCAGGGTCTGGCTGCCAGCCTTGCCCTTTTGGCCAGGGCTTGATGCCAGTGGGGCTGGACTCGCAGTGGGGACCCCGTGGCTCGTCCCAGCTGGGGCAGTGGTGTGTCCCTGTGGTGGCACTGCAGGCCAGCCTGGCAGCCTGCTGGAGGGGTCCCTGGGCTTGAGGGCTCCTGGTTTGAGCAGGACCCTTTAAAGCTAGTCCTTGCTGTGGCCTCCTGGGAAATAAGCAGCCTCTGGAGGGGCAGGAGTTGGCATCCCTGTCCTGGGCTTCCACCTGGGCAGCTGCAAAGTGATGGGTGTTTAGCACCACCGCTCACGGGAGGGTGCTCAGGTGTCGAGCAGTTACCTGTGCTGTCTGCATGGCAGAGGTCTGGGCTGCCTCTGTTAAAGCCACCAGCACTTTCTCCCTTCCAAGAAGCAAAAAAAAAACCCCTCACCACATCCACGTGGTGGCAAACAAGAACCTGATTCCTCCTCAGATAATTCGCGTATGTCCCTTTTCTCTTCTTTCCTGAGCAGCCTTTGCATATATATGAAGAAAGCTCTTGAGCAGCACTGCAGTCAAACCTGATCTGCTTCTAGAAGACAGGTCCTTAAATTACCCTCTCCCTCTCTGCAGGCAGGGAATTGCTGGGTGTTCTGGTGCAAACCCGTGGTGACAGTGGTGGCACCTGCTTGTTTGGCTGCAGGGGTTTGAGCCCCGCTGTGCTGGGCGGTGGGAAGGGCATGAGGGCCTCGAGCTGGCCGTGGTGGGAGGGCAGGGAGTCCTGCAGGGCTGCCTGGGGGTTTGTTCCTGGGAGTTTGGGGCTTGGAAACCCAGGTTTGGGGCAGCCTGGCTCGGTGGTCTGCATGGCTGGAGTGAGTGGTGGCACTGGTGCCACCTGGCACCTCATGATAGAATCCCAGCCTGGTTTGGGTTGGAAGGGACCTTAAAGATCATCTAGATCCAACCCCCTTGCATGGGCAGGGACACGTCCCATTAGATCAGATTGCTCCAAGCCCCATCCAACCTGCCCTTCAACACTGCCAGGGATGGGGCAGCCACAGCTTCCCTGGGCAACCTGGGCCAGGCTCTCACCACCCTCATGCTGAAGAATGTCCTCCTCATGTCCAAGCAAAGATGCAGAGCAGGTCTGGACATCACAGCCAGCTTCACCCGAGAGTCCAGGTCACCAGGCAGGTCCAGATGACAAGGCAGGGCCAAGGTCAAGCTGAGACATCCTCCTGTGGGATCCCCCTGCTCCTGAGGCTGTCTGCAGGCCTTGGGGTGGCCAGCACCCTTCTCACTCCGGCAAAAAAGCTGGAGAAACCACCGACTGGGACTTGTGGCTGCAGCCTGCCTGTCCTCTGCCCTATGGAAAAAAACCTCCTTCCTTGCAGCTTTTCTGCCTCAGTCCTGGAAGGAGAGCACTGCCCTGGGATGGGGACGTGTCCCTGCACTTGCCAGCCCCAGGCTGCTGTGTGCCCGGGCTGCTCCTCGCCCTTTAAGGCCCAGCAGCAGCTGATGGCCACGTGTGCTCTGCCTTGGCATCTTCTCCGTGCCCTCTGCGCCCCACGGGGACGACTGGCGCGCCGGCTCGGGTGGCTGTCCCCTCTGGGGTGACTGTCCCCTCTGGGGTGGCTGTCCCCTCTTTGGGTGGCTGTCCCCGAGGCTGCTGGCAGCCAGCACAGGATGAGTGGGCACTGCGTGGGGTGCGTGTCACCATGCAGGCAGCAGGTGAGGGGCTGCCGTGGCCTCGGGGACCTGCCGGGATGCAGGATGGACCTTGGTCTCTTGATCTCTCTGCTTTTCCTCCAGGTTTCAAGTGCCCCATTTGCTCCAAATCCGTGGCTTCTGACGAGATGGAAATGCACTTTATCATGTGTCTGAGCAAACCTCGCCTCTCCTACAACGGTAAGGGCTGGTGGCCAGGCTGTGCAGGGGACAGGGTGGCCAGGCTGTGCAGGGGACAGGGTGGCCAAGGTGTGCAGGGGACAGGGTGGCCGGGCTGTGCAGGGGACAGGGTGGCCAAGGTGTGCAGGGGACAGGGTGGCTGGGCTGTGCAGGGGACAGGGTGGCCAAGGTGTGCAGGGGACAGGGTGGCTGGGCTGTGCAGGGGACAGGGTGGCCAAGGTGTGCAGGGGACAGGGTGGCCGGGCTGTGCAGGGGACAGGGTGGCCAAGGTGTGCAGGGGACAGGGTGGCCAGGCTGTGCAGGGGACAGGGTGGCCAAGGTGTGCAGGGGACAGGGTGGCCAGGCTGTGCAGGGGACAGGGTGGCCAAGGTGTGCAGGGGACAGGGTGTCCCAGCAGCTGGGGAGGGCTCCGGGCAGGCTGGAGAGCCCCTCACTGCAGGCTGGGTGGGCAAGCAGCAGGGCTGGGCTTGCCAAGGGGGCTGCTCTCCCGTGCAGGTTACAGTCCCTGCTCTGCTCCCCCAGCACAACTCAACCCCTCTGCTCTCACCTTGGGACCTGTGGGAACGCAGCCCCCTCCCCATATTGCTCACCATGTCCAGAAGGGGACATCTTGGCCAGGGACAGCAGGGGACATGTCCCAGCCCTGTCTCCACGCCCCCATGCCTCCTGCCACTCAGCTGCCCCATCCCAGCTACCTCCATGGGGGTGGCCGTGGGGCTCCCTTCCATCCCAGGAAGGGGGATGCCAGGGTGGACCCACATCTCACCACCACCACCCCTTCCTGCCCCCCTCAGATGACGTGCTGACCAAGGACGCCGGCGAGTGCGTGATCTGCCTGGAAGAGCTGCTGCAGGGGGACACGATAGCCAGGCTGCCCTGCCTCTGCATTTATCACAAAAGGTACTGCCCTGCAGCCGGGGGGGGGTGGCAGGGGGACAGGAGGGGACATCCTGGGGCTTGGTGGCAGGGTGGTGACACGCTCTCCTCTCTGCAGCTGTATAGACTCATGGTTTGAAGTGAACAGATCTTGCCCGGAGCATCCTTCTGATTGACCCGCCGGGCGTGCTTGCTGACTTCTCTCCAAGGTGAGTCTGCAGCCACCTCTTCCACAGCCCTTTGCCCATGCTGGGTTGGAATCCTGGGCCAGGAGGGTGGGATGGAGTGGCCGTGGGCTCCTGCCCTCACCTGGCATCCTCTCTCTCTCTCTCTCTGCCTTTGCAGGGCACCTTGCTCTACCTGCTGTTCCTGTTCTCCCCGTCCCCACCCCCCCCCACCCCCCCTGCCCCACCTGGAATTTTGGGCTGACTTTAAATTCCTCAAGAAGACACACACACACACACACACACACAAAAAAATAAAACCCAGACACTTGAATCTACTCGGGACAACGGCAAATTTCTTGTTGATTATGATTTTTTTTTAATTTGTTTTCTTGTTTTTTTGGTTGGTTTTTTTTTTTTGTCCTGTTTGTTTGGGTTTGTGTTTGTTGCGTTTGTTTGTTTGTTTGTTTTTCATTTCAAACGCAAAAGAAGAAGCATCCAGGAGAAGATCAGCGTGAGGAAAAAAAAAAGTGGAACGACCTGCTCTCACCCTCTGCAGCTGCTGGTCTGTCAGGAGAGCTCTGCTTCACCAGGGAAGCCCTTGAGGACACCACCGGCCAACAAAAACCTGCCATGATGTTTGGCTTTTCACCCCAAAATGAAGGGGAAAGCTGCCGGGGGACAGCCGGCCAAACGGAGCACGTGGCATTTCTCACCGGCAACCCCCCCCCCCCAAAAAAAAAACCCACAACAACAAACAAACCAACAAAAACCTCCCACCCAGACTCGCCCTGGGGGCTCTGCTCTGTTTTTTTTTGCACTGACTGAAACGGGAATTTTTCTCCCCTTTTGCCGTCTCCCTTTTGGAGATCTTCATCCTCACCCTCTTTCCTCCCTACCCCTCCCCACCTAGTAGGGGGAGAACGGGGACTCTGCCCCCACTGCTGGGAGAGGGGTCACTGCTCCCCCCCCCCCACCCCCCCCCACCCCACTGCTGAGCTGCAGGGCTCTCGTCTTTCAAGTGTTTACAACGAAGAAAAAGAACAACAAAAAGGACAGAAAACAACAACAAAAAGGATAGAAAACAACAACAAAACCGCCAAAAAAAACAACCAACAAAACAACACGAAAAGAAAAAAAAAAAAGAAGGAAAAAAAAAAGGAGAAAACTTCAAAAAAACCAACCAACAACTACCACCAAAAATACAACCAAACCACAACTTGGTGTTGACTTGGCGTGTTCTTCGAGTCGAGCTTCCCTGCCCCAGTGATGTTTACAGACTGGTCACTCTTTAACTCAGCTAGAACCACTCAAGAGACTGGAGAGCCGCCCCCTCCCCACCCCCCCCTTCTTGCCAAAAAAAACAACCCCCCCCCTCCCCTCCTCTTATTTTTTTCCTTTCTTCCAGTCGAAAGGAGGGCACTGGGGGAAGGTCCCCAATGGCCACGGCGTGGGTGTGTGTGTGGGGGGGTGGGTTTTGCTGGTGGTGCCAAGATTGGGGTCGTTTCCTGGCAGTGATTCCCACCCTCTTCTCCCCCCCCCCCCCACCTCATTCCCAAGCCCATCCCCGTCCCTTCCCGGCGCGGCGGGGCGTGTTTTCAGTGGGTGAGACCTCCCCTGCCGGTGGCCGTGCCCCTGCGGGGAAAACCTTTCTGTATTTATATATTAAAAAAAAAAAAACAAAACAAACAAAACAGAAAAAAAAAAAAAAGAAAAAACAAAACCCACGGGGGAAAAAAAAAAAAAAAAGAAAAAAAAAAGAAAAAGAAAAAAAAAACCCACAAAACAAAAAAAAAAAGAGTTCAGAGCTTGGGGGGAGCTTCCTTCATTAGTCAAGGTGTTTTGATATGGTATTAAAACAATGTTCAATAAAATGTTCACTGTTATTTTATTTCACTGGCTTTCTTGGAGCTGCGGGGAGGGGGGGGGGGAGTTGGTTGGAGCCCCCCCCCCCTCATTCTGGTGGCCCTACCTTTGGCATGGGGATGGTCGTACTGGTGCTCAGCCTGTCCCAGGGGGATCCCAGCCCCGTGGTGCTTAATGGGGGGGGGGGGGGGGGGGTCCCCCTTGGTGCCCCTGCCCTGTAGGTGTCTGTGTGTTCCCCTGGAGAGGGGCTGGGGTGCACTGCCCCCCCCCCAACAAAGACATCACAGCACACGGAAGCTGTGGGTGCCAAGGGGTTTATTGGGGGGGGGGGGTTTGGATGTAGCCACAGGGATGGGAATGGGGGGGGGAGCTGGAGGAGCAGCAGGGGTGGGTGGAAGGGCCCCTCAGAGCACCTTGCCGGGGTTCATGAGGTTGTGGGGGTCCAGCGCAGCCTTGATGGAGCGCAGGGTGTCCAGCCCCTCCTGGCCAAGCTCCTCTCGCAGCAGCGCCCGCTTGCCCAGCCCCACGCCGTGCTCCCCGGTGCAGGTGCCCCCCGCCGCCAGCGCCCGCCTGCCAGGGCAGAGAGGGGGTGACGGGGTGGCATGGGGACATCCCTCCCCCACCACCACCATCCACCCCCCGGGGTGTCCCTGTGTGTCCCCCCCACTCACCTGCCCAGGCGCTGGGTGAAGGCGTGGACGCGCTCAGCCTCGGCCGGGTCCTGGGCGTTGAAGATGAGCAGGCAGTGGAAGTTGCCATCACCCACGTGTCCCACCATAGGGCCTGCGGGGTGGTGGGGTCAGGCAGGGCACGGTGGGGAGCACGGCAGCCCCCCCCCTTCTTCCCACCCAACCCCTCTCCGCTGACCGGTGAGGCCGGAGTCCTGCAGGTCCCGCTTGGTCTCCACCACCACGTCGGGCAGGCGGGAGATGGGGACGCAGACATCGGTGGAGTAGCCCTGGGGTGGGGCAGGGCGAAGCAGTGGCACCCCCACAGCCTCCCCGGGGGGGAGCTGCCACCATCGGCCCTGTCCCCCTGCCCACCCCTCACCTGGCAGCCGGGCCGCAGGGCCAGCGCCGCGTACCAGGCGCGGTGCCTCATGGCCCAGAGCCGTTCCCGCTCCTCCGGACCCTCCGCCCACGCCAAGCCGGAGCCGCCGCCGCCGTTCAGCTGCACGATCTCCTCTGCCCGGTGGCCAGGAGCTGTGGGATGGGGCTGGGACAGGACCCGCAGCACCCATCCCTTGCCCTGGGACCCCCAGTGCCTGCCCTGAACAACCAGCTCGAACCCCAGGACACCCATGGTTTCCCTGTCCCCTGCACCAGACCTGCCCCTCAACCCCCATGCCAGCAGATGCCCAGCCCATGCACCCATCCCTCACCCTGGTGACCTTCCCATCCTTCCCCAGTCTCCATCCCTGTTCCTCCAGTCCCAGGCACCCATTCTGGAGACCCCCAGACCTTCATCTGATCCTGAGGTCCACCAGTCGATGGTCCTGGACATCCATACCTCATGCCCAGGAGACTCCTGGTCATCGTCCCCCATCCCCTGTTCCTGGGCACCCATCCCACACCCTAGAGCCACACCACGACCCCCCGAGAAACCATCCCTCACCCTAGGACATCCCTTGCCCTGGTGGCACCCTGCTACCCCAAATCCCCAGCTCTGGACACCCATTCCTCACCCTAGCAACCCTGCAGGTCTCACAGATCCTGTTCTTGGGCACCAGTCCTTCACCCCAGGATCCCCCTGATCCCCTGCATCCCCCATCCCTGGGCACCCACCCCTCCTCCCTGGGTGCCCCCCAGGCACACCGTCCCCGAGCTCGGCCAGCCTGTCCCCACGCCAGCACCATCCCTACCCGTCTGACCCTGCTGCTCTGCCAGGCCGTGCCGGGAGCCGTGGAGCTCCAGGAGAAGCGTGGGAGCTGCCGGCAGCTCCACACCGCTGAAACGGCCACAGGCACTCGCCATCACCTCATCCAGGAACTCTGGTCAGGAGAAGAGGGGAGCTGAGCCTGACGGCTGGCCCCGACCCCCGGCCCCACCGCGGACCCCGCCGGCACCCACCGATGCGAGCCACGGGCACGGCAGCCTGCAGGACCTGGACGGTGCAGGCCACGGCCGCCCGCACGCTGGGGAAGGCGGCAACGGCGGCGGCGGCGGCCTCGGGCAGGGGGTGCAGGCGCAGCGTGGCCTGTGTCAGGAAGCCCAGCGTGCCCTCCGAGCCCACAAAGAGCGAGGTCAAGTCGTAACCAGCCGCCCGCTTCCTGCGCCGGGGCGGGTGAGTGGGGTACCCGGGTGGGCAAGGTCCCATCCCGTCCCGCCCCGGCGCTCCTGGAGCCCACCTGGGCTGGCGCCCGGGGCCGGCGGTGTGGAGCAGGCGCCCGTCCGGCAGCACCACGCGCAGGTTGAGCACGTTGGGCCTCATGGTGCCGTACCGCACCGCGTTGGTCCCCGAGGCGCCCGTGGCCGCCATGCCGCACAGCGAGGCGTCCGCCCCGGGGTCTGCGGGCAGGGGGTGGGTGGCTGGCGCGGGGATGGGGCCAGGGGATGTCCCCGTGGGACCCTGGGCTGAGTCTGGCTGGCACCCAGGAGCCTGACCCCACACCGGCCACTGTGCACCCATAGGACCATGGGGACAGCAGAACCCCTAGAACCCCACGGTACCCACTCCCCCATGGGCAGCCCTGGTGCACCCCTGGGACCATGGGGACACCAGAACCACGGTACCCACTCCCCCATGGGCAGCCCCGGTGCACCCCTAGGACCATGGAGACCCCAGAACCCCTGGGACTACGGAGACACCAGTCCCCCTGGCACCACGGTACCCCATGGGCAACCCTCAGACCACAGCACCTTAGTGGGGACCCCCAGCACCCCTTAGATCACAGCACACCCATGGGCACCCCAAGCACTTCTAGGATGATGGCACACGCAATCCCATGAGGACTCCAGGACCCTCTTCAGCACCCCACAGCACCTCCAGGACCCACAGCATCTCCGAGACCCCAGGCCCATGGACATGCCTGGGACCACAGCACACCCAAGGTGACACCCCCCCCCTACACACACCCAGCACCTGTGGGTCCATGGCACCCCAGGAGGACCTCAGGACTCTTGGACCCCAGCACCCCACTCCCATGGGCTACCCAGCAACGCTGGAGACCACAGCAAACCCATGGGGTACCTCCAGCAGCCCCGGGACCACGACACCCTCAGTCCCCTGGGAGTCCCAGCACTCTTGGGGCCACAGCACCCCCACGAGCACCCCTGCTACATCCCTACGGCCACAGCACCCTGGGCTCCACGGGCACTCCCAGCACCCCCAGTGTTCCCAGCACCTCAAGTCCTCCCACCCCTTGGCCCCCCCGCATGCTGTACCGACGGGGAACCAGAGCCCAGTGCCACGCAGGTGGCTGTTGAGGGCCTTGCGGGTGACGCCGGGTTCCACCATCACCGAGAAGTCCTCAAGGCTCAGCTCCGAGATGCTGTCCATGCGGCTCAGGTCGAAGCAGACACCGCCCTGGCAGGGGAGGGGGGGGACAGCAGAGTGGCTTGGGCACGGATGAGTACCGAGAGACACCCCCCCCCAAAGCCAGGGGGTGCCGGGGTTCAGGGGTGCCCGTACCTGCACGGCGTTGACCCCTCCCTCGAGGCCGGTGCCGGTTCCGAAGGGCACCATGGGCAGGCGGTGGCGGTGGCAGAGTTCGGCCAGCTCCTGCACCTGCCCCACCGTCTGGGGCCACACCACGGCGTCCGGGGGGGCACAGCTGGGGGACAGGGCGGCACTGCTGCCACACCGACCTCCCCCTCCGCACACCCTTCCCCTCCGCAGACCCTCCCCCTCCGCAGACCCTTCCCTTCCCCTCCGCAGACCCTTCCTCCCCCTCCGCAGACCCTTCCTCCCCCTCTGCAGACCCTTCCCCTCCGCAGACCCTTCCTCCCCCTCCGCAGACCCTTCCTCCCCCTCTGCAGACCCTTCCCCTCCGCAGACCCTTCCCTTCCCCTCCGCAGACCCTTCCCTTCCACAGACCCTTCCCTTCCGCAGACCCTTCCCTTCCGCAGACCCTTCCCTTCCGCAGACCCTTCCCCTTCCCCTCCGCAGACCCTTCCCCTCCACAGACCCTTCCCTTCCGCAGACCCTTCCCTTCCACAGACCCTTCCTCCCCCTCCGCAGACCCCCCCCATGCCCAGCACCCTTCCCCTCCCCATGGCTTTCCTCCAGCCCAGCCCCTTCCGTGCCGCAGCCCCTTCCCTCTCCCACATCCCTTCCCCAGGGCCCTTTCCCCTGCCCGACCCCTCCCTCTCCCGCCTCCCCTTCCCCTCCCAGCCCCCGGGGGTCCCAGCCCAGCACCCACACGTGCATGGACTCGTCGTGGCCGTGCTGCTCCCGCACCGCCGTGGCCGTGGAGACGTTGGAGCCCCCGACCACGGCCCTCAGGGCCTCCACCAAGTCGGGGGGCAGCGGGCGCTGCGGGGGGACACACGTCAGGGCAGGGCAGGAGGGACACCCCCCCTGCTCCCATGCCCGGCCCCGTTCCCCCTTGCGCGACCCCAGCCCCACCTTGGAGCAGCAGCTCCGGCGGCCCAGGACCGCCCCCAGCCCCAGCACCCGCCGCAGAGCCATGCTGGGGGCGGCCATGACCGGCACCGGGACCGGGACGGGACCAGGACCCTGCCCTGTTCGGCCCGCCCCGTCCCCTCCCACCGCCGCGTTAAGGTGGCTCCGCTTCACGGGGCTGGGACGAGCGTCCCGTCCCAGCGGGGGGTCCCCGTACCTGGCCAGGTGTCCCCGTGCCTGTCCAGGTGTCCCCCTCGGAGGCCACGTGCCCCCACACCAGGGGTACAGCCGGGTGGCCCCAGCCTGTTGGTCCGTGTTGGTCCCCAAGCCCCCTTGTGCACCCCTGGGACCACAGCACCCTAGTGGGGACCCTGGCACTCCTGGCACCCCACCCCTGGGCACCCTAGTGATCCTGGCACCCCAAATTCCCCTCCCAGCCTTGTCCCCAAGGGGGACCCAGCCCAGCGCCCACGTGTGCAGGGACTCATGGCTGTGCTGCGAGGCAGGAGGGACCCTGCATGCTCAGCACCTCCCCCCCTGGGTGCCACCCCAGGCCTGGATTGAAGTGGTAGCTCTGGCACCCCAGGCCCCCCAGAACCCACCCCAGAGCCATGGTGGGGGTGGGCAAGACCAGGACCCTGCCCAGTTCCCTCCCACCACTGCAAGAAGGTGTCTCTGGCTGATGGAGCTGGGACAAGTGTCCCCTCCCAGCAGGGGGTCCCCGTGCCTGGCCAGGTGTCCCCCTCCCCCCCAGCTGTCCCCCTGGCAGGCCACGTGCCCCCACACCAGGGGTACAGCCGGGTGGCCCCAGCCTGCTCAGGTGTCCCCGCACGTGGCCACGTTCCCCTGCCTTGCTCAGGCTTCCCCAGCTGGAGGCCACATGTCCCCAGGCCTTCTGCGCTCCTGGGCCAGGGCTCCCCAAGCCCGGGCAGGGGTGCCCTGCCTGGTCTGGCTCCCTGCGCTCAGCCACGCGTCCCTGCACGTGGCCGGGTGCCCCTTCGCCCTTTGGGGCTCCCGTGTCCTCGTGTCTCCAGCCTTCCTGGCCTGCGTCCTCACAACCGTGGTGTGCGTGGGCGAGTGTCCCCACCAGCCACGTGTCCCCATGCCCGGAGCAGCGTCCCCAGGCCCACACCATGCCCCTGTCCCCACCCGTGCCCCCCAGGCACGGGGTGCCCCGTGTCCCCTCCCGGAGCCGCAGCCAGGACACGGCGTGAGGGGTGACAGCCTTTATTGAGGGCCTCAGTTGTTCTTCTCCAGGATGGAGTCGATCCAGTCGCGGAGCTTGGTGACGCGGGCGTAGACACCGGGCACCTTGGGGTCGCAGGTGCTGCTGCCCCAGGAGACGATGCCCACCAGGGTCCAGGCGCCGTCCTTCTGGCACACCAGGGGGGCCGCCGGAGTCGCCCTGCGGGCAGCGGGTGAGGGCAGGGGCTGCGGCCGGGGGGGGTCCCGGGGCTGCAGGGGGGTGCCGGGGGTCCGGGGGGCACCTACCATGCAGGAGGAGGCCCCGTCGGCGCCGGCGCAGACCATCACGTCCCGGATGCGGAAGCCCCAGAACTCCTTGCACTGGGGGTTGGTGAGCAGGGGCAGGGCCGCCTGCTGCAGCACGGCCGGGGTGTGCGAGGCTGCGGGACGGGGGGTCAGGGCCAGGCTGCCCACAGCGGGGGGCACGAGGCGGGACGGGCTGGGCAGGGGGCAGGGAGGGGGACAGGGGTGAAGGCAGCATGGGGGTGGGCACAGGGAAGGGGCTGGGGAGCAGGATGGGTCTGGGACAGGGATGAGGAGGAGGATGAGCACGAGGATTGGGGCTCAGCATGAGGCCGAGTATGGCAAGGAGGATGAGGATGGGGCTTGGGGCGAAGGTCGGGAGCGGAAATGGGATTGGAATGGTGATGAGAACGGGACGGGCATGAGGAAAAGGAGGAGGATCAGCATAATGACTGGGAATGGGGATTGGGATGGGAATTGGGGCAGGAGTGGAGATGGAGGTTGATACAGGGCTGAGGGGGAGAGTGATCATGGGGACGAGGGCGAGGATGGGGAATTGGGCCGAGACTGGGGACAGAGAAAGGGATGGGGACAGGGATGGGGCTGTGGATGAGCACAGCAGTGGGGTGGGGAGGTGCCCTACCGTTGGGGTCAGTGAGCCCCCAGCCAGTGGTGACACAGGTCATGCCCCCTGGGAAGTCGTCGGTGGCCTCGGGCAGGCAGACGGGGGACACGCGCTCGGACATGCGTGCTGGGGTGGCCAGTTTGATCAGGGTGATGTCGTCGTGGATGGTCAGCATGTTGAACTTGGGGTTCTTGAAGACCTGGAGCAGGCGGCACCGCTCCCAGTGCCCGCACCCCCGGATAGGGCACCAGGCACTGGGGACTACACAGGAACCGGTGGGGATTGGCAGGGGCCCACAGAGAGACCCTAACCCGGGGGACAGATTGTGACAGGGACACCCCAGGAGCACAAAGCGGGACACCTCAGGGACACCAGCGAGGACTGGGTGTGTCCCAGAAGATCCAAGGATCTGGGGCTCCATGGACACCTCGTGGCACCTGACCCTCAGCACAAGGGACCCAGGCACCCCCTGGGGACCCAGCCCCACAGGGCTCCCTGTGGTCGTACCTTCTCGATGGTCAGCTCCTGCTGGTCAGCAGTGGGAGATTTCTGGTCGTACGCACCCACCACCACCTTGTCGGTTTTCCTGGGCATGGGCAGGCGATGAGCAGCGGGCACGGGAAGGGGGGGTGCCCGGGGACCCCGTGCCCAGCCCCCCAGGTGGGTGGGCGGCAGAGCCGCTGCCTACCTGACGCCGCAGTGGGCAGCAGTGACCACCCAGTTCTCACTGATCAGGGACCCGCCGCAGAAGTGGAAGCCGTTGTAGCGCTGGTGGGAAGAGCTGCCGTCAGCCCCGGCACCGCCCCGCGCCCTGCCCCGGCCCCCGGGCCCCCCCGGGCACTCACCTGGAGGGACACCTGCCACGGCCAGGAGCCTGGCACCGCCGGCTCCCCGTTGACAATGCGGTTGTAGCCGCGGATGACCGGCGCGATGGCGGGCACGCCGCAGCCTGCGGGCACAGGCGGCCGTGGGACCGGGGCTGTGGACAGCCCAGCCCCACAGGGTCCCCCCGTCCTCCCACCACCACCACCTGAAGCCCCTCGCCCGCCCCCCTGGCCCCTCGCCTCACGCACTCTCCGCGGAGAGGGTGGCACGGGCAAAGCCCGCCAGGGCCAGGCAGCTCAGCAGCCACAGGAAAGCCATTGTCACTGCCGGGGAAGACAGACCCTGCCTGGGGCTCAGCGCCTCTTATACCCACCACCAAGCACAGCTCCACCTCTGGCCTTGCTGCCATGGCCTTGCGAGATAGCGTGGCACCCAGCGTGGCAGCAGGACAGGGCCTGGGAGCATGACACCTGGAGCCAGTGGCCTTGGGTAGTGGGACAGCACAGGTGGGGTCCAAGTGCTGGCTCCATGTTCCTCAGCCTGGTGCAATGGCATGGGCTCTCACCAGGTGGTTGAGATTGGAAAGGACCTTGGAACTCACCTGGTGCAACTACAGCATGGCCACGCCATGACCGTGTCTAGGTGCCTTCTGGGTATCTCCATGGATGGAAACTGTACAGCTGCCCTGGGAAACCTGTGCCAGTGCTCAGTCATGCCACAGTGAAAATGTGTCTCCTGACAGTTACCTGCCTGCCAGGTTGTCCCGTAGCCTCTGGTCCAGGCACTGAGCACCACGGAAAGAGGATGGCCCTGTCCCATTCCACCCTCCTTTTGTTGCCATCAGAGATGCTCCTGTCCCTTCCTTATCTCCCTGGACACTCGGCAGAATGTCTGTCTGTCACTTGCACTGGGGAGCCCAGCACCAGAAGCAACACTCCAGGGTGGCATCCCCTGCCCCCTGCAGCACCGGGTAGGGGGCAGGACCCTCACTGTGACCTGCAGGCAATGCTCTGCCACAGCTGGCACTTGGGCAACGCGGTGCCACCAGCTCTGCCCAGTCCCAAGCCCCCACTCCTGCCCAGTGCCAGGCACCCTGTGGGCTGGGGAATGACCGTGGTGACAGGTCTGGCACGTCACCGGCAGTGCCGTGACAGGTGCCACGCTATCTCGCAAGGCCATGGCAGCAAGGCCAGAGGTGGAGCTGTGCTTGGTGGTGGGTATAAGAGGCGCTGAGCCCCAGGCAGGGTCTGTCTTCCCCGGCAGTGACAATGGCTTTCCTGTGGCTGCTGAGCTGCCTGGCGCTGGCGGGCTTTGCCCGTGCCACCCTCTCCGCGGAGAGTGCGTGAGGCGAGGGGCCAGGGGGGCGGGCGAGGGGCTTCGGGTGGTGGTGGTGGGAGGACGGGGGGACCCTGTGGGGCTGGGCTGTCCACAGCCCCGGTCCCACGGCCGCCTGTGCCCGCAGGCTGCGGCGTGCCCGCCATCGCGCCGGTCATCCGCGGCTACAACCGCATTGTCAACGGGGAGCCGGCGGTGCCAGGCTCCTGGCCGTGGCAGGTGTCCCTCCAGGTGAGTGCCCGGGGGGGCCCGGGGGCCGGGGCAGGGCGCGGGGCGGTGCCGGGGCTGACGGCAGCTCTTCCCACCAGCGCTACAACGGCTTCCACTTCTGCGGCGGGTCCCTGATCAGTGAGAACTGGGTGGTCACTGCTGCCCACTGCGGCGTCAGGTAGGCAGCGGCTCTGCCGCCCACCCACCTGGGGGGCTGGGCACGGGGTCCCCGGGCACCCCCCCTTCCCGTGCCCGCTGCTCATCGCCTGCCCGTGCCCAGGAAAACCGACAAGGTGGTGGTGGGTGCGTACGACCAGAAATCTCCCACTGCTGACCAGCAGGAGCTGACCATCGAGAAGGTACGACCACAGGGAGCCCTGTGGGGCTGGGTCCCCAGGGGGTGCCTGGGTCCCTTGTGCTAAGGGTCAGGTGCCACGAGGTGTCCATGGAGCCCCAGATCCTTGAATCTTCTGGGACACACCCAGTCCTCGTTGGTGTCCCTGAGGTGTCCCTCTTTGTGCTCCTGGGGTGTCCCTGTCACAATCTGTCCCCCGGGTTGGGGTCTCTCTGTGGGCCCCTGCCAGTCCCCACCGGTTCCTGTGTAGTCCCCAGTGCCTGGTGCCCTATCCGGGGGTGCGGGCACTGGGAGCGGTGCCGCCTGCTCCAGGTCTTCAAGAACCCCAAGTTCAACATGCTGACCATCCACGACGACATCACCCTGATCAAACTGGCCACCCCAGCACGCATGTCCGAGCGCGTGTCCCCCGTCTGCCTGCCCGAGGCCACCGACGACTTCCCAGGGGGCATGACCTGTGTCACCACTGGCTGGGGGCTCACTGACCCCAACGGTAGGGCACCTCCCCACCCCACTGCTGTGCTCATCCACAGCCCCATCCCTGTCCCCATCCCTTTCTCTGTCCCCAGTCTCGGCCCAGTTCCCCATCCTCGCCCTCGTCCCCATGATCACTCTTCCCCTCAGCCCTGTATCAACCTCCATCTCCACTCCTGCCCCAATTCCCATCCCAATCCCCATTCCCAGTCGTTATGCTGATCCTCCTCCTTTTCCTCATGCCCGTCCCGTTCTCATCACCATTCCAATCCCATTTCCGCTCCCGACCTTCGCCCCAAGCCCCATCCTCATCCTCCTTGCCATACTCGGCCTCATGCTGAGCCCCAATCCTCGTGCTCATCCTCCTCCTCATCCCTGTCCCAGACCCATCCTGCTCCCCAGCCCCTTCCCTGTGCCCACCCCCATGCTGCCTTCACCCCTGTCCCCCTCCCTGCCCCCTGCCCAGCCCGTCCCGCCCCGTGCCCCCCGCTGTGGGCAGCCTGGCCCTGACCCCCCGTCCCGCAGCCTCGCACACCCCGGCCGTGCTGCAGCAGGCGGCCCTGCCCCTGCTCACCAACCCCCAGTGCAAGGAGTTCTGGGGCTTCCGCATCCGGGACGTGATGGTCTGCGCCGGCGCCGACGGGGCCTCCTCCTGCATGGTAGGTGCCCCCCGGACCCCCGGCACCCCCCTGCAGCCCCGGGACCCCCCCGGCCGCAGCCCCTGCCCTCACCCGCTGCCCGCAGGGCGACTCCGGCGGCCCCCTGGTGTGCCAGAAGGACGGCGCCTGGACCCTGGTGGGCATCGTCTCCTGGGGCAGCAGCACCTGCGACCCCAAGGTGCCCGGGGTCTACGCCCGCGTCACCAAGCTCCGCGACTGGATCGACTCCATCCTGGAGAAGAACAACTGAGGCCCTCAATAAAGGCTGTCACCCCTCACGCCGTGTCCTGGCTGCGGCTCCGGGAGGGGACACGGGGCACCCCGTGCCTGGGGGGCACGGGTGGGGACAGGGGCATGGTGTGGGCCTGGGGACGCTGCTCCGGGCATGGGGACACGTGGCTGGTGGGGACGCTCGCCCACGCACACCACGGTTGTGAGGACGCAGGCCAGGAAGGCTGGAGACACGAGGACACGGGAGCCCCAAAGGGCGAAGGGGCACCCGGCCACGTGCAGGGACGCGTGGCTGAGCGCAGGGAGCCAGACCAGGCAGGGCACCCCTGCCCGGGCTTGGGGAGCCCTGGCCCAGGAGCGCAGAAGGCCTGGGGACATGTGGCCTCCAGCTGGGGAAGCCTGAGCAAGGCAGGGGAACGTGGCCACGTGCAGGGACACCTGAGCAGGCTGGGGCCACCCGGCTGTACCCCTGGTGTGGGGGCACGTGGCCTCCCAGGGGGACAGCTGGGGGGGAGGGGGGCACCTGGCCAGGCACGGGGACCCCCTGCTGCGAGGGGACACTTGTCCCAGCTCCATCAGCCAGAGACACCTTCTTGCAGTGGTGGGAGGGAACTGGGCAGGGTCCTGGTCTTGCCCACCCCCACCATGGCTCTGGGGTGGGTTCTGGGGGGCCTGGGGTGCCAGAGCTACCACTTCAATCCAGGCCTGGGGTGGCACCCAGGGGGGAGGTGCTGAGCATGCAGGGTCCCTCCTGCCTGGCAGCACAGCCATGAGTCCCTGCACACGTGGGCGCTGGGCTGGGTCCCCCTTGGGGACAAGGCTGGGAGGGGAATTTGGGGTGCCAGGATCACTAGGGTGCCCAGGGGTGGGGTGCCAGGAGTGCCAGGGTCCCCACTAGGGTGCTGTGGTCCCAGGGGTGCACAAGGGGGCTTGGGGACCAACACGATGTATTACAGCACCACGTGGCCTAATGGGGTGCTGCTAGATGGACAGGGTGCCC
The DNA here is from genome assembly GCF_020740795.1 of Apus apus. NCBI lineage: Eukaryota > Metazoa > Chordata > Aves > Apodiformes > Apodidae > Apus > Apus apus. The sequence continues at coordinate 18,675,813 of NC_067292.1, read as the reverse complement.
CCAGGGCAAGGGGTGGGTGCCTACGGACAGGGACAACAGGACAACAGGGGTGGCTTAGGATGAGGGATGGGTGCCCAGGAATGGGAACCGAGAGCCTTGGAGGGGCACCAGGGCCAGGGAGAAGTGCCCAGGGGCAGGAGAAGCAGGGGTCTCCAGGGATGAGGTGTGGTGATGGGGGGGGACGACATGGTGTGACTCTAGGGTGTGGGAAGGGTGCCCAGAATGGGGGTCAGCATGGTGAGGGAGGGGTGTGAGGGCCAGGGGTCTGCTGGTGGGACTGGGGCAAGGGCCAGGCCCTTGGGGACTGCAGTGGTGTCCCGAGGTGTGGGACAGGTACCCAGAGCAGGGACTTTGCCCATCATAGGCCATGCTGTCTTTTTGAGAGGACAGGGCAACCCAACCCCTGGGGGTCCCTGTTCCCTCAGCACACACAGGCAGACACTCAGGAGCAGGTCGTGGGGGGGGGGGATCCAGGCAAATCTTTATGCTGCTGGGGGGCAGGGGGCTGAGCTTCAGGGGGCTGGGACTCCACAGCTCCAGGACCCAGCAGAACCTTCCCCCATGTTCAAAAGGCACCAATTTCAGTTTGCGTTTCGGTTACAGCTGGTACAGGAGCAAAGACAGGTCAGGCTCCTCCTGCCCCCCCCCAGCACCCCCCTCACCCCCCAGGGGTCCTTATCCACAGCCCCCAGCCCCCAGGGGGACAGCAGGACCGGTCCCTGCCCCACTGTCCCACCGCGAGGGCTGTGGCTTCCACACCATCACAACCCACTGGCCACCAGAGGTGGCTCCAGAGCCCCCACCAAGAGAGGAAGAGCCAGAGAATCCATCTCCATTCAGCAGGGACACGGCCCCACGGCCTCCAGGAGCAGCCAGGAGAGAGAGAGAGAGAGAGGAGAGAGGACCACAGGGAGGGAACAGGGCACGAATCCACCTCCCAGCTTTGTTTCATCACCGGCATGGCTCCAAAACCCATCTTCTGGCCAAAGGGAAGAAGAAGAGGAAGGGGGATGATGGCTACAGCCCCTCACCCCCTCTACCAGCAGAGCCCCAGGCCCCCGGGGAGCGCGGGAGTCTCTATGTACATGTCCGCTCACTCCGGGCAGAGGGGGCTCAGGCAGAGGGGGCACGGGTGTCCGGGGGTGGGGTGGAGGCCACGGGGAGGGGACAGCAGCCCCTGGGGCCATCACATGGCCGCCAGCTGGCCCAGCACCATCCTGAACTGCTGTGTGCTGTTGGCGAGGTCCTTGACCCGCTCCATCATGTCCTTGGAGGCGGAGGGTGAAGGGTAGTGGAGGGCGGCGGCCTTGGTGGTCACCACGATCTCCTTCAGCATCTCGCAGAGGAGGTTGCTGTAGTGCATCACCTTGTGCTGGACATCCTGGGCCTTGGCCTGGCGGGAGAGCGTGTCCCCGATGAAGACGAGCTTGTGGGCGCTCAGGATGACAAACTTGCTGTGGGCCACGAAGATCTTGGGGGGCTGGTTGGTGCTGACGGCGGTGAAGAAGGCGTCGACGGCGTTGGTGAGGGTGGTGAGGTTGGCCTCACACTGCTCCAGGTAGAAGAGGAGGAGCTGGCGGTCAGCAGGACACAGGGTCCCACCGCCCCGTGCTGGGCTGTAGTGTTGTGGGGGGCTCCAGTTGGACAGGTCGTTGTCGATGGGACGCGTCACCTCCTGCTCCAGCCGCTCAAACTGCTTCAGCTGCGGGAGGGGATGGGATGGGTGTGAGGTGGGACAGCCACCGAGCCACCCAGAGCCACCAGCACGGGTGGCCGTGCCCACCAGCCCCAGGTGACAGCTGTGCCCCCAGGGAAAACTGCAAGGGGCAGTGCCAGCTGCAGGACAGCTGTGCCAGGTTCCCCTCCAGGAGCACGGTGCCAGTGCCCCTCTCCACTGGTAGGGGAGGTGAGCCAGAACCCACCACGGGGACAGCCACACCAGAGGGGGCTGTGGTCCAGACTGGCAGTGCAGGGTACAAGGCCCAAAGCCCCCTGCCCACCCCCGGAGCTGTGCCCCATGGCACCTGCCCACCCTCCCCCCAGCTCCGTTACCTGCTGGTGCTCCAGCTGGTCCTTGCTCTGCCGGATGATGTTGCCTTTCTCCAGCAGCTCCTTCTGGGTCTTCTCGAACTCCTCCTTGCCCTGCAGGGAAGGAAAGGCCACGGCACGGGGGTCAGCAACACCAGCCTTGCCAGGAGTGAGCCCCCACCTGCCCTGGGACACCCCTGTCACAGAGTGGTGCGGATTGGAAGGGACCTCTGAAGATCACTGAGTCCAACCCTCTGCTAGAACAGGATGACCCACAGCAGATCCCACAGGAACACGTCCGGGTGGGTTTGGAACATCTCTAGAGGAGGAGGCTCCACAAACTCCCTGGGCAGCCTGTCCCAGGGCTCTGTCACCCTCACAGGAAAAGAGCTTTCTCCTTACATCCCACAGTCTTCAAAGGTGGCGAACAAAACCAAGACGTGGGTGGCAGAAGCCCCATCACGCTCAGCTCCCCGGCACGTCGGGCAACCCTGCCGGCACCAAAAACCCCCTCGGCAAGGAGAACACCCCCCTCAGCCTGCGCCCACCTGGAGATGGACGTAGTCATAGTCCTCCATCCAGCCGCTCTCGCTGTTCTCGTAGGGCCCGTCGGGCGACTCCTGGGCCAGCAGCTTGGGCGGGGAGGGCAGCGGGCGCGACTGGATGCTGCTGGCCTTCTCGGAGGGGTGAGGGGGCCCGTGGCCACCGCTCTCCCCCACGGGCTTTGTCCTTTTGAAGAGCAGGGAGGCGTTGCCATGCAGGAAGGAGGCCAACTGCTTGGTGTCGTCGGGGACGCCGCGCGAGTGCATGACAAAGTGCTCCAGGTCGTCCGTGCCCGCCTTGCCGCCGGCCAGGGCGCTGGGAGCCCAGTGACAAGCGTCCAGCGCTTGGCCGTGCCGCGCCAGGGCCTGGTAAACCTCCTCCATCTTCTGCAGCTGTTTGCTGAGCTTGGCGTAGAGGGAGCGGTCGGAGGTCTGGGCGGCGTTGCCCACCACCCCCCGGGCGAATTCCAGCAGGTCCCGGAGGGCGGCGCGGACGCCCTCAGCCGCCCCGCGGATGTTGGCGGCGTTGGCCTCCATGTGCTCGGGGCTGCGCCAGTTGGCGCCGATGAAGGACATGAGGTAGGAGACGGCGCCGCCGACGCCGTGCTGGAGCTTGGCCAGCGTCTCCATGGCGGCGTCCAAGTCCAAGGAGAACTCCTTGCCGGCTCCTTTGGCCGGTTCCTTCACGGGCACCACGTCCAGCGAGGAGGTGGAGACGTTGCTGCGGGTGCTGCCCGTGCTGGAGGCCGAGAGGCGCTTGGCGTCGGCCCCTTTGGCCTCCCGGTCCACTTGGGGTGGGACGTCGTAGATGTACTCGCCCTCCGTGTCCAGGGAGCCCTTCCCCGGGGCGTGCAGGTCCCGGGGCACGTCGTACACCTCCTGGGAGGGGAAGGTGGACCCCCCCAGCTTTTTGAGGCTGGGGGGCACGTCGTAGATCTCGTGAGAGAGCAGGGGCTCGGGAGCACCTTTCCCAGCCACCGGGGGAACGTCGTAGACGTCCTCCGGCAAGTAGGGCTCCTGCTGGGCCAGGACGAGGGGGTGGCGGGGGGGGTCAAAGCCTTTCTGCTTGGCGAAGGCGGGGGGCACGTCGTAGGTCTCCTCCCGGGCCGGGCCATCCGGCACGTCCTTGCTGACCGAGGGGGGCACGTCGTACACCTGCAAGGGGAGAGACGGGCACTGTCAGCGTCACCGGGAATGCCAGCCCGGGTCAACCCCGCCAGGATGGAGCTGTGGGACCCAGGGAGGGTGCCCAGCTTCTAGGAAGGGTGGCCCACCCCTGTCCTCCTCCCACCTCCCCTCTGGGGTGGGAATTGCAACGTCCCAGGGCAGCCCAGGTTAGAAGGGACCTCAAAAGATCAACTGGTCCAACCTCATGCCCTAGATGAGAACACCCAGCACCCCAGTCCTGTGCATCTTAAGTGCTTCCAGTGCCAGGACACCACTACCATGTCCCTGGGAAGGTTGTTCCAATGAATGACTGTTCCCACACGTTGTTCCCAAATGTGCCTTTCTTATACGGAGAAGCTGGGAGCTTCCCAGCAGCACTTACAGTTTGGTGCAGGTTCTTCTCCACGCTGGGGGGCACATCGTAGATCTCCTGCCCTGGGTCCTGCCCGTTGGGACCCTTCACTGCCATGGGGGGGGTATCATAGACCTGGAGCAGAGGGACACAGGATGGAAGGATGGCGTGAGCATCTACCTCCTCCCAGAGACTAGGTGGGAAGGATGGATGTGCCAGAAGAAGCCAAGGCCCATCGTTCTGCTTTGAGTGCAATTTGCCCAAGTTTGGATGCCAGGCTGAGCCAGAGCATCTCCTGTACGGGGTGGGGGATGGAGCCAGTGATGCCTCACCCACCCCAGCCCCTTCCCAGCCTCACCTCCTGGCCAAACTGGCTCGGGACCCCCCCTCGGACTGGCGGCACGTCGTAGATCTCCTGGGACCCAGCGGAGTGGAGGTGGCGAGGGAAATCGTACTCGTCCTTCTCACCCTTCGGGGAGTCATAGACATACACCTGCCCCACGCGAGTGGGCACCAGCACCTGGCGAGAGGGGAAGGGACAAGGTGGGCACCGCCCAGCCAGCCCATCCGTCTGCGTCTTCCCCCAAACACACACACACGTCCACAGGGAAAAATGGGAAAGGAGGGCTGGCAGAACCTGCCCAGCACCGGCCCAGCCGTGCCCACGGGAGGGCGCTCCCCGGCCGGGCCTCGCAGGCTCCTCGCAGGGGGACGGGAGATGATATCACCGGTTATTTATAGCGGCGAAGAGACAAAGCCCAACCGGCACGGCCACGGCGTGGGGAAGGGAACCACCGATTCCAGCACCGAGCGGCGGGCAGGGAGCTGCCAACGCCCTGCCCGCCGCTCGGCGCCCGCCTTGCCCCCGCACTGGGATCCCTCTCGCTCCCCAGAGGAAGAAAACGCCTCGGCACCGTTCCACAGCTTCCCCCACGGTGCCCACAGTGGGCAGCCTAAGGGCATCTCCAAGCAGCTCTGGTGTTGCCAGCACCTGTCACCCCGTGCCCTCGGTGACACCGGCAGAGCCCAGGTCAAGAGGAGCCACAAAGGCTTTGCCAGCCCCCCCCCCCTCCAAGCTGGGTAGCTTCCACAAACTGGGGCACCTCAGCCACCACAGGGAACCCTCCGGCGTGCCCCCTCCTGGGGGCAGGATGCCCACACACCCCCCACGACAGGCACAAGGACTTGCCCCTCCAAGAGACAGATAAACCAAAGCCTCACAGCCCGGGCACCCGCTCACCACCCAGGACCACACAGCACCCCCCAACCACGCCACCCCTCCCCAGGACCCCCAACCTACCTTTCCCTGAGGCTTGTGCCCTTCCCAACTCCTCATGTCCAAGGAGGGGGGTACTTGGTAGATGTCTTGAGCCTGACCAGCCGAGGGAGGAACCTGGTAGACATCCTGGGGGGGGCTGGCAGTGCCCCCAGGGTACGCTTCTGCTGCTTGTCCCAGGGAGGGGGGCACCTGGTAGATATCCTGGCCAGGGCTGGGGAAGGCGTGGGGAGGGGTCTGCTTCGGGTAGGCGGGGGGCTGCATAGCCGGGGCAGGAGGAAACTGTCCGGTGGGCGCTGAGCCCGGGTAGTGCCCCTGCTGTCCCTTGCCGGGGACGGGCATCAGGTAGACATTGTCCCCTTGGGGGCCATAAGTGGGGTGCATGGCTGTGTACTGCGAGGCGGGTGACAACGGGGTGTAGCCCCCCGGGTGGTGATAGGGCAGAGCTGGTTGGGGAACCGATGGCTGAGGTGGCACCTGCGCCGGGCCGGGAACTTGCTGCGGCTGCTGCTGCTGCTGCTGCTTCTTGTCGTACATCCCCACCAGGATCTTGAGGCGGTTCCCGGGGACGATGCCCTGCCGGCCGTGGAGCGAGCAGAGCCACCAGCCTTCCAGCCCCTGCGTGTTGCGCTCCAGCACCGTCATGATGTCGCCCTTGCGGAAGGAGAGCTCGTCCGGAGACTCGGCCACGTTGTCGTACAGCGCCTTGGCCAGCACGTTCTGCAAGGAAGCCCCGGGCCGGGCCGGTGAGCCGGGCCCCGACGGCCGCGGGGGGGTCATCCCAGCAGGACCACCCAGCCCCGCCGGCCCGGGGACTTCACCCAGCAGCTCGGGGCTGGATGTTCCCCGCTCTAGCCGCTTTTTCCCGTTCTCTCTGCTCATCCCCCCCCCCGACCCCCCCGCCTCGCTTGGACTTCAACCCATCCTTCCCGGAGGTGGTGCTAGGAAGGGGCCGGGCCCTTCCGCCTCCCCGGTTTCGGGGGGACCTCCCCTGCTTTTCCCTCCCCTTCCCGCCGCCGCCGCCGCCGGGGAGGAAGTGCCAGGGCGGTGAGTCAGCCCGAGCCGCAGCCATCCCCGCACCGACCACCGCAAGGCCCGGGCCCCCTTCCCCCGCCCCACGGGGGTGGCGGCCGGATCCCCCGCGGCGCTGGCCCGTCCGCCCCACGGTGGCCCCACGGTGGGCAGGGGGTGGGGGGGGCTGTGCCCGCTCCCCGCTGGGGGGGGGACAGGCCGCAGCCTGCCCGGAGCTCCCACCGATGGAGAGACCGGAGCCTCCGGTTCTCCCACCTCCCCGGGGGCAGCCGGGCAGGGAAGGAGGGAGGCTCCGGCCGGGCAGGGAAGGAGGGAGGCTCCGGCCGGGCAGGGAGGGAGGGAGGCTCCGGCCGCTGCTGCCGCCCACCCCGCCCGCCCGAGCCCCGCTGGGATCTCCCGGGAATCCCGCCGAGCAGCAGCGTGGCCGGGCCGAGCCTCACCAGCCGGTACGGCGGGGCTGAGCCAAGGTCACGTCGGGGGAGGGGGGGCTCAGCCACCCGGAGCCCCTTCCCACGCTTACGGGGATATTTCTGGGGAGGGGGGGGGGGGGGGCGGCTTCTTCCCCCTTCCTCGCTACCGGGGGCAAAGCCGGAGCTTCCCCGCGGGTCCCGTTCCCCCCCCCCCAGCCCCCCAGGACATACTCACCAGGTAGTTCATCTTCCCGCGGGGCCGCTCCGGCCCTAGCAGCGGGGGGCCGGGGGCCGGGGCCGGGCGGGGGGCGGCGGGGCGGGCGGGCGCTGCGCGGGCGGCGGCGGCGCCGTAGGGATCATTCTAGCGGCGGGAGAGCGGGGGGGGGGGGGGGGGGGGGGCCGGGCCGGGGGGCGGGAGCGGGGCGGGAGCGGGGCCGGGGAGGGCGGGTCCGGAGGCAGCGCTGGAGTTCGGGGGGACGGGGATGTCAAGGGTGGGTGTGCAAGGGGTGTGCGGTGCGGAGCTCACAGCCCCCCCCCCCCCCCCCCCCCCCCCCCCCCCCCACACACCCCCGCACACACAAGGATTTCCAGGGCACACCCGGCCTGTCCCGCCAGCCCGGCCGCGTGGGAGCGGGGAGCCCGGGTTTGGCTCTGCCACGCACCCCTGCCCGCGGTTCCCGCACTGCCCGGGGGGCTGGGAAGGGGCTGGGAAGGGAAGGGGCGAGCTGGTGGGGGGACGTGTGTGGGCTGCGTGAGGGCAAGGCGGGCGGGAGGGGCCGGAGGTGGTGGTGACGAGGTGAAGGAGGTTGGCGTTGATGGAGGTGACACGGATGGAGGCGGGGGAAGGAGGCAGCAATGGAGCCACGCTCGGCGGGGCAGGGCCGGGGTCGCGCAGCTGCCTCCGGTGCCCGTGGCCACGGTGTTTCCTCGGCCACGCCATTCCTGGGGGAACGGCCCTTATGGGTCATGCCAGCCCGCAGCCCTGGAGCTGAGGCCAGGCAGCAAACACGCACCCTTCCCCTCCCGTCCCGGAAAAGAGCAGGGCTGCTTCTGCTGCCCCGGGACCCCTGCCACCCGCCCCACCACATCCCCTGCTCAGGGGCAGGCGCTCTGGGCATCGCTGGCGGAAGGGGAAACTGAGGCACGGCCTCAGGAGGAGATATCCGGGCGGTGGGGGCTGCGGTCGTGCCCGCAAACCGCAGCCGCCCCGCCAGGCGCAGCCGGAGGACTGTGGTTTCCTCTTGCTGCTGGTGGCAGCGGTGACACTGCAGGGCGCTGGGTCCTGCTGGCATTCCCAGCTCCCTGCTCCCTCTCCCGCAGCCCATCCCACCGGGCCAGGTGTGTTTGCTCGGTTTGATCCCAGCCGTTTCCATGCGTTGGAGCCAGAACCTGCTGAGCGCCCCCAGAGCTGGCAGTGGCTCCCACATCCCCCCTGCTTCCAACAGCCCCCTGGGGGGCAACAGGCACCGACAGGTTTCCCTTTGGCTTCTCCCACCTCCAAGGAAACAAAATGCCTAAAAGAAGCTCAAAACGGAGCGTTATGGGGATGCTTGGAGCCCGGGGGGGGTGGGGTGCAGCTGGAATGTCCCAGTGCTGCTGCTGGTGTGGTACAGGGAGGACCCCACTGGTGCCACACTCTGGCTCGGGATGTTTGGGGATGGATGGATGGATGGATGGATGGATGCTGCTCAGGATGCAGGTTGCCCCAGCAACGGTTGCTATGGAAAAAAAACCCCTTTGGTGGTGAAATTTCCAGCTATATCCGTGTCCATCATTGTCTTGGGGAGAGTCCCTGTGGGTATGGTGAGCCAGGCATGGCCAGCTCTGCACTGGGGTGGCTTTTCCTGGCTTTTCCTGCTGGGTCTTGGCATAGGAAGGTGTGGGAGGACCCCAAATGGGGGGTTCAGGGCAGCAGGGTGTGCTGTGCCATGCCATCTTAATTGACATAATTGCTCATTAACACCCCATTGGTCCAGCCATGCCCCAGCTGGATGTGTTTTGGTGAAGCCATGCTGGAGCACAGCTCTGGGACATCCCAGGAAAGGGGGTGGCACTGGGTCACTGGTGGGGCTGGAGCTGTCCCCGGGGACACCAGTGGCTCTGGATGGGGCTGTCTGCTCCTGCCCACAGCACCTGCCTGCAGCCCTGCCAGGTCTGTGCTGTGGAAAGCTGCTTCCCACCTCCTGGAGCAGCAATAGGATTACACGGGACTGAGTCTCCTAGCAATGAAGGGAGAAATAAATCCTGTAAGGCAGGAACGGGATTTATTAGACTTCAATATTCTGGAAATAATGAGGACATTTCTCTTGGCTTGTAATATCACGGGACCCAACAGGATCACAAGAAGGATTTATCCCCAATGCCTTTCCCTGAAAACCGGGGTCGGTTTTCAGCTGTGGAGAGGAGGTGGTGGGGGAGACTGCTCAGCTTTCCAGAGAGTGGGATGGCAGGGCATCCCCTTCACCTCCAGAAAGGTCGAGGGGGAGCTCAGGGCTCGAGCTGCCCCAACAGTGGCTGCTCTGTTCATCTCCCCATTCATCCCCAGCGAGGGCTGGCGTGGATCCTCGCCCCTGGCTGGGGCTCATTGCTGGGACTTCCAGCACCAGCACCAGGGTGAGGATGCCTGAGGTGGGGAACCTCTCTTGGATGGGCTGGAAGCCCCACAAAACACCCCTTTGCCCCCCATTAGTCCCACACCACAGCAACCAGAAACCCTGTTGGGCTGCTGGCCAGGATGTTGAGAGGGAAAAGAGGTGGGAGAGGTTGGGAACAGTAGATTGGAGAAGATGCCCCAGGGTCACCTCCTGGGCATCAGCTCTTCCTGGTCCCCACTCCCCACTTTGCCCCACAGTGGTTCCAGATCCCATCATAGTGCTTGGGACAGCCCATGGGATCCACCCCCAGGCAGCCCAGCTCTTAACCCTCCTCCCATGCCCAGAGCTGGACATTTATTCCTGCACCCCTATGGCTTTAAATGCAGGAACCACCTCCCCAGCTGCAATTCCCGTGGCCCCATAGCAGCCCCCCCCAAGCCCTGTGGAACAGCTCAGTGCAGGGTGGGCCACAGCCAGTTGTACCCCCACAGAAGCCCCGACTGCCCAGGCACACAAGAGACAATTGCTGCCTTGTTTGGGTCCCAGCAGCACAAGGGGCCCCTTCAGGCAGCTGGGGAAGGGGGAGCTCTGTGGGGAGAGGTGCTGCTCGGGCCACCAGGGACTCCTTGGGAGGGCCAAAACGACCCCAAGCAAATACCCTGGGTGGATCCCACCCCACGGAGAAGCTTCCTAGAGAAGATGGCTCAAGGTGGGCACATCCCAAAAGGGCTTTGCTCCTTGCAGAAGGCTCAGGGCTGGTGGGTACTGGGGCCACCCCCCCCTCCCTTGGTGGGAAGGAGGCTGGGCGATGGAAATAGCAAGCAGATTGGCTTTGGGGCTTTTTTTTTTAAATTTTTAAATCTTATTTTATTTTCCCCTTCCTCAGCAGCCAAGCTGTGTTTTCTGGAGCCCTGTAAATCACTCCTCATCTCGGGGAGAGAGAGGCGAGGAACACATGATCCAAGCAGGCAAAAACGCGGGACGCTTGGGAGCGCACGCAGAGGGAGCCAGGAATCAGCCCCAGGCTGGAAGTTGCCTCCTGGTTGTCCCACCAAGCCCGTCCTGGCTTGCTGGGCTGGGAGCTGGCCCAGCATCATCCCAGCATCATCCCGGGAACCCATCCAGGCACAGCCTGCAGATGATCCCAGCAGAGAGGGCAGCCCAGGCTCTCGGCCACTGCCATGAAACCCCGTTTTGCCAGCAAGTTTGGTTGCTTCCAAGATTTCAACATTTTCCACGTTTGCTCAGCTGAAGGGAAGGAAGAGGAAAAAAAAAAACAACAAAACCAACAACCCAGAGAAAAGAGGCCAGAGGGGTTTTGGAGAGCAGAGCTGGGCTGGCAGGCAGGATTCCTGACGCAGGGATCATCGATTTTCCCAATTCACCAGCGTGCCAGGGGAGGCTGTGCCAGGCAGATCCCACTGGACACCACCCTCTGGACACAGCCTGGAGCTCTTTGAGGCTGTTAAGAGCAGGGCTGGGTTTGGTGCCTTTGGGTTCTCCAAAGGTTCCCCTGCTGCATCTCTTGGTTATAGCACAATGCACAGAATTCTCTTCCATTTCTAGAGCCTGAGATGCTGCTGAGCTGCTGGAGAAGGACAAACCCTGCCATGCAGCTGCACTGGAGGCACAACATGGCAGGCAGCACCCAGCAGCAGTGGGCCATGGCAAGGGTTTTGGTGGGCAGCACCCAGCAGCAGTGGGATGTTGGTGCCATGGCAAGGATTTCAGTCAGCAGTCCCCAGGAAGCTGGTCATAGTGGGGACCCAGCCTATGCAGGGGTGACACGACCCTTCCCCATCTCCATCCAGCGTGTGAGGCCCCAGGATCACAGTCCTGGGGGGATGCAGAGCAGAGAAGATCCCCCATATTCCCTCCTCAGCCCCAGCAAAGTGCAGCAAAAAGGCAAAGCATTTCCCTGCTCCTCAGCACTCTCGGTGGGGGACCAGGTCTCCAGCCCTGCTGCAGCTGCCTGGGCGTCTCACCATCAGTGAGGATCTGCTGCTGCCAAACAAGCCCTGCTTGCCTCGGGGTCCCTGCTGGGAGGGACCCTGTGAGCAGGGCAGGAGCCCAGGGGGAGGAGAGAGGGGCCCAGAGATGGTTCTGTGCCCCCCAAGTGGGCCAGCAGCCCCACTACTGCACCAGCACCTGCCTTACCCCACAGCCCCGCCAAGGGCCAGCCCGGGGCTGCTCGTTGCCCACCAAAACCTCCCAGCCCTGCCCTGCACGGGGACTCCAGTTGTTTTTGCAAACCAAACCCAAGCAGCAACTGGCTTGGGAAGGGTTTGGAGATGAAAACATGTTGTCACCCTCCTTGTTTTGTTTCTGTCCGGTTTCGGGCTCGTGTAAGCAGGTCCCCCGACAGCTGATTCTGTGTAGAACTGGGTGCCAAAGGCTGCAGCTCCCCCAGCACGTGGTGTTTTCCTCACTATCCCAGAAGAGCAAGGGCTGACTCAGCAGCTGACACGTGAGCCCAAGCTCAGAGCTGCAGGCCAGGGGCCAGCAGCACTGCTCGCCCCACGAGCTGGAAGGCTTGTGCCACCTTCCCCTGGCAAGGGCTGCCCCACCAAGTGGGCTCAGAGCACCCCATGGGGAGAGGCTGGTGAGTGCCCCTGCTCTGGGGACGGGCACGGGCCACGCAGAGGGAGCTGCTGAGCCCAGGCAGAGCAGCCTGGCCAAGATGACAAGGAGCTGCTGGCCCATCGCTCGCCCCACACCCAGGAACCTTGCTCTGCCCTCCCAGGCAGCTTCACTAGGTGAACATCCCCAGGCAGCCAGGTCCTGGTGGGCTTCCTTACTCCTGCAGCACTGCCCCAGGAGGGCTACGCTGTCCCCACCACCCCCTCATTCTGGATTTCAACCCAATGTCAGCCACTTGCAGAGGGAAAGGGATCCAAGGACCGCCCTGCCCCTCAGGCTGTTCTCAAGGCAGACCCCGGGGGCACCTCCAAGCAGGGATTTTTCACAGTCAAGACACTCAGTACTGGATGTGATCCTTAATTTCTTTGCCCTCTCCCACCACCACACTGTCTCCCACACACACCACACTGCCAGCATGCAAGACTGTTGGGATGGAATATTTTATTCACGTGAAGGCTGGGATCCCGGCCCGTCCTGCCTGCTGCAGCTGCTCCCATCCTCCTGACAGCGTGAACAAGGAAGGATTTCTTCATTGCCTTGCTTAACCCCCCCCTCCTCCCCCTCCCCAGCATCGTCAGACCCCACAAACAAGTACAGACAGTTGGGCTTTGTCCGGGCAGGAGCACAGCACAGAGGGGCAGGGAGCACTGCAGGGCTGGCAGAGCAGGGAGAAGGGCTCCAGCCCCGGATCCCACAGCCTGGGCATGCACAGCAGCTGCCAAACCTTCCTGCAGCTCCTCTTGAAATCAAACCTACCAGCCAAGCCTCAACCCAGGCCCCAGCACCCTCCCAGTCTTGGTGGCTGCTCCTCCTGCTGCCAGAAGCCCCCTGGGCTGGCAAAAGGTTGGGGGTCACCATCTCTTCTGCTTGGAATTCCTGCCAGAATCAGGCTGGTCTCTTCTGTCACCTGCCATTTCACCCTCAAAGGAACCCTTCCCACTGACAAATACCCTCCCCAAACTATTACAGTAAAAGGAAAAAAAAAAACCTGTGTGTTGAGACAGACAGGCCGAGTCTTGGGTGGAGAACAGTTTTTGTGCCTGCTGGTCAGGGGGGGTGGCTGGCAGCCCCCAGCCAGTGCCCGGGCACAGGAGGGGAGGAGGATCCACCTCCCCCAGCACGTCAGGGCTTCATCCTGCTCAGTCTGAGGTCACGTTCAATTTCAAACTGCCTGTGATCCACACGCTCCAGGAATGCTTTCCTCTCGATGTACCTGCAAGGAAGAAGAGGCTGTGAGCACTGCCCCCAGCAGCCAGCACTGCCCCCAGCCAGGGGAAAAGCCAACCCAAAGGGACAAACAGGGAGAAAAGGTGTCAAATGCCTCCTTCCCTCTCTCCCCAGGAGCTGATCACAGCACTGAGCATCTCCCACTGACACCAAAACTGCTCCGTGGCCCTGCTGGGTGTCTCCCAGGGGACTTGCAGAGGTCTGGGGTGAAGGGTCCCTGTAGGTTGGAGCCATGGCCTGGCTGCTTCTGGTTCCAGCTCTTATGGCTGAGAAATGACCTTCACACCAGCTCAAAGGGGCTGAGGGCAGGTCCTGTGGAGGGGAGGCAGCTGGGGGGCTGCCCAGATGAACCTGCCCACACACCCACGGCCAAGCACCTCCCAACCCCACCTCAGCAGCACGGTCCAAACTGCTAACAGGCAGAGAGGATGCAAAGAGCTTCACCCCACAAGCCTCCAGCAGCTTGGGGGTGCAGGCCAGGGGGGGTTTCCCAGCCACAGAACAGTTCCCAGCCACCACTGAGTGTTTACTTCTCCCTCTCAGCAAGGCACCTGAATGCTGCAAGGAAGAAACCAAGCACGTGCCTGCCTGGAAAAGCACCTTGCTGCTCATTAATGGCATGCAGCTGAATGTTAATGTACTTAGCTGCAAACCCTTGCCACAGATAGCCAGGGGCTGTGCTACTAATTAACCTACAGAGGGAGCGAAATTGCAATTCAAAACAGGAGCTGTAATTGAATCATCACAATTGTTTCTTTGCGTTTGTTCCAGGGTGGCAAAGGCTGGGCTGTCATGACAAGGTCATTCTGTCGAGGTGCTTCAGTCGCTGCGTTTGGCTTCTCTCTGCCAGGAACCAGAGAAGCCCAGTGCTTGAAAGCAAGACTGCAGGCTGCAGGCAAGAGGAGCGTGGTGGGCTCCGTGGCTGGCAGTGTGCAGGAAGGTGCTTCAAGAGGAGTTTGAAGCCCCCTTCCCACCACCAGCAGTGGTTCCTCTAGGACAGCGGGGGTGATGAGGTCTCTGCTTTACACCAAAACCATGGGATGGGCACTGAAGGTGCTCCCAGGAGCAGGGCACCCTCGCCTCTGCTGCCACCCCAGCACTCCTGCCCACCCAGCCATCACTGGAAATGAACTAATCCCAGTTCATCTCAGCCCCGTGGGTGTCCCCCCCCGACTCCAGCCCATTCCCATCACAGCCCCAGCCCATCTTGCACTGACACATCTGGGTCAGCTCATCCGGGCTGGCTGCGAGGGGCTGGGGCCTGGCCTGATGCCCATGATGTGCTGGAGGGGATTCTCTGGCCCCCTCCCCACAGCAGCTCAGGAAAGGCAGGCAGGGGAGTGCCACTTCCCTGCATCCCCAGCAGGGAGGTGACCTGCTCCTGGGGCCGGGCTTGGAGAGGCCACAGGAAGGAAGCTGGGGGGTCATGTTGTACGTTAGTGTGTCAGATTGCTGGGCGTGCAGCTTCCCCCTCCCTCTGCTGCTGCTGCTGAACACCAACCCCAGCTGGGAAGGCCCGAGATAACTGGGGTTACTGCTGGTAACCTGGGAACACCCCGAGGTAACCTGGGAACACCTGACTGCCTGCACAGCTACAGTTTGCAGCTCCTTCAGCCCCTCTGGGACTTGCTTCTCCCAGCCCAGGGGTCAGTGCCTTCCTCCTCCTCTGCGGCTGCCGTGCCTCTCGGGCAGGCAAGGACTGGCCCCTGGGGGATGCATACGGATCAAGAAGCAGGAATGTTGTCTCACAGCCACTGCCAGGGGCTCTGTGTGGAGGAGGAACTGACATTATCCCGTGGCCTTGTCCTTGGCCGGCCACAGAAACACGCTGCAGGGGCTGGAGCAGACCCCGCAAGGCACTGCCTGCACGTGCGCTGGGATTTATGGAGCAGGCAGCCTGGGAACAGGTCTGGGTGGCTTGTCCTGCAGGCACAGGGAGGCTGGAGGTGCTGCTGGGCACCAGCAGGGAGGCAGGGTGGGCACAAATCCCCCCTGCATCCCAAACCCTTTGGCTCCATCTTCAGCTCCCAGCCCGGCTCGGCGCAGCCGGTGCCGAGGAGCTGCCGAAGGGCCGTGCAAGTGCAGGAGGGAGGCACAAACACCAGCCCTTGCTTGTCCAAATAACCTTTGCTACCTGAGTCAATACCTTCCTGTAAATCATCAGCCCGTAAGGAAACAGGGCAGCCGTGATCCACAGCAGGAAGGTGAATTTGCTGGGAGATGTGGCAGCCTCTGCTAAGGAGAGCAGCTGCAAACTGCCCTGGGGAGGGTCTCCTGGGGGCTGCCTGTCCCCTGACAGTCACTGTCACTGTCAGGAGTGTGTGGGTCTGGCCCCACACCTGAGCTGGGCTGCTCCCCCACTGGGCCTGTCCTACAAAGCCGACCCAATTAAGAGACCACTACAGATTTTCCATTTCCAAGGCACAGCAGGGAGGTCGGCAGCACGGGGGATAAGCTGCCCCCGCTCACTTCAGCCCCTCCTGTCAAATCCAGGACAGGCCCTCAGGAGCTGACACAACCAGATCCTGCTGCTGGGGAGAGGCAAATCATCCTCTGGGGCTGGCCAAGGGTGGAAACAGCCACTGTCCCCTCTGCCTCAGGAGTCTTGGGGCCAGGCTGGTTAAGTGGCCCCATCACTCGGCCAGGGAGGTGGTGGCAAGAGGGGCCCTGGGCTGTGAACAGAGACTTCTGCGAGGTTACTGCAGAAAGAAAATGAAATGCCTTCCCTTCTGAGCAAAAAAGGCCTGCTGCCTTCCTCGAGACACACACAAGGGCCACCCCTGCAGTGCACAGTTGTGGCTTTCCTCGTCAGGCAGAGGGTTTTAATTACAAAGCAGGGACCAGAGGTTTCTAACGCACGTTGGCACCAGGGCTAAAGGCAGCGGCTGCTCCCTCCTGCCTGGGTGGAAAGGTGAACAACCACCCACCTGATTCTGATAGAGACATGTAAATGATTGCTCACTGAAGGGTGAGCACAGCCTATGTTATTAAAGGAGAAGAGGCAGCTGGGGAAGGGACAAGAGGCTCCTGCAAAAGGACCTGAAGCTGGTGGCAGCTGTGTCCGTGTGATGTGCCCCCCGAGCAGGCTGGCTGCTCACTAATCACAGAATGCTCTGAGTTGGAGAGGACCTTCAAGATCATCTGCTTCCAACCCCCTCAAATGGGCATGAACCAGGTTGCTCCAAGCCCTATCCAACCTGCCCTTGAACACCTCCAGGGATTGGTCTTCCACAACTTCCCTGGACAACCTGTTCCAGTATCTCACCAACCTCACGCTAAAGAGAATTACCTCCCTATTTTTAACTCAAATCTCCCTTCTTCCAGCTTAAAACCATTACCCCTCATCCTATAATTCCATTCCCTTGTCAAAAGTCCCTCCCCAGATTTCCTGGAGGCCCTTCAGGGTCTGGAAGGCCACTTTAAGGTCACAGCTCACATCACAGCAGGGGCATGTGCAGGTGGCCTGGAGCAGAAATGCAGGGAGCTGCTGTGTGTCCATGGGTGCTCCTCCCTGCTCCCTTCCTTCCCCTTGCAGGTGGTGTCCTTCACATCCAGCTCTGTCTCCTCATATTATGTGCCTGACTTGCACAAATAGATTTGTAAGGGGTGTCTCAAATCATCATGGTGCCCTGGTTGGAGCCAGGATAAAGCCATCACATTTCTCCTCTGGTTTAAAGACAAAAATCACCTGCCAATAGCCCGAGGATTTTCTAGCCTGGGATGTGACAGGCACCAAAATCCAAAGCTGTCCAAGCTTACAGATGCTCTTAAAAATCACTGCTGTGCTTTGCTCATCTTTTCAATGTGCTCATCCCTTCTTCACCCTTCAAGGACCATTACATTGGCATCTCCAGAAAGGTCTGCCAGGTGTGAAGAGCCAGCTGTCCTGCTTGTATGGGGTGGGAAAGAGCACTGTCCAAGATGGTCAACATGAAAGGTTTGAACACACATCAGATGCCATCAAATGCTCCTGAAGGGCACCCCAGCTTGGCTGGGGTGTGTAAAGTCCATCTGAGTGATGGACCCTAATCCAGGCTGATTCCACTGGCTGTGGAAAGAACCAGCATGTCCCAGCAACTGGCAGGAGATGGTCTGGCTTTTACTGGTGGTGCCACCACCACCAACCCAGTCCAGAGCAGTCAAGGTCTGGAGCAGTCAAGGCCCAAAGCTGTTACCACACTTGACAGACACTCAGGACATCTGTGCGGGGCAAGTTCTCCCTCCACATCTCATCAGAACACACCAGCCAGGTGCCACAGGAATCACAGAATCCTTCTGGTTGGAAAAGACCCTGAAGATTGAGTCCAACCATAACCCAACTCTACCAAACATTAACTCAGCTCTACCAAGCCCAGTGCTAACCCATGTCCCTCAGCACCACATCTACATGGCTTTTAAACACCACCAGGGATGGGGATTCCACCACCTCCCTGGGCAGCCTGGGCCACTGTTTAATGACCCTTTCAGGGAAGAAGTGAACAGGACCCTTCCCTGGAGGTGGGCTCTCCCAGTGCAGCCTGCAGCCCCTGACGGGGCTTCATGGGAGAAGCCTGCCCTCCTCCTGCATGGTACATGGCCTGGCTCCAGACTCTTGGCACGTGTGCTCTGCCACACCTGCACGTGAGGCACCTCACTCCCCTCCTTGGATTCCAGGTATCCCAGAGGAACACCTGCCCTGCTCCAGCACTCCTATGGAATTGCTCTCCTTGGCCAAGGGCAACACCAGGGCAGAGCTGAGGGAGCAGGGGTGTTGTGGAGAAGGGTGCAAGGCCAAACTGGAAAAACCCCAGCTGTTACAAAACACCTATTGGAAACATAAAATCCAATCTGGTGGAATGCAGAAGCTCTGAGTTATTCCTGCAGAGCAGAAGAACAGCTTACAATAAAAACACATTTTATGAGCTGTCCACTAAGCCGGGTACGTTTTCCTAGAGCTCAGCAAAGCACTTGTGGTGGAAACTCTGCTTCTGATCTTATTATCCTTCCCTGCAGTGCATGTTATTAACTTTCTGCTTTATTTACAGCATTGCCATTTCCTTTTACGACCCTCCCATTAACTTCATTGGAGTGAACATTGCTTGATGAGCACCATCAACACCCAGTGCTGCCATCATCTGTAACACAGCACCTTGTCAGCTGCTGGGGGCTTCCTCACATCCTGACAGGGGAGGAGTGATGCAGCTGGAACGTGTCACTTGGAGACCAGAACCAAAACCATACCTCCCAATTGAAAAGCCAAACACCAGAGGAGCAGGGCAATGGTGTTTCCTCAAGGGAGAGCTGCACCAGGCTGGTTCAGGCTGCATCTGTGCCTCTAGCAGGGGAGAAGATAAAGCAGAGCCAGACTGGACTTGAAGAACCCCCAAGGTCATCAGGTGCTTGCAGACTTACCTGTCTCCCTGGGATACCTGGAGCAGTTCTGGCCCTATATATCCCTAAGGGAAACCCTTAAGAAATCCCATAGGTTTGCTGAACTCTCCTTGTAGCAAGTGAAGGGGTTCCTACACATACAGAAAGTGGTGGGAAAGGCTGGATTACTACTAGGAAAAGTCCCTCTTACCCATCTTTCCCTCGGTTGTGGATCGCCAGCTCCTCTACAATCCCCTCCTCCTCCTTGAAGCTCTCCCAGTCCAGTTTGGATTTCTCCAGTGTGCTCATCTTCTGCTTTTTGGAGCTAATCTTCCCCAGGAGGCTGCTCATGCCACTTGGCCTCTTCACCCTGACAGAAGTAAGAGAGAAAACGTGACTGAAATGCAGGGAGGCAGCATCAGTTGGCACTTCAAACGAGCTGAGACATGTCACACTTGAGAGTGGTGGCCTTGGTGGTGAGTCACCTCCACTAAACAGATGGCCATCAACTTCAGGCAGCCTGAAGGTGGCAAGGTCAGGCTTCCCAAGATCCTGCTTCCCAAGATCCTGCCCTGCCTGGAAGCAGTGGAGTTCATTACAAGCATATCTCAAGGGCTTGTTTTTCTTTTTTATTGGTGAAAGGGCTTTTTCATTTATCTTCCAAAGAGAACAGAAAGCTGTCAGGCCAAAAGAGATCATTAAATCATCTCGTTTGACCCTTTGTATATACCAGGCCAAGCCATTCCACTGATCACCTCTGTGCTAAGCCCAGTTCTTTGTCTTCAGTTTAAAGTGTTGTTTTCTGGAAGGGATCCAGCCTCAGTGCGTCACCAGCACTGACAACACATCTAGGAATTAACCATTTCCTTGGTATCAAGATGCCTGTTTTCAACTTGATTTTGTCCAGCTTTAGGTTCTGCTTGCTTGGTGTATGTTGGCACCCAGGTTGGTCTCATTAGTAATGAGTACACCTTAATGAACTTCCACCTGAATTACCTGTTTTGACAAAGAGCTGGAGCTCTTTATGCCTCTGACTGAAATGCATTTCATCCCAGTCCCTACATAATTTCTAAAGTTTTTGTCCCCCTGCTCATGTTTCAACCCTCTTTGTAGATGGGGGCACCAGAACCACGTGTAACCTCCACCCTTCTCCCAGTCACAGATCTATTTCTGCCCAGGATTGCCTAAATCCCATTACTGCCACCATCACGGGGCACGTGGAGTCCCAGTGCATGTGCACTGCGATCCTACACCAGCTCCAGGTCCCTGTTCACAGCAGGAAAACCACCTTGGTCTTTCATCTCCTTGTTCTTAGAGGACCCAAAAAAATCCCACTCCCGTGGTGGGGCCCCCCAGTCTCCCCTTTAGGCTGGGAAATGCACACAGAGGGACTCGGGTCAGCCAGGTCACCCTCTGAGGAAGACAATTCTCAGGGCTAGGAACCCATAAAACAAACTCCTATTAACCCCTTCTTAAACCCCCCAGGATGGGGTGGGGGACACACACAAACAGCATCTCATTGAACTCGGGTGTTTACACACATTCCAGAGATAACTTCAGGTCTGCAGGGCCTTTGCCTCTGCAAGAAGCAGGGAGAGGAAATGATTCTCGTTCCTGAGAGATGGAGGAATTTGGGGGGGGGGGGGGAGGGAAGACCCAGATTCTCTTTCCTGAGAGACAGAGGAATTTGGGGAAGGGTGGGGGGGTGGTCACAGAAGGCAGCCAGGTGAGCACCACCAGCCTGCTCTCCATCAGTTCTCTCCAAGCAGAGCCTGCCCAGGGGTAGCTGTTCTTGGGAACACATCCAAAGCTGGCCTTCCCAGGTCATTAGTGTGGTTTATGCTTCCATAATTTGCAAGCCTCTAAAGGGGAATAATTCTGCAGCTTATGTGGAATTAAATCAAAGAAAATCACATCTTTGGAAGCCTCAGCCAGAAGATTCTCAAGGCAAGAATGGTGGCCATGACCACCTGGGCTTGCAGCTTCCTGAGGTAGCTAGATTTGGGCTACAAACCCTGAATTAAAGGCATCCTGGCAGGCTCCATAGCCACTGGGCAAAGCTGCTGACCCTTCCTCATACTGCTCAACCAGAGGAGCAGAAGTGTCCCAGGACCTGGCCTTCTTGTTTCTTTCAGTCCTTGCCCACTGCTGGAGAACTTGCCAGCAGCCAGCACTTCTCACTCTGTGGGGACACAGAAGCTGGATGCTCTTTTGGTTCACCTTCATCCCTGAACATCTCATCAGGATGGCTCCAACCCTTCACATCATGATCAAACCCTGATCCTCACTCAGCCTCTGACTCTCCCTTATTTTTCAAGGCATGATGGCTCCAGGTACCCTCACCTGCAGGTAGCAGGGAAGTGGGGTGAGGGGGCAAAACATGCCGAGATAAAATTGGAGAGATGAGATTCCCACATCTGGCTACCCAGGACTGCACGTCAGCTTTGCACAACCCCCAAACCCAGCATCAGGTGCGTGTTCAGGTCATGAGGGAGTGGGAGGAGAGGAGATAAAGCTAAGAGGGCAAAACTGAACAAAATATTGGGCAAGCAGCCCCCGTGACAGTCCACAGCTGCCTGGAAGGCAGAGGCTGGTGCTTGTGCAAGGCTGTTCCTTACACTGTGCTGGGAGGCCTTGGGTTTAGGACAGGACTTAAAGATGCTCTGAGGCAGATCTAGAGAAGTGCAGTGGCTGATCCAGCTGGCAACACTCCTCTCCCCCCAGCCTGGCAGGCAGAAGGTGTTTAAATTAACACAAGGTATTCAATAACATTTCTCTGAGTACACTTAACTTCCCAGACACACTCGTGCTTCCAATTCTGCCTACCTTTGAAGTGGGAGAAGCAGGGATGCAGCAACTGAGGCTGTTGTCCCGTGTCCCTACATGTCTCCCAAATGTTTTTATTGGGGCAAAGAGCCCTGATGGTGTAAGAGCCACCTCGCCCATCCAGGGGCACTCACACCTCACCTGCATCTGCCAGCTCTTCTGTGGGTGGGAGAAGATAGAGCATACACCTGGGAAGCCCATGTCAGGATCTCTCCTGGGTGTCAGGGTGACAGGCAGGCTCTGAGGCAAGTCTGCACGTGCCAGGACTGATGTGTTTTTGGCTGAACCTCAGGCTGCTGGTGGAGAAGAGCTGAGCTGGGACTGGGGCCCACCATCCAGGCTGGGCTGAGTGGAACACAGGCTGGGACATGCTGCCAGGCAACTGCCCTCCCCAAACCACCCTGGAGGGTATCCAGAGGAAAAGGGAACCAAGGGCAAGATGGGTCATGGGGAGAGGTGGTGCTGGTGTCCCAGCAGGGAGCAGGGGCTGCAGGCTAGAGGAAGGTTGCTCGTCACACATCTTTTCTCCCATGGTATAAATTAGACACACATCCATCTGTAACAGTGCTCCTGTATCTCCTCTTGGCCATGGACCCCGGGACTATCCCTTCAAAGACAACTCACTCAATGGTTGAAGCTACAAAGTCTAGGTTATGAAGATGCACCTCCACCAAGGGCTTCCAGACTTGCACGTCAATGGTCCCTTCAAGGCAAGGGAAGCTCAGAGCAGGTTATGCTGCACTCTTGTGTGGATGACTGCTCCAAAAACACTGCCAACACCTTCAGATAGGCCCTGGGCTTGACAGCCTGGCTCTGCTCCTGCCCAGATGGACAACACTGTGCTGTCTGCAGCAGGACCAAGCCTGGGCCAGGTAACAAGACAGGACCAGGCATGGGCTGAAGGACATGTTGGAGTCTGCTGCTGAGTCTTCACCCTGTTCTGAGCCTTTCATCACCCTGAATAAATCCAACAGCAAACCTGGGGGTGGGAATTCCTAGGCTTGTGCCAAAATGCAGTAAATGAGAGACATTAAAGTCCAATTAAAAACTTGCTTGGCCTTAAATGCCTCATCTGTTTAAAAAGCAAGTAGAGGGGCCTGATTAATTGCATTCAGTGCCAACAAGAGGAATTATTACCCTTTTTGTACTCATTAAGGGTATCTGCAGTGGCATCTTTAATCACCAAGGCATTTAAAAGAGAGAAAGTAATTTGCTAAGACATAAAGGATCCTGGGGATGAGAATCAGGACAATTGCCTATTTAGGACACAAAGACAAGCTCTTAATTTCCACAATTAAAAAGCACAGCCCAAATCAGCCCCTGAACCAGCAAAGAAGTGTGCTGGCAAGCTCTTTGTTGGCAGGGGGGCTCCCCTGCACCCCTCTAATGTCTTCAGGACAAGGAGCATGCCTGTGCATCACCTGGCGTGGTGGCACACAGGGACAAACTGTGAACCAAGGGCTTCCTTGCTGTCCCACCACGTTGGACACGCTGTGAATTCCTGTCCTCAACCACGAGGCTTCCTCCCATCTCAGCATTACCCTGCAGCCCCACCAGGAGCTTGGAGAATTGCTGCTATACCAGTGATAAAGTGTCACTGTCACATGTAATCCCTGCTGTCTTGTACCAGGAAGGTCACCAGCATCCAGGAGACGTGTGCCTGCCTGCAAAGGGACAGACTCCATCCCAAGCTCTGTAACACCATCTTCCAGCAACAGGAAAACAGGGCTGCAAAAGGCCTTGTAGTGCATCCTGCCAGCCAAAGCAAGATGAGCTCCTCTCCCCCCACCCAGACATGGGTGCTCTGAAGTCACCCTGACACCAACCCCACACACACCAGAGGTTTCAGTACTTCATCAGCCTTTCACTTCTGGAAGTTTTCCCCAATGACTAAATTTCCCTGTTCAGCCTATGACTTGTTATCTTCTTCCTAAGTAGCAACTCAGAACAGATCATCCCCTCACTTTTCTCAGCAGCCTTTTATGTCTTTGAAAGCTTTTCATATCTCCCCCCTGCTCAGCCTGCTCTTTCCTAGACTAAACAATCCCAGGTCCTTTCAAGCTTTGCTCATTCCTCACGGTTTCCAGCTCTCTGGTCACTCTTGCTGCTCTCCCTGGACTCTCTGCTCTTGGCCCACATCTTCCTCAAAAAGCAGCATCCAAAATGGGAAAGAGAGGGCTCCAGCCACAGCTTTCCCAGCACCGGGAGCAGGAGGAATTCTTCAGATGCCTTGTGAAGCATGCAGGTCCTTACACAGCCTCCTCTGACGTGGTGCCTTCTTCACAGCCCTGTGACACCATTGACTCATGAGCCTGTGATTCACTGAGATTTTTGTCTGCTCTGCTGCTGCCAAGCCACTCATTTCCTTCCTTGGACCCTGCAGATGAGTACTGCTACCTCAAGGCCAAGCTTCACACTGCTCCTGTGCTCTTCCTCAGGCAGAAAGACCCACCTCAAACATCAGCTGTAACACAAACCACTTCCCTGACGCCTCCCTGAAGTGCAGAGCAGCACCTCAAATCCCATCACCAGAACACGAGGCTGACAAGGAAATGTCACCCAGGGCAGAAAGGTGGCACCTGGGGCCACGCAGCCTTGAAAGCACCGTGTTGCTCCTCATCAAGCCCTGGCTTTCCTGCAGCCCCTCTCCTGCCCAGCTCTCTTCCCCACTGGAACCTGCAATATTTACTTGCAGGGCAGTGAGGCCAGCTCTGCTCCTGTCACCCCGAGTTTGATGGCAGGGATGCAGGTGAGATGCTACTGCTCAGCAAAGAGAAGTTTCACAAACAGCAGTATCTAGTCCTGCCATGAACTGCTGTGAAGCTGAACAGTTTCCTCCATGGCAGGAAATGGTTCCCATACAAACGAACCACAGTTGGGCAACTCATGCAGCCAGTAAATACTTTCATTTAAATAATGTGAAAGGTTCCTGCCCAACACACCATGGATGGCTGTCCAACCTTCAAACAAAGTGGTTTGGTGTGTGACAGATCTTGCATGAGGAGAATATGTGCAGAGACCTGGCTGGTAGCCCCTGTGCCAGCTCTGCTGCTCACTCCCAGCCTCTACAGACCATCTTCCTCAACAGAGGAGTGAAATGGCTGGTGGGGAGGAAGAGGGGCCCATAGCTAGAAGGAAAACACGGTGCCACCTGCTCCTCCAGGTCAGGGTGGTCTGGCTGGATGGAGCAGGCAGCAACACGACAGTGCTTGGTATTGCCAGCTTGCAGGAACCTTCCCTAGAATGATAAAACAGGTCTTCTCCCTTCAGACCCTAGAACTGACCAGGTCTACCCATCCCTCACCCTTTGTAACCAGATGAAGACAGAAAAATCTCCCAGGCCAAACCCAACTGCTTTTGTTTCCACCCCCCCCCGCCCCAACAAAGCACTGTTTCTGGGCACTTGGATGCAGAGAGCAGCCCAAGCTCATTCTCAGCCCTGCCTGTCACAACAGGTATTTAAAAAACAAACAAGAAGGCCTTCCTGATGCCAAACAAACGTACATTTCATTCCCCAGGTGGAAAAAAACAAACAACAAACAAGCGAGGAGGAAATGAAGATAAAAGGCAGGGTGGATGCTGCTGGAGGGCTGGCAGGGTGGTGATGATCCTGTGTGGATGGCACTGTGCAGGGCTGGGCAAATGCAGGGCAGGATGGCAAGGAGAGAGCTGCCTGATTCCCACTGCCTGATTCCCATTGCTTGATTCCCACTGCCTGATTCCCATTGCTTGATTCCCACTGCCTGATTCCCACTGCCTGATTCCCATTGCTTGATTCCCACTGCCTGATTCCCACTGCCTGATTCCCACTGCTTGATTCCCACTGCCTGATTCCCACTGCCTGATCCCCACTGCCTTATTCCCATTGCCTGATTCCTATTGACTGATTCCCACTGCCTGATTCCCATTGCTTGATTCCCACTGCCTGATTCCCATTGCCTTATTCCCACTGCCCGATTCCCACTGCTTGATTCCTATTGACTGATTCCCACTGCCTGATTCCCATTGCCTGATTCCCACTGCCTGATTCCCATTGCTTGATTCCCACTGCCTGATTCCCACTGCCTGATTTCCACTGCCTGATTCCCATTGCTTGATTCCCACTGCCTGATTCCCACTGCCTGATTTCCACTGCCTGATTCCCACTGCTTGATTCCAACTGCCTGATTCCCACTGCCTGATTCCCACTGCTTGATTCCAACTGCCTGATTCCCACTGCCTGATTCCCACTGCTTGATTCCAACTGCCTGATCCCCATTGCCTCATTCCCACTGCCCAGCTGGGGCAACACAGGCTGGGGAACTCGCCACCAGCTCCAACAGAGGTGCCTGCCCAGATGCTCCCCTTGCTGAGCTGGGAGCAGATCCTCAGCATGGACACCCTAAAGCACCACAGACTGAGCCAAGGAACCTTGGAATGGCTCTAGGAGCAGCAGAGCTCTTTGAGGCAGGTTATAAACCCGTGTCTTTGGAGTGAGGATCATAAAGCTCCTTGCACTCTGAAGAGCAACATGCACCAAACCGCTGCAGAAAAGCTGCCAGGACTGGGGCAAAACCCAGTTGGTGGAGTTATGGGGCACAACAGGGCAGGCTGCTACATGCAAAGGCAGCAAGGGACACAAGGACAGTGGGGAAATGCACGAACCTGCCTGTGATCCTGCCAAAGCACTGGGGCAAAGCTGGA
Source organism: Apus apus (assembly GCF_020740795.1). Lineage (NCBI taxonomy): Eukaryota > Metazoa > Chordata > Aves > Apodiformes > Apodidae > Apus > Apus apus. The sequence goes on along the minus strand of NC_067292.1, from coordinate 18,649,687 downwards.
CCTACTGCACGGAGAGCTTCACTGGTAGGAGCACTTGGCAGCTTCTGGTGAAAATGTTCTGGGGACAAATGCCCCTGGAGAGGGTGGTGGGTCTGACTGCAGCAGGGCCAGCCTGGAGTACTTCCAACCAACCAGGAAATGCAGGTTTTGACTCCAGCTGACAGCATGAGTTAACTCCTCTTGGGCTTTTGTTCAGGCTTGCCAACCCGAGCTAACCCCAGGTTGCTTTGTCATGGCTGCTGTTGCAATGCAAGTAAGCAAACTCTGAAGAGCTAAGCCAAGACCCAGGTCCCTCCGGGTTTCTGATGTCACCCCATACCCCCCTGAGACCTCAGGACAGCCCCACGGTGAAGAAACCCTACATGAACACTGATGTTCACAGCTTCTTGCCACATAGGAAGTCTTTGACACTGACTCTGCTGAGCTGAGGCACTCCAGGCTCACAGCGTAAAGCAGAACGATTGTTAAAGTAAGCAACAAGTCAGACACACAGGGAAGAGGTGTGACCTCCCAAGAAGTGAGAGTGATAGCTCTCCTTCCTGTAGCTGGGGTTTGAGAGTTTCAGATGGAGATAAAAGGTGCTGCTAGGTGAGGACAGGTGGATTGCTGCACCCCAGGGGCTCAGCAAACAAAGCGTGGCCGAGATGACGCCGTTTCCATCAGTGTGGAGAGGGGAGGGATGATGCTGCAGACCCTGGCAGTGTTGAAGGGCAGGCTGGATGGAGCTTGGAGCCACCTGATCTAGTGGCAGGTGTCCTTGCCCACGGGCTAGTTGAAACTAGATGATCTTTGAGCTCCCTTCCAACCCAAACCAGTCTGTGATTCTACACGATGCTGCCTTGGTGAGGACTGCTGCAGGCAGTGGCAGAGCTGGCCGTGGGCACAGTTGCTGCTGGATGTATTTAGATCTAAATATAGTCAGTGGGGAACAGAGGTTGGTCACAGGGGAAAAAATACCATGTCACTCCCACCTCCCAGCAGCAGTGAGGAACAGCCTGCTGAAGGGCACCGCTCTGGCATGCCAGCTACTGGTTTTATTGCTGGATTTGTTATGAATGCAGCACAGTGAGTTTCCGTGGGGTTTTACAGGTTGTGCAATGCTGCTTTGCTCTGGCAGAGTGCACCTCACCTTCAGGAGGGAAAAATCAATGTCATGGCACCAGTTTGCCACCCCTGAAACCAACGGGGGGAGTGAAGGGGCTTGCAGAGCTTCATGCCACGGGCTGCCAGCTTAATTTCTGGTGCACTCTCTTGAGAGAGACAAATATTTTGTGCTCATCTCCACATCATGAATAGTTCTGGATGGGCCTTTCCAAAGCACAGGGCTGGAAAAACAGATCTAAGGGCTGCCTTGCTCCAAAAGAGGACACCACACATGTTCTCCAGTCTGCTCCCCAAACTGGGGAGCAACCCAGGGGTAAATACACAGTGATACTGCACACACACAGTTATTCCAGGAATAAAACCACAGCTGGGTCTCAGTGTACAGCAAGGGGCACATCTTCTGAGCAGGGGAGAGCTGGGATGCTTTGGCTCAGGAATAGCCAAGAGCAGCAGCAGTAACACAGGTGCATGGCTCTGCCAGAGCTGGTCTTTCCTCCAGCAGGTCCCATTCCCTAGCATCTAGGTCTACAACTACCTCTTTGGAGGACCTGGTTGAGAAACACGGCCTGGAGTCTCATTTTACAGGCTTTGGAGGACATTAAGAAGCTCTTGAGGAGCAGGCTGGCTCAGGCAGAGCCCCTGACCTGCAGGTCCCCTTATCAGCAGGAAGGGCTCATTAGGGAAGGGACCAGGGCTTCCTGCACAGGACCGAACCCTTTGTGAAGGGACTGCTGCCATGGAGAACCTGCTTCCTAACAGCCAGAGGAAGCAAAATATTTTCCTTGGGCCTCTGAGACAGAGTTGCTATGGGGTGGTTGTCAACAAAATAAGGTTGTGCTTGTGGGGAAGGGCAGAGCACACCATGCACAGGCTGTTACTGCAGGATAAAGGTGCTCCCAGCAGCATCGCTGGATGATTCCCAGTGGCATAAGGCCCCTCTGTAGCAGTATAATTGCAGCTGCCCTCCAGGCTGTACTGGCAGAGCTGTTTGAGTAAAAAATCAAATCTTGCACCCTCCTAATCAGTGTGACATTGTGTGGAGCCCAGGGCTGGCTCTGGCTCCTCTCCAGCCTGGAGCACAGGCAGGGGCTGTTTGGGCAGCAGACTCTCCTCATGCGCTTGCAGCAGAGCAGCCAATTCCCTCACAATAGCTGCGTATGGAGCTCAACAGGAGCTTAATTGAAAGAGCTGTAGCATTCAAATGACTTTTGATACTATGAAGACGTTAACAATTCCGACCCAGTGCTAACCAGCCTTGTCTGATGCTCAGCTGATGGGTAAGGACCTGTAACTCAGGGCTTGGGCTGCAGCCAAAGCTACGCCCCGGCTAACTCGGCACCGTGGCCAAGTGCTGACTGAGTTGTCCCTTCCAGCAACTCCTTGTGTTGGACTCAATGATCCTAAAGGTCTTTTTCCAACCAGAAGCATTCTGTGTGAGCTCTCCTCCACCCAGGGCTCCCTTGCAATACAAACCAGACCTGCTCCTGCCACTGAAGGACCAGGCACATGCAGCAGAACTCTCAAAGCTGCTCCCACACAAACTAATTTGAACCTGCTCAGCACTGCTTGCAGTTAATTTTTTGAATGAAAAATATGATGCATGCTCTTGGTATATATTTTATGTGGCTCCTAAGTTCTGTAAGCGTTTTGGAGTCATAATTGTGCCAGTTTCAGGTGGATTTTGCTACACCAGCACAGAACCAGCACACCCACCCCACCATAAGGTGGCTGGATAACATTTAGTGTGGTATCTTGGTGCTGCCACTGAGAAGTGTCAAGAAATGCTTTTTTAAAAAGCTGGGGGGGTGTGGGGGGGGAAGGTGCCCTGCTTCTACTATTCTCATTCCTGACCCAATGCACAGAAATCAGCAAAAAGGCACACACACACACAAGATGCCAGCCTACATGGCTGTGAAGCATCCCACGCCCCAACACAGCAGCTGAGAGTGAAAAATAAAAGCAAGGAGGCACGATTTTTTGGTACCTATGTCTAAGAGGCTGATGACCTGAAAGCTGCCAGCAGCTACTGCAAGTTTGTAGGATGCTGGTGGGGCTACAGCTTGGGTCACACACAGTATTTTTTGGAGTAACACCCTTTGCTACGCCCATATTTAGCCATGGAAACAAGTGTGACTTTCAAACCCTTGCAGCTCTCCCTGACTTCACTGGGTTCAGTTGAGATGTTTCAAACAAAACAGTAACGACCACAGCTCTGGGCTGGGACCAAACACAGGCCATTTTTATCTTAAAAGGCATTTGTTTGAGAACTTGCAGAGCTGCTTGAACCCACAGCACTAAAGGTCTTTCACCGTGGAACCTTAAAAACCTTGACAGCTTTGTCTGTGAAACGACACGGATTAATTGGTGACCAATCCTTAAAAAAAGACTAGTTAGAAAAAAAAAACTGCTGGCAAACAGAGGAGAAATTCTGCCTCTCTTCAGAGCCTCACTCCTTCCTCCTTTGTCTAACAGCGGATCTTTTGTTCAGGATTTCAGTTGCAGAGCAGCCCCGAGGTATGTGGGGAATGTCTTGGTGGTGACAGCCCTCCAGACTGGTGCACGGACCCGGTTTTAATGGGCAGAGAAACTGCTCCAAACCCTGCCTCAGAAGTCGGGCTAATGGAATTGTTCCAGCACTAAAGGGATTTCAAAGCGAAGGAAGAGCGGATGGCGGAGCAGCTGGTGCAACTCCCAGGTTGCTTCTTACAGCACGGTGTGTCACGCAAGGAGGATCTAACACCCCAACCACCCCAGCCTTGAGAAAACCACCCCCAGGCCCCCCGCCCTCCAAGCAAGGCAGAGGTCCTGGCTCTGGCCCTGTGATCCACAAACAGCTCCAGCCTCTGGTCCCAACTCACTTCCCACTGTATCAAACCAACGCCAGGCTCTGATCAAAGCGAGGTGGGAAAGCCAGGACAGCAGCAGGGACCCTCCCTCCTAGCAATTAATCCAACAGTTTTTAAGAGTTCTGCTGAGAACAAATACACCACCTTCCACTGGGAAATGTTTGCCAAGCTCAGCAGCCTAGGAGAGGGCAAGTTCCCAGGACATTAAGGCAGGGTGAACAAGCCTCAGGGCTCCCTAGCACAAACACATCAGGACAACAAGCAAGGCACTAGAGGCTGGTGAAGCAGTTGCTCTGCAGTGTCAGGCAAGTTAATAAATAGCATGAATATAATAGGCTACCTTCCAGGGGAAAGCCTGGCCTAGCAGCATGTGGGACTATGGGGGATAATAAACACTTGGGCAGTGCTACAAGTAACCATAAAATAAGAATGAGGGTTTGATCACATTTACTTGCTTTTGGGAAGGGTAACATCACCAGGGTATCCATCAAAATTACCTTCCCTTCCACAAAATGGTTGCATCACAGATGAAGAGCTGGTCAACCAGTCCAGATCAAAGAAGGTATTTCAGGGGGTAAGAAAAGGGGGGAAATATCCTAAAAGCTTTAAAGATGTTTGCCAGCTGAAGTGCAACCCAGGAGAAAGCAGGCAACACAAAGTTCATTGATGAAGGGACGTGCTTTTCTCCTCAACTACAACTTTCTGAGGCTGGTGGCTGCAGAAAAAGCTCAGAAACAAACCAGAGGACAGAGCAGAGAGCCCCAAATGCAGCTGAGAGGAGAAACTAAGATTATCCCCTGCTTTTATTCCAGGGTTTGACTGAAGTGTTTTGAATGCCTGAGGCTGGCAAGGCTACCCCTGAGAGCCTTCCAGCTTTGGCAGCAGCCACTTAAGATGAGCTGCCCTTCCTCTTCCCAGGGACCCACCTCCCTGGAAATAGATTTCAAATCCCCAGAGGAAGAACATGGAAACAGCTGACTTCTCCCAGCCACAAGCTCAGTTGTCACCTTCCAGCTGGAGGCAGGCAGAGGGGTAGGAACAAGGCTTCCCTTCCACCCACACAAAGCAGGAGGCTCCCAAACAGATTTTGCAGCTGAAGTCCACCTACCAAAAGCTGCTCAGAAGCCACAACCTTCACTGAACGTGGGGACTGCGACCCGGCTGGGCTCCCACCACCTCCAGCAGCCCCGTGCAGAGGTGGGTGGCAGGGCCAGGGTTTTCATGACACAGCATCTCTGGAATTTGCTGGTGAGAGTCCCACAGCCTCTGCTTGGTCGGGTGCCAGAGCTGTTCCTCAAATCCTGCTTGACCTACCAGCTGCTGAGGGCAAAACAGCAAGGCATCCATCATCCAGAGAGGAGACAAGATCAGCGAGCTGCTGCTGAAGGAACACACAAACGCCTCACAAACCTCACTCCTGCACTTGGAGGGAGCAGGTCCAGGTCCCCAGCTCTCCCAGCCAGCCTGTGTCACCCCAGGCAGGTCATTTAGTCCCTTTGTAGCAAGACTTCTGCTCTCGGGAGGCCGAGAACTGAGCACAGCAGGCAGGCTGCCAGCTGAGGAGTCCAAATCCTTCAGGGAACTGCAACAGTTCAGCAGTAAACGCATTAACCCTGGGAACAGCTTCCCAAAGGATGTGGTGGATCCCAAATTGTAAGTCTTTCCATTGCAAGTGGATGCCTCTTCCAAATATGCAGGCTGCAGCTCAACCACAAGCGCTCGCAGGGCAACACCACGACCCCAGCAAAGGCAGAGGCTGAGCCTGGGCACCCCAGCAGCTGCTGCTGACCTTCCAGCTACAATCCTATGAAATCCCTGCCCTCTGCACCTTGCTGTGGCTATATTCCTTTTTTCGTGCCTCTCTGCACAGCCAAATTTTCAGCCATTTCTGCCATCTGCTCCAGGCCAGCTAAAATCCCTTCAGCCCAACCTGCTGAGCAATCCTCCTAAAACCTTGTCACCCCTCTGGCTGGTTTTGTTTGCTTTCTGGATTTTAATTATATATCAGATCAGCTGGTGAAAGTTTCTCTGTGTCTTTGCTTCAGATTCTGTTCCCCCAGCACCAGTTTTGTGGTGAGACTCCCAAATGAGGACTTCTGAAAGCCTTCACAGCTTGCAGTACCCAACGACCCACACTACTGGAGTCAGGTCCTCCACCATCCTGTCTACTCCTGGTTCCTGGAGGGAATCTCCTCAGCAAGAGAGAGATGAGATCAAGTCTTCCCCATAGCACAACCCCTCCATTTCTTTGATTTCATCTGTGACAACTGCATCAAGGGTCAAGGCTCTGCCTAGAAGCTGCCTTGGGATGTCCCGACACAGGTACCACAGTGAGCTACGTGATGCTCAGCACCAGTTACAAGGGTGTCCAGAGTCTCCTGGATGTGTGTATCTCTCCTGTCCAACCAAATGCTTCAAGGTGCTCCAAAATATCTGGTGATTTCCCATAGTTTGCATTGCAGAACCTACCCATAAACAATTCTGATGCATTTTAGAGACAAAATATATTTGAAGGGAGGAGAGAGGTAGCGATAACAGGGGAGGAGCAGGGATAACATCTCATTTTACTGAAGTCTACCTAACCCAGCCTGTGTTTGTCAGGAAGCTGGAGCACCTGGGTGCTGTGCACCCTCCTGACTGCAAACCACACTGTATGGCTCTCCAGGACCAGGCTCTGGAAAGGGCAGGGAGGTCACACTGGACATCCCGGGAGACCTGCACAAAACAGGAAACTTCCTGCAGGAGCAAAAGAAATTCCCTTCTCTGCCTCAAGCACAGTAATGTCTGGATAGAGTCTGTATCTGGAGTGTAACCTGGTGTTTCAGCAGGCCTGGTCTCAGATCTCTAGCAGTGCTCAGCTGATCCAGGTGTGAACCTTGATGGAAAGGTTTATCGTATCATACACAAAGTTATTACTCCTTTATGTCTTGGATTCTGAATTTCTAGTTCTCTCCAGGGTCTATAATCAGAGATTTGAGGAGTCAATTTATAACCAATAAAAAGTGACAGCCCCCTCCAGGATGTCTGTGCTGCAACACTTCTTCTGAGACTCTTTTCCTTCCATTCTCAACCTTAACCATCGCCGTGAGCAGAAATCCCAAGCAGGGTAAAGCCTTGCCAGAGGAAGAAACTCTCCCATTATTCTCATCCAAGAAAGTGGCACAAAGGAAAAAAAGCCCAGAAGGGATGGCTGGCATCCCTGGGTCATGGCAGAGAGGTGGAAAAGGCTCATCTGCAGGAGGACAGAGTGCCAGCATTTCTTTTTTTAACTTAGCCAGCAGCTGCGGAATGTTAAGCTTTATTAAAAGCCTATTTTGCCCTTGCTTCTGCAAAGGAAACCACCTCCCTCCTTTTCCCTCCCAAATAAAAGGCCAAAGCCTGCAGACAGACATCCTGTAATGTCACCTTAGAGGTGGCAACTTGACTCACCTCAGTGGGATGTGCAGCACGGGGCAGCTTTGCTTTCACTTCAGATTACAACAGGAATACACTGCTCCCATGGCTGGTCCTTACCTTATGAGCAATACAACAAACGCCCAGTATTCTCTGATTAAAAGTGTCTGGAGCAAGAAGCACTCTGTCCTAGAGATCCACACTGTGTGACAGGTCAGAAAGACCCTACTTAAACTGCCTTTCTGCAATATATTTTAGTGCAAGGCAAACCATAGGCTGCACTATTTGTCAGGTCAGAATAACAAGAGATCGAGAGCACTGAACCAGACACCACGTACTAAAACACTGTTCCCCAACAGCTATTCTAAGCCTACCTCAATTTATAGATTAATCTGCTGGGTCAGGAATTTAGGCCATTTGATGGTTAGCATTTAGAAGTGCCCATTTCTGGGAAGGCTGAAAACCTGCTTGTGATTTACAAAATCCCTGTGGGGTCCCTCGTGGCTTGAGCATTCATCAGAAGTTCTGCATGAGCCACGTTCTCCCTTTTCACCCTGCATCCAGGTTTACTATCAGCAATGAAATGCCAACCACCCCTGCAGCATCTACTTTAAAGCAGCAGAGCAAGCCTGAGGCTTGTCCTCCTTTCTGTTTCTAGCTCGCTGTATCAATCAATATGTGATATTAAGGCTTTAGGATGATGTCTATCAACCAACTGGGGTGGGGGAGAACAGGACAGGAAAAGGATCTAAATAATGTGTGCCCTCCTCACATCCCAGGGAGGGTGCCCTGTGCCTCCCAGGGCAAGGAGCATTGCTCCCCTGCCTCCATGCTTGTGGAGGATGGAGCCAGAGGCTGGCCTAGCTGAACAAAACAGAGCAGGATTTAAAGAAGGGAAGAGCAAGGCCGCCCCTGTTGGCAGCTAGCCCCTCCTTTTGCCCAGCCCTTTCTGACTCTGACCCCAGGCTGCTGCTGCTATCATTCAGGCCTTGCTTGGGATTCCCTCCAGAGACTATCAGCAGAGCTCTTTCAACTGGCAGTGGGAATCCTTGCTAAGCAACAGGGCTAACCATCCTTACTCAGACATGGAGCGTGTTGGCTCCAAAACCCTCCCGGAGCCGGCAGGGAGAGTTGCTTCAGTTGGCTCTGGCATGGCTGGTTTCACAACACAAAAAGGAGCAACCCCCCTCCAGGGCTCAGATTTTTTTTTCAAATTGGGTAAACACACGCAAACACACATCATTTGCATGCAGAGCAAGTGGGACAAAGGATCTGTGGGCAGGTAGGTGTCTAACCGGTGGTCCAGGCGTGCGGAAACATGCCTGCAATCCTAGAAATCTCCAGCTAAAAGAGACTTATCTCTAGACTGACTCTGTGCTGCTTCCAAGTCTTGCTTTGAGATTATAAACCAGCCTTTGTTGTTTGGAACATTCCCCTTTCAGCAAAAAAACCCCACCCCTGCTCAGCCCCTCACCCCAAAGGTTTGGTTCCTAACCCAAAACATTGGCGCCTTCATACCAGAAGGTCAAAGCCCTCCAGTCATTAGGCAGATTATAGGTAAGAGCCCCGTGTGCAGCTGATAAGAGACTTATTCCTTAAAGGATTGAAATGGCAAGACAGCACACCTCAGCAAGCAATCTCCTTTAATAGTCAATTAGCAGAGATGTGCTCTTCTGAGCTAAAGATCACTGCAGACACACGAAACCTGCAGCACCACCAGCTTTCCTCCACTTCTGCTATTAAATCAAGCCAGCTGATCCACTCTCTCAGCCCATCATTAACTGGCAAGGCTGGGAAGCATGTAAAAGTCAGCCAGCAGATTTATTCCAACCAGGACAGCAATCTACATGACAATAACCCCCCCTTTTTTTTTTTTTTTTTGTTACTGGATGGGCTCAGAAGCCAAAAGAAAAACCCCATCCTTTTCAATCCAAAGCTTTGCCTCTGAGCATGTAATTAAACCAGGGTGAACTACAATCCTCCAGCAGTGGATCTGAATACCTAAACCCCACATGCACTGTCACACATCTGGGAAAAGGCAACCACTAACCAGAGGCAGCTTTGCACAGCGTTGATGTCTTTGTGCCCTCCAAATCACAGAGGAGGGCAGGCCACCTACAGCAGCCACATGGTGGAAAACAAGCAGGGCTCTGGACCAGAGCACACCCCCCCAATTTCTCAGGCAGAGTGACCAAGAGCACAGGGGAGCTCTTCCCTAGAGCTGCCAACCCCAAGCTGCCAGTCAGCTCTGCACCCCCTCCAGATGAAGCCAGACATTGCAGAAAAATATCAACATCAGAAATAGTATGAATTTACCTCCTGATTTCTAAGCCTGAAGTGAAGCCAGCCAGAGGGGCTGGCCTTTCCTTCCAGCCATTCCAGCCAGAAACTTTCCTTACTCAAAAGCCAAGGTTCTTACCTGATTGCTTTCCCCCAGGATTTGAGGACTGAGGAGGAAAATTTGCCAAATATTTTATGACTTGGCAGTTGATTCAAAGCCACGATCAACCCCCTCCCATAATCAATCAAAAATGACACTAGGTCACTTGGGATTTGCAACAAGAGGCTTGTCCTAGCTGGTTAAGTGTAGGGGAGACGTGGTGGAGAGTCTGCTGGAAAGGTTTATGCCACCAAGCTCTGCTCTTCAGAGAATCATAGACTGGTTTGGGCTGGAAGGGACCTTCAAGATCATCTAGACCCAATCCTCCTGCATGGGCAGGGACACCTCCAGGTTTCTCCAAGCCCCATCCAACTTGTCCTTGAACACTTCCAGGGATGGGCCCTTTTTTTGGATTTAAGCAGGGAGATAAAAGGCTTAACCTGCCCATGGACTGTGAATGACCATGGGAATGACCCTCCAAAATCCTCTGTGCTGGAGAAGGTGCAGTGCAAGGTCCTGCTGCAGGAAACTAGGGTTGGAAGTGCAGGCCTTGGAGAAGCAGGATGAGCAAGGCATGCAAGCTGTTGATACTGGCACAGTAGGATTGACAGAACAAAACCCCTGACACGTCTGAAAAACACTCCTGTGATGGAACACAAAACAACTCACAGATGCAGCAGAGAGGCAATATGAAAAGGGTCTGCATGTCAAATCAGGGCTCCTCCTGACTTGTGGGTATCACAGACATCTCCACAAGCTGAAACTGACCCTGGGGACTCAGGTTTATTCTCCTGCTTTGAAGGGCAGAGAGAACACAAAGATGCCCAAAGCTTGATAACCAGCCTGGTGACAACGTGCCAGAAGAAGCCTATTTTTTCCTCTTATCCTTGCCACGCTGACTCTGCAGAGGGAACAAAAGCAAAGCAAGGCTGCCCCAGTGCCCTTTTTCAGCAGCAGAGCTAAACAAGGCCAATTCTGAATGGCACGAGGCTGTGGAGTGAAGCTGCCACTAGAGACCATCATTATTCACAATATTCCCTCACTTGGATGCAGCAACAAGAAGAATAAACTCTGACAGAAGAAAAACTGACAGCTCTTGCCATTTAAATACATGCCTAAGGGCACAGCTTAGAAGCAGGATTCTTATGAACCAAAAACCCCTTCAGTTTTCTTCTCTCTCATAGCAAAATCCTACAGAAACATCTCCCAGGTGGGTGCTGCTTACCTGAGCAAACCCTGCTGTGTTCACCTCCGTGGAGAACAGAGCAGATGGGCAAGTCTGTGTCAGGACAATCCCAAGTAACCACTTCAGAAGGCAAGGGTTTATTTTACCTGATTCCTCTGCTTTATGAGTTTGAGGCAGAATTTCCCTGCTGGCTTCCTGACCTCGCACATTTGGTTGAGATGAAGGCACAGAGCACCAAGCACTTCTCTCAAACTCGGGAGGAGCAAAGGACTGCTGGGGCACCAACTACGAGAAGAGGGACCAAAGTGACAGGTGATGCTGGTTGTACCAGGAAAGGTGGCCCAGAGGTATTAACTCTCAGGGTTAAACCATCAGAAGGAATGATGCTGCATGTCAGAAGAGGATGGACACAACCCTTCAGCCCTCCAGGGTGTCAGGCACACCCTGGGACCCAGGGGAGAGAACAGTAGTAGGGAGAGATGAAGTCAAGTTCACAGCAAACTCAGAGGCAGAGCTAAGCAGGGCTGCTGTGTACTGGCTCCTGGCTACCAGGATCACCTCCTCACCTTCACTTCTTGCCTTCAGGCCTTGAAGCTGTTACAAATGTATAAGCTAAAAAAGCAAAGGAATCAAGACACAGCAACAAAACTCCCTGACCTGGATCAGACACACAGCTGAGTTACCAGCATGGCCAGGCTTTCCAGCCCAGCTGCACCTACAGGTAGTGTCATAAAACCTGAAAAATCATACAAATAACATAGGGTACTTTTAGCTGCAGGGTTTCATAGAATCATGGAATGCTTTGGGTTGGAAGGGACCTTCAAGATCATCTGGCTCCAACCCCCCTGCATGGGCAGGGACACCTCCCACCAGCCCAGGTTGCTCCAAGCCCCATCCAACCTGCCCTTCAACACTGCCAGGGATGGGGCAGCCACAGCTTCCCTGGGCAACCTGGGCCAGGCTCTCACCACCCTCACAGCAAAGAATTTCTTCCTGATGTCTATCCTAAATCTCCCATCTTTCAGCTTAAAACCATTACCCCTTGTCCTCTCTCTACATGCCCTTGTAAAAAAATCCCTCCTCACCTTCCTGTTTCTCCCAGGCCTTCACCCCTCACGAGGTGGCTGCACCCAGAGCCTCACGCAGAACCCAAGCAGCACCATGCTGGGATTCACTCAGCATGCCCAGAAAGCTGTGCCTGGGCTGCCTGGTGCTTTGCCCACCCTCCACTAGTGCAGACACACGAGTGGTCTTATCTTGGGCTGGAGCTCCTCGTGCCCTCCTCACCCACACCACGTGTGAGACGGAGGGTGCTGGGTCTGGTGTGCTCAGTTCCCCCCACACCCCTGAGTCTACTGATCACCAAGTCAGAGCCTTCCATGTCCAGTGAAGCTTTTAACAAAGCAAGCACCCCAAGACACCAGTTAAGTCTGTTATGCTGTACACAACCAGCTCACCAGCTAATTCTCCTGAAGCAACTCCGTAACTTGTTTCAACCTGCTGGTGTCAGGATGAGCAGGAGGACCTCAAATGCCATTTCAGGCTGCTCTTGAGAAGGTCGTGTGGGAACCATTCACACCCTTCTGAACACATGCTGGTGTGAATGCAGCCTGTACACTGCTCACTCCTATCACCATTCAGTCATAGCATCTTTGCTCCTGCCACATGTCTGCCTCGAAGGAGACATGAAAGCTGCTGGGGTTTTTTTACATGGATTCATGTCTTTCTCCCCCTCCCCATATTTAAAAATATAAACAGCTAAAGGCTCTTCTACAGACTGTTCTCCCTGATTTTGCCAGATGATCTGCTGGAGGACTCAGGGATGGTTATTTTATGACTGAAGGGCTGGAGCACCCCACAGCTAATGCAGACATCACTTTCCCCAGAAAGGGTTTGATAGTGGAGACAGCCAAAGCAAGTGACTACAGGAATCTTTCAAAGCTTCTTGCATTACAGGCACAGAGAAGAGATCATCCTCCTCTGTTGTTCAGGTTTGAAGCACAGAAAGCCCCATCCATATATTTAATTCCCACGTACACTGCTCGGTCTCCTGCATTGCAAGCAAAGCTATGTCATGAGAACTCCAGCACAGCACATCCTTACCCAGCAATTTTGGGAACCAGGGCAGGGCTGTGGTAAGAAGCAGACCAAGAAGAACAGGGTGTTATTCCCTGTAGGATCTCCACACACTCCTCTACCCCCACTCAGAGGAAGCAGCAGGGAAGAGAGGAGCACGTTAGATGCTTCAGTCTTTCGTCTTTCTTACAGCAGCAAATACAAATCTCTTATTAAAAGATAAAGAAAAAACCCCTTTCATCCTCTATGCCCCGACCTAATCTTTAAATACCTAGTGAAATATAAGCAATGGAGCAGTGCTTTGAGCAGCTGTGGGCTCAGTCATCCCTTTCATGTACACAGACAGGAGCTGACTAGGACTAAAGGCTGCTTAACTTAAAACTGACAAAGTTTGATCGCTCTGCCTGGCAATGAATATTAAAAGCATTGACAAGATTGACATTATCTTGCTGCACTGTAGCTCCTCTTTTATTTTATTATTTTTTTTCCCCTATTTAAATGCTCCATTCCTCAGTTCTTAACTGCAAGAACCTGAGTCAGGAAACTACAGCTCAGGCTGACATCTTCCAGAAGCGCCTGCTGAAGGCCAGCTTTTGGGGTGCCAAAATGAAGACACTTGAAAGGGCTCAGCTTACAAAGCAACACCATTTCCTGAGCACAAACACGAAGGAGAAAACACCCCTCGTGTGTCATGCGCTGTGCACACCTTTGGAAGCCTCAAAAGAGCACTGCTTCATTTCTCCAGAGGCAGGGAAACGTTGCTAAACCACCTTCTTCACCTTTCACAGCCAGCTCTGTCCTCCAAGAAGTTCCTGCACAGTGCAGTGAGGAACTGGAGCTCTCCCACATGCTCCAGGGACCACGTTAACAACAGTTTCTGCTCCAAATGATGACAGATATTTCCCTGAATGAACAGAATTCATTTTTTTTCCTCCCTAAAGAAACATCTGAAAAGCTGTTAAGTGGCTCTAACTAAAAGAGTGGTGGTTAAACAAGGGCAGAAGGATGGAACAAGCAAGTTGCCAAAATGCCTTCCCTCTTTAAATGAGAGGGGAAAGCTCCAGAGCCTGCACAGACTTGCTCCAATTCCCAAATTACTCTCACCACGAAACATACACCTTATTTCTAGCTCCAGCTCTTTCAGTTCCCTGCTTACAGCTGCTTCTTGGTGGGCTGGGTTCAAGAGCAACTCCCTCAACTGACAACAAGGTCCTTGTGGAGAGAACCACAGGTGAAGGTCGAGTCAGACTGTGCAGGACTGTCTCTAACTCAAAAGCTGTGCTTCAGCCCTCCTGTTGATCAGAGCCACCTTGTCAGCCAGCCACCACTCCCGTCGTGTTTTGCAGTGGAGGTGGGAGCTGTTTCCAAGTTACAGGGCTAACACCTTGGACTGCCCAAGGTCACTGAGGATCTCTCTGCCATGGAGCACGCTCAGGCACTTCTGCAGCTGCTGCCCCCAGCTCCACAGAGAGCGGGCAAAGCCTCTCGGGGGATCCCCTCAGACCTTCAACCTGGGCCAGCTGGTTGCTCTGCAGCTGCAGAACAAACCTAAGTGGAGCTCTCACGTGGGCTGACAGCCCCACTCTGCAGCAAGGATGTGGGGAGCAGCAGCAGCACAGCAGAGATGTTCTCCCCCAGCTCCATAGGCTTCACCTCTCTGCTGGCTCTTGCCCTGCAGGGATGCACAAGCATCACTGGCAGGCTGGTCCTACAGAGCCTCAGCACTGTCCAGGACTTCTCTCTTCAGGCTGCCAATTTAATCAGACAACTCCAGAGAGGCAAGGACCCACCACTTGCTACCTCTTCCCCCCCCCATCCTTTAAAGAAAAGAGACATTTGAAATCAGCCAACCAAGTGATCCCATCACCAGATGTTCCTCTTCAGCACCTTCTCATCATAGTTTGTGTTCTTAAATCTGTAAGGAACCAGATGCTTGCTGAAAGCTGATGGTCAAGCACTCACACAGCAAAATCTAGCTCAGTCTGGCCACTCTGCAAGGGGGAAATTGTTTTATTGTACCAAAAAAAAAAAAAGGTAGGAAAGCCCAGAAGTGGGGACAAACAAGCTGACTGTACATAATGGACATTGTTAGGTGTCTGAATAGGTCACTGACTCAAAGGAAAGTTCAGCTCCACAATGCAGATCTTGAGCTCTGAATACCAGGCAGAAAGCATCCCTGTGCACTCACACCCTGTGCACTCAGCACAGCTGGATCTTTTTTGTATTTCTCACTGTCCATTTCCTCCTGAATTTCCCTAGTTTCCTTCCATTCGTATTACGAGCCTTTGTTCTTTCTCTGCCCTCTTCCTCCTGCTATTTTGAAGTGTGCAGATGGGGTCTAAGGGTGGGGAAGCAAGCAGAGCCACAGCATGCTAGAAAAACAACTTTCACAGCTTAGAAAAATAGGATAAAGCAGCTGTAGCACTGTATGGAGGCAGTGACCTCTGTTGTGAGGGCCCTGCCAAACTACAGCTACAGCCACAAAGAATTTTGTATCTTAAGGAGTTAAAAATAAGGCCCTTTATGGAATTCATTTCATCCTAGTATTTGCTAGTTGTTCAAACTTTGCATGTGGGGCTTTCCACCAGGACTCCCACCATCCATCATGGTGGAATATTCTTCTTCCCAACAACAGGTGTCAAAGTACTGCAGCAGCATGTCATAGAATCATGGAACGGGTTGGGTTGGAAGGGACCTTCAAGATCATTTAGAACCAACCCCCCTGCATGGGCAGGGACACCTCCCACCAGCCCACGCTGCTCCAAGCCCCATCCAACCTGCCCTTCAACACTGCCAGGGATGGGGCAGCCACAGCTTCCCTGGGCAACCTGGGCCAGGCTCTCACCACCCTCACACCAAAGAATTTCCTCCTCATGTCCAACCTCAATCTCCCTCTTCCAGTTTTCATCCCTTCCCCCTTGTCCTCTCCCTCCCTGCTCTTGTCCCAAGCCCCTCCCCAGCTTTCCTGGAGCCCCTTCAGGCCCTGGAAGGTGCTCTAAGGTCTTCCTGGAGCCTTCTCTTCTCCAGGCTGAACACCCTCAATTCTCTCAGCCTGTCCTCACAGCAGAGATGCAGTAAAGTTATCCCAACTTTGAAAATGGCTTAACTGAAGAGACCTCCTGAGCCACCAGTCTGAGCATCCCTACAGCCTTTCAGCACAGGAGGAAGGTATTAGCACATTGTCAGTCTGGGTTTGGGTCTGACTGATAATTTTCTCCTTTGGACTTGGACAATTTACAGGTTACCCACTAACAAGATGCATTTTTTAGAGGCACCCACTGTGAGAGAAACAAACCCAGAAGCTGGGTGACTGATGTAGGCCTCCAGGAGGGTTAGAAAACAACACTAAGATCAGGGAAATGCTGAAAACACCCACAGAAGGAGGGGTCCAGTTGTTGTCTGCCTTGCTTAGCTCCAGATTGCATGACTAGATCCAATCATATCATGCAAGTTTTCTACAGCCTTTCCAAATATTCAAACACAACCTGTGTGCAGCACAACTACCATCAGGACTTCTGCAGCACTTCAGACAACTAGAGCTGTTCAGCTCTTTTTCAGTGATAATCATCACCTGTCAAAAATGCAGATCAGACTGGAGAAGAAAGAAGGGTTAAAAGGAAAAAAATAAGTACCTGGAGCTGTAGCCAAGGCAATCCAGGAACTGAATTCAGCTACTTTAGTAAGTACTTTTTAATGCAACATGTTCCTCCTCCAGTGCAGGAGTCCTAGGGTGACTCCACAATAGTTCTGTGCCTGTGGCTTTAAATTTGATGATAAATAGCCTGTGCATTCATGCACATGGTGGATGTGGGGGAGGGAGAAAGAGAAAGATTTCAGATTACAACAAGAACAGCATTTGTCACTTGCTTTAGATGGTGTGAGAGGCAGTTTCCAGGCCCTTGGACTTGGGAAGTGTATTTTCTGTTCCATTCCCAATGTGCTTGGCTGCCTTCTGCCCAAACCTGGTTTAAATCCATTAATGAAACAAAGCTGAGCCTGCATAACTTCTTAATTCCCTGGTGGAAAAAGGACACTTGAGTCTTTTTCCGGGAATGACAAACACCCACAGTTCCCACCACTGTCATGTGAAGCACTGTCCTCTGCCCAGAACCCTCCTCCAAACCCACCTTTCTCCCTGGAACACCACCCCAAGTTGTCACTGAGTCCTTTATGGAGAGCACAGGAACCTGGTGACACTTGCTTTTCTTGTTCTTAGCAGCACCCTCCAGCACTACCCTGGCTGGTCCTGCACTGCTGTCCTGCTCACATCCAGTTCCACACACACCATCGTGATCACACTCAGGGACACAGATCAGGTCTTGACAACCATCTGTTCCAAGGTCATGAACAGACCTGCTCCAGGCAGTAAGGATGGTGGGAATGATAAGGAAGGTTTTTTATTTCTGTACAGCCCCGTGCCTGCTCGAAAGGGACCCACCCAGCACCACTTCCATCCCTCCTCTCCTCATGAAGGAAGCATGGACACAGCCCCCCAGCTCCACACAACATGGAAGAGCTGGGCAGATGCTCCTGGCAGGAACTAGGATGGGCAGCTTTGGAACTGATCCTGCTTCCAGGAGCTGAAGCAATCCCCAGCAGAAAGCTGCTGGGTGGCTTCTTCTAGATCTGAACACAAGGTGGAAAAGCCCCATGGGAAAGAGAAAGACCTGGTCTACAGGACCACAGGTGGGCCTGTAGAGACATACCCATGTGCTGACCTTCAGATCATATACAAGGCCCCTTCAACACCACACAGCAGCTCCCAGGACTTCAGTTTGCATGAGTTTAAATCCTTTGAGGACAGAGACCACTGCTAGTAGCAACATGAGCTGTGCCTGGGACAGAGCCTTCCTCCTAAAATCTGCAGAAGAGATGCCAAAAGCTTCTTATAGAAAAATCAGAATTATTCCAGCATATGAAAACACTCTTTCCCAGAGTGTTAAGGCACTAGTAGACCACATTCTTAAAATAAAAAAAAATCTAAGTTAAAGGACACAGCAACAGCTAATAAAATGGGCACTCATTCCATTACAGCAGCAGTATTTTAAGGCTAACCTCCTGTTCCATGAACAGCAGCAGCTTTAATGGCAAGGATTGCTGAGTCAGCTTTTGCTTTGGCCTTCACAATGTGCTCTATGTTTTCCAGTGAGCTCCAATCTACCAGGGAAAGCTGAAGTGTGTGTGTGTGGGGGGGAAGGGGCTGAACATGAGCTTTGAAGAGACATGGAAAGAAATACATGAAATTCAAGCCTCTGTTTAATTAAAAAGCTGAAGCAAATGAGATCACAGTGCTGTAGGTCTGAGTGAGCTACAGCTGCAAAAGACCATGGGCAGTAGCAGTTCTATGTCTATGATTTCAGTGCTGGGACAGGAAATATCTTTTTCTTGCAATATGCAACAAATGGTGATGTTATCCTAACCTTAATATAGATGCACATGGAGCAGCTCTCAGAATAGGAGATCCTGCAAGTCACCTGTTGTCCAAAGGTTGTGTCTAATGCAGGATCTTGTCTCTAGTACCCCCCAAGAGAACCCAAGTTGGGAAAGACAAGTGTAAAATGATCCCTCCTTGGTGTACCTTCTCTGCCTCAGGAAAATAAGCTCACTTGGGAAAGATGAAGCTCTAAGACTGAAGCTCCTTCCCAATTTAAACCACATCTACCTCTTCATTGCTGTTGGCTCCAGCACTCAGCTGCTGCAGAGCTGTTCTAGCACACCACGCTGGCAGGCAGGACTGTTTCAGCTCAGAGCACCAAAATAGCTCATCAAAACAGATCCAAAAAAGCAGGGATGTGAGAGGAATAGTGGGACCACAACAGCCAGTGGCCAGATCTTCTGGCTGACTTTACAGCTGAGCCTGAAAAAAGTGTCATGCACAGGACCACTCTGCTAACAACACCTTTTGCAAGTAGCCAGGAAAAGCCTTTATGTTTAAATAAAGGACTTGGCAGAGAAAAATCACTTCCTCTCAGTTACTTTCTCCACGTGAAGTGAAACTTCAGTTGCCATCCCCTCCCCTGCAGCCTCCTGGTGTGGTTTACTTTTGTACACGAAGCTAGTTATCCTGAAGTTTGGTAAATTTGCTTTTCCTTTACTAACCAAACATGATGAGGTGCTCAAACACACCGGGCAGTGTGTGCAACTGGCACATACACTCATAACAACGTGCTCCCTTGCTGCTACCTGATGGATCAGATGCTGAGACCCCTCTAGCACAGGACAAAAGGTTGAGTCCTCTCCTGGGCAGCTCTACCTTGCCCCAAATGACTCCAAGCTGTGCTGTGCTGTTCTCTTCTACCCTCATCAACAAATATCCTTATATTTTGAATCTTTCTCCAGTAAAAGCTGTACCCTACAGCCTGCAAATGTCAAATAACATCGACTGATAGTTATGCTGTAGACAACACTTACTAAAACCAGTTAATGTAAAAGCTGGTGTTAAGATGCAGAAAATATCCTCCAGTCAGCTCCTCATCTTCACAGGGGAGGCAGGGGAGCTGCAGTGTCTAGACCAGGTACCAGACCTCTTCTCACTGCTGCTCAGCCAGCCCGCGTGCCCCGACCTGCGCCAGCCAGCAAATCCCATTTGGAGAGAGCTTATTAGACCAGGCACAGCAAGGCACAAAGCCAGCTTGGATTTGGAAGCAGCAGAGCTCAGCCTGCTCAAATCTATGCTACCCTCCCAGAGCTGGCAGGTAGGCACTGCCTGGAACCAGCTCAGGGGGCTGCAGCCCCTTGGTTGCAGTCTCTTCTCAAGCCACGTGATGGGTGCCTTGCTGGGGAAGGGGACACTGCACATGCAGGAAACCCAGTGTGTTCCAACCATGTATTAACTCAACAAGCAGCTCAACATCCTAAAAGGATGGGATCAATGACAACAACACTGAAAGATACTTGAAAAAGTTTCTCAGCCCTTATGGTGCCTTCTGGATGGCTGTTCAAGCCGATTCGCTCGTGAAGAACCACACAGCGGAACGACTCGGTGCTCTCTGAACTGAGGCTCTAGAGACAAGGATGACCTACCACATCCAACTCACCATGCCTCAAGCTCTGCCAAGGAACAGGGTCTTCACCTCTTCCTCCACAGCAATCCATCCACAGGCGCCTGGCTTTCTGGGCAGCTGCTTTCTTTTCAGTTACATCACAAATCAAAGTAAATCAACAACTCTTGTCAGGGGCCTCTTCCTAAAGGCTCGGTCTGAATCTTGCCTTTCTCATTTTCAGCCCCACAGCTTGTGGACCCAAGAGGAGCTCATCCATTATTTCTGCATCTAAAGCCTGTTATCTCTTTGCAAAGCCCTTTCTTTTGTTTTGCACAAGACTGAATTCCCCAGGGCATTCAGCACAACCCCTGAGCTAATGCTTCAAGGCTCCCAGATCGTCACAGCCGCAGTCCTGCTATAAGGGTATCAATATTTTATACCCAAAGACACATAATCATCTGCATTTCCAGGTTTACCACAAATGGAAAATAAAAAAAACACACCAAAAAGAAATGCATGCCCATCCTCTCAGCTCAAGGTGCACACACAAAACCAGATTCACTCATGCATCAGCCAGGCAGCTGACATTTATCACCATGTATGAAGGAGGAAAGATGAATCACTAACAGCTCTGGAGTTTGCCCTTGGTCAAGCTGGTAGATGCCATAAATCAGCCACTGCATCCTCAAATGTAGAGGCAGGCACCTAGAGAGAGCTGGAGAGCAAGGGGACAGCAGCAGACAAGTCTGAATTAAACAGGCATAAACACAACCATGTCCTAGTGACAGCTAAATAAAACCCACACCAGCAGCGCTGAAGCAAATCGCTGGATCCTGGGAAGTTGTGGCATATTTGTAACTGTTTCAAACAATTTGTTCAACAATTATCTGCCACAGTTAATTGACCTCAGAGAAAGGAGAGGATTCTTCATTGATTGAGGTCTTCAACTCAAGATTAGCTCAAATCCTTCACCAGAAAGGCCAAACAAAGGCCACTGATTTGGCACGGGGTGGCTGGAGAGACACATTCCGTGCAGGAGATCTGCCCAGATGAACTCAGGAGTGTTTCTGCTCTCCAGCTCTAGCAGCCAAGCAGAGGGTGTAGCTGAGAGTAGCTGACCAAGGAGCTATTCTGCAGGTTTGCCACGGTGTGCATGCCCAAAGCAGACTAAGTTTTATTGGCTTTTTTATTAAGATTCTCTTTCCACAGACAACCAGACTTTTCACACAAAAGCAGCAGCAGATATGAAGGTCACACAGAAAGCAAGTCCTACAAGAAAGGCAATCCAGAAGCTTGGGATCAGCCTCAGATCTGGGAAACCTCAACTGCCAGACCTGCCAGGTAGCCTTCAGGCATTGCCAGCCTGCTGGTGCCACCACTTTTCCTTTTAACCTTCAGGATTAACCACACCACAGTGATGAGGACCAGGCAAAGGGCATCTCCAGGAGAGCCCACAAACAGGACAGCTGGTCCCCAGCATTTTCACTCATTCCAGTAACAGCATCAGTACCTTCAATATACATCATGAACACATTATTTTGGTTCAGATTGCTGAGGGAATCGTGCTAGAGCCTAGAGTCCCTCCTGCAGAGCACAGCTCCTGGCAAAGAAAGGGCACCAAGGGTTTGCTTCTCAAAAAAAGAAATAAAATAGCAGCAGCAAGAGCCCAGGGTGGGCTTGTAAAGGTGCTGTGTTCCCCGTGCAGCTGTACATGCTGCCCAAAGCTGCTCCAGGCCAAGAAGTTTGCAAGGGTTTAGTCTGCAGGTGTGGACAAAGCTGGACTGTGCTCAAAGCCCTCCTTTCACATCAAGCCTGGATTTGACTCCAATTAATCTTTGGGACCCTGCACTTTTAGTGGTGAAAAAGTATGAGTTGACTGAGGTCCCCATCCCAACGTGAGGGTTTAGGATTCACCCCACAAACTCCCCAGCTATGAGCTCTCAGAGCAGCCAACGTGGCCTCATGAGCACGAGGGGTTCAAATCTTCCTCCACAAGCCATCTGTCCTACAGAGCAGTTAGTGGCAATAAACCTGCATCCTGTGGAGGTGTTTTCTTTTGCTCCTGTGTACTCTCTACCCAGCTGTAAACCAGGAAGCCAATCCACCACCACCAAATGTACAGGCACTCTCCAAGCCTTCCCCACCAGCCTGAGAATGGGACTTCAGGAAAGCTGATTCACCTTGCTAGGTAGGTCTTTGGTTCAAGGCTGTGCCCTGCTGTAAAGTTACACCCAAGCAACACAGGAGGCATGGAAATGGGAGGAGAAGCACAGCAAATGGCAGAAGAGACAACTGCAGGGGTTGCTTTGATAATCCCAGACAGGGAACAATTCAGGAGTTTCCAGAACCAGCCCAGACCCTTTTGGTTTGTGAGTCTGAGAGAGAAAATGAAGAGTTTGTAACTGCAATTGCTGCTATCCAGCCTGTCACACAGCAAGCACAGCAGAAGTTCTGCCACAAAGACAAGCACGTGTAGGGAATGTGCCAATTTCTGCCTGGGTTCTACACTCCAGGACACCACACTCAAGGTTTTCCACAACCTGGAGAACAGCCTGCATGGATTTATATTCTTAGTCTTGTCAGTAAGACCTCATTGCCTCCTAAAGGAAGAGTGAGGCCAGAAATCCCACAGGCAAGGATGACACTCCTTTATTTGTCTACAGATGTCTGTGGTGCCAATGCTGTCCCTCCCAAGCTCCCCCAGACCTGACACTGAGTCCCAGGCTCATTAAGGACAACTTCAGCAGCTCAGGACAACACAGCATGTGTACCTACTGACCTGGCACAACATGAGCACAGCAGTTCATGCAGCAGGAAGGTACCAAAGCTGACCAAAGGATCTTGGTGCCATGCAGAGACAGGAAAGCACTCCTTGTCACAGCAGTGCTAATTCCCATCCAGCTCTCTTAAGTGCCAAAGGAAGGAGGCAGAAGGCAATACTTTTTCCAGGAGACATTTGTTTATAACAAAGGAAGTTGAAGATAATCAGCTCTGGAGTGTCCCTCAACACCTATGACCTCCTACTAATACCAACACACTTTCACTCCCAAAGGCTTTGGAGAAAAGTCAGGGTGAAAAACCCTTCCCATTTATCTGAATACAGATATTCTGCCCCCAGAAAAGATTCAAACCCTGCCCTGCAGTCACAGCACTGACCAGGGGAAAGCTGCTAAGCATCTTGGCCAACCTGTAAGACGAGTAAAGCTGATGATATGCTACTCCTTCACAAGTTTCTTAAGAGTCCTTGTTAAATGCAATGGCCATGAAGTGAGGAAGGAGGCTGCTACCTTGTACAGTCCTCAGCTTCAGCCCAAAGCACATGACCTGTTTTGTACTGATCTGTTTGCAGAGCCAAATTCTCTAGAAGTGGTTTTTGTTTCCAAAACAAATGCTACACGCTCTTCTTTAACTCGGGAAAGCAGAAAAAAAGAAATAAATGCCCTCCCTCCCCCTCCCCAACACAAACAGCCAGCCAGTGCTGGGGAGGCTCGCCAGGGAGTGGGAAGGGAAATGGGGAGCCCTTCCAGCTTTCCAGAGGGTTACTGCAAACAGGAGGGAGGGAGAAGGGATTTTACACACTAGGAAAAATATTGTCATGGTTCTTGTCCTTCAAGTGAATGCTGCACAACAAAAGGCCCTGGGCTGCACTGTCTGTTTAGCCCGTGTGATGCAGCAAGGAGACCTTGGCAGGAGGGTGTAGGTGGCAAGAACTGCTCCTGGCTGCAGCACAGGTACAAACCACTGCTGAGCCACCTGCACGTGCTTCTGGCCCAAGTGACTTTACTGAGCATCACCAGGAGCCCAGGGCAAAGCCAAGGACACCCCCCCACACCAGTCTCCAGAGAGTCAGAGATGTACAAACCACTGCTGAGCCACCTGCACGTGCTTCTGGCCCAAGTGACTTTACTGTGCATCACCAGGAGCCCAGGGCAAAGCCAAGGACACCCCCCCACACCAGTCTCCAGAGAGTCAGAGATGTACCAGCTGGTTCCTCAGCCATGGGAAACCTGCAGGTCACAGAAGAAGAGGCAGGCCTGCTGCACACCAGCCAGCGTGGAACGAAACTGCACGACCACACTGGAAAAATGTCTCTTGCAGTGTTCTCCCAAGAAAGTTTAATCATCTCATCTTTCATGAGCTTACGCCTCTGCTGGGTTGGTTGGGTTTGTTGGGGTTTTTTTTTTTTGCAGAGCTTCCCTATGTGAGCAGCACTGTGCTGGCAGGGACACAGCTCCAGAGGAGTCAGGAAGGTTAGCAGGGAAGGGGGGCAGGGGGAGACCAAGCCTTGGGCTGAATTCCCACCGGCTTTGCATTATGAAAGCCATGAGCTGCAACCAGCCAGCCTTCAGGGCTGGCTTTAACCCCTTCCTTGCTGCCAAACAAGCATCTCAACCCACCTCCTCACAGTGTGCACACACCCGAGGCAAAGCACCTCAGAACAGCCATTTGATTCCTTGAAGTGAGGATTTTCCAAAAGGTCCAAGTTTCCTCCACACCACCCACACTTGTGGGTGCTGCAACCTGGCTTGCTGCTTTCCCAGTCTGCAGCTTACAGAACAAAATAAATACAAATGAAGTAAAAACAGGGCTACAATGCAACCCTGCACATGCCCAGGACTTGTTACTTCAAGAAATGCCATCATTCTTCTCAGGGCAGGCAATGAACAGGCCTCTGTGCTGTCCACTGGCTGCCTGGAGGCTAAAACAGCAACAACCCTGAAATCCCAGCTCCTGAAGGAGTATGAAAAGCTGCTGAACAAGGTCAGCTCAAACTCATACAGCCACGATTATTTGCTGATAGTCGGCGGTAGATGCAGAGAACAGCAAAGAGAGGGCCCAAAAATGCACCTTCCCCTGGGATTCCCAGAAAAAATGAGCCGTCTCCAACAGAAATGTCACATAAATCACTCCACTCCTTTGCTTCGGTGGATACAAGAGCATCTCAAGAACGTCCTGGTGGCTGCTGCAGTTATCTGCCTCCACAGAGGGCCCCTTGGTACAGCAACTGCCCCAAGGACCAGGCTGGCTCTGAAGAGCACAAGGGCTCCAGGGCAAAGCCGACTGGGCTGTAACCCAAGACATCAGGAAGGCTTTGAAACTCCTTGGATAGGGAAATGAAGTACTCAGTGGCTTGGCAGACAGGCTTAGAGCACCCTGCAGAGCTTGAGGCAGTCTGGAGCTTGTTTCAGGTGCCCTCTCAGCTCAGCCTGTGCATCAGGCAGGAATAAGTAAGGGGAGTGGAAGAACCTGGGGGGGCTCTGCCACCTTCATGCCAGGGCAGCAATGGCCACAGTAAAGCCCAGCCATGCTAACCATCCTCAGGGCCAGAAACTGGCAGAGAAAATCCCCAGAAGCAGACACTTGCTCAGCCTCTCTGAGGCTTTTTCTGGAAAGGAAGAACAGTTGCAGAGGCTGCTGCCATTCAAAGAGGCTGGAGCTCTGAGAGAAACCATGTGCCCTTCAGGAGCTCAGGGTCACAGCAACATCTCCTCTAAGCTAGGAAGGGAGAAAGGCAGCATTTCAGTTGGTGACTTCAATCCGAATTGCTCAACTTCCCATCTTGATACCAAGCCAGCCAGCCTGGGCAAGCCTGTTTTCTGTGCCTAGCCCTGCAGGAGAGGCCCACAGCCTAGTGTGCAGATCAAAGTTTTGGCTAACAAACGTGCTGGAAAATATTGGTGTGCTGATTTTTCCATGGATGAGGCCACCAGTATGTGATTTTCCATGAATGAAGTTGCTGGTATGTGGGAATCCTGGGGCAACAGGACTGTGTGAAAGCAGGGAGAATGGCTCTTGCTCTGCCTGCCACTCTGGCCTTACTTAACTGCTTCATGTTTTATGAAGGATGATTCAGCTGAACTCGTTCCTCGATGTGAGAAAAAGGGAGGAAGAGGAGTGTGGGAAAGCAAGAAGATGTAACATAAGCATCTGCTATGGGGGAGACACTCAAGGGACGTGGTGCAGCTCAGTTAATATGCAAGGAGGCACTGTAAAAGCAAAATAAGACAGAAGTGGAAACAATAATCTTGGTAGACACACCCCCAAGCCATGCCACAGCTGCTAACAGGAGCTCTTTGCATTCAGCTCCAATCCCAGGCTCCAACCATAAAGCAAAGCTGCCCCTCTCACCTCTCACTCCAACCAGACCTTGTCCAACATGGGAAGATACAGGGGTTTCCCTCCACCACCCTGCAAGGGGTCTGGAATAAAAATACAGCTGGCTTTGTTCCCCATCAGCAGTTAATTTCCTCAGTCATTTTCAGAGGGAGAAAGAGAAACGCTCGTGATCTAAGAGATGAAAGCAAATGAAAATAAGCCTCATAAAACCTGTACTGCCCTAAGGGAAAATTGCCCCACAACTTTCATTGGGGAATTATCAAAGGCCCCAGACTGGTGGGGGGTTGTTTGTATTTTATAAGACAGATGCTTTAGAGAGTCTAAGTCCTCAAATAGCTGAGATTCCATTCTGCTGAACCTCCAACGAGACTAGAAAAAGAAACAGCTGATCCCAGTTAGTCCAGCCCAGGGATCCAGCTTAGCCACATCAAGACAGAGGACTGAAGCAAGGCAGAGAGCCATCCAAGCACTGCTAGACTTCTTCCCAACCAGATGCCACTGCCCCCAGCAAAAGCAACCACACGTTCCCCAGCACGGCCGCAGGGAAGCACGGGGTGAAGCTAAAAAAATCTCATTCATTTCTGTTGCAAAATAGAGGCTGGTGTGGAAGGCATTGAGTCATTCAGCCTGAGAACAAGAAAAGATTGCTCCTGAGAGACTAGTTTGAAAGAAGGATGTTAAGTGCCTGTTTTGCTTCGAGTCTGGGAGAGTGGGGATGAAACTTCCCACACTTGGAGCTCCGTTTCTCTTCCATACTGAGCCAGGCAGCCTTTTCCTAATGACACACCTCCCTTTCCCTGCACACACAAACACATTTCCACATCAGTCCTCATGGGGTGATTGATTTCAGTCCACCTAGCAAATAAAACCAAGATACTAAGAAAATAAAAATAAATCATCACCCAGCCTCATTACTTTGTTGATTCAAGAAGTGGATACGTGTAAACCCGTAGACAGACACCAACAATGAATAATTAAACCAAAAATAAAACCAACAAAGGATCTAGGACCTGAAGAGAAATGACTCACTTGGAACAGTTAGCACCACATTGAATCTTTCAAAACCAAAGTGTATGAATAGAAAATAAGGAAAACTAGCCCTAGGGCACAGGAATATTGCCCCTGGCTGGTTCATCTTGTTGTGCACAGAAAAATATGTCATGTACTACTCACACTCAGACACTTGGCTGTGGTGCAAGGGGCTGGATCTCTCCGTCTGGGAGAACAGCACTCTCTGGAGCACAGCAAGGGAAGCACAGGAGAAAGCTGAGAAGCCCTGAAGTCACCAGGCAAGAACAAGAGCTATTCAACTGCCAGCTTCCCCAGAGTTCTTGATTACTTGCTTTATTTGCCTCCTTGTTCAGCCCATACAAGCACGATGTGCAAGAGTTTTAGCTAAATAACCTCTTGCAGTTGATGCTGAGCTGAAATTGGTCTGTAAACTCCTGCTTTCTGAACAAAGAAAAGCCTGTGGGATTGCTGTGCAAGGAAATTGTTCCTGGGAGGCACAGGAGTGCTGCAGGACTTGCTCTAGATCATCTGAGGTTTAGAAGCTGAGAGCCTGGGCTCATCTCACCAGTGTCCACTTAAGACCTCAAGTAACCAGTTGTGGCCATGAGAGCAAAGGGATCCAATTAGCTCCAGCCAACTCACACAGCATCTTTTGGAAGAAAAAGCTTTGGATGCAGAGCAGCTCCTAGGAGTGACCAGGCTTGAGAGGAAGGTTAGCTTAGAAATGACAGTAACAGGTCAGGATGCTACAAACAGACTCCAGGTTCTCCCACCCTCCATTCCTCCTCCACACTGAAGGTGGGAGAGAAGCCATGGACAGACAGATGTCCTCCTGCTGGAGTTCCTCTCCTCCACCACTGGAATGCAGCAGAAAAAAATGACTTCTAAAAGCAGAGGCCTGAAGCTTTTCACACCATTTAACGGTCAGTCCATGTGAACTGGAGGCTAGAGGAGGAAAGCAACCTTGAAGAACAGGCTGGAGTTTACCCTGGTTCCCTTGTTCAGGACCAGTTTGTGTCCCTGGGTCAGGGCTTTCTTGCAGTGCCTCTTCCTGCTGGGTCTTGCACTGAGGTCCAGACACTCCCTGGCCAAACTCAGCCTTGGGTGGGCAAGCACAGCACCTCCTGAGCTCCATGAGAGCCCTGCCTGCTTGCTTCAGAAGCAAACGTTACCCTGTGTTTACACCAGCCTACAAGGCACGACAAGGCCTGGGAGGTCACCCATCCATCCACCACTGTAATTTCAGGCAGGATCAAACAGCAAAGCAACAGCTGGGCTGAGTGAGCAAGTCCACCTTTAATTACAAACCATTTTGGTCATAAGCAAAGACAAGAACAAAGCCAGGGAAAAAAACCCTCCCTTTTTCTTCAGAAACTGCTGCCTAGAGGAGAACCTCAAATAAGATCCACCAACTACTTTTTTATTATTATTACTTTTTTTAATTTTCAGGACTGCAACAGAAGCACTTGGACAAGCAAGAACCACAGGGCAGATGGTAGCTGCCCCCAGTGAAGGGCATGGGGCTGTGCAGGTATTTCCCAGCCTGTAGCTCAACCTTTCCCTGTTGTGTCTCAAGTCCCACGTGCAGAAGTACACACAGACACCCTGCAATGAGCTGCACGCAGGCTTTGATTTGATTGAACTGCCTCTGAATATGAAATGGTCTTGCTAAATGGGATTATTAGTGCAGAGGATGAGGGGCTCAGCTCGTAGGGCCCAGGGAGGGGGCTGAAGCAGTGCTCAGAGCACCAGGGGTGGACACAGAGCTGGCTGAGCCCTCCATCAGGTTGTGCACTTCCAGCCAGGAGCTACTCTTACTGCCCCAAAAAGCAAGGATGGGAAAGAAGCCCTAAAACACAGAGGGAAGGAAAGTTTAGCAAGGTGGGTGGAGGGCTTTTTTGGAGTGACAGGAACCTTCCATCCCTTTTTTTTTGGGACAGCAAATAAGGGGATCCACTGATCCCTTCTAATCACACCTGACACCTCTGACAGCATCAGAGGGAGCCTAACACAACCCAACAGCACGACAGAAACAGGGAGTACCAACCCCAAGCCCCTCCAACAACCCAGCACCCACTGCTGCCAAACTGAGTGTCATGAGGGGACATGATGGGAATAATGGGAAAGCTGGAAAACGATCACATCCCTGGGAACCAAGGGCTCCTGACCTTCCTAGCAAAGCCTGCTGAGAGAACTGGGTGGGTTGTTTTGTGCTCCTGGCTTTAATTACAGCCAAGTGTTTAAGTTATTCTCCCTCAGCCACCCCCGTGTCCCTCACAAGCACAAATCTAGCTTTTTATAGCACATCCGGTAGGGATGTTAAACACATTCAGGAAATGCACTTTCAGCCCCAAACAACCCTTCCCCTGGACCAGTTTGGGGTTTGTAACGTGGAGATGTGGAACCGGATGTTTGGTTTTGTGACCACTGCTTTCCTGGATTACTTCTGTCTGTTTAGAGAAGGGAAACTAAATAAATGCATGGCAGGCTGGCTGCATCCAGAAGTCAGGCAAGTTGCTTGCAAGGTGAGGAAAGAAAAGCCAGGTGGAGAGGCCACTCTTAGCTACCTGAATCCTCTGTGCACAGGGCAAGGCTCTTTTTTGAAATAGCTGACAAAGCTCCTGGGGGCTGACAATGGCTCACAGCACAGTGGGTGTCCACAGGCACATCTAGGATCCCAAATGGCAAGTTTTTTCTCTGCCTTCTAGTAATACTGATCTAGACTGGGGCTCTACTGCAAGGGACAAGGGAGAAATGCACCCCCTCTCATCCAAGACTTCGATTTTAAGTAGCCAAAGGACACCAGCAAAGAACCAACCCTCCTCCAGAGCCTGAAGGGGCTCCAGGAAAGCTGGGGAGGGACTTGGGACAAGGGCAGGGAGGGAGAGGACAAGGGGGAAGGGATGAAAACTGGGAGAGGGAGATTGAGGTGAGACATGAGGAGGAAATTCTTCCCTGTGAGGGTGGTGAGAGCCTGGCCCAGGTTGCCCAGGGAAGCTGTGGCTGCCCCATCCCTGGCAGTGTTGAAGGGCAGGTTGGATGGGGCTTGGAGCAACCTGGGCTGGTGGGAGGTGTCCCTGCCCATGCAGGGGGTTGGATCTAGATGACCTTTAAGGCCCTTTCCAACTCAAACCAGTCTAGGATTCTATTACATGATCCATTGGTCCCCAGGTGCTGCTCTGGCACATCACCAAGGCTTGTGGCTCTTTGATCCAGCAAAGGGCTTGGACAATAGTTTGGCTGCAAAACCTGACCTTTGTAATTTTCTTAACAGAACAGACTTGCTCTGGCTTTAAAGAACACTTCAATCCTGGTAGTACTTTTCTCAGCTGCAAACACCTGGCTGACTTCCCAGCTGGAAGCACCCTCCTAAGCCCAAAGACAAGCATGCTTGCTGGCAACATCAGGGCTCAGTCTCAGAAACTATCTCAAGGTGAAGGACTCCTGGAGCACTCTAAGACCAGAGGGCACACACTGGCCAAGCTGTCCCAGACAGTCTCCTGCTAAACCCTCAAGAGCACCAGGCTGTTCCACACGTTGATCCCAACACCCCTTTGGTGCCTCTGCCATCGTATTGCTGCACAAAGCCAGAACATTCTGCAGCAGGTTGTGAAAGGGAAGGCACAGGGGCTGAGCTGCAGCAGGGCTTGCTGCTCTGAAGGGAGGCAAGACACACAGACCCAGGGTATTTTTCCCCTCCCTTCCCCACAGGCCACCTGATATTCTGGGCAAGCAACTGTCAGCAGGACATCACACATCAAGCTGAACAACGACCTCGTTAAGCTGCTTCCAAAATAACCACACTGGAGGAAAAGTTAAAGGAGACCTTGAACTCATTATTTCTTCTATTGATTTTTATTCAATGTTTTGTTCTTCCATATTTGATGTGGACTTTTCACTTCAGAGTCCATATATCCCAGTGGGATACCAAACCTGCCTGCACTCAGAGCAGCATGGCATTTACTGGGGGAACTGGAGTGCAGGTTTGAAGACAAGGGACCACCTCTGTGGCCACCTAGACTGAACAAAGAATGCCAGTCCAACTCAAGGCAAGTTTTTCCACCACAAACACCACCCCCCTCCCAACACTTAGGTTACAATTAATGAGCTCTGCAGGGACAAAGCCTCGTGTAGCATGAACAACAGCAACCAGACTAGGTTCATCTATGCATTCATTCATCCCAGGAGCAGCAGCTGTCAAGAGTCACACACACATACTCTGCTTTCACTACCCTGATCTAACTACAAGCTATGAAACACTTAGCTGGAAAAAAAAAAAACATAAAAATGAGTGACAATCCAGCTGCAGCAACTGAATAGCAGCCTATCTGGGGGCAAGGCAGCCTTAACTCACACTGGAGAATTGCTCTTCAGCAGATGGGAAGGACAATGTATTTATTTGGTGGGTGTTGTTTCTATGTGACCAAATGTTTTTCAAATATAAACGCAAATGACTGCCTTAAATCAAAAGAATTCTTGGAACACAGAGGCATCTCCTTTGCTCCTGAGGAGTGGGTGATCCCCCAAGTTCAGCAAGAAGCAGGCAGAGTGACATGTCAGACACGCAGGGGACCTTGGCCTCTTTGAATCTTTGACAAGCATTATGATAATCACAGAATTAGGTGTTAGAGCTTGAACAGAAAGTGACAAATCCACATCTGAATGATATTAGAGAACATCAAAAAGGCAAAACCATCCCTCATTCAGATGCTTCCCCAAAGTTTATAAGAAGTCACAGCCCAGCCTGTCATGGCTTTTTATGGTCCTGAGAAGCACCTTTCAAAGGAGCCACAGGCAACCTCAGGCATGTTCCTTGGCTACCTGCAGTTTCATCAGGCTGCTCAAGACACTCAAAACAACATTTCCTTACTAGGTTGAATGATTTATGAGGATTGAGAAATTCAAGCCTGAACCTACCAAGTGAGTCACTGGGACTCATGAGTTGCTTTCCCTGCTTCCCTGCCCACGTTCCCCCCCCCCATCATCACACCTTCCAGGCCTAGTCTTGCTCTCACTGCAATCCTGCAGAAAACAAATACCCATTAGCTTCAATACCACAGAGCCTGTATTATTGGTTCAGCCTTTCTCACCAAGGTTGACACCTGGGCAGAGAAACCACACACTCACCCAGAGACTGTTGGGAGGGAAGCTGGAGCTGCTGACTGTCGCTTCTCTTGCTGCTTCAGAAAAGATTTAGCTTCTTTTGAGGCTGAGTCCACTTCTTTAGTCACTCTGTTGGAGGAAAAGAGACAAACCTGAGGGTGAGGAAGAGCTGCACCCAACAGCAAGACCAAAGATCCAGCAAGAAAACAGGTCCCAGAGTTCCCATACCACCTGCACAGAGATCAACTCCAAGCTGAGGAACTTGCATCTTGTTAAGATTTCATTCCAGTGACAAACCCTCTATATTCATGGCAGAAAAAAGGAAAAGAGTGGCTAATTAAAGCTGGGGGAGGAGGGGATTTTTTTTTTTTTCTGCTTCAAACAAACAGGAATGCTTATTCATTCCAACAGGCCTGTCTCACTAGCAGCTCAGGACACTGGGGGCAATCTCAAGCTCTTAATTAGCCTCTTGATTTCCTCATTTGTTGGTCAGTGAGGCAGCTCTTCTGTCACACACTGCAACATCTGCAACCCAAAGCAGAGCACAGGAGCTGGCTCTGGGGATGGGGAACAGGAGAGAAAAGTCTGACAAAGCAGAGAAATTTGCTCTCATTTTCAAGTTAATTTTTGTTTGAGGCCCCGAGGGCACCAAGGACTGAACTTCAAAAAAAAAATGCTAAATCAATATGGCAGCTACAGCAGGGAACGAATTACAAACATGAGAAAGAACCTCTAGAAAACCACTCAATAATTAATTGTTAGAAAACCCCAGCTACTTTAGCCCACTCATTTACAATGACCTGCCTCCAGCAACATGCTTGTCACGCTCTCGGCAGCTCTTAATGAGGTTGCCCTGGTTTGCCAAGCTAACAATTTTGCTCCTGTTAAAGGCTCTGGGCATGGAAGCAGCCTGATCCATGGATTGGACAGCCCAGAAGGCACAGTTCTCCATCCCACCCTCCTGTGGTCTGGGCTTCTGGCTGCATCTCCTGCCAGGAAGGGTGGGCAGGCTTGTCCCTGGTCTAGAGCATGTGCTGAAAGCCTCGGTCAGAGGATCTGCCCTGGTTACAAGGCAGGATAATCCCTGCTTGACTCCTTCCCACCAACCTGATCCTGCCATTTCCATGTGACAACTGGCTGATGGAAATGGAGAAGCCCTTGCAAACCCAGCTGGGTTATTATTGCTGGGCTGGAGGTGAGGAAAGTGTTCTGGAGTTACTTGTTAAGCCTGGAGGCATCGATGCCCTGAAACCCTATGTGCACCCAACCAGTTCACCCGTGTCCCCATCCTGCCAGTGAATCTGCTTCTGAAGCAGCTCTTAGAGAAGAAAAACTGTTCTTCCTCCTTCTCCCCAGATTATAACTACAGTGGAAAAGGCATATTCAGAAATTAGAATAAACTCTTGTGCTGTGCACCTCCTGCTCAGCCTTGTTCTGCCAGTGCAGGAGGAGATTAACCCCGTGTCCCCCCTGCATTGTCACATGCCTTTTTCCAAGCAGTGGCAGTCATGTGGATAGAGACAAATCCCACATTATGAATGTTTACAGGTTATTTGCTGATCAGACTGGGAAGGAGCAGGGTGGGAAAAGCAGCTCAGGAAGAAACAGAAGCCCTCCTACAGCATCGTCACCATGGAGGGGATCCCAAACACAACCCCCCAAGTCACAGCCCTCAACAAGGACAGTCACATCACACACCAGTCATACCCCCCAAAGAGTACTCTACACCCATGAATTTCCTTTGGTGGAAATGAGCTTGGTGTCTTCATGCAGCAGAGGAGCTCCCCACAGAACCCCCTTCAAGCCACGAGTGCTGGGCTCAGGCTAACACCACGTCTCCTACACTCTGCAGGGCTGGGTCCAGCACAGACCCCTCCTCCTGTCACCCCCCCTGCACTCTCAGGCCATCAGGGTCCACCACTGGTGGTGCACAAGCCACCAAGAGGCACATCAGGCAGATCCCCAGCAGGCAGGGATTTCTGAGGTGTAACACACACTCTGGGGAAAAAACCAACCCTGTGCTGGCCTGGCCACAGGACCTGCTCCTGGGTTAGATCCCAACTGTTAAACCCTGCATGGTTCTGGGACTTGAAGAGTCTAGGACCAAAAGGTTGGGAAAGGAAGCTGAGGTCACAGAAAGCACATCTTGCTGTTAACTCTGCTTGCTGTGCTGAGGTGACAGCTCAGTTCCCATAACCCTACAGGAATCCCAATAGCTTACAGGATCTGGACGTGCAGGATGGGGAGCAGGTCTTCAAAGGTCTGTGGCAGAGCTAAGATCTAAACACAGGCACCTTGGTCTTAACCTCACAAGTACTTCCAGTCTTCTCCAGCCAGAGACAAAATTGAACAATGTCCATCCACCCTACCAGCTGAGGTAAAGATGGACATGAAAAATGGCTCCAGGGATTTGCCAGCCTGCAGTCTGACTGAGTTCCCTGGTTCTGGTTGGACCTGCACCACAAACCACAGTTCTTAGGGCAGGAAGATGGTGAGGAAGAAGGAATCTCCAGCTGCTGGAGCCCCTCAACCTCATGCACAGGAGGGGTCTGGCACAGCCCTTCAATGACTGAGAAGAAACCAGTTCCTAACTAGGGGTACAAAACAGGTTGCTGCCTAGGGATGACTTCAGCTTTGACACTTGCTTCCTCCACCACCTCAGGGTACCAGCAGCAGTGGCTGGGCACAGAATGTACCATTTTGTTCTGCTGTTTTCTTTTACTTCCTTTGGCCTGCTAGCATCTAAAGCATATTTTTCAAGTTGTTGGCTGTAGCAACAGAGCTGCAAAGCTTTGGGCAACCTGTCCCATCAGGACTGACCAGCTGGGGAGAGAGGAATGCGTCAGGAATGTCATTACCAGTGACCTTTCAAGGCAATTCCATCACAAGACCCACTGATTGCCTCATAAACTGAAACAATAGCAGCTCTGAGGTCTGCTGAGGCTGGGCTGATGCCAACAGCAGCTCCTGCACCACTCCAACAGGAATGACCAAAGAAAGAATATTGAAGGGCTTTACAAGGTATTAATTCAGGTTATGCACATTTCAACCTTGCCCAGATCCTAGGCCAGAAAGGCAAAAAAAAAACCCAAACAAATCATAATCCTCTGGTCTGCATTATTATGAAAGACAATAACTCCCCATGTAGAAACCAAAACACTCCCTTTTTCTCCATGGGGAGAAATGGGAGTCATTAATCCAGCTGGAAGAAATCACAGTCATTACTAAGGAAAATTACAAGACCTTTCACTTTTAAGTACTTGCTAAATAACTATTTGCCTGACTGGGATGCTATTCAGACAGTGTAACCCAGGACTTAACATGAAAATAAGTATATTGTCAGCAATAAAACAAGTAGTTAGTGTCTCACAGACCCTGTAATTCACACACAAAACCACTCACTCTCATCACCGTCCTGTACAAATTTAATTATTCTGCTATGCTATTAAATGGCATAATTAAAACTTCCAAAACACAGAATAGTTATTAATTTTTTGGACCTTGCTGAAGCCTGGTAGCACAGATGATGCTACTGCACAAGGTGCTGTGCAACTGTAAAATAGAAAGGTCTTCCTTATTATACAGTTATTAAAAGGAAACTAGACCACTACGAGCCTCTGATACCTACAGGTGTCCTCCTTAGGACCCTTCATCTCTGAACCAAAGAGGTACCCAAGCATTTAGGCACATCTGTACCCACTCAGCCTGCTGTTTTGGTGCCCAGCTGTGGGAAGATGATTTCCAGCTTCCACTGAAGGACTTGTCATCCTTCCCTTTAGATCTCCTGACTGAACTGCTGCAAGCTACGTGCATGGAAAAGGCCCCAGTTCCGTGTGCTGGGCAGCAAAACCACATAAAGAGAACCCATGGGATGTCCCAGAAGTCATTCCACAGAGCACAAACTTACAGCACTGAACTGTGGAATTCTAATTGAAGAACAAGTGTTTGATCTGCTCCCAGCAGTCCCCTTAGCCACATAAGCAGCTAAAAGGAAGGAGGAATACAGGCTGAAACGAGCACCGCAGTCACACAGCTCCAGCTGATCTGCAAAAGAGGCTTAAATCCAAATTTTCATGCTTTGGCTCAGTGGCAAAGTCTAATAGACCAGCTTTTCTCCTGCAGCCTGGTTTTTCTACCAGGTGCAGAGTCAGCAGGTGTGAAAAGGAGGGTCCCAATCCATCCCATCACCCTGCTCCTGCTACCCTGGCACAGCACGACGGCCCTCAGCCCAGTGCAGTGGTCAAGCAGAGCTGAATCCAGGCCTTTTTGCAGGAAAAAGAACTAGTGTAAGGGGTGGCAAGGGTGCAGTGTGTCAGGAAGGTGTCCAATAAGCCCTTGCAGAAGGGTGTCAGCAGAGCCACATCCTTGCAAGGAGGGGGGAAATGGAGGCAGGGTCTCAGAGGCAGGACAGAGAAAGACAAGCAGCCACATCAAGAAGGCTTGCAGGCTCCTGAAACAGCAACCTTAGGCAGCCCAAGTGCCAGAAATCCCTCCAGCTTCCCCCCAGGTGGCTCAACACAACTGCATTCTCCTCATCCAAAGCACCTGGTGCACACGGGGCTGAGAAAGCACACGGTGGTGTTTGGGTATAAGGGGACTTGGAGCTGAGAAGATGGTTCAGATCCCTAATCACAGCAGCACAAAGGTGCCCTCTCCCCCGACCCCCACGCTGAGATAGGGAGAGTGAGAGGAGAAGCTCTGGAAAAGACCAGCTTTTTACCACCCCTACTCAGGACACACAGTTTCTCACCTGGGAAACCTGCCCCAGTTTAGACCTGATGCAATTATAAAACTTTCCACCCAATCTTCATGTTGGTAACTCTGGGGAATCACAGACTAAGGCTGGGGGGGAGGGCAGGGTGTGGAAATAAGGCTAATTATCCTTTTCCAATATTCCCCATCTGTGTCTAGCCTCATTAAGCAGTCCTCCAGCCCTCTGGAATGATCACTTGAGGAGCAAGCAATACAAATCTACAAGGGTTTGTAAAAAAGAATCTCATCCCTGCTGAGCTAAGAGGAATATTCTGTCTGGATGTTATTTTTGGTGGGGTCTTGTGCTTGAGCTGCCATGTCCTGAGTGCCTTCCAAAGATAGATGCACTATACAAGAGGCAGGTGATGCAGCCTGCAAGACCCTGAAGCTTCTGGAGTGCACGTGTTCAGCACCTTCCTGGAAAGAATTAAGTCCTCACACATCTGAACCTCCAGGCCACATCTGCCTGCATGTAGGTATATATTTATTTTATGCTGGATTACTTCATGTAAAGCAAACAGAGCTTAAATTGAGAGGTCCCCACCACTTTTCTAATTTCAAAGTAAAACACTAGCTTGCTCTCAGAAAAAAAAACACACCAAAAAACCCCACAACCAACCCAACATTCTCCAAACGTTGCTCTTCAAACAGGAAAGGAGAAGCTGTTCCCTGGGAAACAGAGCCCATTCCCTGAAGCAACACAGACAAGCCCAGGCTGGAGTGACTGATAATTTAGTGGGCTGCCTATCTGCACAGAACCATACTGGCTGGTTTTCCAAAAGAAACAAATCTGCTCAGAGCTCTCCTGAAGTCAGGTGAGGGCTGAGCTGCCTGCCTGGTGCTGCTCCTGGCAGCAGGTGAGGAGTCAGCCCAGGCTGCACCTCAAACCAACTGGTCAGAAAACAAGCAGAGATGAACAGTGTTTTAACACCAATATTGCACAAAAAGTGCTTTTTGACATCCACGTCCTAACCTCAGAAGTCTGGAAGGAAACTACTGATTCTCCATCATGTCCTGTATGACAAAGACTCTGTGACAGATGTGAAGAGAAATATATGGACAGTGCTTGCATTTGAGGTGCTGACCAAGCTGTCAGGCCCCTTTGGGGCTTCTGCTGCTTCCACCAGAAGCTCTCTAAACCCACAGGGGAGTAACACTCCAGTTACCCAGCTCCCAGTGGGGCTTGCAATAGGTGTAGAGAGCATCACAGCCAGGGCACAAGACTTCACCTCCCTGCTGCCAGGAGCTTTATCCACCCTAATTTAAAGGGTCTCCAAGCATCAGGTCTCTGCTTGGTTCTTTGGAAACCCCAAACCCTGACATTCAGTTTGCATTTCAATCTTTGAGGCATCCCATCGTTTTTATATGTGGTTCCCAAAAGGATTAACTTCAAATTATGGAACACACCTCTGAGCTGAACCATCCAGGTGACCAGATGGAGCTGCTGGTCTTGTGAGCATGACAGTCCCCCCCCACCCTGTGAATCATGACTTGCAAGCACATCAAAAGCAAGGCAGATCAGATCTCTGCAACCCCACAACTCCTGCACAGGAAGGTTTGTGTTATGGATCTCCTCTCTTCCCAAGGGAAAGATTAGCACAGATCTCAAGATGCAGGGGTTCAAAATTCACTTACAGCTATGAACACTGGGCACAAAGGTTACACAGATCACAACAGGAGCACACTACAAAGCAGAAGCATCCCCATGGGGAAAAGGCCAGACTAAGTTTGACTTGGGTTGCAGTGTGTTAATGAGAAGGCAGCAAACAGCTTTGCCTTCCTTCAGGCTAACACAGAAACCCTCCTGCTTCAGAATCTCTTAGTTACTGAAAACATAAAATACCCATCTTGCAAGCTGCACTTTCCAGCAGGGAAAACCCAAGGCATGCAAAGCAGGCTCTGCCAGCACCTCACCAGACATCAAAAACTCTTTTCTGAGCCTGGAGCTGTCAGGAATGAGGCAGCAGCTTGGAAGCAAAGGAAACAGGGTGAGCAAAATGCTCACCAGCAAAATGCTGGGCCTGGCTCTGAGGCCCCTGTGATGAAGTAATGAACAGAGGGACAAAAAAAAAAATCCCCTTTAACAGCCAAAGAGCCCCTGTGAGAGCTGAACAGGTCACTAAGCACCTTCTGTTTCTGGATTTTTAGAAGTCAGGAAAGTGTCTGAGAGCCAGTTACAGAAACAGTGTCTCCTCCCTTACCTGCTGGGGAAGGGTGGGATTTTTTATTCATTATCTCCACATTAACTACACACAACACAGGCAAAAAACACTTGGAAGAACCTGTAAATGGGAGAACACAGTTGCCAAAGCTGATGCAGCACCCAGGTACCACAGGTCTGGAAGCCCTAGAAATGCCCAAGTTAATCTGAAGGTCAAGCCATCATTCCAGAGATGCTTAGAGACTCCTCCCACCTTTGGAAATCCCAGCTGAGCCTTCTTTTTCATCCCACTGATTACCAGCCAAAACACACAAAGGAAACACCAGCACACTTCAGTTATTTCCTTAAAAGCATCAAGCCCTATTAGAAGGAGAAGATGACTTTCAGGTGGACATCTGCTCAGTTCCTTTGGGATTTCCAAAAAGCTTGATAGGATAAAGGAGGAAGGCAGGAGTCAGCATGTCAGTGAATGCCAGATGAGCACTGGGAAGAGCTGGCAGGAGTGTGCAACACTTCACAGGCCACAGCCCCTCTGTGCTTTTGTCTCCCCATCTGAGCATAAGCCTCATCTACACATCTAGTAATGAAAATCCTGACCAGGAGCTGCTCGTTAGGCCATTCCCCTTCTCAAAGCCCATTAAACAAACCATAACATGATTTACTTTAGAGGCAAGTGCTCTGGCTTAAGAGTCCTGGCTAGATGTGCCATATGGTTTATCAAATTTTCACTGCCTTTCACATCACCTTAGAATCATGGAATGGTTTGAGTTCAAAGGGACCTTCAAGATCATCTAGTTCCAACCCCCCTGCATGGGCAGGGACACCTCCCACCAGCCCAGGCTGCTCCAAGCCCCATCCAACCTGCCCTTCAACACTGCCAGGGATGGGGCAGCCACAGCTTCCCTGGGCAACCTGGGCCAGGGTCTCACCACCCACTGAAGTATTTCATCCTCATGTCTCACCTAAATGTCCCCTCTTCCAGTTTTAATCCATTCCCTTGTCAAAAGTCCCTCCCCAAAAGGCATAAAAGCAGACACCTAGTGAGGGAACCAGCCCTCATCACAGCTCCTGTGCATACTCAGTGACTTTATCACTGGGCCACCATTGTGCCAGTCAACCTTGGACAAGGTTAGGAGTCCCCAAGGCAATTCTGAAGCATCAGGGAGACTGGATGCACACAGGGAAAAGCTGATCAAAATGTGCCTCCAGGACTCTTTTGTTCTTCAGCATATTTTGAAAGGTAACATGTTTTCAGTCACTGGCTTCCAAAAAAAAATATATAAAATATTAAAAAAAAAAATCAATAGCTGCTTTTTAAATTGGAAAAAGCCAATATGAACTGGGGATAATGGAGGTATGATCTGACCTCTAATAGCAACAGCATAAGGACAGGAACAGGCTGCTGCTTCCACCCCATTATGCCAAGATCAGCATTTTGGTGCTTGTTTGTAGGAAAGCAACCAGTCCATTCGTAGCCTGCCACCTCTAAGTGGTCACATTGATAGTCCACATAACCCTGGGTGGCTTGATTTGTGTTACAGACCCCAGGCATCATCCCCAGGCTCCTCCTGCTCAGCTTAAATGTCTGGAAAAATCTTTCGAGCCGAGGTTTCTGCACTGTGCAAGACTCATTGCAGAAGAGGTGTGTGACTGGAAAGAGGCTAGAATACATTTCCCCAGAATCCCTTGGCCGAGGAAGACTGCAGATTAAACCCTAGGAACATCCCTGCTCACCAACACAAAAGTCCTCAAAGGGGCTGCTGGGCTTTGGAGCAGCTTTTCCAGGTGCTACTGAAATTCATTTGTCTTGCTTTTCCTAACACTTCTTTGCTACTGTAGGCAAAGCCATTGCAAGCAGCACACCAAAAAACCCATGAGTGGTTTCTTCCTCTGCCCCTGTCAGTTAATTGTCTTCCATATCTAATCTGACAAAGCTCATCCAGCTCATCTGGTGGAACCTGTGTATCACTTGCTGTCCACCTGGAAAAGAAAGGCAAGGCTTTCCAAGCCTGAGGCTTCAGGACACAGATTCTACTCATGCTCACCTGCCTTCTCATGTACAAGTAACACAGCAAAGGCTTTTGCATAAAAAGCACTTATGGGACATGTCACACACACATCAGCCTTGAGTTGATGTGCACCACACTCCCTGCAGCCTCAGTCAGAGATGCACATCCAGCTTTCTCAGCTTCCTTCTGATTTTAAAAGCATCTGTCCTTCACTCAGCATTGCACCAAACCCCAGCAGCACAGAACAAATGACCAAGATTCACACCCAGCAAGAAGCCCAAGCCTGCTGCCAACCCCTTGCTATTATTACTCATCCACTGAGCTTCCTGAAAAGCCTCACAAGGTAAGGACAGAGTTAATGGCATTACATGTTCTCTCAGTGCTAATTAGCCTAACACGTCTGACTGAGCCTTGCTGAGACCACAGAGCAAGAACACAGATGGACTATTACACATTTTTAAAACTGTTCCCTGTGCCAGCTCTAAATCCTGAGACTTGGGGGAATAAATTCCCTGCTCTTTTTTTCCCCCTTCCTCTCAAGATATATGAACTCTACCAGCCTCAGCATTCTCCCCACTCCTGATAAGTGCTTACCAGGAAAAAGCTGAAGCAGTGGCTCCTGCTCACAGCTGCTTTAACAGCCTTCAAAGCAATAACATAAAATAGGGGGTGTCCTAAACTCCTTGGCTTACATCCCCTTTGCTTCCCAACGTTAGTCTCAGTTGTCCTGTAAGGAGCAGAGAGGACATCACAGCCACTGAGAAGGAACTGAACAAGAACTTTGGAAAGCTTGACCTGTTCTCAGATGTCTGATCTGCTTCTCCTGCAGCCAGTTCCATCTGCTCTCACCTGAAAAAGGTTGGGATCTAGGGGCTGAGGGGTTTTTTTGGTTGTTGTTTTTTTTTTTTAGAATTACAGAATGGCTTGGGTTGGAAAGATCACCTAGATCCAACCCCCTGCATGAGCAGGGACACCTCCCACCAGCCCAGGTTGCTCCAAGCCCCATCCAACGTGCCCTTCAACACTGCCAGGGATGGGATGGGGCAGCCACAGCTTCCCTGGGCAACCTGGGCCAGGCTCTCACCACCCTCACAGCAAAGAATTTCCTCCTCATGTCCAACCTCAATCTCCCTCTTCCAGTTTTAATCCCTTCCCCCTTGTCCTCTCACTAGAAGCCCTTGTAAGTTCTGGAAGAGGACAGCAGATCTGGGGTTAGAAAGAGTAAGGCCATGGGTGTTAATTCTCCATTCAGCAAGTACACAGATGAGCTAAGATTAAAAAAAGAAAACCAGTTCTTCAGTTAATGAGAAGCAGCAGCAAGAAATCCCCACGCAGCAGCACTGTGCAACTGCAGAGAACTGAATTATAACCTCAGCTCTGCTGAGCACAGGTCAGCACTTCTGGCCTGGAGGGAATAAATCAGTCCTTAACCAGCTCTGCACAGCTCTCCTGAGCAGCTCACCACGGTCAAGAGCCCCTCAGGCCAGGACTGGGCTCAGAACTCACCACCCCACTCAGCCAGGCCTAAGTTAAAGGCTGTGCTGACCTTGAGGAGTCTGTGGGACACCAAAAAAAGAAACTTTGGACAGGGCCTGTAGCCCTGCCTGCTCAATTCCCACCATCACCAGCATTCCTGTCCAAAGGAGATCCACACTGTTGGCCAAGACATGGGTTTACTGGCACAGAAAAGGCTCCTGACAAGGCCCTGCCCTCAGCCACCTCACTTCACCTTTGCTTCTCCTGCTCAAAAGCTCATGAATTTCACCACCAAAACCTACTGATCCAACTGAAGGTCCAGTTTAACAACCTGAAATTTTAATTTAAGAACAATCTCTTCTGAATAATCTTGTTTTCCAGAATCCTTAAGGTTGGCTGCAAACCTGGTAAGCAGCACCACAGGAGGAGTAATGAACTACTTTTTCCAGGAACATCCCAGGTGAGAACCATTTACAAACAGCACCAGATGAAAACCAGGTTCTCTTTCACCTCACACTTCAACTGTGGCAGCTGAAATATCAGCCTCACACAGTATAAACCCCTGTAATTACTATAATGGTTTAAGTTTATACCTATTTGGTTACTAATCAGATACATTATGTACCTCTCTAAAGCTTTGTATTTTGCTTTTAAGATGCAACAGCCTCACTGAGAACCATCACCTTCCTATTCTAAATTCCCTATTCCTATTCCAAATGGAAAATACCACCACTTCCTTATAAAAGTCCTTTGAGCTACACAAAGTTCTGCAGGAAAGCTAAGGATTTTCCTTCTTTAAATCAGTAAAGCCTCGAAGGACTTTAAACACATCAGAGAGCTGTCTGCTCCTTTGTGTATACCTCTGGACTAAATATCTTATTAAAACCCACCTAAAATAACTAAAAAAAAAGCAAACAATATCCCTGGAACTGGGTCATCATCACTCCCTTGGAGCAAAATTTAAAAAAAGACCA
This sequence comes from Apus apus, assembly GCF_020740795.1. NCBI lineage: Eukaryota > Metazoa > Chordata > Aves > Apodiformes > Apodidae > Apus > Apus apus. The sequence continues at coordinate 18,606,116 of NC_067292.1, read as the reverse complement.
GCAGAAGTCAGGTGGTTTTCATGGCTTTGAGTTTCTGCTGAGAGCACCATGCAGGGTTTGCTGCTCCACCAGATGTCCAGCCCCAAGTTTCAAAGCAGCAGCCAGCTTTTCATCAGGCAAACACTGAAGAATCCTTTCCAAAGCAGCCTGAATGCACCAGGAAACAGGCCCTTCAGAAGCAGGTAAAGATTACTGAGCTCAACCTGAAAAGAGGAGCTACAATCAAGCTCAGCAAAACCTCACCCATCTGCTCAGCCTTCAAATATGAAAGAGTTGACTAGAGAGACACATTATGCCAGGTCCACCATGCAAGGGAAACCCCCAGCTCTCTGGTGGTTAATGCTTCATGTCCAGGGCTCTGTGGTCTGGCAATTTCTGATGCTTTCAGCACTATCAGCTGCTCTGCAGGAGGACAACACACAGCGTGCAAGTACCAGCTGGATCTTTGCACTCACTTATCCCAGCACCTAGGGAGCAGAAGGCAGGTCATGCTGCAGACATGGAGAGGAGATCCTGAAACACATCCAGGTGGACCCAGGCTCAGCATCCTGCCAGAGGCCATGCAGCTTGCATGACAGTTCTGGCCCTCAGGACTACTCCCAGACAGGGGAGGGCTGAAAAGCAAGCTCAGAGTGAGCTAGCACAGTAAGAAAGCTCAAGAAAAAAGCTCAAGGGGCAATGAAAAGAACCTAATCCACGAGTCCTCTGGGAGTCAGGAGCAACTGCCCCTGAGAAGTTGGTTACTTGCCACCTACCCGTGGTGAGGGCTGGGCAGGAAGGGACCACACACACCATTGCCCTGCCTGCTGGGAGTCTTGCTGGATCCCAAAAACTGGTGCTCCTGGAAAAGACAGCCTTCTAGGAGAGTGAAGGTGTGACAGGAAGGCCTTGCCAGCTTTCAGGGAAAACAGCAGGGCTCTTCCCCAGGGACAGATGGAGTGTGGAGCCCTTCCATGGCCATGCTTTGGCTTGGCTGCTGTGGTAATGCTCCCAGGGACATGGCTGAGAGTCCCTGGGGCAGCACCAGCCAGTTTTGCCAGCACAACACAACACTGGCAGAACAGCACAACAGAGCTGGGATACCAGGAAAGCATTCCCACCAGCAGAACAACCCAGCTTTGGGTGTAAACCACATGAACAAAGCACAGAGGCACAGAAATAGAAAGCTCCCAGTTCTGAGCTCTCTACTTGGAGTCTGCCATGTGTGAGCACGGCAGGGAGTCAAACACAAGGCTCCCAACTCCTGGATTAGCACCCAAACCAGACACCTCTCCATTTTCTCTCCCACAAGCCAAACAAAGGTACACAGAAGTTTCAAACTACAACTTCCTCCTGCTAGCCTTCCATGGCCTGACTTGCTCTTCCCTCACAAGTTGTGACACTGTGACTGACCCACCACAGGGCTGGGCCAGCTCCACGGATGTGAACCATGTTCTGCTGCAGTCCTGGATGGACACACAGCTGCACAGAAGAACCATTTGGATCCACTGAGCCCAGCAGCACTTAAAAAGAAAGCCAAGGGCCAAAGCAGTTTGGAGTGCAAAGACAAAACAAGCCTCCTCTCAGAGCAATCCCATTTTGCAACAGATAAACCCCAGCACCAGGGATGCAATTCCCTATTAATGCAACCCCCTGTCCTGCATCGTGGGGTCAGTTCATAAACCAGAGGCTTCAAAAGGGGCCTCAATCTCCTCTGCCAGTGAGAAACAACTTGAACTTCCATTTAGATGCTGAACTGCCTTTGCAAATTGCTCCCACAATTAGAGCCACTGGGGTGAGAGTCACCTGCTGCTCCTCATCTATTGAGCACCAGGGGGGGAAGGAAAAGCAGGCAGAAAACACTCCAAACTGGAGCACACAGAAAGCAGTTAAAGATTGGTTCTAGCTCCAGGATTCACCAGCTTTGGTTCTACCAGGTCATACTAAATAATGGATTTTATAAAATTAAAAGCCACCAGAATTTGATTCTTTATTTGAGAAGTGGTCATTTGTATGGATTTTGTAAAATTAAAAGCCAGTAGATTTGATTCTTTATTTGGGAAGTGGTAATTTGTAATTCTCTGAACCTGAAGTTCAGCAGCAGCAATGGACAGAAACACAGACTAATCAAACTGGACATGAAGTGCAACAATCACCCACAAGGGAGTGGACAGCTAAAAGAGGAAGGTCTGTCACTATTCTAGCATAGCCCTGCAGCTGGAGATCTCTTCCACAACTCCAACCACACAAGAGAGATTATTCCATCTTCTTACAGGAGAAAACAAGTTGTCCTGCAACATGAGGCAAGGCCTAAACGATCTGTTAAAAGCTTCAGACTGTGGAAATTTGTGCCCTGATTCTACCAGTGCAGAAATACTGCTCTGAGTTCTTCTCAAGCTTTCAAAATGCAACACTCAAAAGCAGCCTCAACCACTTAGAAAGGAAAGCAAGCCAGCTCTCTCATTTCAGTTCTCTCAGTCCAGAAACACACACACACACAACACACACACAACCACCCTGGGTAGCCAACAATTTGCCAGATGCTTCCCCAGGCAAGGAATTCAGCGCGTGGCATTCAGAGCATTTGCAGACCTTGGGGTCCTGCAGACACAACCTCCTGCTGCTCCAAAGAAAAACCAGCCCTCTGGCCCTCACCTCCTGCCCTACAGGAGAGCCCCAGCAGCTGCAAGCTCTGCTAACTCCTCCTATTCCACCCACTGCTGCCGGTATTTAGAGAGGCGAGATGTAGCAAACGAGGCAAGAGCTCCAGGTTTGAACTTCACCAAAATAAAGGAGGCAGAAAGCATGGAAGGGTTTCTCTGTTAGCAAAGAAAAGCAGCATGTTGTAGCTCTGGCACCAGCAGAAGACACCCCCCTCCAGACCTGGCTGTAACCTTTGTTGCTGGCTCTGTAGCTTGTTGATACAAAGGCTGCTGTGAACAAAATCCACACCAGCCTTGGTGGTTTGCAGGATGACAATCCCACTGCCACCCAGGCTCCAGCTCCTGCCTATTTGATAAACATTTAGTAGAAAACTGTATCAATCCCTCTCCCTGAGGGAAGCAGTACAAAGGACACTAGAAAAGCAACTGGTGCAGAAAAATACACCTTTATCTAACCCAGAAAACTTCATAGCCATTAAAAAAAAAAAATACAGATAAGATATGATGTCAAGAGCACAAACTCAGCACCACAGGAGCCTTGGGCAGGCTCTGTTCACATAAAGCAAGCTACTTTTTGAAGGACAGAGAAAGTTTCCCCATCCCTCCAAGTAGTATTAGCAAGAAAAGCAAAAGCAGCACTGACACAACCAGCCTGCAGCAGCCTCACAAAAACCTGGAGTGCCAGGATCAGACCAACACCTGAGCAATTCTCTGCTTCCATCATAATTACCTGGGGCTTCTTTTCATAGACAGGTAAACAAGAAGCTTCAAGGCAGATGATTTTACTAGCTCCTTACTTCAAACAGTCCCACACTCCACCAAAACATGGCACCAGAAAGATTCCTGTCCACAAGCAGCAGGCTCCTGTTCTGCAGGATGCCTGGCAGGCACATTTCCCTGCCAAGCAGCCCCCTCCTTGAACTGACACACTTCTGTGGTCATGTTAGGACCTGCCACCCCACCTACAACACACAGATGGACATGTGGAGCCTTCAAATAAGCTTGTGTGGTGATTTCCTGCAGCTCCAGTGCATCAGGAGCACAGTTCTGCCATGAATCACCTGAGGATACCTCAGAACCCAACCTGATCCTACAGCTTCTCCTGTCCTCACCTGGTAGAACGTTGTCTTTGAACCCCAAAAAAACAGCCCAGGAAAACGGGGGGCAAACGAGTTGAGGAGGGGAGTGTGCATCAGAAAAGGGAACTTCTGTCTGTAACTCTGCTGCAGATTTTTATCTGTCCATGGGAAAGACTCAGCCTTTCCTTCATGGAAAGGGCATGATGGATGCTCTCTCCCAGAAGAGCTGCAGCTCTTTGCCATCTCCTCAGTGTATTCCCACAGCCAGGATTGGGCAGGGAAACAGGGAAGTCGTTACTGTGCCTCATGGCTCTCAGATTTGTCACCCAGCTCCGGGAGATAAAAGGCTGGAGCAGCGGAAGCCTCAGGTCCCTGCTTCCTCCTCCAGCTCCAGGGAGCGTGGGTGTTCCTGCTGGGAACTGCTGCCCTCTGCTGTCACACGCAAGAGAGGAGAAATTCTGACAAAACCAGTTACACGTGAAAAAAAAAATAGTCATGACACCACGGTAATACCCACAAGGTCACAGCACAGCCAGATTCCACGTGTGTCCACCCAGGCCCCTCAGTTCTGGTCTTACCCTTTTATTAGACACCCGCCCCGTGTTGCAGCACATCCCAAGAGGCACCTGGTGAGCCAAACTCAGCCTAAAGGGGGATTTTTTTCCTCCACCCACCACCCTCACTGCAGCTGTTTGAGAGGTAAAAGCACTCTCAGCTCTTAGTCCCTGCAGCAAAACACCTCTTCCTGCCTGCAGATCTTCCTGGTGGATCATGCACTTCACCACCAGAAGTGCCAGCAAATGTCCTGCCCCCAGCACAGGGCTTGGACTAGGAATAATAAAGGAAATAAAAGGAATAAAATGCCCTCCCTGTCTCAGCCTCCACAGTGGCAGTGCCACCAGGAAGCTTTGCCAACCCTTTAAAATGCTGCCCAGATGGAGAAGCCTCAGGGAACTGACAGGAGGGTTTGGAAGTTGAGCTAAGACCAAGGTCTGCAGATAAGGATACTCTGCAGCCCTCAAGGCAGAAGAACCTTGGCCTCCTTTTCCTTGAGGTCTGAGTGTGCTCAGGATTGAAAAAGTGGAAAGGAGGAAAAAAAAAAAGGAGAAAACCACCCCATGCTTCACAGCCCACCTCCAGAGGAGCAGCACCCACAGAGCCCCCAGCAGGTGTGGCACATCTGCCAACTTACCTGACCTCCTCCCCAGCAAAATCAAACACTTTGGTGATGGTGACTTTTCCTGAATCTTTTGGCTTCTCAGACTCTTTTGGTTTCTCCCGAAGGTTGTTCTCACTCTTCTTTTCTTCAGCCTGACAGGAAGGAGAAAGCAAAACAATGTGTTTTGTGGAGCCAGGCCAAATGTAGTGCTCAAGGGGTTGAGGACCCAAAGCAGACCCCAGGGAGCACCAGAGCTCAAAAAAAAATCAAGTCAAGGAGAAAAAAAAACAACCCACCCCTGCCACAGGAAGGAAATCCCCCCACTTTGGTTCCAGGCTCTTACTGGAGCTCAAGGATCAAAACAGACTCCAAAGGAGAAGTGAAATTGGAATTAAGTGTAGGATGGAGCAACATTGTGTGGTTCAGTGAGCAAGGAAAAGCCTGAAGGTTCAGTTCTCCCAAACAAAGCCCTGCCAGGCTGGGTTACATAGAAATAGGTTTATTTTTTTCCTCAAGAATAGAGGAGAACACAACCCATCAGCACAGGAAAAACAAGGAGAAGCCTGGAGATATTAAACTGCTTGTCAAGAACATCTCTTTAATTTGAGAAGAAAATCTCTTATCTTTTATCAAGTTGTCAGCCACGCCTCTTCATTTCCTCAGTCACCACTACAGCTTGTAGCAGCACACAAAATAGAAACTCAGACCCTATAAATAAGCCAAAAAACCCCAATTCTTGCCCTAAACCAACCACATGCCACAGAGATCTTCAAGCAGACAACTTGAGCCCAAATTAGGAAGTTCACAAAGAGAACAGAGGAACCACATCTCTTCATAAATTATTCCAGGCTGTGGAGGAACTTCCAAAGACCACTCCTTTTTTTTTTTTATCCATGTATCCATAAAAGCAGAATTGTTCAGAAGAGAACTCTGCCTCACTCCTCCTCTCCAGTTCTATTTGTAACCACCTCAGCTTGCTCAGGAAGTGCCACCAGAGGGGCTCAGGTGGAAGGAGGACTTGTAGAAGTTGTGAGAAAAGGCTGCACTTGCCCTGCAGCCTTCCCAAAGTTGTTCCTCACAGTGAGGAAAACTCTGCTCACAGAGGCACACAGAGTCAGGAATCCAGACTTCTGTTCCAAAACACTTTCTGGGCTGCCCACTGCAAAAACCCCCACGTCAAGTCTACCACCATCAGAAGGTCAAGTTTTGGGACTTTCTTCCCTTCTGCCACCTTAGGTGTGAAAGGGTTTGCAAGGCCAACACGTGCATCTGGTTTTATGAAGAAGCAAATCCTTTCCAATAGCTCCTTACCCCCAGATTTCTCTCACAGCTCTCCTCTCTTCCCCACTCCCACAGAAAAGGCCTTGGGGGAGAGCAGTGCCCACAGGCACAACTTGGACTGGAGCTCAGCTGTGCTGCTCCTTGTCAGAAGGAGAAGCCAGGAGCAGGAAAAGGAGCCCACAGGGCTGGGTGGGGGACACTGAGATGCTGACAGGCAGCTCCAAAAGCACCACAGACCTCCCCAGATCAGGAGGAGCTTCCACTTTGCCCCACAGTGGGGCTCCAGACTTACAAAACTCACGGGGAAGGATGAACCCAGCCTCTTCCCAACTCAGAGTGCAACCTGGTACCAAGCAGAACCAACTCTGTGTGCTGAAAAGCTCCAGTCCCTTCCCACACACCCTGGGGTGAAGGCCCAGCCCCCCCATTACCTTCTTTGCTTGTGCCACTTGTGTCGTAGCCCCTGCTTTGGGTTTCTGCCCCACATCACTAAGGAAGCTGGCCCAAAGAGCATCCTCTTTCTTTTTTTCTTCATCTTCTCTGCTTATTTCCACCTGCTCTACATTATTCCCTTCCTCTTCCTCCTCCTCTTCATTGGGCTGAGCTTTTCCTTCCCCTTTCTCCTCTTCCTCTAACAGGAGACCTCCCTTCTTCCTCTTCCTGGAAGGCAAAAGAATTAAAACAAACACACTGAGGGGCTGCAGGACAACACCAGAGCTGAGCTGTGAGCACAGGAGAAGCAAATGTGGCATTTCATACTCTCAGCGAGGTGTTCAACCTGGGGGGGTTTGCCCTCATCTTGGGGGTGAAGCTCCTTAATGAAAAGGTGATGCTGCTCAGAGAACACAGGGTGGGTCAGTGCCCCGGAGCAGGCTGGGGTGTGTGTGTCTGTGGGTGCCTCATGGCCTCCGGGATGTGGTGGGAGCTAAGAGAAGGTGGGCAGGGCAGGAACCCGCGTAAAACAGACTAAACCTGTGACCCCCGAGGAGCGTTTTGGGCCCGGAAAGGCTCCTTTCCAGAGGCACAACGAGCTCCTGGCAGAGCAAAGGGGTCCCAGGCAGAGTGTCCTCCAAGCCTGAGGATGGGAAGGGAGAGCAGCATTCCCCACCCCGGCGGGGCAGGGCTGCGGCGGGTTTCTCCCCCCGGGAACCGGTTCTGGGGGCAGGAACCGGGGCAGGGAGGGGAGGCGGGAGCCGGGCCTACCTGCTGGCGGGGCGGCTGCTCCTGCCGCCGCGGGGCCGCGGGCTGTCCGCCGCCGCCGCCACCTCCTCCTCCCGCACCAGCTCGCTCACGTCGTCCTCACTGTACTCCCCACCTGCAAGCACAGCCGGTGAGCACCGGGACCGGCACCGGGGCCGGCACCGGGGCCGCCCCCGCCCCGCGGCCCGCCCGCCGCTCACCTGAGGGCACGTAGTCCTCGTCCTCGGCCGAGGAATACTCCTCCGAGCCCGACATGCTGCCGGCCCAGGCCCCGCCGCCGCCGCCGCCTCACGCGCTCCCGCCGCCGCCCAGAGCGTCCCCCCCCCCCGGCCCGCGAGCGCCCCCTAGCGGGGCGGGCAGCGGCTGCGCCTCCCCCGCCGCACCGAGGGCCGGGGAGCAGCGAGGAGAAACCGCCAGCCGGCTAGAGCGTCTCCTCCCCTCCTTCCGTAGAGACGGGACTCCCGGCAGCCCTTGCGGCCGGCAGCCGTTCCCATGGCAGCGCGGGGTGGGGAGGACGAGGCTCGGCTGCCCCCACCCCCCCCTCGGCGAGCGCTGATTGGTTGAGAGCCACGCCCGTCAGCGAGCGGCGCTTCCCATTGGCTGCGCGGCGGGCGGGGGGCGGGCCGTGGGGCGGCCGCGGCGGCTGAGGGGATGGAGGGCGGCGAGGCGGGCGGCGGGCTCCTGCAGCAGATCCTCAGCCTCCGCCTGGTGCCCCGCGTCGGAAATGGCACCACTACCTACTCCAGCCCTCTCTCCACCTTCCCAGGTACCTTCTCAGGTACCTTCCCGGAGCGGGGCGTTGCCGCCGGCCCGGCTGGAAGGCCCCGCGGGCCCCGGGCCGGCCTGACGGGCCTTCTCTCCGCAGAGATGTGGTACGGCGTTTTCCTCTGGGCTCTGGTCTCTTCGCTCTCCTTCCACGTCCCCGCCGCCTTGCTGGCGCTCTTCACGCTCCGGCATCACAAGTACGGGCGGTTCATGTCCGTGAGCCTCCTGCTGATGGGCATCGTGGGACCCATCACCGCCGGCATCCTCACAAGTACGGTAGATGCTCTTCGGTACCGGCCGGGGGAGGGGGGAGGGGGGCGGTGAGGGGTCAGAGGCTGCCTTCGGGAGCGCGTTGAGCCCCGGGGCTTTTCCTCCTATTCCCTTCTTACCCCGTGTTTGAGACTCCAACCATCCCAGCTGTGAAGCCCGGGTACCAAGGGGTGCTGAGCCAGCTGGGCTTGCGGGTTCCTGAGGTAAAAAAAAAACAAAACCACAACAACAAACCCACAGGATCGGTGTCTGTGCCCGGAACTGGGTGATGTTTGCAGCTTGTGGTTCGTGGTGGAGATGTAGGTGTAGGATCTGGTGTAGATCTTGTGAGGAGAGCGTGTCCTGAACCACCCCAGCAGAGTTTTCCCCCCGGATTCCCAGTTGCCACCGGGATGTGTGTGTTACTGGCTGTGGTTTGTTGTGGTTTTTCTACCAGCTGGGGCACAGGGCCCTCTCCCACCTGCCATCCAGACCTCCCCCTTCCATCCCTGTGGCACAACAGGGTATATATCCCAACCTGAGCCCTCACATCTTCCCACTTTCCCCCCCCCCACCCTTCTCCCACAGGTGCTGCCATTGCTGGCGTTTACAGAGCTGCGGGGAAAAAAATGAGTCCCTTTGAAGCCCTGGTTTTAGGAGTGGGCCAGACCTTCTGCGTGGTGGTGGTTTCCTTCCTACGCATTTTAGCCACTCTTTAGCTCTCCCTCAGAATCCAGAGTTCCCAGATCCAAGGGAGATCAAAGGACCTGCCTGCACTGGCTCCCAAACGAATGACACGGCGAGGCTGGGCCTGGGCTTCTCCACTGGCTACAGGCTGCATGAAGGCCTGCTCCTGCCTTGAAATTAACCTGAACGTTGTGAGTTTTGTTACTTTCTGGTAACATTAAGTGCCAAGTGAAACGTTATTCCTCTGGAGGACTGGGAAAACTTCCAGCAGTGGGAAGCCCCTTGTACCAGTGATGAATTGTAATGATGGGACATAATTAAGATGTGACACCAGCTGTCCTGGGGAGTACTACAGAGTCATGGCATGTCTTCAGAGCTCACTGAATGCTTTCACCTCCTGCTGCTTGGTTTGCAGTGAACCTGAAGCTCTTTTAATGTGATTTTTATTGTATTTTTTTTTTTTTTTAAATGAGAAAATGGATTTGTCTTCTTCCTCGCCCCAGCTCTTGGTCACAGTGTGCAGCACAAGGAAGGAGTCATTTTAGAGACATGAGAGTGGAAATTTGTGGCCGAGAGCTGTGACTGTGAATGCTGTGGGCAGGGGGAGTGAAAAGGATCCCTGGTGGTGTGAATTTTATGATGGTGGAGTCCTTCTTGGCACCGTGCACCCTCTGCCCGAGAGGAAGCACAGCTGAACCCAGGCTGGAAACCCCAAGGGATGTGTGCTGTTGATTTTCAGGCTGTGAAAGAGACTCATGTTTTTAAACTCCTCTGCTCTTCTCCTGTTACTTGCTGATCATGTTTACATGGGTGTGGTGGAACTGGGTGTCTTCACTGGTTTCTGAAAGTTGCTGGCCAGCTCATGGAATCATCCTCATCCGGTGGGTGGAATGTCTAGGAGGATCCTGGGAAGAGCCTGGGTGATTCCCAAGTCCACCAGGGACGAGCCATGTGAACACAGCCCCAGACCAACAGGTGTTATGTTCTCCTCTAATTAATTGTTTTAGTTTGTTTTGTTTTTAAATGACTTTTAACTAACTCTTTGGTCTATCCTCTTTTCTGGTAGCACGTCACGTGCTGGGCTGGAACAACCCTCAGCAGGGCCCTTCATTTAGCATTGAAAAGAATTTCTCCCTCTGTTCCAACTTCTCCAGAGTGGTATTTTTCAGGAGCTCCTTACTGAGATTAAATTTTAGCCTGTCTTAATTCAAGGAATAAAGCTGTGCATTTTAGGAAAGACTTTAACATGAACCTTCCCCCTGAGTGGGTGAGCTCCAAGGGGGGGTAACTTATACTGATCTCTGGAGCACCCCATGGGTGTAGAGAGCTGGTCTTCCTCCCACCACGTCCCCAGGGAGGAAGGCTGGGCCTCTCCTTCCCTCTCCACAGCAGCAATAATGCTCTCTTGAGCTGTCTTTTCCCCCTTCCCACTTATTTCCAATGGCTGCACACACAGTGTGTGCCTGGAACACCTGGTTTCATTCACATGAGTTATCCTGGATGGATTACAGGTCTCTCACTGGGTAGGTCTGACCTTACCTTTCAGGTGATGATGGAAACCAGTGTCCTGGGCACCCCCTGTGCTCCCCTTCCCAGGCTCCTGCCATCCCTCTGTAGCAAGGACTAAGCTGGGAAAAGCACTTTTCTCCACGTGCCACGTGCTGGGGCACGAGGACGGTTCCTCCTCTCTGAGGCCCACAGAGACAAATCCTGTTCAGAGCTCAGAGCAAATGAAAATAAAAAAAAAGGGGGCTTAATAAAATCCCTCGGTGCTGGGTGAAAAAAAAAACCTTCCTGTTTTCTACCCACTGTGAATTGTTTTGAGGGGAGGATCTGCTTCAGTTGAGGAGCTGGCAGCTTGGCTGCTGTTTGGAAGTGAAGTGGTTGGAGCTGGTTGTGCCTCTTTGTGCCCAAGAGCTGTGAACATTTCAGGGAGTTCTTGCATAAAAGGGGAACAATCAGCTGCAGGAGAAGGGGGGGTGTGAGATCTTTGTGTCCCCTGGCTGCCTTCCCAACCTCCCTCTCCAGTAAAGCCAGATGAAAACTGGAAGGAGGAGCAGTCTTGAGTCCATGCACCAGATTGGCAGTGCCCCCTTGTCCTCTCAACCACATGGCTTTGCTCTTCTCTTTGTGCTCCTTGTCCTGGGGGAGGCAAGTGGAGGGATCCCTTCCATGGGAAGACTTTGCTCAGTCAGACTTACCAAAAGCTGCACAGAACTTGCAGAAATGTCCATACTGAGGTGTCCTGGGCAGTGCTGTGACCCCCTGGCCAGGGAGCCCAGCCACCTGTGTCAGGCAAGAGAAATGTCACTGCTTGAAGGTAGAGGGGGGCCCTGCTTTCTGTGTGCAAACACCCTCTGTGCTGAGGGAGAGAACAAACTGCAGCTGCACGAACAAATCTTTGTATGATAGGAAAAAAAAAAAATCCTCTGTAAATTTTATTTTTCTACTGACACTTCTTAAGCTGGTGGTGATTATCAGTAAATTCTCTAAGGAACGAGAGGAATGGAGCTGTGTGTTTCTCCTGCAGTGCGACGAGGGGGCCTGGATTGTGCTTTTGGAAAGGGGCTTTGCTCCTGCCTGGCACAGGCTGGGAGAAACCCACCCTGGGAAGTTTGTGCCAGGAAATGTCCTGGTTCTGCTGGTTAATTGTGTGTGTGTGTCCATCAGGCACTGCAGCCTGAGGTGACATCTCGCTGCTGCTTGGCTGTCAGGGCTGGGCCTGGCCTGTTGTGAGGCCTCTTGTCCCCAGGGTTCTCTGCAGCCCCTGGGCTGAGTGCTGACCCCCTCCTGTCCCCTGGGGCAGTTCTCACCCCAGGATGGTGGCTTTGCTGGGGCTGTGGGTGAGTCCCTGCACACCCTGGGGGCGCAGGTGCAGGGGTCCTGCTGTCCCCTTGTTGCTCTTGTGATGGGACTCCACACCTCACTGCATGGTCCCCACTAAACCCAGGGCTGGAGCAATTCCCTGCATTATTTTTGCCTCTGTGTGACTGAGATGGGCACAAGTCATCTTTGTGAGGTGGTGGCATCTGCACAGGGTGGCCGTTTCCCAAGAGCTGGCCACCACACACCTTCACTGCTCCCCCGGACCCCGTGGCGAGCATGCCCTGAGATCAAAACTGGCTTGAAAGGTTCACATCCAGGAGGCTTTATTGGCAGTAGAAGGTCAGCACGTTCTCTTGGTTTCCGCGCGTCAGGATGACGGGGGGTCTCAGGTCCCGCGAGAGGGTCTCGAGCCAGGCCATGTAGAGGGAGCTGGGGCAGCGCCCCTTCCTGCCGATGGGCAGCGTGCTGCGCAGCGAGGGGCCCAGTGAGGCACAGCCCCTCCTCCCACCCTGCCCCTCTCTCCTAATTCCCTCCTAATGCCCCTGAAACAGGCAGCACCGCCTCCTCCCCCACCAACGGGACCCCTTGGTGCCCGCCAAGGGCTTTTTCCCTGGGGTGCAGCACCATCCCACTGCAGCGCTGGGGTGCCTGCTCAGGATCTCTCTGTGTTGGGTGGAAGGGGAACACCCAGAGGGACCATTTCCACGGAGCAAGAAACGGATGGGAGGGTGTTGCTGGCACCTACATGGCGATGAGCGCCGCGTCCCGCGAGTAATCCAGCAGAATCTCGTTCAGCCTCACTTGTCGGAGCGACTGCGGAGCAAAGAGGGTCGGAAAATGCAAACGCACTGTTTCCAAAAAGACTGAGTTTTGTCTCAAAAGCAAGGCAGCCTTTGTGGGAACCCCCTGCCCTGGCACCAGTGCTACCTTGGCTCTGTTTTTATCGACTTCCTCGTCAGAAATCTTCCAGGGACAGCCCTGCCTCATCTCGTTCACCGTGGCCTCGTCTTTGAAGCCATCGTTCAGCCTGAAGGGGGCGATCAGGTCGTCGAACCTCTTGATGCTGCAAGACAAGCAGACGGTGCCGGGGAGGAGGGTCCGGGTGGGTTTGGGGGTGTTGGGTGGGGGGGGGAGAAGGGGAAGGGGGCGTTACTGCTCTGGCCAGGGTTTCTGGTTGATATCAGGGAGGATGTGGACCTCGTGGAAGCCGAGACGGAACTTGCTCAGCAGAGAGACGATCCTGCCAGAGAGGAAGGGACACATTTTCCAAGAGTTAGCAGAGCACTGTGGCTCCGGCAGGGACTTGTCCTGGCAGGAACCCCTGCTGCTGTCCTCGGGTCATGCTTGGGTTTTTTTTTTCCCCACTCCACAATCACATGGATTTTTTGGAGGAGCAAGGCAAAGCAGCCAGGTTGGAGCCCACAGATCCCTGAGCCTGGGGTCTCAGGGCTTGCAGCAGCTCCTGCCAGCCTCCCATGGGGACAGCAGCAGTGGCCGTGTGGCTGAGGGACAGGAGGGAGCACCAGCACTTACGCCTTCCTCTCCTCGTCCATCCTGTTGATCTGCCCCCCAACAAACACCCGGATTTTGCACTTTCCCCACCGCTTCTTGCGCCCCAGGAGGTAGGGGATGAGCAACGTGAGACCTGTCCCCAGAACAACCACGGGTGGGCACGGCAGCAATGGTGGCCCCACGTGCCCTGGCACCACACGGGGAGGACTGAGCCCTCCTGGGCACCCTGATGGAGGCGTTGGACAGACAGACAGTGAAGAGGCACAGCTGCCAAGGGGGAAGGTTACCTCCATCATCAAAGAGCCAGTAGATGTCGATGGTCTTCTTGCCCTGCTCACTCTGGAAGATGGTGCTCGCCTGCTGCTCACTGGCCAGGGTGGCTGGGCCTGCTGCCAGGACAGGAGGATCCCAGTGTTGGTGAGGGGCAGTGCTGGCTGTGGGTTGAAGGCACCCCTTCCTCCGGGCCTCAGCCCTGCTCAAAACCTCTGCCCGCAAACCCAGCTCCCCCCAAAATAATCCTTGGAGCCAGGAGTGCTCTGGGCAGCCCCAAGGACCAACCTGTGCCCAGGGCTGCTCTGCCACCAGTGCCGTTCTCCTCGGGGTGCTCTGCTGCCTCAAACATGGGGTTCACTGGGGAGGGAGGAGAAGAGCATGGGCAGCCCAGGTCCCAGCCCAGGAGTGATGTCTCACCAGGACTGTGACCTTCACCTGGGGACACAGTGCCAGCTGGCATATCCCACCTCTCCAACGTGTCTCCCAGCATCCCTGGCTGCCCACACCACTTACCGTGAGCCTGCATCACTCGGGATACATTCAGCCCGTCCTTCATCCTCATTAAACACACGCCATACTTGAAATCAAAGGCATCACTGGAAGGAGGGAGAAGGCAGTTGGTGGCAGCCAGCCCAGGTCGGGTGGCACTGCCAGTTTGGCTGGACCCTGCACACATGGTCACAGTGTCCCCACGGCCAACCGCGGGGCCACTGATGGGTGCTGGTGTCCCCAAGGGGCAGAGGAGGCAGCAGGGCCGTACTGCAGGATGCCCACGTAGTCCTCCAGGCTCTGTGGGGACGCTGTCTGCCAGTTCCTCTTGTAACCCAGCACCAGGATGTTGGGTCTCATCTTCCCAAGGCCAGCAGCCTATGGATAGATGTCCCCATGAGACCCCCTCTGCAGGGACAGATGGACATGGGGGTGTCAGTCCACAGGGGAGCGATGCAAAGGTGGGGGGAGGGGGGGGGGCGTGCCCAGAGGTGATGGAAGAGGAAGGACCCTGATGGTCAACAGCCAAGGATGGTCGTACCTGGATGAGCATTTGGACACCACTCCTCAGATCCTCAGCCACCACATCAGTGTAGAAAGCCTTGATCTTCCTCTTCATGAGCCACTTGGTATGGCCGTCTGCCGTCAGCCGGGACTCTGGCATCTTCTGCTTCCGTGGACCCTGAGGGAAGCAGGGGCAGGGGCTCAAGTGACCCCTTCCAGCTGGTGGTCTTGCCACCAAGGACCTCCAGCTCCTCTTGGCAAGACCTGGACATTGCACACGTGGGGCATTGCAATCACAGCAAGAAAAGCAGCCAATTTTGGGAGTCAGCAGCCAGTGCCCTTGGTGCCAGCAGTCCCGTGGCGGCCCACGAGCTGGCGTTTGCTGCACCACCTGTCCCCAGTGTCTCTTGAGGCTTCAGGACCACCCCTGTCCTCTGAGCAACCACCTCATCCTACCCCATCTTTTCTTTGGCAATTAATTGGCAAGGAGAAGCCATTACCCCACAGGGACATCTTGGTGCTTCATCAATATTGCTTGACAAGCTGGAGAGGCTTCCAGGTGAAATGTTGCAGCAGCAGCAGCACTCAAACAGGCATATTTCACTCCCCACCCTGTGAGCCCACCAAGACACGTCTGGATTCCCCAGCCCATCACCCACAGGTGGCCAGAGCCCCCCCCCACAACAAGGAACCAACCGGCTTTTGCAGGTGACTCACAATCAGCACGTTGCCACAGAGCATCAGGCTGAGGTTCTTGGTGAACGTCCCCACAAAGTCCACCAGGGCCGGGCGGAAATTGGGAGGGCCGGTCAGCACCAGGCACTGTGGTCTGCAGGCAAGGAGAGGAAAGGGGGTGAAGGCTGGTGCTTTGGAGGCACCAAGCCTCTCTGGGAGGAGCTGTGTCTCTTCTCCCATGTCTGGCCAGCAGCAACTGGTAGGGAGCATCTTTAGGCTGAAAGTCCAGCCTCACTCTTCAGTCTTTTTAGATCAGATGAGACCAACATGCCTGCCTGGAACAGAGCAGGCCTGCTTTCCATCTCTGCCCCCATAGCAAAGCTGTGGGATTTTTGGATACAGCCACATTTTGCTGGCGTTCCCAGTTACTGAGGATGGTGGTGAGGACATGGCCATGAAGCCACCCAGGGTGGGCAGTGGTGGCTGGTTCTGCACCCCCCTCCCTCTGTACCCAGCGCCACGCCGAGCCGCCCTTGCCTGTAGTTCTTGATGTGCTCGTCCACTTCACTCAGCCCCACCGAGTAGTTGAGAGCCATGTTGTAAGAGCTGGCTTGCATGGAGGAGCCCCAGTTGACATCTACACGAGGAAGATGGGTTAGCAACAGGAGGGACAGTCCCTCCCAGGAGGGACATCGCTGGTGCCGGGTCACCGCCACACACCCGGCTTTTTGTAGAGGACGTATCCCAGGAGGAAGATGACGATGCCGAAGGCGATGAGGGCCGCCCACCAGGTCAGCAGGAACATGATCACCACTGAGATGGCGGCCCCGAAGAGCGCGGCCCACTTGCTGTAATACCGAAAGGAGGGTCTCCAGCCTGCACGCAAACACAGACAAGCGGCCGCTGCCGGGACCCGCGCGGGGACCGCACAGCCCGGCTCGGCACGGCGCGGCACAGCCCACCTGGGGAGTTGGTGATGGAGGCGTGGAAGCAGCTGAAGTTGATGAGGGCGTAGGAGCAGAGGAAGAAGTTGGAGATGATGGGGGCGATGGCGTTGAGCTCGGCTGCGGGGAGGAGGAGAGCGAGCTGCTGGTGGCAGGGACGCGGCCACCCGGCCGGCGGTGGCACCGGGTGGGCACCAGGGTGGAAAGAACCTACCGATGAGGATGAAGCCGATGGCGATGACGTAGGTGAGCATGTAGCCACGGATGGGCTCACTGTTCTTCCCGTAGCCCTTCCCGAAGAAGCCTATGAGAGGGTAGAGCTGGTCCCTGCAGAGACACTGCGGGGAGAGACGCGTTGGGGACAGCAGGCTTCGCTGGGGACGTGGGGTGGCAGCGCTGTGGTGGCTCTTGCACCCATAAGAGCATGGGCCAAACTGGCCTCATGCCTTCGCTGATGGCAGCGTCCTCCTCACCCTGGGGCTGCTCGTGGCCACAAAGCCCCACAGTGCTGAGAGTGCCCAGGAGCATCACCCGCGGCTGGGCTCAGGGACAGGAGCTGGGGGACATGGACACTCCCCACCCCCCTCACCTGGAAGACTTTGGGGGCTGAGACGAGACAGGCCAGCGCCGAGGAGAGGGTGGCACCAAAGATCCCTGCCGTGATGAGGGGGCCGAATCCCGACACCATGCTCATGCTCTGCCCAAAAAACAGACAGTCAGGAACCTGGCACCTCCAGTGCATCAACCTCCACCCCATCAACCTCCACCCCTGCCCCAAGGGATTTCCAGCTCCCGGGCCCCATCCTGTCACCCTCAGTGCTTTTCCATCAACATTATCCAGGCAGCAGAGCCCAAAAAGCCCGAGGAAGACGCTCTCCTGTTATATGGGTGATTCTAACAGCACACTTGTCTCCTGAGAACGCCGGGCATGAGGATGCATCAGGAAACCCATCCTTTGGAACACCAGGGGAGCGGGGTGGCCCCTGAGCAGCACCTGGTAGTAGTTGCTGAGCCCGTATCGGCAGCTCTGCCGCTGGGCGCAGGCGGTGAAGTTCCAGCCGAAGTCGCAGGCCAGTCCCTCACAGCCCGGCGAGCCCACGGCCACGCTGTCGTTCAGGCTGCCCGAGGCATCCCTGACCACGCAGGCACCTGGTGGGGACATGCAGTACCCACTCACCTCCCACAGCCCTGACACCCCCACACAACCTACGCCAACGTCCCCCAGCTCACCCGAGGACGTGCCGCTTACCGATGGTCGCGGAAAGCACCAGGTAAGACACGGTGGTCCAGAAGATGGCCATCAAGGTGCCCTTGGGGATGGCCACAGCAGGATCCTGCCCAAGGGAGGTGCAGGGAGATGTAAGGCAGCTTTTCCAGCAGCACCACTAAAATGTCATTTTACTGGTGGCTGCTGCACAAGAGGAATTTTAATTCGTTGTGACGTGAAGCCTCAGAGCATCTCCCAGCTGAGCCTTCCCAAAAGTTTCCCGAAGAAATTAAGTGGGGTTTAAAAGTTGGATCAAAACCAAAGCCTTGGGGGAAATGGGACTTGAGCCCTGATGGACACCAGCTCAGGCAGCAACGCTCAAAACTCACCTTCAGGTCACCTGAAATGTTGGCCCCAGCCAGGATGCCAGTTGCTGATGGAAAGAAAATGGAGAACAAGCTGAAGAAGGAGCCTTCAGGTCCACGCCAGCTGGGCACGAAGTTCTGGGCAAAGATGTCAGCTGGGGAGGAAGCAGAGGAGAAGCATTTGGGGCCTTCCAAGCACCTTTCTTGGCCAAAGCATCTCAGTGCTGGATGGAGACACGGTACTGCTGGTGGGTAACCCACAGGAGGAAGGCACCGTGCTTGTAATGACGTCTCCAAGTGAGGAGCACCTTCCCATAGCAAACTTTTCCTCCAACAACAGCAAACAGATGGGCTCCCATAATGAAGTTGGACTTGTTGAGCATAACCCAAACCCATGGTGGACCCACCTCGGTAGCTGAAGAAGCCCTTTGCTTGCTTCTCAGCAGTGGCTGGGATCACTGTGCCCACCAGGTAGTTTATGAAGGAAACCAAGATGACAAGGAAGAACAGTATCTGTGCCTGCCAGACCAGAAAGTACCAGCTGAGAGGTTGGGGTTTGGGTGCCAAGAAGGTGAAAAACTCATTAGGAGAAACCCTGGTCTGTTTTTGGGGAGCTCCTCAGATGCCTGGTGGGCAGCAGGGACAGCTCTTAGCATCCCAAGGGAATGAGGTGGGCAGAAGAAGGGAGTGTTACCTTGGCCTCCCACTCCATGCCAGCCAGGGAGATGCCCAGCAGCACCGTCACCGTGACCACCCCGATGATGCGGATGTCATTGGTGGGGTCCACAATGAGGGAGTTGTGCTCCTGGGGAGGAGTAATCACCCAGAATATGAAAATAACCCTTCCCTTGTCCAAACCACTGGGATTGCCGTGAATTTTAGCAGCCACCAGTTGATCATCAGCGGTACAACATCAGCACAAACACTGCTAATTAACGCAGGTTCTTCAGGGAGGAGATGGGGATGGAGAAGCGGAGTGGACAGGACCCAGAGGACACATGGAGCCACTTTCTTACCTGCAGCAGGTCCCGGACAGTTTCAGCAAAGCCCACGGTGTGCATGGCCACGGCCACCGCGTTGGCAAAGGCAAAGATCAGCCCGATGGAGCCGCCCAGCTCCGGCCCCAGGCTCCGCGAGATGAGGAAGTAGGTGCCCCCTGCGTGGGGGAAGCACCCTGTGGTGTCAACTGCCTCCTCCCCGGCATTTTCAGGTGCCTTCCCCCCCCCCCCCACAACCTGGCAAGCCCATGCCAGGAGCTCACGTCCAAGGAACAGCCCCAGAGTAGCCAGAGGCTGTGCCAGGGTGGGACACGCTACCTGACTTCACTTTGCCGTTGGTGGATATGGCAGAGATGGAGAGGCCGGTGATGGTGGTCACCGTCACGGACATCAGGATGATGAGCCACGTCAGGGCTGGGAGGAGATGGCACTGCTTTGTCCCTGTGTCCCCTCGGCCCCACAGACCCCCTGCCTTCCCCAGGAGACCCCCCCAAGGACCCTACACATCACCCCATGCTCTGTGCTGCTGGTTTCCACCCCCCCCCTAGGTGTTGTGGGAGATGGTGAGCCCAGTGCTGCCATCCTGCCCGTGGTGCACCCACCAATTCCTGCCTGGGCTGTGATCCAGGGCAAGCGCAGGTAGAGGATGACTCCCCAGATGTTCAGCATGCAGCGAATCTGGGGAGACAGAGAAGAGGGACCAGCCCTCAGTACCCAGGCACCTGGGGCCACACTGGGTCTCCTGCTCCTCCGAGCGAAAACCACCCCACCTCCACAGGCAGGGGAATCGTTCAGAGGTACTTGTGAAAAACAGGTTTGGGGGGGGAAAATGTGATGGTGAGGAGCAAATGCACCATGCCCCTGGCTCGTAGGGGGTGGGAGGGCAGGAGGATGCTCCCCGTGGGACCAGGCACACTCACCATGACACCCTTCACCCACCCAAAGCGGACGGGCTCGGGGGCTCTGCCCGGCTCCCCCGCCGCCTCCTCCGGCCCAGGCTCCGACACGCCGTTGCTCCGCTGCGCCTCGGACACCGGGACACGGAGGTGGCCCGGGTCAGGCTGTGGGGACAAGGGGAAGGCAGGTGAGGGTGGGCAGGGTGCAGGCAGGCAGCCCTCCCAGAGGCAGACAGCTGGGGGTAGAGCTCTGGCTTCACCATCCTGGGTACACGCAGGTCAGCGTGGCACGGAGATGTGCCGTGGACGTGGCGCAGGACCCAGGCACTGGTGGTGCAGCCAGGGGATACCAGGGGTGGTGGCAGCACAGCCCAGTCCCACCTTACCTTGAGGATGGAGTGGAGGTCGGCCAGCGAGGGCCTCCCCTTGCTGGCATCACCCACCCCCTTGGTGTTGGCATAGTGCTCGTAGGCGGGCACCACATCCACCGTGTTGTAGCCGAAGGTCCTGGTGCAGAGGGTGCTGCTGGAGAGGTGGGTGGGGTGGGCGCTGTCACAGCCGCCCCCCTCAGCCGCGGCGTAGGGACCCCGGCCGCCCTCCTCCGTGCCCAGGAGGGTGCTGATGGTGAAGCGCCCGCTGCAGCGGGACAGGGCTGGGGGCAGCTCTGGGACAGGCAGCTCAGCCATCACCCCTCCCCAGCTCCCTGCTGGTGGCTCCTGCCTGGCCAGGGATGGGGCAGAGAGGGGCTCTCCAGCTTTATACCCAGCTAAACCGGAGCGAGGCAACCGGCACCCACCCACCGCCGCTGCTAACGGGGAGGGGAGGAAAAAGATTTGGCTCCAACCACCCCGAGCTGGTCAGGGGGAAAAAAATAGCTGGAAGGGATGTGAAACCCGCTGTAACGGGCAGCGCTGGGTCCCCGAGGCCGATGGGGGCAGCGATAAGGGATTTGAGATTAAGTCCCAAGGACAGATCAGCAGAGAAACGCAGCGCTGGGTTTGCCTCCGGCCCTGACCCTGGGAACATTCAGTTCCCACTGGGATTTGTTATGGAAAATGGCTGTAGACTCCCACACATGCTGGCCTTTCCCTGGGATACTGCCCCAGAGCTGGCAGATCCCATAAATCATCTCAGCTGGCCTCAGAGTTGCTGCCCACGGCACTGAGCTGAGCTGGAGGTGAGGAGGGAAACAGCCCCTTTTTCTCACAGTGAAAACAAGGGAAAGGGGGACGTGTGACACTGAAGGGATGGGAGAGATGTCCCTGCTTGGGATCTGATGCCAAGGGGCTGGAAGAGGGGTGGAGAGGCCAGGGGACACCGAGCAGGGACAACCATGGTCTTTCTGCGATCACCCAGGGCTGGGGCTGGCAGCTCCCTGGTGCTGGGTAGCAGAGATGCCCCCAGTCCCACAGCTCCTTCTCCAGCCCAGGGACAGGAAACCCCTGAGCACCCCAGGTTCAAAATCCCCCAAAATCTCCTCCCTGGTACAATAGCCACTTAAAACCCTTCCCCACAGCACACAAGACAGGAGCTGAGGCCAAGCTGCTGTTCACCCCACAGCCACCCATGGGTGAGGACAGGGGGAGGAACACGGGTGTCCTTTATACCCCTGCAGCCCAGGTCACATGTGCCTTAAAAGCAGTTACAGATAAGATCGGCGAAGACAGCAAAACAAGGCAGGCAATAAAATTTGAGGGCAGCCCATTTGAATTTCAGCCCCATGTGGCTTTGCAAGCAAATGGAAAATTGGGGCTGCCTGCCCCTGCTGCCTCTGGCTCTTTTCACATTCAGGCACACATTTCAACCTGCTTCTTGAGGACTTGCTCCAGCCCCTTCCTATTGTTTGTGTGTGGGCTGGGGTGGCTCCTGCTTCCCCAGGGAGCTGAGGACAGGCAGCCCTGCCTGCAGTGCCCACAAGGCTCAACCCTCCCAATGTCCCAACACAGACTGACATTCCCTGTGCCTGGGATGGGGAAAAAGCCCCGTGTGATACCTCCTGCAAGGTGGACACACCAGCTTCCTGCTCAGGAACCAAGAGATGCAGCAGCAGCCTCACGCCCAGCAGAAACGGCTTTATTTTAGAACCTCGTTCTTTCATCCAAAACACCCATTTGCCCAAACCAAATCACAAGAGTCTCCCAAAAAAAACCATGGAGGCAGGATGGGGAAGGGTCTCCACGAAAACACAGCCTGGTCCAGGATGCTCCAGGAGAAGCAAGAGGCCTCCAGCTGGCAGGTGAAGAGCGAAGTGAGTGGTATGATGCAACCCTGGTGTAGTGAAATAGCCGGATAGTCGGATGCGCTTCTCGTCGGCCTGATTCACAACACCAGCTGCAGCAACAATACCAGGGCTGTCCAGTCCTGGGCTGCGGGCAGGGATGGCTCTGGGGCACAGCCAGAGCTGCCACGTTCTCCTGCAGGGCCTTCCCTCCCTCCCAGCCCACCCCCTGCTCCACCACAACCGTTAAATCCATCACGTGAACCCGAGCCGAGCGAGGCGGAGAAGGGCACGATGTGGAAGTTTGCCCGAGTGCTGCATTCTGACTTGAAGGAGGTCTTCAAGTGTCCTGCTTCCATCCCTGTGGAAAAGGGGACCTACCACCTGTGGCCCCACAGGCCATGCTGATGCAGGGGCTCTGCTGCTCATTATTGCATGGAGCAGGGCTTGGTCTCTCAGCACTGCAGGGAAGGAAGCCTGGGAAGAGAAGAGAGGGTTATTCAGGCCACTGCCCCCAACTTTACCAGATGAGGTCAAAGGGATCATCTCCCAGACAAAATTTCAACCCCTCCCAACCTCAGACCCAGACAGAAACAGGACAAAAATACAAGGACCTGAAAACTGGCAGCATTTGAACCCTGTTTCACCCCAGGGACACAGACCTGGAATTCCTAACATCCCCTGCTTTCCTCCAGGCTGCAAGGAAAACAGCTTCACTGAGAGGTTGGGGTTGATTGAGGTTGGGGAGACAAGTTTTGAGAGGGAAACAAAACAAAAAGATAATTAAATTAATTCTTTCTGAACACGATTCCTTCAGCTCCTGCAAGGAACAAGGTCCCAGTGCTGTCTCTGACCCACAGAGCAGTGGAAGGAGAACAAGGAACCACCTCATTTAGCATTTGTCTGGAAAAGAAAACAAAAAGTCAGGAGGGAGATGCAGAATCTGCAGTCAGTGAGGAAATGCCAGACAAGGAAGAGGAGGAGAAAAGTGTCTCCTGGGCTCTAGAGGCAGTGACCTGACTGGGTGACCAGCTGCGCCAAGCAGTGCAGGCAGAAATTGGTGGTGGTGGGATAAAAAACCCCACAAACACCAACAAAATGGAGTGAGAAGACAGGAGCCACCGAGGCAGCTCCACAGCTGTTTAGGAGGAGCCCTCGAGGTGCATTTCAGCAGGTGTGTTAAAATCTGACACCAGCTGGTTGCCTTCCATTAGCTCTTTCTAGTCTTCACCAGAAGTTAACCCCTGGGCAGAGCTTCAACTTATTTTTATCCTGACTGGAACAGGTACCACAGGGCAGAAATTCCCAAAGACTATTTCTAGATTCCCCTGCATCTCCCCCATAAATCCAGACCACATCAACTCAGACCTTGTTTGAAGCATCTCATCTACCTGGAGAACACTGCAGGGGATTAGTCCTGGACTAGGAAAAAGCAGTGGTCAGGGGTTGCCTGAGCACAGGTACAGACTCACCAGCCTCTGTCTATGAGGCAGCTGGATGCCAGGAGAGACTCTGGGACAGGGACCAAGTGCCAGCAGGAAAAACACAAGTTTATCCCTCAGGGCTGGATGTGGGGCAGCCCTGGTCCTCCAGGACTTGCCTGCAAAGTGTCACAGAAGGTGCCTTCTTCTGCCACTACTAACCTGTTCTCTAGGGGAAGGGGAGAATTTTCAGCTGAGCAGCATTCCCACAAAAACGTGCCAAAAATGTTGGTCACTCAGAAAGGTTTCCACACTCACCTGGTGACATTTTGTTAGGCAATCCAGTTCTGCCCCCCAAATAACTCTTCAGGAACTCACCAAAGCCCCTTTCCTTCCAGGGTGTTGTTGTCCAGGTCTCTCTCAGCCTTGTGAAGTGATTGTGAACCTGTGCTACCACCACTGGCTGCCAACACAGCCCCAGGCTCTGTGGTGGGAGCCCCAGTAGCCAGGTTGCCAGGACCATGGGGCTGCTCCCAGCCCAAAAGGCTGACCAGGAGGATGCTACAACATTTCTGGTGGACAAAGTCATTTGGAAATGGTCACCAAGTCAGTCAAATATCCCTCTGTGCCCTTAGACAGTGCAAAGTGAAGAGTAATTCCCACGTTGCAAAGGCTGAGCTCAGCCCCTACGTTTTGTTGCCTGGTCTGTGTCCAGAACCACACGTGTTCTCCCAACCCAGGGACACCAACAGTGTGAGGCCAGGAGAGCAGTGGTGCAGCAGGACCTGTGTGCACAGGGAGGAACAAGAGGAACCACCAACACTCCTCCCATTTCCTTTCAAGGACAGGCAGCTATAGGAAAGAGAAAAGCTCACAGGGTAACGTGCTCCCTGGGCTTTCACCCCCAGTTAATTGTAGCTCAAAGCATTTAAAGCTGATTGGTTTTAATGCCCCTCAGCTTTCCCCACAAACCCACAGTAATATCCACCCACACTTGGACTTCCTTGCTTCTGCTGGTGAACTCATTATGGGACCATTTGAGACCCAACGGGCTAAAAACCCATGTCATCCCCAAACTGATCTCTCCTCCCCAGATATCCCTGGTTTCCAATCCCAGCTGCTCCTGCAAAAGCTTCAGCAGAGCTCCAGGATTTGCAGGGCTGAGAAACCCACCCGAGAGGCTGAACCTGAAGCATAAATGAACCTCTGCAGCACCCAAGAGCTCATCTGCACCACACGAAACACCACACAGGACAACATGATGGGCTGACAGCCCTGTCACATCTGGGGTGCACCACAAACAGGTCTTCAACATCTAACATGAGGTCAAAAAAAACCCCAAACCCCAACATTTTCCACGCTGTCTGTCCAGCAAGCATCCAAGTTTTCTTTTCTGCTTCCTCTTCTGCTCTAAAATTGCACATTGGAACCTGATCTTTAAGGTCCCTTCCAACCTGAACCATTCTATAATGATTCTATGGCCCTTTAGCTAATGAAGAATTTTCTAAATCGAAACTGATTGAAAACAGGTAAAAACAGGAAAACCACCAAAAAAAAAAAAAAGGTGAAAATGAAAATGTCAAAAAAACAAATAAGAAATCAAAGACATTTATTTCCATCAACCAAAAACAACCAAACAAAACCACAAGCATACAGAATACAAACTGGTCCCACCCTCTGAGCTGCAGGAGCCCCAAGAGCAGAAGCTCCTCTGCTAGTTCATCAGGACCTCCATCTGCACCAGCCTGGCATTGGTGTCTCCTGATGTTCTGTAGGGGATCATTCCAGCAAACGTGATCAGAGCACGGGCCTGAGACCGGAGTTGCTAAAACACAGAAGAACAAAGGGGCAGTTAACTGCAGGATCCCACCCCCCTCCCCCATCCATGAAAGTAGGGTCAGACACACGAGGGAAACACCTTTTCAAACCAAGCTTTTTGTTCCTCTGAGCTGATCTCTGGAGAATCTCTCTCTGCAGTTGGGAGGAAACCCAACCATTTCCTTTGCCAACCATTCCAAGCATGTCGAGTTACCCTTTTGCTTACAACCCAGGATCCCATTTATCTCAAATGACCCAAGGAAAAGCATTTTCAACAACCTTGACATCTCTGCCCTTTTTCCAGGGCCACAGGATCCTTTCCCACCAGAAGGATCCCACTGAGATGCAGCACTAACATTCCCACAGCAGAAGCACGAGGAGCAAACCCACAGGCACCTGGAGGTCTCCAGCATCACCTCCAACACCCCAACATCACCTCCAACACCCCAACATCACCTCCAACACCCCAACATCCCTGAAATCCCTTCATTCCATAAGCCAAGGAGAGCAGAGACCTTCACCCCAAGTAACCAAGCCCCTTCCTGCACACCAGAAAGCTACTGAACAGTTGAAGGAATTCAGGAATAATTGGTTCCCTTTGCTAAAAACACTAGGAATTTAATAGGAAAAATCACTCCAGTAACTGGCCAGGAGAACTCAGAAAGCCTGAATATTTATGGAAAACTCTACAGGATGTTTTGCTTGCTCACAGTGTTTTTCTTCTTAAATATTACTCATCTCTAAATTACTGTCCTAGAGGGCCCCACTGTTCCAATCTCTCATCTACTGACTGCAGGGCAAGCTGGAGCACATGAAGAAGTGGCCCAAGCCCAGGGTGTGGCCAGGAGCAGTTACACACCAGGACAATCCCACCCCTTTCTGGGGAGATGTTCAAGCACTCAGTTATTCCATGGCAACAGGGGAGCTTTGGAAGTTGATAATGGAAGAACTGGAATGCTCATCTCTCTGTTTCAAGACACTAGTGCTTCAGTTGTGCAAAACACCTTCAGCTTTACACGCAGAGCAGGAGAGGAGGTTTTCTTCAGCACTGAGATCACAACCATGGAGTTTTCTGTTTCCATTACCCTGCCTGAGGGAAAGCTGAACCTGCCTACCAAGTCCAGTGGCCTGGCTGAAATAGAGAATCATGGAATGGTTTGGATTGGAAGAGACCTTAAAGATCATCTAGATCCAACCCCCTGCATGGGCAGGGACACCTCCCACCAGCCCAGGTTGCTCCAAGCCCCATCCAACCTGCCCTTCAACACTGCCAGGGATGGGGCAGCCACAGCTTCCCTGAGTCAGTGTCTAAATAGAGAGCTGAGCTCCCACCTTGTGCTGTTTTCCTGGCTGGCTGAGGGGGGATGAATACCTGGAGCTGGGAATGGCCTGGCCAGTGCTGCAGTGGGAGGCACCTTCCCTCCCTCTCTCTGGCAGCACAGCTCCAGTGGAAGCAGCAAAACAGACTGACCTGACTCCTGAAAGCTCCCTGGGCAGTTTCCCCAGCTGTGAAGTCAGCACCTGGTGAACACCAAGGCCCTGGTTGCTTAACAAGGTGGCCTGGAAATTAATTGTTCCCTTCCAGTCTGCTTCCCAACCTGTTACACAGCCAGGTCATGTTGTTATGTCTGACCTGCTGCTTGGCAGGGCAGGTCAAAACAGGTGGGAGATGATAAAAAATCAGCACATCAGGGTGTCTGACTCTTTGGAATTAAATACTAAGTGGAAAAAAACCTCTTGCTGTGACTAAGAAAGGTTTAGGAAAAGCCCCAGTTATTGTTCCCTTTACCTTTCTGGTAGCAATGATACCAAAGCTGCTCTATTTTTAAAAATCAAACCACCAGGACAGGTTGCTGTGCTTCAGGAAGGGGTTGGCAGAGGTTAAGAGCAGCCTGGAGGTCTAGATGTTCTCTTGGCCCTAATGGCTCCAGGAATGTCAGGGTCACTTGTGATTTAAAATAAGACCACAAATAATAATTAATAAAAGATAATTCCATTCCTTTCATGACCCTTGGGCTGCTCCAGAGAGCTGGCCAGGCCAGATGGGGCAGGGAGTGTGTGACATGGCTGTCATGCACTGGTGGCATCTGGGTCAGGGCTGTCACCCCTGCCATGGTTTCCAGCTCTGCACTCTGGGCTGGCTCTGATCTCTGCCTGAAATCTGACTAAATGGATCAAGCCAAGTGGGACAAGACTTGGTTCCCTCCTTCCCCAAACTAATTAATGTCTATACATTAAAAAAAATAAAGAATAAAACAGACTGAAAGCTCAGCTGAGGTCACTTCACTCTGAAGTGAACAAAAGGCACAAACCCCAGCTCTGACTCCAACACTGGTGAGTTCTAAATCAAGCCCATTTCATCTCTGAAGTGGGACAAGAGACATTTGGGCAGAGAGGGCTCAGGGGGCTCCCAGGGTGATGTTCCTCTCCATCCTGCCCTTGCTGCCAGGCACACACTGTGTGTTCCTGCCCAAGCTTCTCTTCTCCCTACAGCAGGTCCTGCTTTGGGTGCTCAGCAGAGCAGTGCTTGGCACCAGAGGGCAAATTCAAGAGGCAGGTGCTCCTGCTCTGGGGGAACTTGGTTCTCTCAGACCTACAAAATTCCACTGTATCTCATCCTTCCTCTGACCAACAGAGGGATTTGAATCTGTCTGCTCTGATGGATCTAGGAAAAAAACCAGGGACTTCAAAGACCTCTTCAAGAAAAGGTCATTTTGCAGCAGCAATACCTACTGGGCAATGTGCTGAGATGGGTAATGCTTCTGGAGGAGCCTGTTTTCCCCTAAAATGTGCCTCCCCCTGGAAAAAGGAAAAGCTGCCTTTCTCCCAGGGAGGTTTCTAAAGAGAGATTCTTGCCCAGCACAGCCTGCAGAAGCTGGTATCTGCTGGCTCTGCTCAGGTGAATCGGGACATCTGGCTGAAGAAACAACTCTCTTCTCACATCTGAAATGCCCTCATTTCTTCCCACCCCTGAAATCCCCCAAGGTGCTTCCCAGATAAGGAAACACAAGAGCTCCAGATTCCCTGCTCCTGAAGCCTAGGAGGAAGTTTTTCAGGGTAAGAAAAAAGGGCAACACAGGCTCGAGGTGTTTTTTTCTCTACCTTCCATGTCCCCATGCCTGGTATTCCTCTATGCATGCAGCTGGGAGCTATAGGCCTGGAGCTGTTTTTTCTCTCCAGCTCACCCTCCATTAGCAGATTGATGCTCCCTCCTGAGATCCCAGTCCTACAGCTCTTCTTGTCACCTCCCTGACTGCAGGGGCAGCAGGCACTTGTCCCCTCTGCTGGTTCAGCAAGAAACCCTGTGTCTCCAGCTCCACTGCTACCTTGCTGCCATGAGATCCCACCACAAGGCCAGAAGCTTCACTGACAGCCCTTGAAGACTGAGAAAAAGAAACTTGGAAGGGTCTTTAGCAAGGTACCTCATGGTCTGATCTCCATAGCTGTAAGAGCACGAGAGGGCAGAGCACATTCATGGAGCAGGATGTCATGGTGGCTTCTTTCTGCACCAACTCCTGCCAGCACAGCTGCTGACCCCCCAGTCACCCCAAACACCTCTGGTAGGCCATGGTCATGCCATTCAAACTGGGATGACACCTGCCAGCTTTACACCCCTATGAAGATGGTAAATGCTTCTTGCCAGGGCACAGACTGAAAGCACAACACCAAAGTAAAGGGCTCCCTCGGACAGCAGGAGCTCAGGCTGTTTGCTCAGTGCCAGCCCTGGGAACACACAGCAGCAGATGGCATCAGCCTGGGACTTCCCAGGTGCAGAATTTAAGGTGGGACAAACAACATCCTTCTCCACCATTGCCAACCTGGAGAAGCAGTGCAGCTGGGAAGCAGGTCCTGCAGGGCAGAGACCGACCCCCAGCACAAAAGCTTCATCATGACTTGAGCCTTTCATTTTCTAATGTCAGCTAAAAACTCTGGTCTTTTTACCAACATTGCAATTTCCAGATCCAAGCTGCTTCTGCAGATGACCAAAGCCTGGAATACTTGGCTGTGGTCCAAGTTGGTTTTCATTCTCCAAAGGAGTTGACATGTATTTCTTCATCTGTAAAACGGGATGAGTGGATTGGCCTTGGCTTCCAAGTACCTGTAGCAGCTTGAACTTAACCAGAGCTCCAAGACCAAACCAGGTGACAGCAAAGCTGAGAACCCTTCTGCTCAAGGCAACATGGGAGTGCCCACACACCTGGCTGTGCTCTGTCCTGAGACATACTGAAAACTCAGCAGGAAAACCCAGTGAGGATGATAACCTTACCGAGTCCCTGTCCTCCATCACCCGCTGGGGCCTGGCTGGAGTGGCTGGGCTGGTGCCTTTCATCCTCTTATACTGGGTGAACAAAATATTCATGGTTGCAAGCAGGACCTCAGATAAATTGTGTCTGATCTACACAAAGAAGGAAAAAAAATAAATAAATGTATAGATTTCAATGAAAAGCAGGTTGAGGGAGTCTTTAGCCTTGTTACGTGACATGAGAAAGCCAAGCAGTGGGAGCTGGGGTTGGTATTTACTCAACCAGCAGTCACACATTTCATGGTTGCCCCTGCTGAGATGGCACCACCTGGCAGAAACGTTCCCCAGAGTTGTGAGAGAGAGGCAGAAGAGCTGCACCTTCATGTCTGATAGCAGATAAAACCCAAGGCACCCCAATACAAAAACCTCCAAGGCACCCCAATACAAAAACCTCCAAGGCACCCCAATACAAAAACCTCCAAGGCACCCCAATACAAAAACCTCCAAGGCACCCCAATACAAAAACCTCCAAGGCACCCCAATACAAAAACCTCCAAGGCACCCCAATACAAATACTGATTAAAAGAGAAGTGTTAGAACCTTTCCAGAGCAATGACAACCTTCCATTGTGCTTCATCTACTACCACAGAAATCCATAAGTTCCTCTGATTTGGAGGGAAGGGAACACAACAAACCCCACAAATGCTCAGTGACCATTAAGAGCACAGAAGAACTAAGTCAGCAAGCACAGCAGAAACTTTTCAATAGCCCAGATTCTTGGTTCAAACTCAGTAAGTTCAGAGAGATTCAGATCTGCAGATGCCTTCTGCAAAACAGAGGCAGGATTTCTGGGGAGGGAATTCTAGTGCTACAAAGAGGAGAAAACATTGCAAGCCCAAGAGAATCTTGGTACAAATGCAAAGTAATCCCATCCTGTTGCACCATGAAAGATGGGATTACAAGGTTTTAAGATTCTTTTAGCAAAGATGATGATTTTGGAAGCTAAAAATCAAGAGACTTGACTTACTTCATCACTGAAATTCCGGAAGGCAGCAACTCTCTCCTCTACACAATCTTGGCTGAGGGGAACAAGCTTCAGGTGTTCAATGATCTTCAAAAAGACAAGGAAAGGTCAGGGTAGATAATCACCATTCTCTGTCCCATATACTAATAAAGTATGGTTTTGAAGTGTTAATGAAAATCTCACTGGAATGTATTCACCTCCTCACTTAGTTGAGGAGCAGGAATATTTTGACCAGTGTCTCCAAACCAGCTCCATAAAAGATCTTCCCGATTCTCAACAGGGGAAGAAACACATTTTTCAATTCCTATCACCTTCTATCTCATTAAATCTAATTCTTCAAGTGATGTTATTGGAAACACTCTGGGCTTTCAAGGGCATTAGGAAGGCTGCACTTCAAACACAACTCTTGAAACTCACATCAAAGGCTCTGTCGATGTGACCGGCGTGATACTCATCAAAAAACGTGATCAAGTCTAGCAGAAGGTAGAACGTGGAGTCCACAGATTTCTTTGCACTTATCCCCTGAGCTTTGTACCTGAAACAAATGGGTTTGCCATTTTATTGTGCAGAATGGGCAACCATTTCTGAAAGTGTCCTTGCAGTTCCTGGAAGTGGAGGCATCAAGCACAAGGACAGAAGGCAGCTCACAACGGGCAGCTTTAATTTTCCTTGACCAGGAGGCAGGAGATTCACAGGTTGTGGCTTTGAAACACTTTTTATTTCTAGTTTTCCATCAAATCCAGCATTTGGTTCTTTGTAAATGTTTACACTTCCCATATCCACAGGGACAGTGAGAGGACCCAGAGACCTGCAGGGCAGGGGCTGTACAAGCATTTCACTTGCTGGTTTACAGCAGAGCAGTCTCCAGCACAACTACCTGCTTCAGGCAAGATGATTTGAAAATGGATGAGATGTTTCTACATGCTGTCTCTAGCTGGGTGATGGACTGGAGGGTTGTCTGCTCTCACCCCAGACAGCACAAGGCCAGAAAGGAGCTCCCTCCCTCCATGTAAGAGTGGCCAAGTGCTGCTGCTGAGGAGAAAGCCAGAGCCTCTTGCCCTTTTCTGTTGGGTGTCTCCCCAAAAGCATCCCCAGAGCACCCAGGAGGGAGGCTGCAGCACCACCACAGCCCTCTCTGCAGAATGGGGTGTGAAGTCAAACCCCCTCTTCCCTTGAGCTGGCAAGAAGAATCAGAACCACTCTGGCTTTGCAGCTGCCCAGCAGCATTACTGCCCAGCAGCAGTCAGTGCTCTCACACAGATCCAAGCAAGCAGCAGAAAAAAAAGCCCCTTTCAGCTTTTGCTAGAGCTTAAACTCAAGCCATAGTTTTAATTCTCCTTCCTTCCTGTGTCTGCCACCAAGGGAGTCTCTCACCAAGTCAACATGGCAGCACAATTTCCACCCAGCCTGCAGCCTGGCTGGGGAAATGCTGCTGCTGGAGTCACTGCCAAATACCACTCGTCAAAAGAAGAAAGGCAAATCAAGACATTTCTGTGTTTGTCTTCCCAATTCCCAGGTGCCAGCAAGAGTGCCTGGTTTATTTTTATTCTCTCCCCTCCCAGAATGGTTGAGGGGAAAGCAGTAAGACCCTTCTCACAGGTACCCAGATTTTGCTCTAGTAAAATACAGGCATTGGCACCGTGACAAGATGCACCAAATGATGATGGTTTTAAAAGTCCCAAAGTTCTTTTGCAATTACAACCTTTCAGAAGCAGGCTATTCCTAACTTGTAGCTGCTAATGAATCCTGAGCACTGCTCTCTCTCAAGCACATGCCCTAAGTAGCACACCAACACCACAGGTGGCACTCCTTTTGATCATTTCCATCTCTCTCCTTCCCAAACATCACACTGCATTCTCCTTAAGGAACATGGTTTTAGCCATGTCCACTGGCTACACCAGCCACATCCACCCCTCAGCTTTTACATCTTCCCTTTTTACCTCTCAAAGCAGCAGTGAAATAAAGTTTTCAAACAGCTGCTGAACTCCCTGCTCTGCTGGTGCAGGTCAGAACCACTGGGTTTTGTGGTGCCCTCTCAATACTGTTCCAAAAGAGTTAATTGTGTGCAGTGATTCTGAAACTCTTATGATATTTTGCTTTAAAAATCACCTAAAACCATACAGTTTGTCCTATTTATTGCTCCTCAACAGTGTCTCCAGCTGCCAATCCTGCAGTTTCCTTTTCCTGCTTCACCTACAGATCAAGCTTCTTGCCTGACCTACCCCTGTGGATTATGTTTCAGCACTGCAAGCCAGCAGGAGAGGGGAAATTCTGACCTCCTCAACACATTGCAGTGGATGTCACAGCCCAGCCAGCAGAAACAAAGTCAGGAATTGCCAGTCAGGTCCAGTCCTGCCCCCCTGGTCTTACCTGTCAGCAATGGAATGGGCAATGTTCTTCAGGCGCTCCTTGTTGGACTGGGGAGTGCCGATCTGGGGAACCACGGGGCTGAGGAGCTTGTTCATCAGCTCCAACACTTTGTCAGGGTTCTGTTGGTATTCAAGTGACATGCAAACAAAAGGAGCATGATGGAACTTAGTGCTTTGATCTCACTGAAAAAGCAGAAAGGTCTCAGGCAGTGGTGCCTAACGTAAGCTCAGAGGTGCTTCCCTGCCATGAAGAGGGAAGATCATATTAGCCATGAGCAACATAATGCTGCTGGCTCATGTAGAACAGTATTTTACAGAATCTTTTACCCTAATTTTCCTCTGAAACAGTGGCTGTGGTGGTATCCACTTTCATTTGAAGTATATTTCAAGAGGAAACGGGAGTATTATTCAGTATAAAGCCTAAAGTATTTTAGATTTCAATTCGACATCTACGAAATGAGAAGGTAACTTCACTAGTCAGAGTAAGATCAGATGAGGGGCAACATCTTCAAAAGGTTGATCAAGAGCCAAGATGTCTTAAATCAGAAGGGACTGGAGTGCAATTCATCTGGGTTTGCTCCCTGAAACCCCCCTCTCTGTGCAGCCAATGGCTCTGCTTTGACAGCAGCAGAGATAACCTGCTTGCATATAGCCAATTCAAATCTCCAAGCTGAAATGAACCTCCTGATCACAGGGAGAATGGTTGGGGGGGGGTAGGGGGAAAGTGAACCAGGTAGATATTTAAGGCAGCAAATATAAGATATTTACCTTTGCAAGGTCATAGAGTTTGGCAGCTTCTTCAAACAATCCTTTATTTTCTGCTGCAGATGCCACTTTGTTAATAATGGGTTTTGTGTAACTTGTAAACTTGTCTATTACTCCAGGCTAAAGAGATGAGACAAAAACAAAAAGGGGAGAAATAAGAATGTTTCAAAACTCCTCAACATTCTGACAAGGCAATGAATATTTTACATGTTGGATTATGATTAGAATGGCCTGTGCATTTTCTGGGCAATGCACAAAATGGACCTGTTAAAAATAAAAAGAGTGAGAGAGACTTTCTCCAAACCAGAGTCAGAACCAAGACATCTTGTGCTTCCCAGTTCTTTCAAAATGAACCAGATAACAAGTCAAATTCAGCATTATTTTAATTGCTGATGACACATTGCAGAGGAGAAGAAAACACAAAAGACTTCAACATTTAATGTGCCAGGGTCTCCAGGGATGCTGTTTGTGTATGTTGGCAGGACAGCTTGCAAGTGAAATCCTACACAGATAAATGAAAGGGCAGCAGGAATTTTCAAAGAAATGATAGCCAGAAGTAGAATAAAACAGGAATATGGAAAAATAAAAAAGAGGATGTAAAGATAAGAACGTATCATCTGGAGTTTATTTTAAAACTAAGGTTGCTGGTCTCATCTCAGAGAAACACAAGAACACAGTTACATTTAAAAGGAATTGAGTAAAGCCAAGAAAACAGGATTCACCACTAATGGTATCATCTAAAAACAAAGAACTGTGAAATGAAAAAATATTGGTAAAGATTACCAAGGCTCCTTGCTCTCCTGTGTGCAATCTCACTGCTTTTAAACTGACTGAAGAACAACATATAAAAGAAAACCCTGCCAGAAAGAACTTTTTCCTTGACAGTAGCAATGATTGCAGCATGAGCCTTAACCTTAAAATTAAGACCTGCATGATTCTGGAGCCTGCTTTACACAGAAAGCTTCCCAAGTTCCTGCAGCAAGCAGAGAAACTTCAGGATCTAAAGTTTTCATCATTTCCTTGCACTCTTTTCAGGTGAAACTTTTAAGGTTTCCTTTATCTTCTGACCATGTTAACTTACACGTTACTTTTAGATGATTGCTTTTCCAGCACAAGGAAGATCCAGCACAACTAAATGGCTGCTCTTTGATCCAATATGGATCTCATCCATATGGAAAGGAAAGATGAGTGTGGCTGTGTGGGCTGAGAGCTCCCTTCATGACAAGAATGTTGAATGGGCTGCAATACCTTTCTCCTCTAAGGTGAATGAGGATAATGTCATATAGTTTTCACACACACACACACACACACATCTTAGTCAGCACAACAGCCTCACACCCACTTACAAGCAACCCATTTTTCCTCACTGCTTTTTCCTACCATGTACTAAATTCCATTTCCAACTGCAAAGGTGAAATTCTGACCTCACTGAAGTTACCTGATGCCATTTGTTTCTTTAGTGACATCAGTTGTTCACAAGGACAGACTTTGCCCTGCAGTTCCTGACCTGTCTTCTGTTAGGGCAGGTCACAGACTGTTCTCTCCTACTTGGAGAACTTGTATCTATTCAAACAAATAACTTGGCTAGTGAAAAATGAAGAAAAGCAAGACAACCTCATGACTGCTTTGGAAATCACACACGGTTTGTACTTTTTTATGTGAAATAGAAACAGAAATTGTCAACTCACCTTCCTACTACCATCGTTTTCCAGCTTTCCAAGAATCATATCAAACTATATCCACACAGATGTACCCGTAAGAAAAGAGGAAACAAGAAGAGAGAGGTGAATTGCACACATTTCACAACAAATTTACTATGTACAGTGATGGTTGAATGTAAAACTGTGATCGACATCAAAATGATTTGATATAAAAACAGGCAAGAATGTGATTAAGTATCTTAAACATAGGGTCATGTGAGTAAACAGCTGTTTAAGACTGTCTTGCCTAATAAAGATTTCAATGAAGACATGAATTTCAGTTTAAGGAGGGAAGACAAAACATGGCCCAACGTACCTCTCTGCTCTCAATTACTAGTTCACTAACGCAACGCAAGAACATGTTCTCCCCTTGGCTGTCCTTCTCATTCCTACAAAAGAGAGGGAAGGAGAGAGGTACTCCTCATTCTGAGGACTTAACAAGTAAGAATAACTAAGCAGCAAGAACGAGGAGAAAATCTCCTACCTGAGAAAGTAAAAATACTGCAGAGCTTCCCTCGGATCCGTGGATTCAAACTTGCGGGTGTAAAGCATCAGAAGCCGCACAAAATTGAGACGCCTGATGCCAGGGGGGTCACCAGCTTCGTGGCCTACTGCAATGTCAAACAACAGTGTCAGAGAGCCCAGTCCCAGGGAACACTGCTCACACCTTCATCTCGACCTGGTCAGAGCC
The DNA here is from genome assembly GCF_020740795.1 of Apus apus. Taxonomy (NCBI): domain Eukaryota; kingdom Metazoa; phylum Chordata; class Aves; order Apodiformes; family Apodidae; genus Apus; species Apus apus. Next base: position 18,570,116 of record NC_067292.1, on the reverse strand, counting down.
ATAACCCAGAGCTCTGACACAACTGAAGCAAGGAAGCATTTGAAGACTGTTCCGATCAACGCTGCTCGGTTGACGACCTAGACCTGGCAGTGTCTACAGGGTACTGGAAGGGCTCAGAATATATTCCTGTATTGTCAAGTAAACGTGCAGGACTTACACAGCTGTGCACTCTGCCCAGATGATTTCAGGAGTAATTTTAACTCAAACAGGACCAAGGCAACATGAACAGCATGGCAACGCAACCGCTCCGTCCGGAAGAGAAAAGCAATTGCAGCTTCAAACTGCGCTGTCAAGAACAATACTTGGAAGTAGAGGAAAGGCTGCTGGTTCACTGCAAAATGGGATTCCCCTGGGGAAAAAAAAACAAAACACAACACACACAGGGCATAAGTGAAAATTGCTTTTGCCACCAGAGATCACTGCCAATCACTTTTCATAGAATCATCCTGGGTGGAAGAGACCTTGAAGATCATCAAGTCCAACCACAACGTAACTCCCTCAACCATAACCTCATCTACCTGTTCAGTGCTTAAATCATGTCCCTAAGCACTGTATCTATATTTTTTAAAAACACTTCCATGGATGGTGATTCCACCACCTCCCTGGGCAGCCTGTTCCACTGTCCAACTACTCTCTGGGTAAAGAAATTCTTTCTAATATCCCCTGCTGCAGCTTCAGGCCATTTCCTCTCATCCTGTCATTATTCACTTGGGAGAAGAGCCCAGCTCCCACCTCCCTACAACCTCCTTTCAGGTAGTTGTAGAGAGCCATGAGGTCTCCCCTCAGCCTCCTCTTCTTCAAACTAAACAAGGCCAGTTCCCTCAACCTCTCCTCATAGGACTTATTCTCCAGACCTTTCACCAGCTTGGTAGCTCTACTTTTCTTTATCTTACCCAGTGCCAGGAGAAATAAACCCACTAGACAAAGCTGAACATCTCATCACTCATTCCACTGATGCCAAAGAAATCATAGAAAACCAGAGCATAAAGATGTAGCCAGGAAGTGAAAGAGAATACAGTTCCTCAAAGAAAGTTCCTTTGTTCTTTTCAGACAAGGAACCACCACCTCAGATAGACTGCAATAGCTCCTCTGAAGATCACAACTTTTTGTCTTCATTTAGACTTATTGGTACCAATAATGTTAAACCCTTGGATTTTCCTACTCAGTGACACCAATGGCAGCTTCATGTGTTTTCTTTTCCACACATTTTTATCTGGGTGTGAGTGAGGCTGTGGAGAATCAAATTCTGTGTGTTTTGAATAGTCCAAGTGACTTCATCTTGATGGTCTGGAAGATGATTATGGGGAAAGTTACTCTCCTGGGCCGTGGACAATGCCTAAAATGCTCTGAAGTGGAAGGAACTGGGATTTGGGTTCCCAGAAAATGACTTAAATAATAATTTAAGGGAAACAATGAACAACAGAAGTGCACAGAGAAAAGTCTTGGAAATACATGCCTACATTAGGTACAGACTGCTTTTCTGTTCTGTATTCCAAAAGCTGGGAGCTTTGCTAAAGGACCTTCACATATTTATGATGAGAGAAGGCAATCCATAAATGAGGATGGATAAAGAACATATCCCCAGATGAATACTCAGTCCCTGGGAACACAGGACTCATCCAATGTGTTTTATTGAAGTCTGCCATTACTCTAGGGAAGCCAGCTCTCCATACTTGGAAGCCACATCCCTGGCAGTGTTGAAGGGCAGGTTGGATGGGGCTTGGAGCAACCTGGGCTGGTGGGAGGTGTCCCTGCCCGTGCAGGGGGTTGGATCTAGATGATCTTTAAGGTCCCTTCCAACCCAAACCATTCCATGACTCTGTGAACTCCCCAAAGATGCCTGTCACTAGTGGAGAGCTATAAGGTTTTATGGGGAGGTCTGAGGTTTGGGTAAGAACAAGTGGAAGGTGCCCAAAGCAGAACCCAAATAACACATCTCTTCCTGGTTTCTTACCATAGTCCTCCAGCAGCTGCTTCTGGAACTGTGATAACGTCAGCCGGTCTTGTGGAGAACTGGCACTATTGTCATCAAAACACACTTGGTTCAGCTGAAAAACACACCCAAAAAGAGAAGCACAGACATTTCAGCTTCACCTTGCACAGGGGATACACTACTCTTTGTTCCATCTAAAGCCCCTCCCAATATTTGACCAACTGACTAGTCACATCAGGTCCATCCATTGCTGAGAAGCAAAGCTTCCATGCATTCAACCCAGGGGTCCTTTTGTGTCCACCCATCCCACCAAACTCTGCTGCTGGGACTCTGAATGCTCACTAAGCAATCATTAAAAGCAGTATTTTTAACCCAATCTTAACAAAGACATCATTCTACTCCCTCTTTCTGCTAAAGGAGAGAAATGGGTACTGACCACTATCTATCATGCCCCCAACCACAACCATAAGGACTACACAGCATCTTCTGCCAACTGACACCAATGTTGCAGCCATCATCCATCCAGAAAGGAAAACCCAAAGGATCCTCACTAACTAGCTAACACTAACAAGTAGCTACCACTACTTGCAAAAAACAGCTGACTAAGATCAGTGTCAAATGAAGGAGGTGACACCTTCCAAGAGAAGCATTCCCAAAGTAACATCTGATAGTGCAGAGGGTAACAGAGCAGCCCTGGGACTTGGGTCCCAGCTCTTTGCTATCTGCAAGGTCATCACATTCATCACGTTGACCCCCCCACACAAGAAGGACATGGAGCTGTTGGATTGAGTCCAGAGGAGCCATGGAGATGATGGGAGGGCTGGAGCAGCTCTGCTCTGGAGACAGGCTGGGAGAGTTGGGGTGCTCAGCCTGGAGAAGAGAAGGCTCCAGGGAGACCTTAGAGCACCTTCCAGTGCCTGAAGGGGCTCCAGGAAAGCTGGGGAGGGACTTGGGACAAGGGCAGGGAGGGAGAGGACAGGGGGAAGGGATGAAAACTGGAAGGGGGGAGATTTAGGTTGGATATGAGGAGGAAATTCTTTGCTGTGAGGGTGGTGAGAGCCTGGCCCAGGTTGCCCAGGGAAGCTGTGGCTGCCCCATCCCTGGCAGTGTTGAAGGGCAGGTTGGATGGGGCTTGGAGCAACCTGGGCTGGTGGGAGGTGCCCATGCAGGGGGCTGGATCTAGATGATCTTGAAGATCCCTTCCAACCCTTCTATGACTCCATGAAATACACCACCATTTTTTTCATTATTATTTTTTAAGAACAGGTCTAAAAAGAAAAAAAACCACCAAACACCAGCCCAATCCCACACTCACTTTTAACCAAAGATAATCTTCTGTTTTGTCAGCAACTTCACTCTGGTTATCAGTGATGTCACAACGACCAATGATGCAATAAACAGCCCTTTTGTAAGGGTCAGTGTTGTTCCTCAGAGCTCGTCTGTAGTGAAGACGCAGTTTGTTCTCTGTGGCTGGAGACAGCCTGAGGACCAAACAAAAGCTTGAGAAGACATGAACCTCATCTTTCCCTGTCTGAGGGGTACAAATCAGTGTCAACAGGGGCCAGCTCACAGGTGTGATGACAGAAAGCACTGGTTGATGTTTCCTGCACTTGTTTGCATCTGTAGGTAAAAACTGTGCCCAGGTGAATTTAAACATGTAACTAATGTTATGAAGGGAAACAAAAAGTCAGATCCTTTCTCTGGGGGTCAATTAATATGGCAGTAGATGAGATTATGTCTGACCCCATGGACCAGTACAGGTTGGGGGCTGACCTGCTGCAGAGCAGTGTAGGAGAAAGGGGCCTGGGGCTCCTGGTGGACAGGAGGATGACCATGACCAGCAATGTGCCCTTGTGGCCAAGAAGGCCAATGGCATCCTGGGGTGGATTAGAAAGGGGGTGGTTAGTAGATCAAGGGAGGTTCTCTTCCCCCTCTGTTTTGCCTTGGTGAGGCTGCATCTGGAATATTGTGTCCAATTCTGGGCCCCTCGGTTCAACAGGACAGGGAACTGCTTGAAAGAGTCCAGGGCAGAGCCACAAAGATGATGGAGGGAGTGGAACATCTCCCTGATGAGGAAAGGCTGAGGGAGCTGGGTCTCTTGAGCTTGGAGGAGACTGAGGGGTGACCTCATCAATGTTTACAAATATGTTAAGGGTGGTGTCAGGAGGACAGAGCCAGGCTTTGTTCAGTGATGTCCAGTGACAGGACAAGGGGCAGTGGGTGCAAACTGGAACAGAGGAAGTTCCACATAAACATCAGAAAAAACTTCTTTCCTGTGAGGGTGACAGAGCCCTGGGACAGGCTGCCCAGAGAGGTTGTGGAGTCTCCTTCTCTGCAGACATTCAAACCCCCCTGGACACGTTCCTGTGTGATGTGCTCTGGGTGACCCTGCTCTGGCAGGGGGGTTGGACTGGGTGGTCTTTCCAGGTCCCTTCCAATCCCTAAGATTCTGTGATTCTGTGACTCTATTTCATTATTTCAGAAAAAAATGCTCAAAAAGTGTTTGGAACCCTTTGAGTTAGCAACTAACAAGTGAGCAGGTCGTTGTACCATGGAGTCTTTTAGGAGAGATACTTTCACCTTCATCATGAAACTGTCCTAATGTTGCCATTCTATTTCTTGTACCTTCAGACAAATTAAAATATGCCAACTTCTGACATGTAATTTAGGTAGCTAATATATACACCAGGCAGCCATCAACACCAGAAGAGCTGAGCTGCTTAGATTTTGACCAAGGCACTGATTGCTTCACTAATTTCTTAATTACCTTCTGTCTTTACTGTGCATGTACTCCTGGAACCAGGTTTTAAACTCTCCCAGCTGGTGCTGTGCCCGTTTCACCACGTGCATGGCAGCACTCAGGTCTCCACAACGCATGCAGTAGTAAATCAGGGCCCAGACAGGATGTCCTTCCACCTCACCATCCTGAAAAGAAAGAAATAATTTAGCTTTTTTTAAAGAAAAACCAGCATATTTGAATTCGTTGTTCTTCATCGTTTCCCTCATTATTTCTGCCCTTATAGCCACATCTTGATTTTGGTACCAAAATTCTGTTTGTGTTCCAGAAGCCAGAGGTCCTGAGGCTTAAGTCCTGGGAAAGCTGCACACATCCTGGCAGCAGAGGATGGGGATGTCCTCTGCTTGCCCAGATTTTGAGGGAGGTTCTGACAATCCCAGCAAACATCCTCCTCACCCAGGATGTAGATTTGCATTAGACCACAGAGGGATTAAAAACAACTGTATTGAAACAAGAAGATACCAAACTGACCTTGGATCTTGGCAGATAGGGAAAGGATAGCTAGACTCAACTAGGTGGTCTCTGATGTTATAATTTAGTATATTCTCATTTAATTTTTAACTCATTTTTCAGCCCAGCCTGCCTGCTTATCTGGTCATTTGGTAGGTGCACAGCTGTCAGGTCAGCAGGATTTTATTCAGACTCCTTCATAAAAGGTCCCAGCTACAATTCAGAGAATTCATTACATGTTTAGACATCAACAACTGGAGTCACCATCTTACAGTAAGAAAAAGCAAAACAGGGAGAATACAGCACCACGTTTTAATATTTGCTTGATCTATAAAGACCAGCAGAAGAGAGGATCATTTCTAGAAATTAGAACTCAAATTACTGATTGGGATGAGCTCTGAACTCAAAGTGATCTTGGCTACTATCTTCCATTTTCCTACTGAAAAATTCCTACAGAAAAATTCTAAAAGCAGTTTAAACAATATAAAAACCACTGGAGGCTGCACTAGTTTCCTAGCTGTGCTGAAACGACCAGATTTACATTGTTATTCTTTTACCTGAGTTGCTGAAGGTGATGGACATACCTGGAGGCCAGGGACAGGTGCAGGGAGTTTGATGTTCAAGAAGCTGTGGACCAGTTGGTAGGTCCCTGGGACTCCACCCAGCTGGGCCTGGTGCAAATTTCCAAACACTGTCACAAAGGTGTAATTTTTGTAACTGAAAAACACCACCAACAAACCCAAAGGTAAATGAACTGAAACACATTCACTACAAAAACATCCTCTGGGATCCCACAGAATTAGCAATTCAAATGAGCAAAGCAAATTACCTTGATGTTCCAACATTACCATTACAACAAAATGAGGCAAAAACTTGTTGATTTAGGAAGACCCTTACACTCAGCAGTCCAAAGAGACACCGTGTTTGGAGTCACTGGTGTACTGCTCCAGGTTCAAGTTTACTAGGAGGTTCCTCTCATTAGGTTCTCTCAGTACTAAGTTAAACTCAGTTCCTTAACTGGCAAAAAGTCTTTCCATCCTTAGTGCTTTAACTCTCAAACCTGTCACAAAGAACAGTTAAACACCCAGATATGTTGGTCTCTCCTCCCTGCCCTAGGGGCAAATACAAATGGACTGAGGAGACATGAGGAAAAGGGAATTTAGAGAAACTAACAAAGGCAGTTTTGAGAACACCTAAAAAAACCCATCAAAGCCCTTAACCACGGGAGGATAATTGAACACAGATTCATATTTAGAAGCAAGAGCCTCAAAAATCTGTACACTGAAGGAACACCTATAATTGCAGCAGCAATAAATGACATGAAGTTCTTTTTTTCCCCTCCCTGCAGCACTCAGTAGACCACCAGACTATAAATAAACTGAAAGGCTGGGCTGAACACAGGCAAGACTCAGTTTATCTCAATAACCAACAGCATGGCTGAGTTAAGCATGTGCTCCTTAGGGGTTAAGACCACAGTTGCTCCAAAGCAACTAATCCAAGAGCAGCTGTGAGCACCAGGATGCATAAGGAGCTGGTGGGGCATGGAAACACTCCAGTATTTGCCTATTCCTGCTAGGAATGAAAAGCTATAAGCAAGGTGTGGGTTTTGTTTGGTTCTTGGGGTTTTTTTAAAATCGAGCCTGAAGGGCCCAGTTTACACAACTGGGAGGGGTGGGGGGGAACTACATGTAACTAACTCCCAATTTCAGTTAGGCATTGTGAACATTTAGCAAGTTGGATATTGGCAAACCAGGTGAAGGGTTACTGGCTCATGGGACATTACTGAGACTGAAGATCCTTCCCATGTGTCATTTCAGCCCTGCAGAGGCTGCCACCACCCCTGGGTGATAAGTGCTCAGGAGGTGTGACAACTGACTGCCAGGGGCCAAGGAGAGGCTGTACCAGGAGGAGAAAACATCTCTTCCCAGGGTGCTGTACCAGAGGGTGGCCCCTTCTCTGCTCAGATGGCAGATCTGTTACCAAAAGCCCAGGCACGACACTGCAGCCTTTCTTTGCTTTCCACTGCTGAACTAGCCTGCTGGCATTACAACGGTGGCTACCAGGTGAGAGACTGCAGTAGCCACACGTGCAGTAAACAGGTATCATGGCCATCCAGGGATTCAGCTTTGGGCTCTCTACAACCACCCTGTCTGCTCCACAGCCTGAAGTTCTCCCACTCTTTCTCGGTCGAGGAGCTCAGTCCCCTGTGATACTTGCTGATACAAAGAATAAACCACTCCCCAGAGCCTGAAAATGACTGCTAAATGTCTGCCAGCCTCTTCACCTTTTACAGAAATCATTCTGTGTGGAAATGGCATGATCAGAACCTGACTCATGGCAACAGATTTGCCCTCATTGCTGTCCTCCTGTCCTCCCAGCACCACCTCCTGACAGTGATGGGTGATCAGAAAGGAAGTACAGAAAAGGAGAGGGTTGCTTTTTTTTTTTGCAGAGGGGAAACAGATCTCTTTCCACAAGTGAAAAATCTTCACTTATCATTGTAACAGATATAGAATATTTAAGGCCAACACAGAAGAAAGAATGAAAGGTCTTTGTTTCTTTACTAGAACAGTTTCATAATTCAAGCGGCTGAACGGAACAGGGAAGAAAGGAAACATTTCAGTGAGCAGCAAGAGGGAGCTGATGTGTTCATATGTCTGTGTGCACTACAGAGTCATTCTGGCTCTCACCAGAGCTCACTTACCTCTGCTCCAGGTAGTGCAGAGCCTGCCTCACAAACTCCATCCGCACCTCCATGTTGGTCCTCACCTTCAGGGCATCGCTGGCGGGCACCAGGGCCACGTCGGTCATTTGTTTCACCATGGCCCACATCTCAGAGATGTTCTACAAACAAGCCATCCCATGCAGCAGTCATTAGTTCAGAGGGGAACAAGCAACACTGTTTTGAGCTACCTGGTGTTTTGATGCTTAAGAAAAGCATAAAAGCACAATCAGTTTTGTAATGGAGATACTGGACGCGGTCGTGAAGCTAAAGCCCTGTCGTGCAGAACTGAGACTTCCCAGCTCCTCTGCATGATTCTTGCACAAGAAGTTGGCTATAAATATTGCACCTGCAATTGTCACCCAGGATATCAACAATGATTTCCAAAACTTACAGAATGTCTTGGGTTGGAAGGGGCCTAAAAAGGTCATCTAGTCCAACCCCCCTACAATAAGCAGGAACATCTTCAACTAGACCAGATTGCCCCGAGCCCCATCAAGCCACTTGGTGCTCAGCCTCCTTCCCATTTCCAGCTTGTACCTCTCACTCAACAAACACAACATCAGCTCTCCATACAAGCAATTGTTCTGGCTGCCATCATGAAGCTGAGCAATCAGCTGTGGTGAGAAATGGCTGAAGGACACTGATCACTTGGACAAAGACTCAGGTCTGGAAAAAAAATACGTTGAAAGCCATCCCAGTCTGCTCATCCACAAGGATGAGACCGTCTCAGTAGCTACAGGACTAGAATTTGCCTGCTGAAACAGCAAAAGCCTGAGGAGCAACAGCCCTGTTAGCTCCAGCAAGGGCAGGTGTTTGATCTCAGTGCTTCAAAGCAGCAAGAACACTGAAACCCACCGTGGTGTCCCCTGCAAAATGAACAGAGCTGTTTCAAAGCACAGATGCACATCTGGAATTCAGATCTGACTGAAGTATTTGCCCCTCAGCTTTTTGCTCTCCCCCTTTGCAACACTTTTGGTTTTGTTTTTTTTTCAGGACTTGATCCTCCTGCCCTGTTCTCTTCCAAGCATTTCTGGAAGGCAGCCAGGTTTGTGCATTTGTTTTTTTTGGGGGTGGATCAAGGCAACAGAATGAAAGGAGTGGGAACAAAAAAAGAGAAAAGCTGGCAGATCACTGGTTTCAAGTCAATCCTGGGGGCTTTACACTTTGCTAGGGAGCCTACTTCAGCTCCAGCAGTGTCTCATTGAAGACCCTCCACCTACAGCTCAAAATATTCAAAGGATATCAGGAGGCCACCTTTTGAAAACCAAAGGCAACAGAACCCACTTAAAATGAAAAGCAATTTCCCCCCCCCCGACAGCTCATCACTCACGATGGGACCTGCAGTGAGAGCAGGTTCTTTTCTCCCTCACTGTGTTAAGAAATTTTCACCATGACCAAGTTCATCACAGGTGGGCCCTGCTGCAACCAGATTTCAGTATTGGCTCTGTGTTTTCTGTGAAGCCATGCATTTTATTTTTTGGCAATATCAGTATTTTTTCCACCCATGTCAGCAGGCTGCTAATCACAGCTGAGCTCAGATTAAACACATTTCCTTCTATTAACTCCCTGGCAGTACCTTATCATCCAGTTCTGCAACAGCAGCACAAAGGTCCACCAGGTTAGGCTGCAGGTGTCCATTCACTATCTTCTCATTATAAATATAAATCTGAAATATATTGAAAGTAAGCAAGTTGAACAATGTGCATTACTCCCTTTCCCCCCCCCACTCCCCAGCCACAGCAGCAAAATCTGAACCAGCCTTCAAGAACAGAGTGTCCCCAGCAACTCCCTTCTGCTTCCCTCCCACATTAGCTGCTTCTAATCCAACACAAGAGGAACAATGTGGCACCAACCCTGCTTCCAGAACACAGGAAAGCCCCAGGCCTGCCTGAAGGCAGGCAGCAATCCAGCTGGTCAGGGGTTCTGCACTGCTCTGAATGCCCTGTCAGACTAACTGCAGCTCTCTCAGAAGAGACCTAGACCTGACAACTGGATGGCTGTGATACTCCCCTGCGTGGCAGTTTCCTCCCTGCTGCCATAAAAGAAGCAGAATTCTACTGGTTTGTGGCAAAATTCAGGAGGATCTGACACAAGAAAGTGAGAACAGAAACCTGGGCCTTCCAAACCTGCCCTTAAACACATACACCCATTTTGATTTAAATCTTGGTCTTAATTTAGCTACTTCTGCTCTGGTTTATTCTGTTCTCACTCCAAAGACCTTCCAGCTCCCTCTGAAAACAATCATTGTCAGTGCTAGAAAGGCAGTACCGTGGTACTTTCAGTCCCTTTCCTTGCATGCTCCACTCCTTCAACGTGCTCAGGGTGCAACAAAATGCAGAGCTCAGGCTTGCAACCAGAATCCAGCAGCAGTGAAGCACACATGTGGGCTTCAGTCCATGTCTGTGAAACAGTTTGAACTGGACATGAAGAATGGTCCTAGTTTGAGCAGAAGTACCTGATCTCTAGGACTCCTAACAACCCACCAAGATCCACAGGAGCCCAACATCCAGCACTGAAGCCCTGGGAATTTTGCACTCCAGCAGGGAACTGCCAAGGGGAGCTCAGCCCAGCCTGCTTCTCCAGAGGATTTGCTGGGAGCAACACTGGCTGCACCAAGTGTTTTGGTGGCAGAAGCCTAGCCACACCTGTCTGCAAGCCTGGAACCCTGCCCAGAGCCCACCTGCCCACCCACAGGGACTCTGCTGCTACTCCTGCAACTAGCACTGCTGGAGAAGCTCAGCCTTCCATAACCACAAAACATCAATGCTATCAGCCTCAAAGAAAGGAGCTACTAATGCCACAAGGAAGAACACAGAAAAACTACAGGAGAGATGAAACAAATTAAGGTACACGAACCACAAAATCAAATATGCACTTGATCAGCATCTTATTTTGCAATTCATTTCTTCACAGTCCCCATCACTGGGCTGAGACACAGAAAACCAGCTGTACATGCTGTCTGGCTCAGCAGAGCCCAAGCCAAGGCAAACCACCATAGTCATTGTGTGCAAATTAGGCAAGGCTTTGTCTGCATAGCTTTACAGATTCCATTTTGAAAAAAAAAAATCAAGTGCTTCTCTTTCATTTTGTTTCCAAGAGTGCTGGTAAACAGCTCATCTCAAACAACAAAAGTAACAAATTGGTTATGTAAAGGTTTATCAGCTTTCCCTGAAAAATTTCAGAGAAACTTTAATGCCACCAGACATATCAATTCATAGCTGATGCACTAAAGCTTCTTAAAAATGATGCTATTAAACCAGGATCTAATTTGACAAACATCAGGATTAAGACTTCAACAGTTTTTCCTACACACGCTCATCAGAATAATAAGAAAGTAAAGTCTTCAAGTCTTCACTTACATACTATTACACATTGACAGGAATTCTAAAACACTTTTTTTTTAATGTTAAAAGAGGTAAAGTTTATTATTCAAGCATGTAAAACTTCTCCAGTCATACATGGCAATCAGGATCTCCTGCTGATCCTGCAGCAGACAGATAAGGATGCTCTTAAAGAAAGTCAAGCTACATTTCTGTGTTTTCCAAAAGCATTTTGACCACAGGCAGGTACCTGCCATACCTCATTTACACTGTGCTCACAGATCTTGGGTTTCCCCACCCTGAAGAAGCCCAAGGTTGGGTGTGGTTTGCCATCTCCACTCACCTGCCGGGCATACGCCATCTCCACGCTGTCCAAAGAGCTGCGACCTGGAGGCCCCAACTCCCCAACGTAGCTGGGCTGTTTCAGGAGAAGGAATAAAATTACTGCAATGCATTTGCCCAACATATCTGCTCCTAAAGATCAACAGCAATCCCACGTTCCTGACCCCATCTGAAGTATCGTTTCTAGTTCTGGAGCACCCAACATAAAGACATGGAGCTCTTGGAGAAAGTCCAGAGGAGGGCATGGAGATGATGGGAAGGCTGGAGCGGCTCTGCTCTGGAGCCAGGCTGGGAGAGTTGGGGTGTTCAGCCTGGAGAAGAGAAGGCTCCAGGGAGACCTTAGAGCATCTTCCAGTGCCTCAAGGGGCTCCAGGAAAGCTGGGGAGGGGCTTGGGACAAGGGCAGGGAGGGAGAGGACAAGGGGGAAGGGATTAAAACTGGAAGAGGGAGATTGAGGTGAGACATGAGGAGGAAATTCTTTGGTGTGAGGGTGGTGAGAGCCTGGCCCAGGTTGCCCAGGAAAGCTGTGGCTGCCCCATCCCTGGCAGTGTTGAAGGGCAGGTTGGATGGGGCTTGCAGCAGCCTGGGCTGGTGGGAGGTGTCCCTGCTCGTGCATGGGGGGTTGGATCCAGATGATCTTTAAGGTCCCTTCCAACCCAGACCATTCTATGACAGAACTAAGAGCAGGGTTTTGAATTACCTAGAGAGTAAAATGCACAGTCTCAATGCAGTACTCTGTTATCTTCTCAATATAGCTTGAACTTTCTGAAGTGACAGGGCACAAACCAACCATTAGCTCTCTGGAATGAGGACATCAGTGTGTCTCCACAGCATCTTGTAATTTTAATCCTTGCCTTTTGTTTCTCAAAAGGTTGCTCATTGTCATGTTAGTTATCTCACTGTGAAGCCTCTCAGAATCTCCATCAGAGCAAGGACACGGAAGGCAATGACCAGTTCACTGGATCCAGTCTAGCAAGGCTGACACTCCAATTTTGTCCTACTAGCAGGACATGAACATAAAATGTGACTGCAGGCTTCAACCATCTGCCAAAAAGTGTCCCATTGCTGGTCAGTTGCAGCAGGATGCTGGCAATACACTGCCCTGAGAAAAACATCTTCCTGCCCACAGAGACTCTGTCAAGATATTTTCAGTGTGGAGGGACAGGGGATGAAGTCATTTGTACTCTTTTATAAAACTCAAAATACTGTCATGATATTGGAATGCTGCATAAAGCTGTCCTTCCAAGTGTCCACTAAAAATCAGAGGTATGTTTTCAGTATAGCCACTACTGAACATAAGACATTCACCACTTGGGGGGAAAGAAAGCTTCTGATTAAGTAGGAACAGTGTCTGATGTTTCCTGCTTCTGAAAAACCTAATTCTTCATTTCAGCATTGCAAGTCTTGGGTTTGAAAACTAAAATGCAATCATTTTCAAGACAGATCCCTTTGAGGTAAGCAGTGCTTTCATATCAGCTGCTTCTGAAGCACTGCTGCAGCCACCATGAGCTGAAGATAAAAGCAAGACAAGCTCAGGATAGAAGTATAAGATTTATTATGAAGCCAAGTGACATCGCTGGAGCAAGCAAAGAGGAACAGAAAAGCTTTTGGAAAAGCAGGCCTATTTGCAGGTCTGAAACTGAAGCAACAGCCTTTGAATTTCAGACTTGGAGCCCAAAAGCTGCTTTGATACTCCCAGGGACAGTTGGTCTGGTAAGAGATGTCCTCTCTCCACACAAACCTTGCTCAGCTTACTTCAGGCTTCAGAAGTTATGAGGATCTAAGATGGTTGTTTACATCCAGCAAGAGAGAGGGTGCAAAGCACATAAGCTAAGCATTGAAAGCAAGCAGAGAGGGGGGCCTTGGTTTGCTACCAGATAACTCAAGTCCATTCCTGTTCCTCTAACTGGAATCAGTACCTTTTTCTGAGGAAGGGCAGGTACATCTGCAGTTACACAATTAAGCTGTTCACCATCAAGGCTGGTTCCAGCTGCACGTCCTCAGTAGGTGTTACACCTGAGCAATACTGTCCACAAGCTCTGCTTTTCCCTACACCAGTTCCTCAGAATGTCAGTATTTTCCTGCCTAGATAGGATCACCTGCAAGTATTGCCTAAGGATATGTTCTAGCCTTAACTGAACTCTTCCAGGAAAACATGACTGACTTGCTGCCTGTACAGACAGACAAAAAACACCCCTGAGTGCAATGGAAAAAAAATAAATCACTGTTTTCACTCTCAGTTTAATCAGTTCTGGAGTTCAGCTTTGCTGACACTTGTCAGGCCACAGCATGACAGCACCAAGGTTCCTGCCAGGACCTGGCTTGCTTGGATTGAAGGAAAAGATCTGAGAAAGGGGTAACTTTTCTCCAGATGGTGTCATCATTCTGTTTTCAAATGAGGATGAAATGCTGACAGGAGCTTCGAAAGGATCTCACTTTTTTGGGAACTGTATCCCAACTATGAAATGAAATCATACAAAACACACAAGCTTCCAGACCCCTTCCCCACCAGTCTGTGCCCTGAACAGTGTCTCAGGCAATCCCAAACTCTTGTCATTTCTATTTGCTATCAGTTTATCCCAGGTTAGCTGTGGTCTAGGAACTCCCTTATACCCACGAGCATGTCCTAGTTCAGTTTTGATCGTGAACATTTTCACAATCTTATATAAAGACCAACAAAGTGACAACTGCAAAGGCCAAGAAGCTGTTCTGAGTTAGCTGGGAATTTAATATGGGCAGATAAGGGCATTGACCTCTACTGAGAAACTGTAAGAACCTTGTGATGTGATTCCTGCATAGCATGCAAGTGCTGATTGCAGCATAAAAAAAATACATAGTTGTGTTTGTCCCTGATACAGTGATATATAAATGAATGGAGGTGTCAAATTGAGGCTGGACATCTTTTAAAATTGCTGGAATTAATTTACCACTGCATTGGTCATTATTCAAATTGCACTATTACTGAGAAATCAACCTGATTATACAATCAGGCAGGTGGATTTAGACCTTAAGCAGTATTAAAAATGCCCTAGAAAAAACCCCAAAAGAAATCCCACTTTCTTTTGGCAGCTGAACTTAAGACAAAAAATCCTCTTCACAGCCACTCCTCGTGGATACTGATACTCAGGAGCATTTGCATTTTTCTTTCTGTGCCAAATCATCTGACACAAATTCCTTTAAACCCACCTAAAAACCAACAAATTCTTTGTTCTAAAGAACAAAGCAGCTGTTAAAAGCAGGTTTCCTGGGAAACAGACACAGTGGCAGAAATAGCACTTTGCAGCCTTCCCATGTGCTGTGCCAGATAAATTGCAGAGTTATTTAAAGTAATGCTAAATTATGGACGTTGTCATTAATTACTGATGAGGTTTCATCCTCTAAAGGAAGTGAAGAAGGGTACATTGTGACTCGGTGTCACTTTTCAACTAATGCCCAAGCACCAGAAACATAAGGACTAGGGCTTTGTTTTGTGAATCTGGTTCCTTCTTCTCCTGCTGCTGCTTTGCAGCACCAAAGAGCATCCACGTGGCTGCCACTCCAGAGAGCTAAGTGTGACTGACAGGTTCAAACCCACAGGTGAGGATCTGAATTCAAAAGTGCACACTTGAAACCAAGAAATAACTGCTCTGGGGTTTGGGGTGTTTTTCCTTCCCTTTCTCCAATTTTACCCTCACTATTATGTTTTGAGGATCACTTATTAACAGTCTGCCATGCTGAAATGAAAGGCTTTAAAATGCCCACTTGGCACTTCAGCAAGGGAAAAAAACAAATCAGGAACTCCAGAATTTGTCTTGTTTCTCTTTCCTATGCCAAGAGCCTATGGGAGCAGGCTTATTTCCTAGTTTTTCCATCTCATACCTGCATTCTGGCTTCATCTTTGAATGATTAAAGTTAAATAAGCACTAGCTCACTGAGCTATCTTATGGCTGTGCTGAAAATTTCAAGAGGAAAACTCAAGCAGTGAGTCAGCATGGGGAAGGCTGTTTCTGAACTGTAGAAAAGGAGAGTTGCACAGGCAAATCTTTCTTCAGCTGATAGCCAGCACTTGGAGGGGCATGCCCTACAAGCTGAGAGGGAATTTATGGAAGGGAAAGGACATCCTTTGCTGGCAAGTCAGAACTTAAAATGTTTTCAAACAAAGAAAAGATTATGCAAGATGTGTTGGAAACAGCAGCTAGGTACACATAAGAATTGTTTCAGGTGAGGTTCTTGAGCTTAACTGGAGCAGCAAAAGGAAAAACAGCAAAGTGGGTAAAGCACTGCAGGAGACAAAGTGTGCACACACACACACCTTTCTGCACCCCTAGCCTGATGCTGCTTCAACAGCGTGTGCTGCTTTGATCAAGCACATTTCTTCCTCTCTGCCCTGCATGTAGGTCTTTCCAACACGTTCTTCAGCCCTGTAATGTTGATTCTGAATATTATCCACCCGTGAAAGCTGCAGCCACACTGCACTGCCATCACATTTTGAAGTTCATTTAGCCTAACGATGCTGCTTTTCAAAGGAATCCTCCTTCATTTGTACTCAGCCAAGCATTCAGCCCCACTTGCTCACCAAAGCCCGTGCCTATAATGATGCATTATTCATCACCCTCATCTGCATATGCACATTCCTCAGCAGAAGGCTGGGCAGACATTTTGTCAGCACTCCAAATGGCTTGGCCAGTAGATATGGTGAATAACCAGGCAGGAGACTGAGCTGGAGGAACCCTGAAAGCACCTGCAGTCCTTGGGATGAAAAGGAGATGAAGATGATGCAGAGGGGCAGAAGAGAAACAAAGACAGGGCTGCTTGGCTGCAGGAGTGGAAGAGCTTGGGGGCAAGGGTGGAAGGAAGAAAAACCTGGAGCTAAAGGATAAAGAAATGCCTCACACCCAGTGGAACAAAAATCTCGAGAGCAGAGGTGTTGATACCTTCAAGACAAAACTCAGGCTTTCCTCCCTTTTTTCCCCCCTCCAAGCAGCACCTTTTTATTAGCTCTACTTTTCCCCTTACAGGAAGAAGGCTGGGCTGGAGGACAAGAGGATGGCAAAAAAACCCACAACCCTAATGGCAAGTCCTGCACTAGGTTCTTTGAATCATGAGCTTTGCCTGTTAATGAGTCTTATTTCCATGAATAATGTGTTGGTATTTCACTCTGCCCAAATGAGCTTGCCCAAAGCTTGAGAACTGGCTCACAGGCAGACTGGCCCCCTGCTGTGTTTGGATCTGTGCCTTTTCAGTTGATTCTCCATCTCCAGAGGATATCAATTAAACCTCTACTATATTCTACAGGCTGTGTCTGTTTGTGTCACACACACACACACAACTTATTTGACTGGAACAAGGCTTTAGAAGAACAACCTGCTGTGGGGAGGTTAGATAACAGGCTTTTAACACAGTAGATGCACTTCAAACCTCTCAGACCTTTGACTTCTTGAGGCTAAGACTAGAATGTATCAAGGATTTTAAATGCTCTTGAAATGACATACTGATACTGTGAGTGCTTTGAAATGGAGAGTGGAGTATTACTGAGTGATGGTGTAGATTGAGTCTTTAAACTCATTCATGAAAAACATGAGACAGTTCCTCTCCCCCCCTCTCCCCAGCAGTTTGCTGCCTGGCATCTGGAGTGCCATCAACTGGCAAGAGTGTCCATTTGACACTGAAACCTCAGAAAAGGCATTTTTACCTTCTCAGAGTAGGTTATTTAATTCTCCTAGCAGTTAATATCCACACTGGGAAAGGAAAACCCCACACTAGCAACTCACACACAAATCAAAGATGTTAGAAGCTCTCAGGATAGCTGCCAAGTCTTCAGACTCCCATCCCAAAATAATGGGATAGCTGTTCCTAGCTTGAAATGAATTCAGCCTGCATTATTTAGCATATTTAATATCAAAAAGATGGACAACCTTCTGAAAAGTCACAGTCAAGTACCAGTAAAATACTTTCTGGGGAAGACAGCTTCTATAAAAAGATGTATGCTAACTGGGATTAACCTATATATAACAGTAATCAGAAAGAGACATTTCATTAACAACTTTAATTATTTCCAAATCCCTATACAGGTCATACCCCATTATCACTAAGGGCTTTTTTTACTTTAATGTACTTCACAGCTCTAAGTCATTCCAATGAAGAAGGTATCTTTTTTGTTAAGGGGGGCAGGTGAGGAACAGTGCTATAAAAAACTGGGCCTGTTTTCTGGGCTGAAAGCACAAGAACTTGCATTCCCTCAAGCCCAGTCACCTCACATCTCAAGGTTAGAGAGTCTACAGAGGATTGTGCAGGGGCTGTGATGTAACTTTGTTCTCCAGGGATCTGTGATGTCTGATGCCTCTAGCTCAGAGGGCTGCAGTTCCTACATGTAACTGTGCTTTACCCATGTCACTGGTCCATTTTCTTTAAGAGAATAAACTGTAAAGTTTTAAGCTGTAACAGAAGACAATATTTCAGGTTGCTAGTCAATACCTTCATGTTTATCACAGGATCAGTCTTGCCCAAAGGATTTGGTCACTACTGGATTAACCTTGAACTGCTGAACATTAGAGGTCTTAGCAGCACAAAATTTTGACCTGCACTGCATGAGTCAGCAAGTAAAAAGGAAAGCATACTCCTCTTTTTTTGTTGATTATTCTTTTGGTTTTGCCAAGAAGCCCAAAAGACTTAATGAGTCTCCAAAGAACAGCACACAGTGATAAGGGGAAGAGATACTTTAAGATCTATGTGTGAGCACAGCTGCACCTGAAAAGCTGTCTGCTCTCACTGGCCTTGCAAAGGTTTCCTGAAGGTTAAGTTCACCCCAGTGTGTTTTCTGTCTCCTGGGTATATCAAACTAATGTGTGTTAGTGTGACCAAGTTCCCAGCTTGCACATGTTACTTAAAATACAGCTTCACCAATGGGGCTCCATTACCTGTACCATGAGAGCAATCAGAAAGGGTTGATATTGGTCTGGAATTCAAGAGATTTGATAATTCTCATTTACACACCCTTGTCGCTACAGAACAATCCAGAAGCAGTTTCAGCAGCACCAGAGTGCCAGTACATGTTGTGTGACTATGCACAGTGTTTAGAAAAGACAGAGTTACCTCATTTTCCTGGGTGAAATCCAGAGCATCCTCCCCTGATGCAAGCAGAGTATGGAGAATCCTTTGTTTCACCTGTTCCCATTCCACCAGCATGGATTCTCGGTGGTACTCCTCGGCCATGGCAAAGGTCTGTTGGTGAAGCAGAACCAGAGCTGAGGAACAGCCAGAGACACCAACTCAGCTATTAATAGACCTCAAAAAAAAAATGAAACAGAAAATAGCAACTAGAGAAATCAACCAGGTCAGTCCCCAAGAGCTACTGAGGTGCTGTGTGATATTTTACCAGGCTTTCTGTCCAGGAACCAGGGGCTTCAGCAAGTAGGTGTGTGTGGAAGTAAGACACTCTCACCAGCCTGAGTCTGTCCCCTTCACAGGAAACTTACCAGGCTGGAAATAAAAAGGCTCCTTTCTTCATTTTAACCACATGGACACAATATCCAGGTCACCACTGATCCATGCAGCTTGTTGAGACTGACTTAGTTAACAGCAACAAGCTTTTCACCTCCCTGGAGACTATCAAGGTTTGACTCACTGCATTCTTAACACAGACGTGTGTTTATTGCCCACATTTCATTTTCAGGTCTTTACCAGTATGTTTTGATTTTAAATGGGAAATGGGGTATAATAAAAATACATGTATTAAGGAAAATTAACCAGTGCCAAAGAATCAGAAAACCTCTTATCAGGAATGTAACCTAGGAAGGCACGAAGGGGAATGATACTCCAGGAAGAAACATCCTTTTACCTTTAAAATGGCTGATGTAACCACCTTGTCTTCAGATCCAACTGGGGAACTCATGGAAACAAACACGTTTTCCCTCAACATTCCTTATTTTGACAAGAGCATCAGGACAGAGAAGATGCTTCACTACCTTTCCTGTTCTTGTTGGGGTGATGCTAACCAGCAGCCTCACTAGGTCAGGAAATAAGAACATCTCCACTCACTCTCAAGAGAATAAACTATATTGGATCTTCCACTTCTTTCCCTTTCCTAGCCTTCCCACAGCTTTGTGCTGAAGTACATAAATAAATGTCTTGGTTGGCTGAGTAAGTTTATCATCTCATTGCAGCCCACTGACTTGATATTGTCAATTAAGGGGCAAAACATTCCCCAGTAGAAATTAATTGATAAGAGGCAGTGACATTTGGCAAACATTTAATTACAAGTGCATGTATGCACCTAGAACATAATTTGTATTTCTTTGTTTTATTATAGAAATTCACTTTATACTTTCATGGTAGTATATAGTTCTTATCCTTCACTATAACAATCATTTCCAACGGGTTTTAAATGTGCTACAATAATTGCAGGTTAATTATACATAATTCAAATAATTCAATAATGTTTAAGTACTATTTCTTGTAATTTGAAAGAAACACAGGCTCAGTTCTAAACCTGATGCCCCAAGTGTACAGGGAAGGAAACAATTTTAAGATAAGCACTAGGAAGCATGCAATGACACAGCCAAGCTGCAACATTAGGACAAACAACAGGAAGCATTTTTCCACACTATATAATTCAATTGTGGAAATCACTGCCCCAGAACATGACAGATACCAAATGCAGAAAGAGGACTGGATGAGATTCACATAAAAAAAACCCTTGCAGTTCAGAAAAAAACACCTTTAAACAACTGCTTGCTTGGAAGTGATGGGAGATGAAGAGGGGAAAGCTAACTCTCTTTTTTCATATAAACTTAGAGAAAAAGGAGTTTGCTTCCAACTTACCCTCTTCCTGGACTCCTCAATAGCTGAAAGCAATGCATTGTCTTTTTCATTCTTCAGGAATCCCTGCAGAACAGGAGGAACAGCTTCAGTCAGGAATGCAGCTTTGCACCAACATCAGACACTAGCTCTTTGAGAAGTGTTACAAATTCTCTCCCCAATCCACTCCTGAGAAGTTTAAAGGTCACTTTACTTCACCAGAGCTACCAGATGCCCATACACAGCAATGTGAAAATGAAAATGCATTAATCCCCTGTTTTAATATGCATTAAATCCTGGTGAAATGTCCTGCTTCTATTCTCTTTTATCTCTGTGTCCCAGCAACTGCTTCCTCTTGCTCTCCATCTGAGGGAGCTGGGATGAAAGCTGGTAGGAGTGATAAGCCAAGATAAGACTGTTGGACTTGAGTATGTGGAAAAAATAAAAAAGGTTTTGACTTGGCAGCTTCAGGCAGGAGTGGAGCTCTTGGAGGCCCAATGGGAACTGTGAAAAAGAGCCTTAAAAATAGTCAGTTGAGGAAGGATGGAAATAACTAAACAGTTGGAAAGCATACAGGGAAAGTTTCCTGCACAGCCTCTCGCCCTGCATACAGCTGGAGTGGGAAAAATATTGCACATAAGAAATGTATTTTTAATTTTTCAATATAGCAGTAAATCTCAGAGTTCAGGTGTACAGGAAGAGACTGATTTAGATGAGCTGTAAGCTCCTTCTCCCAAAGGTTCCTTTCATAACCCATACTAGGAAGTAGATTTTAATTTTAAGCAAATACACAGAGACAACAAACAGGAAACATTTATTACACCCTGACTTGTGTATCTTCATTTTGCATTTTCACTGTTACATCACCAATTAAATCAAGTTGATTTGTACTCCCAGATTTCAACTTAACAATTATTCCAATAATAAAAAAGGAAAAGAAGCCTTTATCTCCCTCTGAAGTAATCAACTACAACATTATCAGCACCACTAAGTGCTAATATCTTGAGTCTGTATGCTCACTTCACAGCCCTAAAATTAAGAGCAACTAACAAATCCAGTTGGAAACTGTCCAACCACAGGTATCACAGATTGCTGCTTAGCTCTGGGGAGGGAGAAGGGTTTGAAATCTCCCCAAACTGAAGAAATCTGGCAGGGGACTCAGCTGCAGAGCTGTGCTGCCTGCCTTCCAGCTACCCAGCACCAGCATGTGGAATAAAGGGCACTGCACCCTTTCCTTCTCAAGTATGTAGAACAAGCATTTGAGGCACGGGACAGCCTGTGACCCCCTTCAGCTGGAAATAGGAAGGTGCCCCCTTTCTGTGTACCAGATAGAGAATGAGCTGACATCCTCTGAGACAGAGGTGCCCCCAGAAACAGCCCCTGAACTGCACAGGGAAGTAGTGGCCACTTCCACGCAGCCTGTTCTTCAGTTCATCAGGCATCACCTCCTGCTTCATTTTTAGAAATGCCCGCAGAGAAAGCACAGTTACCATCTGAAAAAAGGAATGCTAAATCCAGATCCTTGCACATGTCTGGGGACCAACTATTACAGCAGCTGTCACCAAGGCAAGGGCTGCTGCAGTCACCTAACTGGGCCAAGACCAACCTTGGCTCCAGGCAGGAGAGGTTGGGAGGGATGGAGACAGGTTTGTCCATGTCTGCATGGGTGGAAGGACTTTGGAAGGGCAATAAGTTATTTTTCTTGTTATTTCATTCCCCCTGCTCCAACAACTATCTGGAATTATAACAAGGAGTGCTTCTGGACCTTCAAAGCACACACCAACACACAAGCAGCAGACCCAGCCCTGTTTCTGATGGTAGGGAGCTGATGCTGCTGGGAATGCCACCATTTCCTAACAAAGCTGCTGATTTTACAGGCAAAAAAGACCCCTCCCTGTCTCCAAGATGCAGATCCACAGCTACCTGGCTGTGATGGAAGGTGCTCAACACACCAAGCCAGGTCCTGCAGCCTGCTGAGGTCCTTGGTGCCTTGGTTCCCTGCTTGCTCTGTGAGCACTGAAAGCCCTCAGAGATCCAAGCCCTACCTTAATGTCTTTGGTCTTCTCCTCTCTCCTCGCAGGGATGTGCCCTGAGCTGAGCAGGTACTCGACTAGAAGGGTACACACACCAACGATGGTAATCAGCAGAATAATTTAAGATGTGCTTGAACTTGCCTTGCAGTCAGTAAATCCAGGCTGAGTACCTCATTTAATGAAGCCTCCCAGCTCCTGGAGAGTTCACTAGGTCCATTTAAGGGATTACATTACACAGAAGGCCAATTAGAGGATGATAATTGTCTTTTTCTGTCTCAAAAACTACTCCTTTTGCAAATGAAAATCCTCACAAGTTCTAAGTAATACCTGTAATGCCTCACTGGGAACAGGTACATTTGAAAAAGGTTGCTCTGTGCCCTGTGCTAAACCTGACTGTAGCATGACAAGTGCTGTGTCAGTTAATTACAGGCTGGTGGGTGAACCTCAAAGGAGGGAGGTTCAGTAGCTGCTGCTGGGGCTCCTGCTACTGCTCACAAGACTCATTCTGCTTAGTGAGGCAAAACAAGAGCTCCTGGGGTTGTCACTCTTAGGTTTTGGTGGCCAAAATGCCACAGGTTCTATAAGTGAGGAGCTGCTGTAGCAGCATTTATTCCCCAGGTTTATTGCACTGCCACCCAGTGGTGCACTAAGCTTTGGTCACTGGACGACCAGCTTTCACATCCATATAAATGCACACAGATGTCCTTCTGCTGTAAGAAAAAGCAGAGATGGGCAGAAAGATGGAAGAGATGTGCTTTACACTAGAGCATTTCAGTCCTCAAAAAATCCCAGGCCACAGAACAGCTTTCAGGGTTCACTGTTCTCTTAATTCTGGGCCTTGCACAGCGCTCGTCGTGCTCATGGGGTTCCGCCTGCCCTAAAAGATCCCTGCAATCCCAGAGGCAAGGCTGGACTTTGCCACCCACGTTACAGCCTGCAACAAGGATCCACGGGATGGTGTGCAGCAGGGAGTGCACAGCCCCCAGAGCAGGAGCTGCCCTCTGGGGGAGATGCTGCTGCCTTACAACGAGACATTTTCTGTATCCAAAGAGAGGAGAACAGAGATACTGTTAGGAGACAAAGGGCTATTTCCCAGCAGCAGATGGCAAAGATAGGAATAACTAACACAAGCACTGCTAAAACCTCAGAGGTGAAATCCTCACCTTGCAGCTCTCCCTGAACAAGCTCTGCCAATGCAGGGATCCCAACGTAGCCCAGATTTTGTTTGAAAATGAAAATTTGTCTTACTTCCCCGAGGCAAGTTTACATAAAAAGCTCCGAGCCCTAATGTCACACCATGCTGTCCTGCTTTAGTGAGTGGCATTTAATTTTCCTCTCTGTTACTGTGGGGATCTCACACCCTAGTGTGAAAGGGAAGCAGCACAACTCCCCTCCATCTTCTCTGCAACGCTCACTGCTCAGTGTTTCCTACACACCATTTGTGCAGCATCTGATGAGACAGTATTTGCAAAACAGGGACACAGGTGTAGAAATACACCCACTTTCCCACCTTCAGGTCCCCATTTTCCAGCTAGTTCCACTTCTTGCATGTCTACTGGCTCCCAGCGTCTTTCCCCAGCACATTCCAGTTCCTCTTGGATCTCGTACCCCTTGGATTCTAATCTGAGCTTCTCACATTCTTCCCTCCTTGCTGAAATCCAGCCCCACTCAAGGATGGTTTGTACAAGTGGCCCCATCAGTGGAGAAGCAGGACCTTGGGAGGCTGTACCACTATTCTTGCTCTGCTCCTTGTTCCACTGTCATTTCTCCTCTCAGGCAACTGCTGCCTGACACAGGGTGATGTGACAGGCACTGGCACCTGCCTTGCTCCAGCCTGAATTCCAACAAAGAAGTATCCCAGTAACTATTTAATTATCAGTAGGAAAGGGCATGCATGCACTGATGGTCACTTTTTGACAGGAGATTGAAAGTCTCTTCCATTGCTGCAGCAAATCAGGTTAGTAAACTCTTTCCTGGCTGATAGAAATCTCTTAATTACTTCCATCAGCCAGGCCATACTTTTAATACTTGATCTTAGTATTCAAGCTGTCAAGAGAAGGCAAATGTTGCCAAATAGTGTATGGAGGCCTTGGATGTTGACAGCAATGCTTAATTTTCCACTGGCAGGGGAAGAAAGGAAAAAATGAAATGAACAATCTGGGGCATTTCAAGTCAATTGCTCTTTGATTAAAATATTTCCAAATGCTGGATTTCCAGCAGATCCAGTGAATCCTGCAAAGGACCAGCAGGGATGACGACTGTAGGGGGAATAAACAACACTCTTCAGCAATGGTTTTGGAACAGTAGCTCCAAATGAAACACCTAATTTGATGTCTACTAGGGATTTTAAGAAACAATTTGCTAATTACAACCCTACTGCAAAGGTAAAGCTGTCTGTGTACCCTCTGGGGTGGGGCACAGCCCTCCTGGCCACCTTCTTTCTGGAAACAGAAAATGAAGCAAAACTACCTGGCACCCACTGCCACAATGTATTGCCTTTTTTTAAAATCCAAATTATGTTGACACAAGCACCAATGCTTGCTGGCTGGCTCTAAACAGATAGGCTGATAAGCCCATCAGCAATCTTGTGGCCAACTCATGCATTCCTGAGGATGGGCACATGCCAGTGTGACATGGGCAATAATTCTCCCTTTCCAGACACTTCTTTTGCATGCTTCATACTGGAGACTCTTGGAAGCTTCTGTAGGTCTCCTAAGATTTGTTTTTCAGAAAGCATCAACATTTGCTAAAAACATGCAGACAAGCAGCTTCACTGTATAACTTGGCTGTGCAATAACAGCCTCCTTCAGAGCACAGAGAGCCCAGAGATCAGCTACCAAAAGCCATGAGCTAAGAGCATTTGTGAAATTGGTCTTCTCCTTAGAGGACTTCAGGTGACACTGCTATGGGGCCAAAGCAGACTGGGGGCCCAGAGAGGAAGAGAACCCAAGGAAAGGTGATTCTATAGATCACTTGAAAGCTACATGAGAGAGAAGGAACAAGTTGTACAGACACACAAAGCTTGTCAAAGCATAATACACATTTCTCAGATTCCTTAGGATGGGAAATCTTGTCTCATTTTTCTAAAAACTTAAATCACTGTTGATTAAACAGAAGAAAAAACTAAGCAAAGAACAAAAGGGCTTAGAGTTTGCTAAGACCCAAAAGCCAGTTGGTTTCAGAGACCTTCAAAGCAACAGCCATAATGAAGCTTAAGAGGAAAAAACATGCTTCTCTGCTACCTGCCTTCACAGGGGTCTCAAACCACATCCCCCCATGCACCATAACTGTGCTCCACCTTTCTAGTCAATACTGGTGTCCAATTTGTTTGAAAGCTAAGGCAGGAGAGCTCTTCCCCACTTTGCAAGCACATGCCATTTCAGTGGCAGGAAGTCATTAAAATATACAATCCCTGGCCTCCTCTTGGCTCTGCTGTGTGACTAGCAATGATTTTAAAGATTATTTCACTTTTTTTTTTTTAAAGCAGCTTTCTGCTCCAGCAGAATCAAATTTTGCAGAGCTGCAATACTGTCTCCTTTCATGATGGAAGAGCAGCAACACGGAGCTCACCCTGGTAGAAGCAAGAGTTGATACATACCCTGCTAGAGCCTGTGTCACTTCCCTGTGAGGGTGGTGAGACCCTGGCCCAGGTTGCCCAGGGAAGCTGTGGCTGCCCCATCCCTGGCAGTGTTGAAGGGCAGGTTGGATGGGGCTTGGAGCAACCTGGGCTGGTGGGAGGTGTCCCTGCCCATGCAGGGAGTTGGATCTAGATGATATTTAAGGTCCCTTCCAACCCAAACCAGTCAAGGATCTGATGATTCTCTGGTCCACACACTAGAGAATGAAGGGGTAGGACCACAGGCCTCCCTGGACAGGTTGTGGAAGATGCACAGCAGTGACCTTTGCTGGAGACAAGTTGTGGGGCAGCACCACGGGCATGATCTGTGCTCTGTTCTGAATACAGCCTTTCACCTGCGTTGCAGAGTGAGGCAAATATTTACAGAGCACCCTCTG
This sequence comes from Apus apus, assembly GCF_020740795.1. Classification (NCBI taxonomy): domain Eukaryota; kingdom Metazoa; phylum Chordata; class Aves; order Apodiformes; family Apodidae; genus Apus; species Apus apus. The sequence goes on along the minus strand of NC_067292.1, from coordinate 18,543,727 downwards.
CCACAGGTTTGTCCTGGCAACACAAAACTAGTTCATTTTTTGGTATAATTTTACTCGTTTAGACTGTTTGATCTGTGAAACTCCTGCAGTTCTTACAGTAATCTTCAGACCGTACCCAAGAATATTAGATATCATTACTCCTGTGAAGTCACTCCAGTGACAGAAAACACTCCAACTGCCACAAGAATCAGTTCCCAGGAAATCCCAGATCAGCTCCTAACAGAAGCAGGTGGGAATGTTTTTTGACTCTTGCTGGGACACTTTGGATCTGGGAAGTGAAGGTGTGGAAAACTAGCTCCTTAGACATACATACTTGGAGGGAAAAAATAGAAATACCTCCTAGCTCCTGCTTCAGCCAAGAGACCATCCCTGAAGTGCCAAAGGGCTAATATCAAATCTTCAGTTCATGTCAAACCGTCCCCCTTGAGGGCACCAAGAGGCACCACCAGATCCCACATCCATCCAGAGGAGCACACCTGCAGGATGTGGCCAAAGAAGAGTGGTGCAAGGTGCTTGCAGCCAATTTAAGCAACATTTATCCCAAAATATAAAAAGGAGCAGAGCTTTACCACACTGGAAACATCTAGAAAAATACCCCTGCTCACATTTCCTGCCAGCTGCTCCCACAGCAGCCTCAAAATTGAACACTCTGCTACATGGCACTGCTTGTTTTGTGTAGAACCAGAAATCATCACTACTGGCAGGAAAGAACTGCCCAATTTCAGTTTCTTCTAATTCAACATAGGATGCTTAGTGAGTTGAGGATTTCTTGCACTACAATCTATCAGTATTTCACTTTAAATTGTACTTACAAGTAGCTTAAGACAACATGGAAATTCACTGCAGAGTTCCCAGTCATTTTAAGATTTTACAAAATATGCCAGAGAAGTTTGCAAGGTGCAAGAAATTCAAGCATAATGATTACATTGAGTGAAGCAGGATACTCTGTTCTAAACAAACACCAAAATGTATCAACCTTTGCAATAGATGGAATGTATATATGACTTGTACAGTGTAGCTAATTATGAAAACATTAGTAATTATCCATACTATTTGCTGTGCCTTTTCCCTTCATCAGAGTAAAACCAAAATAACCTCAATTACACAGATTAGTGTAAATCTGAAAATCTTTGCCACGTCACGTTGGGCTGCACGTTGCATGGGAACCCTGTCAGAAGTGGGGTTAGTAGGATTTGCAAAGTCACAGGCACTTTCCTGGCATAAAACAGATAAAACCTTTTTAATCCAGAATTTTACAGTGAACTTGCTCAGGATGAGATTCTGCTCCACGTTCAGTTTTCAGCCTCCAATGCACAGATCATTTTTGACAGCAATTGTTAATGGAACACAAAACCAGTATAAGCAGCAGTGCTACTTTTCTCTAGTGATTCTCTCTTCCTTCCCAGGCATATCCTCATTTTCTTTCTCCCTACAATGCAACTGGGAGCTGTTCAACAAGAATTCCAGATCCTACCAAGCTACAAAGTACCAAGAAAACCCGTGCAATAACAAATTTGAAGCCTTGAATAACCCCAACCCACTTAAGAGGTCATGCAAAGAACAGAAGGAAGAAAAAACAATGGAAAAAAATATTTATCTGAACTAGAGAGAGAAGGTGGACAGACTCTTGCCAGCCAGTTATGGCAGTAGGAAATGTTACTCAAGAGCCACCAGAAGGAGCTTGCTTAGCTGCCTAACATTGGTACATCACACCTGAAGGCATCTCAAGACAAACGGAAACATTATTAAAGATAAAGAAACCAAAATGTCACAAAGACAATTAAATGCAACATCACCTCACTTGGATACAACTTCTTGAGACAAGGCAGGTCTCTGCACAGAGGAGACCAGCAGAAGGACCCACAGGAAGCCCATCTCCTTTGGCACTGGAGTTTCACCAGCAGCTGTGGCATCAGCATAGAGCAAATGAACCAGAATCTGAAACCTGAGCTGACTGAGTTTCCAAATGCATGGCTGCTTTTCTCAGGATTTTTAAACAGAGGGAGGACCCTGGCGTGGAGCTTTACTCAGTGCCATGATGAGCAGCCACAGTCTCCCCCCTGCACTACAAATATCCTTGTATTAGCATCCCAATTAAGAAATACAACCCTACAAATACCATCAACGCGTCAAGCCATTCACAATCAAACCAAAACTTGGGGCTCTACCTCTTTTTGAGTTAAAATTTAAACTAAATTATAAGGTAATTCCTATGGGCTTGAGATCCACCACACAACCTCCTATTAAAAATATTTAGTGTGAAAAGAGAGAATTTCTGATCATCCAGTCGAATAAGCTATGACATCCGCCTCTCTTGTGTCATGCTTTTCAAGGGAATTCTGAGGAAAAAAAAATAAAATACAGATTTCAGCGATTTAATCTTTCATAATACAGCCAGAACTAAGCTTATAATGCAATACCTTCTGCTGAAATCATCCTGGCATCAGGCAGGACACCCTCAAATCAAGCCATGGAAACTCATTTCACCGATGACGCCATTTTCTTCTTCCTTTCGCTGCCATTTTAGCATCGTGGTTACTCCACATTTTCTCAAGAAGTAGCTGCATGTTCTACCCCCCCTCCCCAAGAGGGGACCCCTCTCAAACAAGACGGGGCCAAATAAAACCTGGAGGTTGAATTTCTGCCCGTGTCACGCCCTTGCGAGGCAGGGATGAAGCTGCCATTGCAGACCACACCTCGATCTACTGAGCGGGCGAGGAGTCTCCTGAGATGGTGTAAGCTGAGAAACCAGCCACTGGAAATCTGTCAGCACTGCACAAAAAAAAATTGATGAAGCTGAGAAGAGAGGAGTGTCCAGCCCTGTTATAGGACCACAGGCTTCTCTCTGAATACCACAGAAAACACTAGCTAATAAGAGAGTAGTTTGCAAAGAAAAGACAAAGGCAGAACGGAGGCACACACGAGCTTGCAGTGTCTGTCGCTGGACTAATTGCACATCAGCATCAACATCCAGGCAGCTACAATAACCCACTCAACCTGGTGGCAGAAAATGCCTTTCTCTGGATACACTGTTCACATCCGAAAGCCAAGCTGCCATCCCTAGCAGTTGGTGGAGGATTTCCCAGCTTGAAACAGCACCTTTCTTATGGAACACCAGCAAGAGGGGCAAAATATTAAACAAACCTGCTAGTCATTAACACACATCTCCTCTAACCCACTTCTGCAAATTTTACTGCATTCCCTCCATCTCCCCCCAACCCTAAGTGCTTTATCCTTCTGGCTGGCAGCATGTAACCTTGCTATATGCAAGAAACAAGGGTGTTCTCAGGCTTTTTGGGAAGGAAAACTCATTATTGGTACATGCACATCTCTTCCTTCACTATTTCAGATGTATAAAAGCAGCCAAATGCCCTCAAAAGAAAAACTGTAAAGAATAAAAATTGGTTCTCTTTACCTCCTCTGGATGCAAGTAGCAAGCCTGGCAGCACTGAGCCTGACACACTCCCTGGTCTCAGGCTGACTCAAGCAGAAGGATTTCACCTGCTGTGCCCACATCCCACAGCAGAAAGCCCATCTACCTTCTTCCTGAGCATTCCTCGGGAGCACTAGTTATCTTTCTGCTTCAGTAAAAACAAACAAACAACACAACAAGCCAAGGGGAAAAAAAAAAAAAATCATCTTCCAGCCTCCATCTGAATTTCAGACACAAAGTGATGCATGCAGCAAAGGCTCACTGCCTCCAAGGGACAACGCCTGGTTCACAGGCATCAGAACCCTGTCAGCATCCTAAATGTGATAGCCAAGTTAAAGCAGGATGCAAATCCCAAGCACCAGCATAGGTGGCTTTCCTTAGTGCTGCACATCCACAACGGGATTTTCCCCAGAACATTTCTCTGGCGATTCGAAGTCTCCCAGAAAAACCCCAGGTAGAGAAAGAAAACCTTTCCAAACTTAAATCTACTTTATTTTACTGGTAACAGCTGGCTAACGCTACCAAAAAAGAGCCTAAGATTACATGCATTTTAGTGTGAAGAATGTGTTCTTGGGGTTTTTTTGCCAATACACAGTGGAATTTCCAGAAAACAGGCTAAATTTAAAGTTCGGCCTCTGAAATAACATGCCATGATTTGGCAAAATCATCCACCCGGGTTAGAGAAACAAGCCCAAATCAGCCACCTTTCCGAAATATTTGTAAATAAATCACAGATAGTTTGTTCACCTAATAGGTATTTTCAACATGGCCCTTGGAATAAATATATTTTACTGACACTGAAAGCAAGCAGTTTGGAGGAGTTCATACACGTAACCACATCTTTCAATCCTCAATTTTAAACACGCCGCCGCCTTCAGAAATTGTTTCCCCCATTCCTACATTACTGATACATCTCACAAAGTTAATTATTTAAACAACCTATGCATTATTAATTGCAAATAATGAAAATAAAAAGCCGGAGACTGGCACATGCCTGTTATAATTATACAACCTAAAAATGTGAAGACATCATCAAGCTCCGAAAGGCACGCGTTAGAATTCTCTGCTGCGACAAATGGTAGGTGACAATAAACACTTTTATCCTTTCCCAGCTTATTTCTCCCACTGGGTAATAAACCTGAGGTTTAAACTTCGCAGACTTAGGGCACGAGACTGGTGTGCTGAGGGACCCACAGGAAACAAAAGGTTTCCATTTTTCTCCTCCAGCTGTACTCCACCCTTCCTAAGGAACTGTGGAGCAGTGCATGCCTTTATTTGCACGTTGCATGAACAAGGCACACGAGCTTTTGGACTTCAATGTAAACGAAATGCCAACTCCAGAGGCTGCCAACAGTTGTCACAGAAAACCCTGCTCTAACAGACCTACAGCTAATTAATAATTACAGTGGCTCAGTCATTTTTCTATACATTAATTGATGGAGCTTAGTTGAACTCTGTCTCCCACCCACTTCAGACAAAGGAAAATAATTTGCCACACTGTACCAAGTGCAAGGATAATTGAGCTGCCTCCCATCTGGGGTCAGTGGAGATGGCTTCCTCCATCTTTTTACACATGCAAACCACACATTTCATTGTCTTCTACTTAACTGAGCTGCTTTTGTGGCAAGAACCCCTCCTCAGTACAGGTAAATCTTGTTTAAAAGAGGCAACTTTTTTGGCCGTGCTGCTCCTCTGTCTGCCCTTCTGAGCAGTTCAGACATGTCTCAGTGGACAATAAGAAGAGTGCAGAAGATGGCAAATAGGCACCTTCACGACTGGGGAGGGAGCCCCAAAGGAGGCAAGTCATTCTCTGCAGCAGAGCCCAGGCAGTGTCCCAGCACAGTACATTTCCTTAACCTGCTTTTCTCCATATGGAAAAGCAGAACAGAAAGGAGGAAAAGCAGCCCACCCTACACGTCTGTCCCCACACCGGAGGCAGGCAGAGCTCCCAGTTTGCAAGCAGTCCCCACATCTGAGAGAATGAAATCAGCTGCCACCCACCCACGGCCACCACATTGATATAAATGTTAATTCCCTGTTGCCCTTTACTATCATTTTCCTGGCTTAACCCCTTTCATAACATACGCTATTCACTTTAAAGAGAGGTGGGGTCTAGGCTGCAAACTCCAGTTGACTAAGCAAACACATTTCACCACCTCATTTAAGAAACTACAGGGGAGGGGGGGAAAATCTCCAAGTGTCTTCATTTACTTTGGAAAAATAGAAATATTTCCCATCTTATTTTCATCCCATTATTTGAAATCCTCACTTCAAAATTAAATTAAAGAAAGTTTAACGTGTCTTCTAAATAAATCATAAGTGCATCTGTAGGAACAGAGGAAAGAGGGGAGCAGTATCTTCACACCACAACGAAAACTAAGATAATCATATAACCAAGTAGCATCTCTATCCTTTTTAAATACTTCCCTAGACATGTCAGTCTAGGGAAGAGAAAACAGAAATAAAGGCATGCAGAAAGTTATGCTGCTGTATCTCTGCTGAAATGAAAAGCAAAGTCAGCAATGTCAAGAGGGTCTTTAAAAAAAAGGCAACACGACTGAAACCCAAAGCAGACACTGGACTGCCCCACCCAGCAGCTGCTCTAGCAAAGAATATGAGAAGGTAAAGGCACAGATCTTAAGGTTTGTTTCCTGTGAGCAAAGGAGGATTTCTACAGAACTACCCACCTGTTCTCTTCAACGACTCACCTACAAAATTTAAACCATCTCCAGCAACAGCAGACAAAAAACCACCATAGAAGACACCTGAAGGAAAACTGTCTCTTATCAAAGCAAGCTTTTAACCTTCGTTTTAAACATTTTTAAATGCATACATTCCTACCTGTAGATCTCAGCAGTGAGGAGTTACAAACCTGTTAATGCTGGCTGTAACTGCCACACTTCAGCTGCCTGGTATTTAGGCTTACACAGCTGAATCTTTCTGTATTAACGCTCAAGTTTTCTCATCTTAAAAAATAAACAAACAAAAAAAAAGAAAAATTAATCAAACCTGCAAGTCCTGAAATGGCTGAGACAGTCAAGAGTCCAGCAAGACAATAAGAAAGCAGCTGCTTTCCACGGCTGAACACCACTGCCTGGAAAGCATCTAGAGATATGTATTTTTTTTTCCAGTGGTGCTTTATTCAAATTCTAGGGAAAGCATCAGTCTGAAACCAGTAACTGATGGGAGTAACAGTTTATAGGTTACAGAAGGATATTTTATTGTTAACGGACTGTACCATGTAGGAGTTAGGAGGGGGTAAGGAGGCAGGCAGGCAAGAGGAGAGAGATGCTACTATTTTTTTTTTTCCTCCCTGAGCCACTGCAATTACTCTGATGTGAATTTTTGATGACTTCCGACATATTGCATGGTTAATAATCATTTCAGCTGTCATGTCTGGTTAATGTGGAAAATGCATTTGCTGCATTGTGATGCAGCACTCCAGCCACAGATTGTAACACCAGTTGTGAAGCTATTCCCTTAACTGAGCTGCATGAATTTGCACATACCATGAGGCTAAAATAAATGGCAGTTTGATTTTTATACAGCACCAGAAAGCTTCTGCCATTTTAGACCCGCAGAGCTGCTGAAAAAACAACTTGTACAGGCAGATAATTTTACTGCATATTAATTGGTGTCAGTGTTCTCCAAAGGAGAGCTTTGATTCTCTATTGTTTTGCTGGGTTTGGTTATTTAGCAGTTAAAAGACCAAGATACTATTTACATTAAACATAGGGGGGGTTTTGGTAGCTTTGAATAGGTTATTTAATTGTAAGCATATATACCTCAATGAAACTGTCAGTACTACAGAAATGCAGCCCTGTTATTAACACAGGCTTAACCTAACTACTTCTTCCTCCATGTGATACTTACAAATGTGTTTTTTATATATAATGTTGCCTTACAAATGCTTGTACATCAACAGGGAAAACACGCTGCTTACAAATAAAGAGGATTTTACTCACAAAGTACCACTTCTTCACCTACACTTTAAACATCAAACGAGAAGTATAAGGTCACATAAAATACTAACATGTGCCTTTCATTGTCACCAATAGAAAAACAATGCTGCAAGCAATCGTGCAATTACAAGAGGGGATGTAAAACAGCAGAGATGAAACCATGCAAAGAGCCAGTCACCCGATGATTAAAGTCAGGCCAGTTTATTCCAGCAGTCAGGTGATGGTGCCATCATTACAGTGCAGAAAGCCAGAGAAAAATCGAGAAACAGACCACCCCCACCTTCAAGAAAAAAATTAGAAGCACCAAAGAAATAGAGAATGCATTTGCTAATAGGCAAAACGTACCACCATAAAGATGTGTTTCACAAAAGGTGAGCGTGACACTATCAGGCAGTTACCTCCACAGGTCCCAAGTGCACATTTAACCCCTGGTGCCAACACAGCTCCCTTCAGTCCCCAAATTGCTGGTGACACTCCCAAATTCAAAGTTGCTTCTTTTCAAATCCCAGAACGACAGCCCTGCTGCAGTAGTTCTGCATTTCACAATTCAGTAGCTCTGTTTACTGAATGCACGTCTTTGCAAACATATCCGCTAAAAAAAATATCCAAATTTGGGATTGTTTAATTTAATGAAGCACAGAAAGCTATTAGGAGAGTGTTTTACTGTGCATTAACACTGATGTATCAGCAGAATCGCCACCAATACCACCAATTCATTATTTCCACTTCTGTTTTAATTAAAACAGCACTGCAGGGGTGTCGGATGGACGTGAAGTACCAAGTAAAAATGGTGCAGGATATTTTATATAGTCACTGAATTAACATTGTACTCTGTAGTCTTGGAGCAATTCCAATTAGCAGTTTTATGGGTGTAGAAAGGGCTCTGTGACTAGGGCTTACCTGCTTCAAAAGCATTACTGAGCACCTTGGACAATTTAGCCCTTCACAAGTGGCAGAGTGGTCTCTTAAATACACTGTATTTAGGCTTTGAAACTAGCAAACATGTTCCTAAAGGGGATTTTTCCCAAAGCACTGCAAGGAGCAAACCCTCCCTGCTTGTGACCGAATGAACACTGTGCTGAATACCTCGTATCAGGAGCCTCAGGAGTGGAGAAAACAGGTCCAGACCCACAGATGTTCTTAAGAGGACAACCTCAATTGCATTGCAGGGAAAGCCACTGATGACTGCTTCCAACACTCGGGACTGCAAAAGCAAGGTTGGGAAAGGCAGCTATTTGCAGGAATAATCCAGGCTCTGGCATTGCTCCTGCATTTCTGAGCCTCACTGCCTGGTGGTGTCCCCGCTGCTGTGCTACCCTCAGTAACTTGCCGCTCACCTCACACACTGCTCTGGTCTCGGATGGCTTCTCCCCATCCTTACCTCTGGTTTTCAGAACCCACCAGTGGTGCAGAGCCAAAAGCACAGGGGATACTCAGAGCTTTTGCCTTCTAGCCAAACCTTAAAACAGGTAATGGGCATTACCTGGAAAGACACTCAGCTCTTTGGGATGGGCTGCAGCCTCATCAGGGATTTCAGGAGCACAGTGATCTTTATGGAGCTGCTAGCCACAAGTTTAAAAATGCTGCTTTTATCACCAGACATGCTTTGCTATTTTCTGGCCATGTAGTGCTACTGCAGAAGCTACTCCCAACTGCAGAACTACGCATTACAGATCAGTACAGTTTTTACATAAATATATGGGGTTCTTTCTGTATTGCCTTGCCAGCTCATGATGTTGCAGGGAAAGCCTTCCCAGTGTAGCTCAGCACAGTACTGCCTCCCTTTACCTATGGAGGTCTTACAGCAACAGCTTGGAGGGATAGGAACAGAAACTCCTCACCCCAAATGGCTGTTAGTGTAACCAACTGAGTGGTGACCCAGCTAAGATGTCAGAACTGCTGTTTCACAGGCAATCAGTTCAGTGGAGTGTTCAGTCAGCTCATGCATCAATCACTTCTGTGCTCAGATGTGACTGTGGGAGGAGAAGGGAGAAAGCCATTGTTCAGGGCTGCTGGGCCACCCTTTAGGAAAACTGGAGAAGCTTTCCTCCTAAGTAGAAAGCATCATATCCCTAAGAGAATGATGATGATCATACAGAAGCTGTTGGAGTATGAATATCCTTCTGTGTGTCAGAATCACTCCCTCTCATCGTCTCTGGGAGTCCACGATGACCTCCTTCCCTCTTAGGTACAGCTGCAGCTGTTGAGTGCAGGAGATTCCTTCACTATAACAAAAAAAAAAATCATAGCTACTATCCCTCTTACCTTAAATCCAAGAAAAAAATCCGTAAAACATTCTACACAACAATCACTGTGATCTCCCTTTCTTTCACAGTCTTGCACTGGCCAGGGGTAAGGGGAAGAATACAAACAGCATCCCTGGATCTGCTCCTGTATTAGCTCCTTTTTGAAGTCCTACAGCTGTGCCACCTGCCATGGTCATGGAGCATTAGGCAGCAAAACTAAGGGACTCACTGGCAGTGAGTAAAAGCAGCACTAGGGAGCTCCTTCCCAAAAACCTTTCTTCTCAGCTTAATGCAGTGCCATAGCAGCAGCAAATACTGCACTGTCATAGCAGGTCAGGAGAGTGCCTGAAAGCATTAGCTCCCTTCCTCTGCAAGGCTGGCAGGGTGATTAGCCAGCACTAATGACACACCAGGTCACTTCAGAAGGAGGGCTGTCATGGCCAGCACTGTACCTCTGTTCTCAGCTCTGCACACTCATCCTCTCCCTTCAGAGTGGTGCAAAAAGTGGAGCTGGAAGGTTCAGGGGTTTGATTCAAGCAGTTTAGGGTGAAGAGGACAGGAAGAAAATCCAGGCTAACACTTCCACACCAATACTGTTATATTTACATACATGCAAACGGCACAAAGAGTCAGCTGGGCTGAGTCTATCATTATGCCACTAGCCTACCTGGATGGGAACTGGGGGTGAGTGGCAAAGAGGTAACTTTCATGGACTAAACACGAGTTTAATCCAAAGCTGAGTCAGAAGCTACAACTACCTGGCTCCACCCACACCTGGTGCTGTGGCAGAAAGCTCTCCTCTCGCAGGGCAAAAGCCACCACCCTGACTGGCTGTCAGCTCAGTACAGAGCTCAAAGGAGACCCAAATTATGACGCAGCTTTCTGGGGCAAATCTGTACCAAACGAAGCAGGATGGAAATGCAACAAGTGGGAAACACCAGCCAGCACCAATGGAGAAGCACAGCTTTTGGTGACCAGGCAAATTGGGGAGGGGAAAAAGCAGCACAAATGCTGGACAATTTGAAAAGCCATGGTGCCAAGCAGGGGAGAGGGGGCTGAAGCCCAGCCAAGCAGAGAGGATTAGCTCCAATCCTGCCATTCACCCCCCAATTAACGATAGCAATTAACGGTATCATTTGCCAGGATGAATAGGGAACTTCCACTCCATTCAGCAATTTGACTGTGTCACTGAACTACCTCACGTCCATATTTATCCAAGAGCAGCAACCAGTTTTCATTAGAGCCTTTTTAATGAAGAACTGAGGGTATTACTCATGCTCTCACCACCCAGCCATAATGGAGATGTAATCATTTAAACAGAGGGCAACAAGTGTCCATTTCCCCAAAGCCTTTGTTAAATATCTACTAGGAGATTATTTTCAAAATTAGAATGTGCCATGAATATGCAAACCACTTTCCATCTTTAGCATTAAAAAGAATAATTACCTTTAAAAAAAAACCCCACAAAACTGGAAGCCAAACAGCTATTTTGCAGCAGAATTTCAAGAGTGTTTTAAACATGCCAATGCTAATTTAAAGGAGCAATATAGGTCTGGTTTTGGGCCATTAAACTCTGCCTGGAAAGGCCTCTTTTGTACAGTATTAGTGCCCGCTGCAAGTCTGTAATTATGCAGAGAATGTGTTAATTTTTAATTCAGAATGCTAACCCCTTTTTTTTTTTGTAGGCAAGCCCTGAATGTCAACCCCTCTCACAGATGAGTGCAAGCACTGACATAACCAAATTCAGCTCCTGGTGGTAAAAGCTCTCCCTGGGAGGTGAGGCAGAACAGGCTGGAAAGCAACTCAGCTCTGGAGTAAAAGAGCCTGTTACAAAACTGTCGCCTCAGCATCGTGGCAGGCAAAAATCCTCTCAACCCCACAGCCTGTTAAATCTCCAGCACCATGTGGTCACTGGTATTATTCACACCTTCATTTCAGCATTCTCAGGGTGAGCTGCTGAGTTTCTTCACACGATTTCACAAGGAGCTGAATTCCCACGTCCTTCACATTCCCAAATCCAGGGAAGTGCAGGACAGGGAAGTTCACCTAATGCTGTCTAGAGGCCCACACCAAGTTAACGACTGTCAAACACCAAGCTCATCTTTTTATCTCTTTTGACTCCTACTGATGCCTGCAATCCACAGAGGGACCTGACTTAAGAACACTCTGCGACACAGTCCAGCAATGAATTATTAACTCCAGAGGAAGCTGCAAAGCACCAGCTAGAGGAGCTATCATGATCCTTCCAGGATGATTAACCAGAATGCAATTATCAACGCGCCTGCTTCTCACAAAATGTCTCCAAGTTCTCCATCACACAAAGCCCAAAAGGCACCACACAAGCACACACACTCACACATGCAAAAGCAGAAACAATCCTGTGCTTTTACCTTTGTTTCTTCAGGGTTATATTATCAGTCGTGAATGGTCTGAGGAAAGAAAGCTCTGCCTTTCCCCTTGCTGGAAGAGGGGAGATTGAGGTGAGACATGAGGAGGAAATTCTTCCCTGTGAGGGTGGTGAGACCCTGGCCCAGGTTGCCCAGGGAAGCTGTGGCTGCCCCATCCCTGGCAGTGTTGAAGGGCAGGTTGGATGGGGCTTGGAGCAACCTGGGCTGGTGGGAGGTGTCCCTGCCCATGCAGGGGGGTGGGACTGGATGATCTTGAAGGTCCCTTCCAACCCAAACCATTCAATGATTCTATGACATATGTAGAATCAAGCCCATATTCTTAATTTCCACAGCAGTTCAAGCCACAGAAACCTGCCAGCAGTTTCAGAACCATCCTTTCCCATGTTACATCATGGAGCAGAGTCTGTTTCCAGCCCAGGGCCCACCTGGGCAAACACAGGTGAGCAGCTGTGGCTCTCAGCCTGCTCACCTACAGTGGACAGAGGAAGGCAGATGAATTCAGCTCTTACTGCAAGTGCTGCCCAGAAGTGTGTTCCCAGCCTCTCTCTGAAAGGCAGGCAGATGGGAGCCACCCTCCAAGTTGGATGTAACCTGTGGGCCTCCAGCAGCATCCCAACATACAGAGAGAAGGAAACCAGACAGCTCCCTAAATTAAAAGGTGCCAAGAGGCAGCCAACACTAGCGATGGACCTAAGAAGTCCTCTTGGATGCCAGGATGCACAGGGATATTTGCTTGGGATGGGATACCATGCAGTTCCACAGTCAGCAGGGTAAAGACTGCATTTTAGGTTTTCCTTAGCAAAGAAGCAAAATTTGTGCCTTTCCTTTAATTACAGCTCCCAGCTCTGAAGAAAGTGGCACTAGAACTGCTGGTCTGCACAGAAAATAAACACCCACAAGCACCACGGTTAAAATCAACCCAAGCAGCACACGCCTGCTTTGTCAAACCATCCTTGTATATTTCATAGTGAAAGTTCAACTGAAATCAGTATTGGCATCTCAGCAGGCTTAATTAGAAGTCAGGTCTACTCTATTCAGGTCTTTATACTGTGCTCATTACATTAATATCAAGTGCCTTCCAGTCCTGCTTTAAGTGACATGCCTAACATCTGTCACATGCTGTTTGTTCTCTTCTCCCTTTCCTGGGGGAGTGGAAACAGTGTTCAAGGATCACGGAACAGCCAACAACTGGGAAGGGAGATTCCTCCAGCTCTGGCTCAGCCACCTCACACAGAGCATGTGCTGGCCATGCCTGCTTGGTTAGTTGTTCAATATTATCATCATCACTGTAATGATTAAGCTGCTGTATATTTTAAAAGATGGGTTAGCACCAAGTCTCCTCCTAGTTAATCTCTCTATGGAGGATTGACAGAATCAGAAGATAAAAAAAAATCTGTCCTTTGTGGACAAATCGAGTCCTTTGGAGTTCTACCACTTCATTTTCTATCACTTCATTGCCTGACTCCATTAGACAATACTGAGGATACAACTTCCAGCAGAGGAAATAAAAATGTTCATCTCTTGAGTTTGACTAAAAAGGAAGAGAAAGGCATAAACAGTTTATCCTGTCCTTAAATCCCATCCAAAACACAGCACATCTTCAAGTTACGAAGCTTTTGCCCAGAATATCCAAACACTAAGCCTGAAGATAGGGATTTTATTTCTTTTGTGTTCACAAGCCTGTCACCTTTCCCTATGATCCTCCATCTGTACATCTCTACCCCTTTTTTTGTTGAGAAGTACTTATACCATCTTGCTTCTGAGTTACCACCCAGTAATTATTTGCAAAGATAGCTGCAAGTGTTGAGACAACTAGAGAAGGGGAAGAGCTGGAAAGAAAAAAAGAAAGGGCTCAAATCTTGGAGCTCAATCAAGATGAAGGGTTGACAATGCTGTGTTTCTTAAGGTCAGCTGTGATTAGGCAGACCCTTCTAGTAGGAGCAAATGACTGGAGAAAGGTCAAACTCAAGAATATAAATTTGGTAGAAATTAGAAACAATGGACTGCAGGGGAGGAGACCATCATCACCTTCTGCCCATTTGTCCATCCAGATTCTCCAAACCTGAAGGTTTTAGAAGCCCACTGAAAACCGAGTTCCAAACTGGTAGATGAGAAGAGAAGCAAGGACTCCCTCAAGGCTAGTGAGGGGAGCACACAGCTCTTGTTTCATGCCACGTGCACAGCCATACCAAACAGGGATTAGGCTTTCACAAAACCAGAACAACCTTTTCAAGGGTGGAGACAAAGAGACTCTCAGGAAAGGACAGAGAGCGACTCCCAAAACTATTAGAAGGACAAAGTGACTTTCAAATAGAGGTCACTAGTTCAAACATGAACAAGATCCAGCATGGCCAAGACTAAAGCATCTAAAGATTGATTAGCAGTTTAAACAAATGTGTTATTTATCTTGCTCCACAAGTGCCCACACTGCAAGATCCCTGCAGAAAGTGCCAATTCTGGCCCAGTTCTGCAGGAACAGCCAGGGCTTTGGGGGGCACCCAGAGACCACATGCCTGTCCCCACAGTCACTGCAGGAGCATGAAGGCTCCATTTGCTTGAAATGAGCAAGTTATTTCTTGCAGTTCTGACTCTCTACCTCAGTGTTGTGTCCACCTGTTTGTTGCTGGATACACATAACCAAGTAGTGCACTTAAAGATACCCACTTAACCACCTATAAACAAGCATGGAGATCGCACTGCAGGTTTCAAGGGCATTATTTTGTTAGTGGCTTCTTCTGTAAAACTACTTTGCTGATTCATACACATCATATAACTTCCGTGTCCATGAAAAATACACCCACCAAGTATAATTTATCCTTTCCCCAACAACTATCAGAAGAGGCTGCAAGTACTACTAGAGATCTTGCAGCACTGCAGGCTAAGACAGGTCAAGTAGGAGATGCCTTGCTGCAGAAGGTCCTTCCAGAAGGCATCCAAAGAGGGCAGACAGGATTCCAAAAGATACATTTCACTAATCAAAAGTAGTAAACACAGTGTTCAGCACTCAGAAGGTACACCCAGTAATGCAGCTGCTTTAGCTTTGCTCAAAAAGCAAAACTTAGGTGTCTCCCATCTGTCTTCACAGGAAATTGTAGCTCTACTACCACACCATGCTGCATTATATAGAGACACCCAGAGAAGCAACTTCCTTACTATTATTGGGCACAAGAACCTAAGCTGCAGATGTATTTACTTGGAGTTTGGGTTAAGCCACTCTCTGTATATTCACTAAACAAACACTTTGTCATGGACCAGCAGTTTCAGTAGCATGGTAATGATAAAACACATCAATGTGTGTTTTTATATAAAAATATTAGTAGCTAATCAATCATGATGTAACATTATTCATGTACTATTACCAAATTAGGGTCTTACAGGTAACAATCCCTGTGTATATTTATTGGAATGAAGGACATGCTGAAGGCAAAGATAAAGAATATTTCCTTTTTCAAGAGAAGTTCATTAATATTTGCTCCAAACAAGCTCTTCCAGCTGCTGAAGCTGAAAACTACCCAAAATGCATTTTCCCTAGAGTCCACCATTGTCAGCAAGGGCCTTTCTTGCAAGTCCACGTGTTCTTTCAACAGATTCTCTTTGCTATCCAATTTGAGAGCCTTAGGTGTTAAGTGTTTGAGGAACACAATCAAATCCTGCCCCTTCTAGGCCTCCTGGGATACCTATTAATTCACCCTCCTGGAGAGAGGGAGTTTATCATCTTTTGCAATTGCCAGCATCTAAAAAAGTAGGAACAGGGCAACTTAAATGGGCATGGCAATTATTTAAAGTCTATAAATAGTTGTTGCCACAGTGTTAGTTAAATTGCTCTATGGTAATATCCTTTCTTTTCTACCTTTTACAAACCTCTGATTAAATCAGGTAAGCAGGGGCTACACAGGATTCCATGGAAAGTGAATAGGAGTGCTCAGAAATTGTGTTGCCCTCCACACAAAGATAAGCTGAAAACCCAAAGTAGCTTGTATTAAGTTCTCTCTCTCACTTAGCATGAAAGAGAAGAGACTAATTTCCAAATTGCTTTATCATCTGTCACCCAAACTCAAAATCTTTAGAAGGTGCCAGAAAATTCCACAGACTGACCACAAATCTAAAAGGTATGAACTGCACAGGAAAAATATCTGGAAGCTTTTCTCCAGCATCTCTGTTTTGGAAAGGCAGCTGAACAATGACAACTGTTGCTTTTGCACAGAAGCATCAGGCTCAGCAGACTATTGAAACAGGAGAAGGTCAGATGGCTAAGGAAAGAAACACTAAGCCCAAAATACTCCATGGCAGAAAAAAAAAAAAGTTGATTTTAGACAAATACCAGCATGAGCTTTGGATAATTATATCACTCACATTGGCATTTGCTTCAGAGATGGAGCAACTGCTACTACTTCCCAGTGGGAGAACATCTCTTATTTTTTTTGCAAAATTATCATACTAATTTCTTTTGAAAAGGTGACTCTAACAGGAAACAACCCTACATTACCAAAATCTTATTATTTAATGGAAAGCTGAAATGGCAGGAAAGGGACTGTAGCAAGTCTTGGCTACAGGGCTGAGTGAGAAAGATTAAATAACACTCAGGACAGTAGCCAGAGGGCAAACAAACTCTTGGCTCCTCACCTTTTGTCAAGTGTTTCCCGCACATTTTGCAGAGCAGAAAGCTGTTTCAATCTCCCTTAATTTCCAGTATTTGTTTCTAGCTGTAATGAAGTATTGAAGCTTTAATTATTGCTCTTCATGGCAGGCTGCAACAAACAGCAATACTACCTGGCAGAACCAGCCAGCCAAAGCAATGTCATTTTCCACCAGCAGTGTATTCACATCACCACCTAAAATCAGAGACACATACAAACTCAAACAAGCTTAGTCCTTTTTGTTTGGTGAAAGTTTGTGTTTCTGTAAAAGGGAGATAGGAGAAACAGAAGAACAGCAGACAGAAAATGTTAGATGTACCTTAAGGAGCACTGGGTACCTGTTCCAGAGGAATTAGAATGGAAGGGCTTGGGGTAACTGCTGCCTCACTGCAGGGACATTGAATCATAAGTTTCCATCCTTGTCTGCCTTACAAATAAAAAAGCCACCACAGCCATCAGGAGAGCTGCTTTGCACAAATACTGTTCTTGTAGAAGAGCAACAGCATCAGGTCTTCCACACCTATCTCTTCTAAACCTGCTGCAGTCTTTTCCTACAAGCAGGAGAGCTGGCCAGGTAGTAACATGGCCCTGAGACTTGAGCAGAGGGGCCCAAGTGGAAGGTGTGGCAGGGAACACTGTGGGGCAGCACCTGGGAACTAAGCATGGGTTAGTGATGGGGCTGCAGGGAAGAGAGCAAGCCCCAGCTCACACCTGGGAGGAAGAACAAGATGACAACAGGCCTGGTTTTATGGGCAGTGCTACTGACATGCAACACAAACAGAACTCTCCTCTAGAAAAAAAAACCCAATGACTGGTTTTAAACTCATAAATGGAAGGGTCACTAATATCACTTTGCATCCCTGAGGATCTACCAGCAGCTCAGCAAGCACTGGGCATGGCAGGGATAAAAAGTGGAAAATTTAAAGAGGCACAAACCTCAAAACATCACGATTCTTGCCACCCCATCTTCTTTCAGTGTCTCCTGCTTCAGAGGTTCTTTTCAGTACATAAAGGTTAACAGCTACAAAACCCCAAGGAAACTACTTATTTAAAAAAAAATAATAAAAAAATACCTAAACCACACTTAGTACTTTTGGATAGCCAAATTGTATTATAAAATACAACATTTCACCATTCTGGCACCAAGCCAACATGTTAATGGCCATTCAAACACTAACTAAGGAAATGCTTGTGCATTAAGGCTACCAAGAAGTCAACAATCAATAGTTCAGTGTTACAGTAAAAATACAATGCACCCTTTAGAACAGCCCCTGGCATCATCTTTCTTTGTCAAGCTCAGCTCTAAAAAAAACCCCAACAACCCAGCAATAGTCCTGAAGCAAGAAATGAAGTACATCTTACTTCACAGCCACCAAACATTTTTCTTCAAGTCTAGACTTAAGTGGTCCTCTGGACTGCAGAGATTTTTTTTTTTTTCAATTCTGTCCTGACAGGGCAGGAAAGTCAGGAATAAAAAGGACAGAAGTTCAGACACAATTAATCAAGCAGGTCAATAGGTAAAAGTAAAGAAGCCTCAAACAGCTAAGCCCCAAGCAACTGCAGATTAAGAGCCTAGTTCCAACTTTACCTCCAAAAAAGCATCTCAGTTAAAAGAAAGCAAAAAAGAATCACATTGAAGCAAAGTAACATTGGGATTTTAAACCAATAGATTTTAACTGACACAGCATCAGTCCCTGTGTGTCCCCTCACAATGTGTTCCATCAGTTTGATCAAACAAAGCCAAAGGCAAGCTCTCCAGTAAGTCTTGGACACTCTTTGGGAAGTGGCATCAGGCAGTATTGCTCAGCAACAGAAGCTTTACATGTAGTTATCTCTGGCTTCCCCTTCTGAGCCATGGCCATCAGGCTGAGCCACTGCTTTATTTGTGAACAGCAGAAAAATCCCAAGGTTTATGGACACCTGGAGCAGCTGCAATGTCTGTAGAAAGGTTGAGGGCAAGCCTGTTTTTCAGGAATAAATAGTGGCAGCCATTGATCCAATCCTGTGAAACCTGAATGTAAAACCAGGAGGACAAAACCAATCAAATGGATCAATTTTATCTCCACAGCCTAGTAAGCTCAGAACTGAAATGGAACTTCATCATGGAACAGTTAAGCCAGTGTACTAGCTTGGGTAAACAAGGCAACCCAATTGTCCATTTTCTTCTCTGAGTCTGTAAATACACAGAGGGAAACAGAGAAGGATTGTCTCTGAAATCCCTCCACAGATCCCTGAGGTTTATTTGCTAAAACTATCTTGCATCCCTGGGGTTTCAGCTATAAACAAGCACAGAGTAAGGCTGGGAATTTGGGAAAGCTTTTTGCTGGTATTTTGAAATCAGGGCATCTGCACCTCGAGTTGAGCTCTGCAGAAGGACCCAATGCTGCAAGCCCAGCAGCCAAGGAACAGGAATAAACAGGAATACCCAGGCCCTCGTAGGTAACAGTGCAGAGCATGGGTGCATGATCCAAGCTCAGCAGCTGGGTATGCATCCAGTAACAGGAACAGGCAAGACCAGACCCCTGTGCAGTAGATTTTGCTACTTCATCTGACTCTCTCTACATCAGGCACATCCTAAATAATCCATCTTCAGCAAGAATAGCCCCACGACAAAATCCTGCTGCATACAATGATTATATTGGGTAGAAAGCAGGAGCTGTATTGACTCCGAGTTTTAGCCTCTGATTATTCTATAAACAACTGCCTGCCTCGAGGGTTTCTGCCTGGCCACAGATCTCCAGCCCTGACTGGTGAGAGCCTCTGCAGGTGTCTTCACAGCAACAGGGTGGTTTCAGCAGAGCTGCTGGTGGAGGGGTGTTTGCAGCACAGCTTCAGTTGCTGGTTTCAGGTGGGGAAGGGAGCTCTGCTGACAGCCAGTGCACCACAGGGGCAGCCAAGGGCTGTGCTCCTCAGCACTGCCAAACCAGAAAACATTGACAGAGAGAAACAACCTTGTTTTTCACAAGGTCTGGCATCTGAGGGAGCAAAGGTGGAGGGCAGTTAAATGCTGTTGAATACCGATCAGGACCATGAACAACAGAGAAGTCTGAGGAGATGCTAAAAAGGAAAACATCCATGTGAACTTCCCCTATCCAATCTCACAATTTTGGAAGAGTCAAGTGGTAAATGCAACTTTTATTTCTCTGGTGAAGAAATTGATGCACGAGAAGGTATTTCTTGAACTCAAAGTCAAGCATGAAAATCACAACCAAAAATTGGATCAAAATCCAGCTATCCTGATTTCCTGCACTGAAAAACAGCTGCCACAGAAGGCTGTTCTGGAAGTAAATATACTCATCGTGGGGTGCCAGTCAGGCAACAATCCAGAAATTCAAGGGTCAGGCACTATTCAATATTTGAATCAGTGCAATAAAACACTGCATAAATATTTAAACTGGCACCCCTGCTCCAAAACACTCTTGGAACACATTTCAGCTGCTTGCCTTCAAAGTTTGTAACAGACATTCCCTTCTTCCTTCTGTCCTGGAGAACCTCTGAACAACAAAAACAAAACAACAAACCCATTCCTTGCTCACCCACAGCACACCTGACAGCAGTTTGCTGGTTTGTTTTCAATCAGCAAGTACAAATGGGTAAATCTGAATTGCTAAAATCCTGTATCCTTGGCTTTTTGAGGCCCTGTTCTAGATCCTTCTCAACACCACAAGACAGGGAACACCAAAACTCCAGAACACTCTCAATTTTATTTATAACTCCTGACTTGAAAAGCTTGGGCTCCATTTTAGTTGTTCTCACAACGTGTGCTATAAAATAATGCAAGATGCAACTTGCCATTGCACTTCCAAACTACAGAGGACACACAATATTTGCTTAGATCTGAAAATAAATCCCCAAGTCAAAGCACAGGGACAAGTGCATTTTGATATTCCGTGTGCAACTGAATCTCCTAATTGTTTTAGTTTGACTTGGAAAAAATACCATGCCAGTCAATAAGTTATGATTAGGAGATTGTAGGGCAATCATAAGTCATTCCCTGTGCTGCCCTGTCTTAAAACTGTGAAGCTGTGGCCCTCGATGAAAGCTAAATGTATTCATACACAGAGCTGCTGTCACAAACAGTACTAGGAAAGCCAGGACTTCAGCCCCTCAGATGTGGCACTTCTTGGTGCCACCAGCCTGCCTGAAAGCAGCAGTTCACTGTGACCACTGGGAGGTCCCTCCATCACAGAAGGAGGTTGCCACTCCTGGTGTCATTCTTGATTTGTTTTGGAAACTCTTAAGTTCCTTTTTCTTTTTTCTATAATTAGTTGATACAACACAGCAAGGCCAAAGATCTGGGGCTGTAACTGTAGCAAAGGGTTGTTTCATGATAGGGAAAAAAATGGCATAAAATAGATCAATAAGCTCTGGAGTTAAGTTTAAACTTGAAGGGTCCTACCAACCCTGCTCCAGAACAAAAGGCTCCATGAATTCACACATTTAACAGAACTCTTCAGCTTCTCAAGGGAGTGCATTAGCTACACATTCAGCTTACAAAAATAAATGGTAACACTTGCTGAAAAATAAATTATGAAAGAAAGATCCCTTTTGTTTAGTCACACGTGCCAGAGATTCAATTTCACTGCCTACTGCATGCATTTTATATCAGGTGGATAGATACAGGATACTGGTTGTGTTTTCTTTGTGTCACTCTGGAATTTCAGTTGGCAAAAAGGATGAGATCAAGCATCCCATTGGCTTGGACACCAGCAGAAGAGCCCAACTACTGCAAAAGCACAGCTCTTCAGTGGCATGTACAGCCAGATTGTAACCCTTGCACCAGATGCAGGGCAAAAAGTGAGCCTTTGCCTCTTACACTTGCTTAAAGTAAATTAATCAGCCTATGAAACAGTGTCAGTAAAAGCCACTGCCACTGTGAGTGGTGGCAGGGCTCTGGCTTAGGCATCTGACTCTCATTTTCAAGTTTCCACTGTAAGGTTCATACAAAGTATCAGAAAAAAAATATGTGTTTCAAGAAACCAGTTAAACACTTGCTTCTACAAACTGAGATATGGCCACAGGCCAGGCAGATAACATTTTCTGCACAGTATATTAATGTAAAGGATACAGGCTTGAGAGAAATGGGGAAAGCTGCCACCACCTTCCTTGGTGTGAGGTGGCCATATCCATCCAGCACTAAATCTCCACATCCCAGTACCAAGGTGTGCTCCTTCCTGCAGATGACAGCACCCAGGGGTGCTAGAGGGAAAAGGATCCACCTCAGAGGTCTGCATAAATCAGTGGATTTTAAAACACCTCTGAGGTGGCAGGATGAACCTTCTCTGGATCTACAGGGGCACTTCCCACATGCAGCATGCTCTGCTGAGCTGTCTCTGCAACAACATGAGTCTTTGAATTGTGCTTCCCACCTTCCTCTCAGAATGTGGTTTCAAGCAACATTTGTTGCCAAGATGTATTGCTAATACATAATATATTGGTTGGAAATTAGTATTTCATCTCAGAGGGAGAAAGTGTTACAGACACTTCTTAAGAGGCAATAAATGGAGATGGAGGAAGAAATCTTGTGAGACAGAGCAATCCTATAACCAAGAGAAGACAGATCTATTGAGACAGACAACTAAATCCTGCCCTTTAAGACAAACTGCAGGTTCAATCCCCTGATGATCATTTCACTGCTGGAAAGAGATCTGTCCTGCTCTTCTGCTACAAAAGGACATTATATCTCCACAAAGCTTAGCTTCAGGTATTTATTGTAAGGATAATTGCTGACTGAAAACCAAGATTTGCTTCTCTTTTTCCTGGTGCTGCTTTTCAAAAGGCATGTCATTACCTGGGGATGGATGGACCCACATGGAAATGTTTCCTCCCTACAGCCAGCACCCCTAAATGACAGCAAAAAAACATCCAGCCTTGAGAACAAGATTCTTCTCACCTGGAGGGCTGCCCCACTGACTTGGTGGATCTACCATAAACAAAGCACATGAGAAGGCCAGAGGGTCCCAGCTGCCTTCTGACTGTTTTCAAATGTCACAGCACAACTCATCTCAAATGCTGGAGAGATTCCTCTGAAAGATCATGCAAAAGGCTCAGGCAAAGCAAGGAAGCAGCAAGCAAATACATTAATCCAGAGGAACAAAGGAAAGGAGATGACAGTTTGACTACAGTGATTAACAGGAATATAATTCAAGTGACAAGTTACAGATCAACTCTTAGTCAAAGACTTTACACAGTTAGCTGTTGGTAACCTCTTCCCAACTCAGCTGCCCCCTGCTCCAGCAACAAGCCAGCTGTTGTCTTTTTCCATAATTCTATAAATCATAGGCTTATGAAAAACAGAAACCATTGATGAGACACAAAGTTTCTCCTCAGAAGAGGAAAAAAAAAATAATCAAGAGGGCATTAGAAAAGGTAGAGCAACCTGGGCTGGCGGGAGGTGTCCCTGCCCATGCAGGGGGGTTGGGACTAGATGATCTTGAAGGTCCCTTCCGACCCAAACCAGTCTATTATTCTATGATGTAAGGGTACAAAACCAAATAAAACATCTAGCACAGCACATTAAGTGATTACATACAGCACTGTCATGCACTTCATCCTACCAGCAAATGTGAAGTCCAAACATTAACCTCACCTCAAACAGTAAAATAAAAACAAGAGAAGTGGTATCGATTCACTGTATCTGATGAGTAATCAAGCTTCTTACCATTAGAAATGAGCTGGAAATTTTCTGGATAAGCCATCTTTAACCTTGGAAAAATTGAAATAAGCTAGACAGGCACTAAGGAGAGAAACACAGCAGCTGATCTATATGAAAAACAATGTCCAAACGTAATTTCACAGCAAGGTGGGTCTGTGCATCCAGCTTCCACCATTTAGCTTCCACTAGGCCCTCAGGATGGACATGGTCCCTTTCAGTCAAGACAATGGTGGGTCTTTTGACTACTGAATCTGTGCTTATTTCAGATTCATTAAAGCCTTTAGGTTTTTGGATCTGCTTAACAGAGTAAAAAGGATTGAAACATGGCATTTTCTGTTACGAGTCTTGGGCCAGGAGAGGAAAGAAATAATGAATGTTTCAGAATTACTATATGGTAACCATGGCAGGCAAAAATCAATTACTGCTGAGAGGATCTGGAGATAACAGGCAGGTTCCCACTCATCTATTTGAAATGTGGGGTTTTTTCCTCTCCGTTTCCTCCCCCACTTCTCTTCAGAAATGTCTTTTCTCATACATTAGAATTTGGTCCAAAGAATCCTGCTGGCTTGCAAAGACATTTTGAGATAAGGACTTGTCATGATACTGTATGATACCCCCCCACCTGTACACCCCCACTTATCTGAGATTAAAATCAAGTCCTTCCCAGATTGCTGCTTCTGCCTTTTACACCCAGTTTGGCTACAGTGAACTTGATTATCAGAGAAACCAAACAATGATGTGGCTTTGCAGAGAACACGGTGTAAGCTGGACAACCACTCTCAAAAGGAAAACTGCAGGACAGATTTGGGGAACTAGCAAAAGCACATACACCCCCTCACATGTCGTGAGATGGGAACACTTTCATGATGGGTAACACTAAAAAGGAACCCAAGATGATCTGTTTTTCAAGTCTGTGAAATAAATGATCTAGAAAGGGCAGAAACAGAAATCCAATTGGTACAAGCCTGAACAACAAGGGAAGGATGCCTGTTTAAATGATGCCAAGCTCAAAACCCACATAAGGAAATAAATTTTAACACAATCTCTAATTGAATAGTGGAATTTACTACCACAGGAAGATGGCAAGGCCAAAAAGATAATGGTATTAAAAACTGACTCAGTATGTATATGGATATTGACAGTATCTAAAGCTGTGTTCAACAATAAAATGATGGAAAGAATTCTTCTCCCTCATACTTCAGGGTTTGAACCAGTCTCTAACCACTAGAGAACAGAATAAAAAGTAATAATAAAGCAAACAGATACCCCCACGAACATCCTTGTCTGTGTTTCTCCTCCCAGTTATTCCATGCTGGACATGGATCTCATCCCACTCAGATGCCTTGAACATCAAGGCAACTGAATCCATGTCCCAGATATGATCAACTATGATGAATTTAGTTTCAGCTGATCCTCCCCTCTGATTCAGGTCTAGCACAGCCAACTGAACTGCTCAAAAAGGTTTAATAAAGATGCTAAAATTGAAACTAAACAGTGACATGTTCACCAGTCTTCCCTCATTCACCAGCCTTTGAAGAGCACTCCGGTAACACTGGCAAACTTTCCCCCTCAAGAAATACCAGTTATCAAGTCAGAAACCTCTCTTCCCCTTTCATCCCACAATCAACACTGAAGATAACACATAATCCAAAAGTTGGTGCTTTGACAGGACAGTCTGCAGAGACTTGCACTGCAGTCACAAAAGCTGGCAATAGGTGATTTTATCCTCTATAAGATTTTTTTAAAACTAAGTCTCTCCAAGATGCTCAAGCCATTTTTTACCAAGCAACAATTGAAGCATGTTGTTCCAATTAAGTTACAAAATCATCTGTTAGCTGTGGCTCAAAATGCTGCATAAGCAGGTCCCTTCTGGTGGAAGCACCATGCATCTTGCATGCTTCCTGTGATACACATAATGGAATGACACAGAAAATTTCCAGCTCATCTCCCCAAGTTTCTTTCAGTCATTTCCCTGTACACAAAGCCATGAAACATTTTGCAACAAGCACCTTTTGTTGAAAAAGGGGTGTAATGATTCAGCTCAAGGTAAGGAAATAACCCTGTTGCCCCCACAATACTGTCAAAGCACAGACTTCAGTGAACAGTGGGGAGCAGGTAATAAATGAATCCAAAGTAGGAAAGCAAAGGGAGTAAGTGCAACTGGAGTATGAAAAAACAAGAGTGGAAGAAAGATAAGAAACAAAGGACAGGAAAGAAAACAGAAAGGAAGCAGTGAGAACAGAAGTTGTGCCAAAATCTGAGTGAAGCAATTGCATGTGTCCTTAGTTCCACCTCAAAAGGCTGCAGCTTTCTTTTGGGAGCGTATCTTGGCAGGGATAAATTCATTTTGCCTTCAAACAGGAAAGTTAAAAAACATCTATACACACCACCCAAACATTTCTTCTGCAAACTGCCAACTAATTCAGCCTGACATTTTGCATGAGGAAGCCAAGCACAGCTACAGTTTGATGCCCAGGCATTGGTAACCAGTTTACACGTGTATTAGTTTAGACCACAGCTTGATAATGCCTAGGATTAGAGATTTTTGGATGTGGAGTCAAACTGATCATTACTAGACTGGAGATGAGGGCATGCAGAACAATGTACCTGTGGCCTTTCCCAGACTGCTAAATTATGCAAAAGGTTTAGAAATAAACCCCAGTGGAATTCATCAGTGGAGTAACACTTTC
Organism: Apus apus; assembly: GCF_020740795.1. Lineage (NCBI taxonomy): Eukaryota > Metazoa > Chordata > Aves > Apodiformes > Apodidae > Apus > Apus apus. The sequence continues at coordinate 18,517,696 of NC_067292.1, read as the reverse complement.
AAGAAATCCAAGTAAATTAGGGGGGCTTGAAAGCAGAGGGAGGGAGTGGAGCTGCAGCAGCTGTTTTTTTATTAGATTTGATGAAGAGCCTCACTGGAAAGAAAGTGTCCAGGGTTTTTTATGCTGGTTTTGACCACTGGAGTTCAGGGAGATGGTCTGACCTGCTCCTGTTACAAACTTCTCTTGTGGAAGAGTGATTTGTTTTGTACAGCTCACAGCCCCATGCAGGGTTAGTTGAGAAAGATGCTTAAGAAATGCTAAAGCAATAAAAGACACTACCAAAAATCCCCACAGAAAAAAGAGCTTGGAGAAAAGGACCAAACCCACCCCTTCATGTGGCCAGCTCCAAGTCACATTGTCCCATTTGAGAAAACATAGATGAAGATCAGAATTATTTTTTTCTTATTGCAGTTGGGAAATTTTCTCTCTCCTTTTCAGAAGGAAGAACTGAAAAGCCAGACCAACTTCAGCAGGTAAATGCTCCTTTTTCATTCTCAGAACTTGTATCTTACACCCATTAACCCATGGCAACGTTGGGACTGAAAGCTCCTGCCATCTGTGAAAAGTCCCCACAACAAGACCTCTGCATGGCTGAGCAGGGCTTCCCAAAGCCCAGTGTCTCCAGCTTCATTTTCCACAGAGGCACTAGAAGGACATAACATGGTCCAGTCAGGAAAGAAGTGGATTGCTTCAAACATAAATACATTAATAAATAAAAAACCCACACACACTCCAAGCTGTGGTCTTCTGCTATCCAAAATACTGTTAATATTTTAGAAACCTAATTTACCTTCTTGTTAATTTTTCTTTCCCCCCCCCCTTACAAAATGAATTGGGTTCACTTCTCTGTATAACAAGTTCCACTGTTAAATTCCAGCACAGTCCTGAAGATCTTTTATTCCACAGCTATAATCAAGGTACTGGAAATCTCCAAATCCTCTCCCAAAAAGTCTATGCTTTCTTTGTAATGGCTTCAAAATTAATGGAAATATCAATATTTTACAAAACAAAATGGAATGGTGCTTTGAAAAAGCTACATTTGAGCGCCAAATACATAAATAAAACCATCTCCTTAGCCCAAGTAATTGCTCCAGCACACAATATATGGAGGTGGCAAATTGCCAGGTTGCAAGAATCTGCATCACAGCATCATTTCTTCTCACTAATCTGGATAATCACAGAGATGAAACTGTTCTACTAAATTTTTCCAGCACCATAAAAACACTCATTCCAATAGTTCATTTGCACATGCTGAGCACACACTGTCTAGGTCAGCAGTCAATACAAGACCTTAGGGAGCACTAAATTAATGGGACTGCATGACACAATGAGGCACCACGTTGCCAGAAGTACCTTCCTCCTGATAAGATGCACCATAGAATCTTGGACTGGTTTGAGTTAGAAGGGACCTTCAAGATCATCTAGATCCAACCCCCTGCATGGGCAGGGACACCTCCCACCAGCCCAGGCTGCTCCAAGCCCCATCCAACCTGCCCTTCAACACTGCCAGGGATGGGGCAGCCACAGCTTCCCTGGGCAACCTGGGCCAGGCTCTCACCACCCTCACAGCAAAGAATTTCCTCCTCATGTCCAACCTAAATCTTCCTCTTCCAGTTTTAATCCATTCCCCCTGGTCCATGCCTTTGTCAGAAGCCCCTCCCCAGCTTCCCTGGAGTCTTTTCAGATACTGGAAGGTGCATGGCTTCAGTACTTCCTGCAACAGTAACTTTGCTCCAAGTAGGGTCTTGGTGAAATTCTGACTCAGACCAATCACTCACATCCCACCAGCCCAGGTTCATTCTAGAGTTTCAGCTACATGTGGTCCTGCAGTGCTGCTGAGAGAAGCAGAGGTGTCTACCCCTCAGCACAGCAGAGCCTGCATTTTGGGTATGTGATCTCCAAGCTGCCCCTTCACAGGGGTCTAAATTAACTTTCAGTTGGAATTGGAAAAAAGGGGAGAAGGGGAATGAAGTGTTAAAACCCTTTGATTCTGACTCAAAACCTGGTCTCTGTTTTAAGATGTTTATGATAGATAGTTCAAAGATGTTTATTAAAAGTCTACACTTGTATCTATTTGAGATGCAAAGAACATATCTGGATTAAGCAGACAGGAAACATAAAATGTGCCAGGACACAGCAGAATTTAAATAGATCAATAAACATAGCTACTAGAACAAGAGTCCTCAATTTTTCCATCTCATGACCTTGCATTAGCATAAAGTTTTGAAATGTCCCTTTCATACTCTCTTGCTTACCCACAATGAAAGAGAAAGGCAGATCATGTCTTTCCTCTCCCTGTTCCCAATCCCTCAGGGTTAGGAATCCATGATCAGAACCACAATGAACCACAGAATTACTCCAGTTAGCATGCAAGCAAGCAAGCAAGAGACATCTGAAATAATTCAGTATCACAGCATTTACTGAGGGACTGTAATCTGGCACACTAACAACACACCAGAGTATTCTACATTAAATGTGCCATGGTCTGGGGTTTTTTTTGGGGGGTGCCTGTGTTTGTTTTTAAGGTTAATAAGGCCAGGGTAATTTACAACTGCACTACTAAATTATTAAGTCTGTAATGAAAACTAGAGAAAACCACTGCTTAGATGTAAACTCAGCACGTGAGGGGAAAAAGCAGCAAGCAAAAAAGCACCCAAAAAACCCAAACACATTTCTAGTGCTTTGGATTTCTTATTTCCCCCCCGCTTTTTATCCAGTGTTACACACCTACCTGATGCCAACAGCAGCTTTTTTTGGGGGTTTGATTTTTTACTTAAAAACCCAAACAAATGCACCCCACTCTGACTGTGAGATAGAGAGGCCTGTACTCTTAAACCCCAGTCACATCCCAGCCTGTGCACACCTTGGCATTTCCCAGGGGATTATTTGCTCAGCACAGGCTGTGGGAAGCCCGGGGCCAGCCTGCTGCTCAGAGAGGCCCTGGGAGACTCGTGGTGTTCAGGAAGGTGGCAGAGTCCATCAAATTTCCATTTCTAAGCTCCACATCCCTTAACTCCATTTCCTGCATGTCAAAATACTCATTCATTCCACATCGCTGCTTGCTTCAGTTGTGTTGAAACTGCCTCTGGCCACATTTAATTACCAGGATATTTATATTCTTGCTTTACATGCCTAAATGTTTACATGAAGGGTCAAAACCTGAACAAAATCAATGAGACAACCTAGGCAAAGGAGACAGCAAGGTTTGATACTGGCACGCACTAGACATGGGAGGAAGACAACAGCTTCTGAGAACCTTGGTAGAGGGGTATTTTTTGGAGCCTAAGATTCCTACAGCTTTTAAAGAATTCACAATTATGACTGCAAAGATTTTTCACTGGGAATAGAGAATCACAAAGAACCCAACAGCTAAGAACCCAACCCTAATATAACAAACAAACAAGGTAGGAGGTTATCCTCTTACATTCACTGTCCTGGCTCTGCAATGGTTAAAAGGTCCCCACAGCTGTGCTGGCATCATCGATTAGGGTGAACAAGGAAGCAACAGAAAAATAAAGCCACCTTAATTTCAAGCTCCATTAGAACTGAAGGACTTGGGGGGGGGAGGAGGGAGAGAAATCAATGTTTGGCAAATGGGAAAGGACAAAATCTGCAAAAGGAAAAAAATGCATTTACAAGCTAAGCTAATGCAAACACTGGCTGGTGAACAGCACTTGAGGATGCCCCCTTAAGGTTGTGTCAGCATTTCCATCTATAAACTGTTAGTTACACTCTAGTAGATTACCACAGGCTTTGGTATTATTCTAGCAGGTAAGATAAAGTATCTAACAAATAGTAATATAGCAGGAAGAGCTCACTGGTTGAATAATGCACCTTTTTGGTACCTGATGTCAAAGGGTTTTAAAATTCTGAGTCATGTGCTTATCTACACAAACAACACACAGTGCTGGGCTAAGCACCCTGGGATCCAGATTCTACTAAAAGAGAAGTCAAAGCTGCTTTGGAAATGAAGCCTGTTTACAGTACCCTGGAAAACTTGAAAATATCCCAGACGCTTCATTTCAGTCCACCTCAGTTGCCACTTGGACAGATTTCAGTCTAACCTTCTGCCCTCATTTAGATAAAAGCTCTTATTTCTGTATCAGGACCTCCAGAGAGCTGCTCAGTCAATACTCTGAACATCCACACCCAGAAATCAAAAACAACCCCTGATATGCAGCCTTTAATTTCAATTCTGCCTACATCAAAAGGCCAAGGTGAGACTGTTGTACAAATGAGATAATTCAACAACAATTTTTTTTTCAGTGTAATGGAGCCAGGACTTCACCTCAAGCTTTCTAAGCAGGTAAGCAAGGTATGCAAGGAGAGCTCATGTCCATTTCTAGCATCCATTTCACAGATCTCCACAAAACTGGGCCAAGCACCTGGAATACTGTGCACAGCTCTGCAGCCCTCAGCACAGGAAAGATACAGACCCGTTGGAGAAGGTCCAGAGAATGGCCACAAAGATGATCCAAAGGCTGGAGCAGCTCTGCTCTGGAGCCAGGCTGGGAGAGTTGGGGTGTTCAGCCTGGAGAAGAGAAGGCTCCAGGGAGACTTTAGAGCAGCTTCCAGTGCCTGAAGGGGCTCCAGGAAAGCTGGGGAGGGGCTTGGGACAAGGGCAGGGAGGGAGAGGACAAGGGGGAGGGGATTAAAACTGAAATAGAGATATTCAGGTTGGACATGAGGAGGGAATTCTTCACCATGAGGGTAGGAAGGCACTGGAACAGGTTGCCCAGGGAGGTTGTTGATGCCCCCTCCCTGGAGGTGTTGAAGGGCAGGTTGGATGAGGCTTGTACAGCCTGGTCTGGTGGGAGGTGTCCCTTTTTATGGCAGGGAGGTTGTAACCTTAAGATCTTTGAGGTTCCTTCCAACCTCAACCATTCTATGATTCTGTAAGCCTTAAAAGTAAGAGTAACATCACTTCTTAAAACTAGCACCATGACTTTGGGCTTAGACATTTCAAAACACACATACCAAGGGAGACTAAATCTAGCATCAAGGCCCCATGACATGTTCAAAACAGAAAGCACACAGTCAAGCATAACTAAACTACCTTAGTAGGTATAAATCAGGCCTTGATCCTGCAACTAACCCCTACCAGGTGCCCCAACCAAGTTTACTAGAGCAGCACCAAACCTCAGACAACCATAAATAAACCCAACAGCACACATGCAAGAGCCAGGTCCCAGCCTTCAGGTTACAAATCCATGGGAAGGCTGCCCTGCTGTACTAATTCCCCCTCTGGCTGCCACTACTGCCACCTGAGAGAGGTCTCTACTATGACAGTGCTCCTAAGAACAAGACATCTTAGTTTGCATCTTGGGAGTAGTGAAGAAACACCTTTTCTAAACAGAACATTATGTTTATACACATATACCCCATCTTACCAGCTTTGCAACCCTTACCTGGGATTTTTAAAAGCCACAAAGAAACAAAAAAAAACAACAACACATTTATGTGCTAAATATAGGATCAAGCACATCAAGAAACTCTTGACTATTATATTCAAGTTGGAAAAGATTTAGCCAAAATAGGGCTTTTTAACAATTGAGAAAATCCTGATCTTTACAAACTCAAGATGGGAATTGTTATGAACTGGATGTGCTGCAAGAGGTGTTTGTTGTGTTGCATGCACTTTAAGAACAGTCTTTGAAACAAGAGAGGAAAAATACAAATCCCTCTCATTTAATGGCAAACCTAGAATCTTTTTCATAATCTTCCTGGCCTACTGCTCTAGTGGGAGACATTTCCTGGACTCACAGCCCTTTTATGTGCAAGCAATCTACATTTTACAACTGATAAATAATTCAGATAATTAATTGAGCTGCAATTTGGTGCACTTCTGCACTTCTTTTTAGTCAGCACTACAGACTACCATTTAAAAAGAGGTTCTCTATATATAAAGTCCCTCTTGCTTGTTAACCCAAGCTGAGGCTTCTATTAAGATGGAATCCTAGATTCTCTAACACTTTCTGAATGTCTCACACCAGCACCCTGGGACTTCATGCCCTACAATGTTCTCCTCTGATTTTTCTTGCTATGTTTTACTACCTCTATAAGAAACAGGGCATTTCCTGGAACTCTCCCTCTGCAGTGCTGACTGGCATCATTTGACAGATGAGTTTCTAGCATCTCTATGCTGCCAGAATAGGCTGCAATGTAAGAAGGAACTGAGACAACAAGTAAACACTTTAGGTATAAAGCTGGAGAAGCTCAAAGTGTCAGAGAAATCACTGGGTGCAATGGAGTGATGTGGCAGCACATGGCAGGAAGCCTAAGGAGTATTTTCATGCTGTAAGAGCTCTGACAGAATTTTAAAAAAATAAAATAAATATTGAAGAAGCCTTGTGAAACTAATCAGCTAGGAAGAATGAAAACAACTCCCAACAATCCTCAGAAGGCATGAGGAGAAGTAACATAGGAAGAAGCTCCATGGAGGTGTTGAAAGCCAGGTTGGCTGAGGCTTTGTGCAGCCTGAGCTAGTGGGAGATGTCCCTGCTCATAGCAGGGAGGTTGGAACCTGAGGATCTTTAAGGTCCCTCCCAACCTTCACCATTCTGTGATAAGCTACTGTAGCACATCTTTATCTAAAGCATCAAATAATTTTAAGATCTACTTGATTAACAGAGCTAGTGAGAGAACAACAAACAGTGTATAACACAAAGGTCCTCCTACATAACCAACAACTTAAAAACTACTCTGAAAAGACAAGATGAGACACATCTGTATTCTAAGCAAGTTACTTTCAGATAACAGACCATGGTCACCAGCCAGACAGCTTGAAATCCAACTGCAAATATCCTCAGACAGAGCAGAGGATGTTCTGCAAAAGCACATCAAAATCCTTGCACCTGTTAACTGCAAGACAAACAGGGACAAAACATCTAAAACCACTTCTCTTCCTGCAAGAGGATCTGAAATGGAGCATCTTGCCTGCTTCCCACTGCACATGGGTTTTAGCCAGTTCATTAGGGGTGTTTTCAGCATATGACCTGCAAAAAGAATTTAAGATTCAAAGCACACATGTATTAGGCCTCAGAGATGAGTAGTTAAGACTTAAAGTGATCACTGATTAAATCACCAGTGATAATCATGATGCAAAACAGCAAGCAAGGGAATGTTGATTTAAATGATTGATTTGAATCCTGCTTTTTTATTTGTACCTTTTAGCTGCTTCCCTAAAGGAAGGGTTGAATCTCATTGGCTGATTTGGCCATTTAAACATATTGATTTGCAATTAACCACTGGTTTTATGCTAAATTTAAGCTTTTCCTGAACAGGAGGACACAACTATATCTATATTCTCAAGATAAACTGTTTAAAATCACAGTTATTTATCCAGAATCATAAGTTTGAAAACAATTAATGTAAAATCTCTTATTTACTAGATGACGCTTAAACATCCTCTTACATGTTTGGTATCAAGCCCCACTAGGATGGACTAGAATCCTATGACAAACAGACCATATAGAAATGCTCAATTAAAATGCCTTTATATAAAGAACAAAAGTATCCAGCTTGTATTTCAAAACATTTGCATTTCAAACTGTCTCTATGAGACCAAACAAGTCAGTCACTTTAGTAGCAAATAGACTGAAAATGATGGCTAGACAGACACATTTCAGCACCCAAACATGCAAACAGACCAATATTCAAGAAACTTGCAAAAATGCCCTACCCAATTGTCACAGAAATCACCTGCAGTTGAAATCAAAAGGTCTGAGATACCAAATTTGTTTAAGCATTGCTGAAAATCTCCTGATCTCAGGTGGTAAGATATTAAAAAAATTCCTTCCCACATTCTTCAAGCTTTTCCAACAAAGAAATCTCATCTGCAACTTGTTTTTTAAAAAATAAGCTTTTTTATTTAAATCATGTTAATGGTTTATAGCAAGCTTAGTCCATAATGTCAACTGCCACAAATGCAAACTTGAATGCTTCCTTTTATAAATAAATTAATGCATTCTATGATAAACATTTAAATTTACATAGGTCATACAAAAATATACTGGAGATGAGAAAATGTATTGAAAAAGATCACCAGAATATACCAAAATCACCACATCAAATGATAAGGCCTTTAGATCTGGTGTAATTAAGAAAGAAGGAAGTTTGGGTTAAGTAACCAGTAAAATCTGAGTATTAGATAGTCCTATCCAGTTTCTTACATGCCACAAATCTCAGATCCAAAGGAGTCAAGATCTCCACTGCTTCTGGGCTTGAGATTGCTCTTAAAGCAGAAAGGAAAAAGCTCAGATATCAAAGAAGAGTTAACAGCAATAGCAAACCTAAAAAAAAAAAAAGGTCCTGAAAAAATCCAGACAGAATGGGGTCAAGGAAGACACATACCAAGTTTAACATCACCAACTAGAAATACAACAACAGCAGAAATTGGAACAAAGGAATAAAATGAGAAGAGACAGAAAGTGAATAGTGCCAGTGGATTAGAGCTCTCGCTCTATGATCATGCAATAATCTGCAGAGTGCACTGATTTTTAGTGAAAAGGAGGGGAAAAATCACCTGGGGAGGATGAGAGAAGATAGCCAGATATGCTAGGAATTGCAAGAAGGTGAAGTGGTGCAAAGGCACAAGAAGGAATCCCATCTTCAAGAACCACTTCAGATGCTCCAGGTATTCAGTTCCAACACCCAGAGTCTCCCCCCCTCTGCATTCCCAACCCAAGAGGACTAAAGGCAGCTCCCACATGAGCAGCACTGCCAGGACACAACTCCATCCCACCAGCCCCAGGGCACACACACAGCCTGCAGGAAAGGCCTTAGGGAATTGGGGGTTAAGGAAATCTGCGTGAAGACAGGAGACCAGAGGCCTCCTAACACTAAGAGGAGACTAGACTGAGGGCCTGTCCACCCAACATGAACAGCACCAAATGCTTCAATAAAACACAACATTAGATCAAGAGGGATAAGTTCACACACCTCCCTTCTCTCTCTTTCTCTTCTAAAGTTAATTAGTTTAGAACACACGACTTTTGCAAAAAATAAGAGCTTACATCTCTCTTGACCCTGCTAACTTAGCCATCTGCCAGTAAGGAAAGAAAGTATGAGCTTCAAAATTATTAACCAGTAATTCAGACTGGTATCTTCAATGCAACCCACATCATCAATTCCATAACCAGCTCTTAAGTGAGTAATGAGTACCACAGATTTCTTCATCTTAAAGATATTCTATAAGGGCAGAAAACTATCATCAAGCAAAAATAGATGGGCCACATCAATTTAAGAGACCTGGGGATACGATCTACAGGAAAACTGACAAGATTTAATCACACTGGTAAAGCACATGAAACATGGCAGAGTCAGTTTACCACCAAAACCAGGTTATGACCTCTGAGATATTGTGAGACAAAAAACTATACTTACCTCTTTTGCATGTTGAATTAAATGGCCTCTGTTCCAACCCCTCAAAATTGCCAAGTGGCTCTTCAAATCAGGCATAAAAAGGTCTCAAAAGTGATGGAGAGGTATTCCTGTGCAATTTAGGCTTGCCAAGCCAACAAAGACAGGTCCAGAGAGGCAGTAAGTACACACCTAGCTCTTTTTGACTTAGCAAGAGTTTGGAATTAAAGTGCTTCTGCCAGTCTGGTACTTAGTGCTGCCTCTGATGACTAACTCCAACACCTTTCATCACTGAGAGCAGTCTCTGTCCTGTGTGCTTCCTCTAACCAACAAATTAAACACAGAGCATGACAAGGGCAGTGTAACACACATGTCAGAAGTGCCCCTACCTGGATGTCAGTGTCCTTCACAGGTTCAAGAGGCTCAAAAGTAGTGGCTGCACTTAGACTCTCGAGTTGCTGGGAAATGTGAGTTATATCGAGCCCTTTAGACCCAAGAAGAACAGACCTGTAAGGAAGAGATTGTGGAGGTATGAAATTAGTATTGAACAGACAGAACTCTAAACCCAAATTCACTGTCAGTATTTGGGTCAGCAGCCAGCCATGTACAGACAGTGTTCCTGGCTGTGTTATGAAAACTACACAAAAGCCAAGCTTTGAACAGCCCTGTGTGTTTATCCACCCCAGCTGAACTCTTGCTGCTGTTCCACTGCAGTACTGCACAGCTGCCAAGTCCTTCCAGACAGAAAAATTCTACAGCATGTTGGTAGATGTCTTCAGCAGCAGCCAGGACAAGGTTCTGCACTTTGGCTTTAGAGCCTGAAATCAGGAACAGTTCCTCCTCAGATAAATCCTTCTGTGACTTCTTTTTTTGGAGTAAGTAGAAGAAATATGGGGGGGGACACAAACCAAAAGAGCACTGCAGCCATTCTCTTTCTCCTGGGCACGTCCTCCTGGCAAGACTCCCCCCACATTAGAAATCAAACCTGAAAACAGCTTCTACCCTCTGCACAAGAGTTCCCAGTGCCAGAGCTCTGCACTTACGCCTTAACATCTGCAGTCTCCTGGGAAGTGCGGGTCAGGGTGCGGGAACGCAGGCGCTCCCCGGCCTGCTGGATCTCCTGCAGGTTGCGTTCCACGTGGGGGAGCTCAGAGATCCCTTCTGTCTCAGCTGCGAGCTGCTCCGCCTGCTGGAGGAGCTCTCCAAAGCCTTCAGTATCCATCTCTCTTGCAGGCTTCACTCAAGATGCACTGAAACCTTGAGAGAAAGAAAGAAAATTCTTGCTCAGCTATAGTTTCTGTACCTATGGGGGCACAGACAGACCAGCTCTTCCAGAGCAGGATAGTCTGAACTTCAAGGAAATACTTTCAAGTGGCCTCAGAGAGCTTTGGCTTAAAGGACTGCAATCTTAAGGCAGATTTATGGACCTGTCAGAAGCAGGATGCAGATGCCATAAACCAGTTCACATATTGCCAGGATACAAAGGAGAAGGAAAGCAGAGAAGTCCCTGAGAAGAATCTGGTGTCCGTTTAGCTATAAATTAACTTGTATATATATATACACACACACAAATATGTATAAGTAGTTTGGAGAGTTGGACTCCATGATCCTTATAGTCCCTTCCTAATAAAGATACTCTGACTGTATGTTTTTATATATTATAAATGGAGAAAAATACATATGCATGCATAGGTGAGTGTATATACATACATATGGGGGCTGAAGACACACAACTGACAAACATGAAGTTAAATTAAGAACAAAAAAGACTAGCATACACATGCACACAGACAGCTATAGCTGTCTATTAAACAGTCCTCTATTAAAACATGTTCATCCATCCATCATCATTAACTCCCAAAGTCAAAAGAAGTAAGCCCAAATTGTTCCAGTGTAGAAAATGTGTCTAATTTCAAAGCTTGCAAGGAGTTTTAGCAGTGTTTGTGAGAATTGCTTGAATAAACCAAATGAGATAATATTAAATTATCCAGCATAAAGCAAGGGCTGTGACAGATGAGGTCGTTAGTGCATCATGCAGCTCCAAATTCAGAGAGGAGTCTTATTTTAGAGAAAGGACAAAAATATATCAAAGTGGAAAAAAAAACAACCCATATAGCTGCAATGGTGTTCACATTAATAAAATATGAAACCTAAAACCTGAACTTCTTGCACCAAGTCCACCATTTGCAGCTAAATCAGTTATGTGCTGTGAGCACCTGGCACCTCAGTGGAGCCACAGAAGATCACAGGTGCTGCAGGTTTCAAAACCTCCAGTACAATTTCTCCGTCCCAGCATGTGCACCCCAATGCAAAGCACCTGGAACCAAGTAAGACAAACCAGGTGTGCACCATTAAGTCCAGCTCTTTATCATTTATTCAAAAGTAAAATCAATGGAGACCCTCTGGTTCAAGGGAACCCACCAGGAAGAAAATGACCTTTCACAAACCAAAAGGAGCCTGCAATTCACCCATTTCTCAGTACCTCTCAACCATACCAAAGCAATTAAACAGTACAATTTTAATATTCCTCATGTTCTCAGTCTCACCAGCATTCCCAAGCACCAGTGGCAAGAGTCCTGCTTTCCTCTGTTTGTATAAGTGGTGTAAAAGCACTGCATGATGATTCATTCAGACATACACAATCAGAAACTGATCCCTACTGCCTGGGTGCCAGAACAATCCCTAACAGCCAGCATCCAGGAATGGAAGAATTTCCCAAGCAGTCCCCACCCACTTCTGGAAAGCTGCTGAGGAAGGCTGGGATCATATTGGCACTGCCTTGTTCATCAGGTGAGACAGCAGGAACTGGCTTTGTTTGAACAGATTAGAATGTCACCAAGAGGTGGAAAAGAGCAGCTTCCTGCCCTGCAATGCAGCACAGAACATCTTCCCAGTGTTTATTGCCACAACTTGGGAACAGCCCTGCCAGAAGCAGCCTCTGTTGGCAGACACTGACCCGACCAGCCACACCCCCAGACAGCCAAGAACTGATCAGATCACAGAACGGTGAAGGTTGGAAGGGACCTCAAAGATCATAACATCACAACCTCCCTGCTATAAACAGGGACACCTCACACTAGCCCAGGCTGCACAAGCCTCATCCAACCTGCCCTTCAACACCTCCAGGGAGGGGGCATCAACAACCTCCCTGGGCAACCTGTTCCAGTGCCTTCCTACCCTCATGGTGAAGAATTTCCTCCTCATGTCTCACCTCAATCTCCCTCTTCCAGTTTTAATCCCCTCCCCCTTGTCCTCTCCCTCCCTGCCCTTGTCCCAAGCCCCTCCCCAGCTTTCCTGGAGCCCCTTCAGGTACTGGAAGCTGCTCTAAGGTCTCCCTGGAGCCTTCTCTTCTCCAGGCTGAACACCCCAACTCTCCCAGCCTGGCTCCAGAGCAGAGCTGCTCCAGCCCTCCCATCATCTCCATGCCCTCCTCTGGACCCTCTCCAACAGGTCTGTATCTTGCCTGAGCTGAGTGCAACTGCAGGAGCAGCAACTGCAACAGACTTCAGCTCGATTTGGTCTGGTCCACTTCCTCTTTTCATTACCAGTGAGATAAAAAGCCAGGAGCACAAGAAGGCACCAACTTCTCAAAGCACTGAAACCAAAAGCATTGGAGAATCAGTGCACTGGAAAACTGCTCCCAAACCTGTACTTTTTAGCCCTAAACTCCACATCAATACCGTCTATGGTCTGTCTCATCAATTGGCCAAGTAGGACGATTGCAACAACTCTGAGACTGAATTAGTCTACAAATATAGAATAAACCAGTTATTTTGGAGCAAGCTAAAGTACCTGTGACCATAAAGAAGCACTGGAAATGACAGCTCAAAACTGAACTGGAGAGCCAACACTTAACAGGTTTTCCTAAGAGGCAGAATTCAAACGTTTAGAGTGAATAACAACATGAACAACTCTGTCTGTCTCCACCCTGAGAGAGTTTACTGCATTCAAGAGACTGCAGTCTGACTTTTAATGCTGCTGTGCAAGATGGAAACTGCTGCCACAGTAACAAGCAGTGGCAGATTTTCATGTCTGGCTGGGAAAGGAGCAACAACTGACACCAAAGGGAAAGAAAAGACATCAGAAATTAACTTCTGTGAAACCAGATCGACCTTGGGCTAAAAGCCAGGACTGAAAAGGTTCTTCTGTAAAATAACTTTGATGACTTATCAATACAAGCTGCTGCATTAGACTTTTCCATTAAAACTCCAGTTGGATGTTTCCCCAGCATTTAAAGCCACAAATCAACGCTGTATATTGTGCAAGTTGACTGGATTTAAGCCAAAAAGAAACTGGGAAAGATGACAACAGGTTCCTTAGGTCTATTCAGACCAGTTATAAATGATGATTTATTACCTAAACCCCCCTAAAAACTCTTCAAGATCACTACAATGCTACCCAAGAATGCTGTAGCTATTATACTCTAAATGTGGCCCCTTTGAAGCTTTTCTTGTACTAGCTTCAGAAAGATGCAAAGCTGAAATACTCCAAGGAGTGCACAAGTGTCTGTTGTATTTCACATACTGACAGGCTTTGTGTCATCTAATTAATTTGAGAAACAGACTAAAAAAATATATATATATAGATTTTTCCAATGCTTTGAACAAAAATGAAAGGAAGAAGGCTTCACAAGGGAGAAGGAAAGCCTCACCCAGGAGGGTTTTGAAGAGCAGGGCAAGCATAAAGCCTAGTGTAAACCTACTGACCCCTGACCAGCAGGGGAGTCACACCACTGGGGTCAACTCCTGAGGTCTCCTCCTGCCTTATTCTCTATGTTCTACAAGTGGAAATGACCAAAGTGCAACTCAAATATCTGCTGCACATTTTCAACAGATCCCCCCTCCGGTATGGAAAGCACAATAATAAGTGTTTCATCAAGCATAGCAAAGGAAGACTTTCATTTCCTAGCTACACTGAAGACACCAAATCAGGATAGGCCAGCTTAAAAACTAACTCCTGAAAGGTCCAAGCCATGCTTGGTGCTCCATCTGGTAGACCAACCCATTCCATCAGCAACAAAAGGCTGATGCAGGAAAATCCTGACCAGGCTACACGATAGGTAACAATATTCCAAACTCATTGTTCCTTCTACCACCCACCAATTACTCCTCCCCTGCCCCCCATAAGATTTGCAGTCCTGTCTGGCTTGTTTTTAACCTCATCTGTAGGCAGACATGGAAACATCTAATATTTTTATGATTATTATTGGCCTTCAAAGAGCTGTTGCAATACATATGTTGAATAAAATTTTTTTTTCACAGTTTTAAAGGCAGTAACAGTCACATTGTGAGAAAGGACAAAGAAGGGCACAGGACTTGTCTCTGTCCTGTTCATTATTTCACCTGGAACTGAACAGTAGGCCACCTAAATTATTTCTTCCAAAAGACACTACCAGGCATTTGTCACCCTTGCTTTTTATCTGCCTTTGAAGGTCTTAAGTCCCTATTGCCCTGAGCAACTGACTCAGCTGGCAGCTCTACCATCTCATCACTCTTCTCCTCTCCCAAACATTTAGCAGTTATTTTCAGCACCTGACTCTCACCCAACTCAGCAAGGCAGTAACTTCCACCCAGTGGCAAACTGACCCTTGCTAAATACAGCACCTGGTTTGAAATTCCTTACATGAAAACCCAGATCCTCCCCCCTCACTGAATTCCCTGTGATATTATCACCACAGGAACATGATGGATTTGGACCACAGAATCACATACATCCTCCAAGCACTTTTCAAGCTATTTGTAACCCCCCCCCCAGAAGTTTTTCCAAAGAGCAGGAAACCCTTTTAGGGACACAACATAATTGGAGAGCAGTAAAGCACAAAGGAACTGGCTTTTGTTTGTCACCCTCACCAGTTCTTCATGGTACAACTACTGTCCCCTATGAGAACATGACCAAGTCAGAGGAGGAAGGAAGTACAGCCCTTGCTTGCATTTGGACTTTAACCCAACTCCTTCCACTCACTGTTGATACATTTGGTACCCAGCAGTTACTAATTAAGTCCTGATACCCAGTATCCCCAGCTCAGCTTTTAACAAAACATCACACCACAGAAGTTTGGCTGGTGCCTGCAGCTGGGACCAAACAGCAGAGGCAGTTACTCTGTACACTTTGTGATGACTCTGGGGAAATCAAAACGGTAGCACAGAGTGAATCCTGCCTAGGAGGGACTAACAAATACCATTATTTAGGTTCAGCAAAAGAGTTCTCCATCTGAGATGCTGTATCAGAAAGCCTTATCATTTTCACCTGTTTTGCAGAAGGCAGCACTGCTGTTGGTAGAACTTGTGAGCTGGGGTAGGGGGAGAGGACTAGTTATCAGTTTCATTTAAGGATAGTCTGCAGAGTCCACGTTAAGTATTTAAAGATCCTTATCCTGTCCAAACTTGCTGATCTGAAAGCTCAAAAGCCCTGAATTATCACTTATGTTTTCCCTTCTGCATTCAAAAGTCTTTTCTATCCTGCCAGACAGACATGAAAGCAATGCTCGGGAACTGCAGGGTCACACGAGCTTACCAAAACAAACTGAAACAGCAGCTGAGCCAGGGACATCGCAGAGAACGAACGCTCTGCCTTTCCTGAGCTCCCACCACGGCAGCAAGTGCTCTTCCCCCAGTCAGGAACCAACCAGTAACCCCGCCGAGGGCAGGAATACCCCCCACGGACAGAACTGGATCCGAGGACACCAAGTCACACACAAACAGACCCACTCTCCTGACACCTCCCCATTCACACCACGAGCTCCTGCCTCCTGAAGCACCAACCCAGCGTCTTCTTCAAGAGCTAAGCTCCCCTACAGCTGGGCCAGCAGAAACCAGCTGGGATAAAAGAGACACACAAAACCAGCTCCGCCCGCTGCTTTAAGGCGGGCAGAGACAGGAAAGCCCCAAGGAGCCCCTTGAAAGGCCCACGGGGAGGCCTGCGAGTGCTCCCCACCCACCTCCCGCCGCCGCCAGCCTGCTCTGCCGCTGCTGGGGCGCTTCGGGGAGAGCCGGGGGCCCGGCCGGGAGGCGGGCAGGGCCTCAGGCAGCCGCCCGCCTCAGGGCTCGCCTCAGGGGAGGCCTCACCGGAGCCCCCCGCCGCAAGGCCTGCCCGGCGGCTAAAAGAGAGGGAGCCCCGGGAAAGGGAGAAAGGGAGCAGCTGCCAAAGGGCTGAGGACCCGGCGGGAGGAGGGGAGGAGAGGGAAAGAAGCCGCCAGCGCCCGCCGAGCGGCGGCAGGAGAAGCCGCGGCCCGCCCGCCCTCACTCACCCGCCCGCCGCTCCGGCCGCCGCACGCCCGCCCTGCCCGCGCCGCGCGCTCCGATTGGCCGCCCCCGCCGCCCGCCCTGCGCTCCCATTGGTCGATCCGCATGCACCGCCCCCCCCCCGCACCCCGCGCCGCGCTCTCCCATTGGCCGCCCTCACGCCCCTTCCCGCTCTCCCATTGGCCCCGCCGCCGCCGCGCGGCCCCGCGCGCCCCCTGGCGCTAGCGACTGGGCCCGGGCGCTCCGAGGTGGGCGCTGGCAGCGCGGGGCGGCTCCGGAGGCCGCGGGTTCGAGGCTGCCCCCCGCCCCGCGTGCTCCGTGTCACCAGTGACATGGCCTCCTGAGGCTCTACAGGAATTTGGGTTCCCTCGTGGGCACAGACCCACCATGGGCAAGCCAGTGACACAAGCCTTACAGCAGGTATTTATTACCATTGACCCACACACTCATCGTACAGAAGCGTTCTGGGTTTGGCAGCAGTTCCCACGCCTAAGGGAGCTCTGAGCCTCAGGCACTGTCCCCTAATTGCACGGTGCAGGCAGGGCGGCAGGATGCATCCCTGCCCATCCATCCACACCCCTGCCTGCCGGCCTGCCAAGCAGCCAGGATGCACTTGGGCAAAGCCCATCCCAGCCTTCCCCGGCACTGACATCAGATCTGTCTCCTTGCACACGGGGTAACAGGCATCAAAACGTGGCTTTCCTCAAAGGCTCCTGGGTGCTTCTTGTCTTTGCTTCACTAAATACAAGGTGTTTTTTTTCAAGCCTTCGTAAATCATCTCCTGCCACTTCAGTCACAAGCATCACTTTGGCCATATCAGAACAAGCAAGGGGGCTCTAAAGTGCAGCCAACTGGGGAGCTGCCCACGTCCAGCCCCTACAAGGCTGGAGCATCTCTAACCTACAGCAGAGATTGAGAACTCCATCAGAACGTGGGGTGGCCAAGAAAAGCTTCTGCTATATATTACAGCCTTGTGGGGGCTGCCCCAATTCCCACCAGCCCTGCTTCTGGTCTCCAAGGAGGTGAAGGTGACTTGCAGCCCTTTCAGTACAGCTGCCTTCCCCAGCAAAAGGGGAAAAGTGCAAATCTCGAATTTTCCCCAGCCAAGGTGGTTAGGTTGCTCTCCCTGTGCTGTGACACTCACTGGTTGTTCCTTTCACCCCCAAAAAAAGTCCATTTTTTTTTTTTCCCCACTTGCTGGGTGCCTGCCCAGCTCCCTGCAACCTCTGCTCTTTGTAAATCTGCAGGTTGAACTCTTTCTGATCTATTTAGCACTGGATGCTGAGCCCTGACACGTGTAAAGCATGTTTTCCCTGTGCCACGGGCTGATCCTCTGGGGGCTGCTGCCTTTGGGCTTGTCCCCAGAGACACCCTTCCTAGAGCTTCATCCCAAAAATGAGCAGAGGGAGAGAGCTCGTGGCACTGGGGAAGGGAGGAGGGAGGGCTGAGGCAACCACTTTGGGGGGTGCACTGGTCACCAGCAGGATGCACTGGTGGCAGGAGAGGTGTCCTGATGGGGTGGGTGTCCTGATGGGATGGGTGTCCTGATGGGATGACTGCCTGGGTGGGATGGGTGCTCTGGTAGGATGGCTGTCCTGATGGAATGGGTGCTCTGGTGGGATGGGTGTTCTGGTGGGATGGGTGTTCTGGTGGGCTGGTGTCCCAGCAGGACGGGTGCCCTGGCAAGGTGGTTGTGCCACTCCAGCTTTCCCTGAGCATGTCCAGGCTCCCAGGGCAACTTTCCAGCGGGGAGCAGAAAGATGCTGAGCTGCCCGGGGACAAGCGCTGGTGCCCCGAGACGGGCGGAGGAGCAGCCGCCCCACAGGGGGGGTGTCACGGGGGGAACCGGACACAGGCGGGGACAGCGGGGCTGGAGGGGCCCGGGGCTGCGGGCGAGGCTGGGGCGGGCAGGCAGGTGGCAGCAAATCCCTGTGGAAGTGCCCGGCTTCTCCCAGGGAGCGGCTGCGGCGGCGGCGGGGGCCGATCCTGCGCTGGGTGCAGGGGGTGACACTGCACTGGGTGCCTGTCCCCTCTGCACTGGGTGCCTGTCACCTCTGAACTGGGGGGACTGGGTGCCTGTCCCCTCTGCAGAGGGGTGCCTGTCACCTCTGAACTGGGTGATTGTCCCCTCTGCACTGGGTGCTTGTCCCCTCTGCACTGGGTGCCTGTCCCCTCTGAACGGGCGGCACTGGGTGCCTGTCCCCTCTGCACTGGGTGCCTGTCCCCTCTGCACTGGGTGCTTGTTCCCTCTGCACTGGGTGCCTGTCCCCTCTGAACGGGGGGCACTGGGTGCCTGTCCCCTCTGCAGAGGGGTGACTGTCCCTCCTGCACTGGGTGCCTGTCCCCTCTGAACGGGGGGCACTGGGTGCTTGTCCCCTCTGCACTGGGTGCCTGTCCCCTCTGAACGGGGGGCACTGGGTGCTTGTCCCCTCTGCACTGGGTGCCTGTCCCCTCTGAACGGGGGGCACTGGGTGCCTGTCCTCTCTGCACTGGGTGCCTGTCCCCTCTGAACGGGGGGCACTGGGTGCTTGTCCCCTCTGCACTGGGTGCC
Source organism: Apus apus (assembly GCF_020740795.1). NCBI lineage: Eukaryota > Metazoa > Chordata > Aves > Apodiformes > Apodidae > Apus > Apus apus. The sequence goes on along the minus strand of NC_067292.1, from coordinate 18,498,544 downwards.
TGTCCCCTCTGAACGGGGGGCACTGGGTGCCTGTCCCCTCTGCACTGGGTGTCTGTCCCCTCTGAACGGGGGGCACTGGGTGCCTGTCCCCTCTGCAGAGGGGTACCTGTCCCCTCTGCACTGGGTGCCTGTCCCCTCTACACGGGGGGCCACGGGATGCCTGTCCCCTCTGCCCTGGGTGTATGGACCCCCTGCACAGGGTGTCTGTCCCCCCTGCACACCCACCGCACAGGGTGCGTGTCCCGTTTGCACGGGGCACGGGTCCCGCCTGCGCAGGGTGCTCGTTCCCTCTGCACACAGCGCCGAGCTCCTCGGGAGCGCGGGGTGCACAGGTTGCATTTCCCTCTGCACAGGGTGTTATTTACTCTGCGCAGGGTGTATTTGCTCTGCACGGGGTGCCCAGGGTGCCCGTCCTCTCTGCCCTGGTCCTCTGCCAGCACCACCCAGGGCCGTGGGGTCAGCCCAGCCCCACAGGGCTCATGCAGAGCCAGAAGCAGGGCTGAGCTGCTGCACCCCATGGCCTGGCTGCCCGGCTGGGTGTGCACCCAGGACAGCCCTGCCCCAGCTCCCCAGGGTGCCCAGGGGAGACACAGCTACCCCAAACCGCCTCTGCAAGCTGAGCTGTGCCCTTCTTCAAAGGGCTGGATTAAAGCACCCCAGCCTCTTCCTGCACCGAGCCGTTATTCCAGCTGCACACAGCTCGGGGTGCAGAGAGCAGGTCCTCCTTTGTTAAAAAAGTAGATTTCTTGCACAGAAAATACCCCTGAAGGGACCAGAAAGCCCCCAGCCACCTCACTGAGTGCATGAGCAGAGCTGGGCGCTGGTGCCAGCACCTCCCATGGGTGACTTGCACCCATCCCACCACTCTTGTGGCTTCCCTCACCCCAAATCACACTGGGGGGGACCAGGAAGGGCACGGACCTGGGAGCCCATGGCTCTCGGGACAGTGGACGGGCGTGCAGGCAGAGGCAGGAGCAGGCAGGGGCAGAGGCAGCAGCAGGGTGTGGAGGTGTGTGCCCACGTACCAGCCTGGCACGGCGCTGGGAACGGGGAGCGGTTGATGCCTGGGGTGCTTCCTGAGAGGGGAAACCCCACCCGTGCCCCAGCTTTGTTTCTAGTGCAGGATGAGGGTGTGCAGCCCTCAGGGTGGGTGCTCAGCCCACAGCCCCTCCGCTGCACCTGGCTGCAGCACTGGGGCCACATCAGCACCCCATCTGTCTCATTTTCCAGTGAAGTGTCTTCTCATGAGATTTATTGGGGTTTAAAATGCACGTAGGGCAAGACAGGCCCTTAAACCCTGCCTCCAGTTCTAAGCCTCTGCTGCAAACTGGCTGTGCTGGGAGGCTGCTGGGCAGACACACACTAGTGCAACAAGGCAAAGCATTTACCAGGCAAATTGGTGCTGAGCTGGGTATTGCTCTTCTCACTGGCAAGGTTGGGTGCTGAGCTGGGTATTGCTCTTCTCACTGGCAAGGTTGGGTGCTGAGCAGGCTAGGCACCCACCACAAAGCCACGTGCTGGAGCTGGGGAAGGGGCAAGCAGTTTCCCTGGGTGCCTGGAGGGTGCCAGGAAGGGTCTGGACATCAGGGACTGGCACTGCTGTCCTCCTCCCTTGTGCCACCCAGCCTGGCAATGAGGACTGCACGGGTGCTTGGGTGCTCCTGTTTCGGGGCTGCTCCAATGTGTTGCCTTTTAAATTCACCCTGTGTCTGGCCACCAAGGGCTGAAGGGGACATCTCTGCCAGGCTGAGCTGGGCAGGGAAGGGGTGAGGGCAGTGGGGTGCCAGCCAGGCTGGGAACCAGCCTGGGTGGTGGGGCACACCTGGGGGACGTGTCCGGGCAGGCAGGGGCAGCCACCCCAGCCGGCGGCGGGGGCTCCTGTGCATGAAAAGCAACTCTTGCACTTGGCAGAGATTTTCGGAAGCAAAACACACCCCCACGCACCCCCCACCACCCCACCACGCTCCCAGCACCCCCCACCCTGCAGCCACCTACTGCCAAAGAAGCTGAGCACCGTGTTCAACCCACACGGGGCTTATTCAGGGCCAGGGTTGTCTGCCCTCCTGGTGTGGAGGTCGCCATGGCTCCAAGCTTGGTGCTTCCAAAAAAAATGAGCTGGGAATAAGTGCTCAAAGGTGATGCCCAAGTCAGGGGGAGCCAGGCACAGTAGCTGGAGGTATTTGGCATGGGGAAGCTGCAGGGAAAGCATCCCTTTGGGGATGGATCTGCTCTGCAAATGGGTTTGCAAAGCATGAGCTCTTGGAGGGGACTGTCCCTGTCCAGGAGACAGCCACCCCACTGGGGTTCAGCCAGGTGCCTTCGGCAGCAGCTTAGGGGGCAAGCTGCCAGCCCACACCACCCTCCACACGTGTTCCTAGAAGTGCTTTCACCCAGAAGAAACCCTGGGTTGCGGGGAGCCCAGGGTGGTGCAATGACACCCACCACAAAACCAGAGAAAGGCTGAAGCCCCCCCCCCCCAAAACCCCATCCCATGCCCCTGGGCCCAGCAACCCTGTCCTCACTGGGGGACCAGCATCTTAAAAGATGCCCAGAGCCATCACACATGCAGGATGAGGTCTGTCCCCCACCCCAGAAAGCTGTTTTTCTCCCTCAGAGAGATCCAGAGCCCACCCAGGGACGACCACGGGGGTGTGCACGAGCAGCCCCCCCCCCCCCCCAACCCCAAGGTGACAATTCCCACAGTTGGGAACCCCGAGCAGCGACAGGGCTCAGCCTCCCAAAGCAGCACTCATACCTCCCACTCAAACTCCTTTATTTCCACTCAGAAACATTTCTGGTCCAGAAAATACAAAAAGTGAAAAAAAAAAAAAAAAAAAAAACAAAAAGAAAAAAAGGAGCTTTTTTTGGTGCTCCCCCACCCACCCCCCCCCCTCTCCCCGAAGCGGGACGGCTATTTACAGGCGCAGAGCAGCGGCTCAGTGGCAGCAGCTGCACTTGCTGCTGGCCGGTTCCTTGCACACGCAGCCCTTGGCACAGTTGCTGCAGCTTGCGGGACAGCAGGAGCAGCAGCCTAAGGGGGGGGACACACAGGAGAGTTAGGGGAGTGGGAAGGGATGGGGGTCCCATGGGGCAGGCGCACCCTAGGGAGAGTGGGAAACCTCCCCCCCCTCCCCGCCTCTAAGAGCAGGGCTGTGATCCCAGCATGGGATCTCAATGGGAGAGGGGTTGGGAGGTGTCCATGGGGGTGCTGCAGAGCAAGGGCAGGGCCTCCAAAGGGGAGCAGGGGGTGTTCCAGGGGGCAGGGGAAGAGGGAGGGATCCCCGTGAGGGTCCTACGGGGCAGGGGCAGTCCTAAGGGGCAGTGGTGGGGTCTCCATATGGGGATCCTACAGGGCAAGTGAGGGGTTCTCTATAGGGCAGGGAGGTCTCTGTGGGGTTCCGACAGGGCCAGGAGGGGTTCCCCTAGGGACAGGCTGCCACCCCCCGGGCTGAGCCCCCCACTCACTCTTGCGGCAGCTCCGGCAGCGGCAGTTCTTGCACTTGCAGGACCCAGCGCAGGAGCAGGAGTCACCTGGCAGGGGAGAGGGACCGTCAGCCGGGCCGGGACCCGCTGGGATGGGACCCTCCGGGACGGGGAACCGGACCGGGCACTTACCGACGGCACAGGTGCAGTCCTGGGGGTCCATGGCTCCGGTTGGGTTAGGTTCAGTTCAGCTGGTGTGATGAGAGCCGGGTTCCGAGGTGCTCGCAGCAGTGCTGAGCCCCGCCGGCCGCCCCGCTATTTATGGGGTGGAGGCGCGGGGCGGTACCGGGCGCTGCGCACGGCGGGGCCGTGGGGCCGTGCTCACCCCCCGGGGCCGTGCCAAACCGGGCCGTGCTCACCCCGGGGCCGTGGGGCCGTGCTCACCCCGGGGCGGTGCCAGACCGAGCCGTGCTCACCCCGGGGCCGTGCTCACCCCGGGGCGGTGCCAAACCGGGCCGTGCTCACCCCGGGGCGGTGCCAAACCGAGCCGTGCTCACCCCGGGGCCGTGCTCACCCCGGGGCGGTGCCAAACCGAGCCGTGCTCACCCCGGGGCGGTGCCAAACCGGGGCCGTGCTCACCCCGGGGCGGTGCCAAACCGAGCCGTGCTCACCCCGGGGCCGTGCTCACCCCGGGGCGGTGCCAAACCGGGCCGTGCTCACCCCGGGGCCGTGCTCACCCCGGGGCGGTGCCAAACCGGGGCCGTGCTCACCCCGGGGCGGTGCCAAACCGAGCCGTGCTCACCCCGGGGCGGAGCGAGGGTTTTGGGGCCGTGCTCACCGGGGCTGTGTTCACTGTTCAGCCGGGCCGTGCTCACCGGGGCCGTGTCGTGTTCACCCCAGGTCACGGTCCTGCCCAGCCACCCCCCTCCTACCCGGGTTCCCAGCCGGTGGGTCCCCCACCCGTACCCCTTTCTGCCTACCCCCTGGGCAAGGTGCTGCATCGTGGGGTTGGGGCAAGCTGCTGGAAGGTGCCAAGGAGGGTGACACAGGTGACATGGCCCTTCCTAGCCGTTCCTGCACATTTGGGACAGCCCTGTCGTGCTTCCTGACCCTTCCCAGCTCGGTGTGCCCAGAACTGGGGTGCGGCTGTGCCCTCCACCCTGGGGGAGCCCGTGGGGTGCACGTGGCCGTCCCTAGGGACAAAACAGTCTCAGCATCTTGCCAGAGAGAGGGGTGACCCCGTGGGGCCGGGGTGCTCTGCTGGCCCCCCAGGAGGGGTGGGCATGGGGGGTGCAGCACTGCGAGCATGGCATGGTCAGCCAGGGGCAGCTGGGAATCTTAGCTTTGTGGCACCACTGGTGCTTGTGGGGTTCCCCCCCTTGTCCCAGTGTTTATGTGCCAACTGGCTTCCACCGCCCCACTCATGCCCGTGGCCAGCTCAGTACCTGGCAGGGAAAACAGTGGCTGGGTGAGGGCCGGGCTGTGGCAGGGTCCCACACCTGTGCCGGGTGCTTGTGGCCGTGGGGTTGGGGTCGGTTTGTTGCACGTGGGGCAAGTCTGGGCTGGGAGAGAGGGTTTAGTTCTCATGCTGCCCAGGCCAGCGGGGCTGTGGGATGTGGAGCAGGTCGGCGGCTCCGGGAGGTTGTGCCAGGGAACGGCTCGTGCTTGTTTGCAAAAACACCGAGGGCTTGTTGTGTTGTTTTCTTGGGTTGGTTGGTTGGGGTTGGTTGGTTTTTTTTTATTATTTATTTTTTTCTTTCCTGGCAGCAGCGCCGGAGCGTAAACAGGAGGCAAAGCAGCAGGTGCTGCGCTCGCCACTGGCTGAGCGGGAAAGGAGGAGAAGTGAAATCCCAGCGCGCGTGTGGTCTTCTTGCACATAAACATCGGTTGTGAAATCCCTTCCTGGACAACCACCCCCTCTCCCTGTCCCCGGTGCTGCCGGCTCGTGCTGCCCTCCACCCCCCCCTTCCCGTCGGGAATGGGCTCGGGTGCAGCCCTGCTTGAAGCAAGGGGAGCTCCCCCCCCACCCGCAGTGGGGGTGAGCACCCCGATGTGGGGCCACGCCAGAAGCGGGGGCTCAGCGTACGGGACGGGGGGGGGGGAGGCAGGAGTATTCCCAGGTTTCTGCGAATCCAGCACGTCCCTAACGCAGGGGCTGTGCTGGATCGTGGGGTGTGTGGCTCTGGGACCCCGCCAGTCCGAGCGGGAAGGGGCAGCACGACGTCCCCGCAGGACGGTGTGGAGAGCAGGGACGGGAAGAGAGCCTGGAAAAAGCCCCGTTGCCCAATAGAGGCGTTTCCACTGAATCATGAATTCCTCCCGGGGTGAGATAAGGCGGGATGAGTCCCCCTGAGCCACAGGTTCGCCAAAATGCTGGGGTGCAGGGCGCGTGCCGAATGCTAGTGGGGAGAGGGGGACCTCGGGGGGGGGGGTTTTCCCGTGGTGTTCCTGGTATTCGGATTTACCAGAGCCGTCCAGGAGGGGTCCGTCCTGAGGGTGTGCCCCAGTGTAAGAGGAGTTCGTACCTAACTCTGATTTTATAGCCACCATAAAGTGAGCAGCAAAACCACAGCTGCCCAGCACGGGACTCAGGCTGTGGGCTCACCAAGCATGTTTTTGCATGGTTGGCACTTCAATACCTCTGGGTAGGAAGGAAGAAAGATAAATAAAGATAAGCCGGCTGTTTGGGGTAGAGTTTGAAGCTCCAGAGCTGGTGCTGCACCCTCTCTGCAGCGTGCCTGCCCTGACCTACATTCAGCTGGCAGATGGGTGTGCTTCACACCCATCGGAAGCAGTGGGGTGATGGTGACATCTCAGGGGATACCCTGGGGGAAGAAGGCTCCTGGGGCTGGCACTGTGAGCAGCTGGTGTGCTAAAGCCCTGGCTGAGTCCTGGCTGGCTGGGTCAGCAATGGTTTTGTAGCTAAAAAGAGGTCATGAAAGGCTGCATTTGCAGCACGTGGGGACAGGCAGGGCCTCTTGTGTGTCCTGGGAAGCAGCACAGTGCCATGTGGCACCTGGGATGCAGCATCCTGGCTGCACTTGGGCAGCATCACATCCCAGCATGGGCATCATATCTTATTGCAGGCTTTGCACCCTGGCATGGGCATCACAAGCTATCCCAGGCAGCACATCCACTTGTGAGCATTGCTCCCTATCACAGTCATTGCACCCTGGCAGGGACATCACATCCCATTGCAGGCACTGCACCCCATTGTGGGCACTAGAACTGATCACAGGCACTGCACTCCATCGTGGGCATCACACCATGGCACAAGCATTGTAACCCATCATGGTCATCCCAAAGCTCCAAAGGGAGCTTTGCACCCTGGCACGGGCTCCCCGTCCCATTGTGGGCATCACATCCCCTTGTGGACATAGCACACTGGTGTGGGCATCATCCCATAGCAGCTATTGCACCCCAACATGGGCACTGCACCCCACTGCAAGTATCCTGGTCACCTGGGGCTCCCTGCCAGGCTGGTGGAGGTAGCAGGGGGGGGATAAGCTGGGTAGTTTTTCCAGCCAGTTCAACTAAATGGCCAGGAGGAAAACTAAACCAGTTCTCCAACCACCCCACCTGCTGGGAAATGTTACCCCTGGAAATGGGCAGGGCTGAGCAGTTATTACTCTGTCAGAGAAGACTTGGAATAATGAGCTGCTCATTAGCCCCGAGGATTTCTGGTGGAGGAGAGAGCATGAGATTTGCCCTTGGGAAATGCCAGAGTAGGGAAAAAACAACACAACAAAAAAACAACACAACAAACCAGCCTGTAAATTACCTTGTTGTGCAGGGAAAGTGCTAAAACAAGTCAGAGCTGCCGGCAGGGAGGGCAGAGCCAAGATGGGAAGAAAGGAGCAAAAATAAGATGCAGGCTCTTTGCCATGACCCTCCCCAAACATGCTGCCCTCCCACTCCCTGAGAAAACAGCCCCATCCCACAGAAGTGCCAGGTTCCTTATAGACCTTTATATACACATCATTTTATTTAGGTAGCTTATCACATGTCACAAGTGACAAAACACTAAAGATATCTGAACACATATATATATATAAAAAAAAGACCCCAACATACACAATAAGGTTATTCTTCTTCAGCCCCCCAGATGTGCAGCACCCCCAGATGTGCAGCCCTATTTGCAGCAGCTGCACTTGGCAGAGGGGGGGCCCTTGCAGACACAGCCCTGTGCACACTTGGCACATCCTGCCGGGCAGCAGGAGCAGCAGCCTGTGGGGGGAGAAAAGAAAAAAAGTCAGGGATGTTCCTGGGGGGGTGTGGGATGTGTCTCAAGGTGGAGTTTGGGGGGTCCCCATCGTGGCAGACCTCTTACAGGCCCCTTGTAGCAGCGTTCCCACTCCCAGTAGTATCTCCTGAGGGGCTTTTGCACCCAGGATTGGCACTGGGGAGGCAGCAGGAGGGTGCAGCACCCACAGGGGTTCATCGGGTGCCCCCCCAACTCTGTCCAGGGGGTGACAGCAAAAGGAGCAGCCAGAAAAAAAATATCTCTGTGCCAGTTTCCTTCCCGGGCATCCCTTTGTGCTGAGCCTGAGAGGGGTACACTGGGTTTTGGGTTAAACCAGGGGGGCTTGTATTGCCTGGGGGGAGTGTGTGTGTGTGTGTGTGTGGGGGGGTGTTAATTCACCCCGTGCTCCTTTGGGGAGGGGGCAAAAAACCCCAGGAGGAATAAACTCAGTTCTGGCAATGCCAAGCCTGATTTCATTCAGTGTGTCCAGGGATGTGCAGTGAACCCCCAAAACCCTGAGTGTTGCTGCCCCCCCCCCTCCATGAGGCTCGGGCTCCCCCCAATTTACCTTTTTTGCACGATGTGCATTTGCAGTTTTTACATTTGCAGTTGTCCCCGCAGGTGCAGGTGCCACCTGAGACAGAGAGAAAAGGAGAAACAAAAAATAAGGGTTAAGAGGAGGGTGGTGGGAGGGAACCCCACATTCCCAGGGGTGCTCCAGGGCCAGGGCTGCAGAGAGAGCATCCTCACCCTCCCAGCGCCGGTCCGGGGGGGGGGTTGGGGGGACACAGCACGGCATTGCCGGCGTGACACGGGAAAGGATTTCATCCCGGCCAGGCTGGGAGCATCAGGGATGGCAGAGGAAGCCGCGGGCGGGAGCATCGATGGTCCCAGCGGGATGCGGGGCGGAGGGGAGCGCTGGCTTACCCGCGGCGCAAGGGCAATCCTGGGAGTCCATGGGTGCTCTGGGCTGGGTGCCGGCTGTCGGGAAGGTCGGGCGACGGGAAGAGGAGCTTTAGGAGGCCTCGCAGCTGCCTCCTATTTATCCTTGGCCGGGCGAGAGCGAGTGCAAAACCTCCGCCCCTCGCAGCCTGCGCACGGCTCAGCCCCGCACCTGCCCCGGGCGCTGCTGATTCACTCCCCGAACGGCCGGGCAGGACCTGGGGCACCCGTGTCCTCCCTCCCCGGGGTGCTGGGGGCAGCAGGGAGGGCTGTCTGGGTGTCCGTCGCTCTCTGATGGAAGGTGGGGTTTTGCAGAGAACGGCCAGCTCTCATCGCACGGATGGCACCTGCCTTGAGAGCGCTGCTCTGCTCTGCTCACAGAGGCTGGGGGGTGAGGGGGTGCAGCCAGGGGGGGGCCCCACAGCCCAGCCCTTTGCCAAAATCAAGCTGCTGAGCCCCCAAATGCCTGGGGGGTGTGTATGTGTGTGTGTGCATTGATCCTGGGGCTGCCAAACTGCTGGGGGGGGGGCCTCAGCCCCCTCCTCCCAGAGAACCACAGTGGGGTGATGGGAAGCTGGGATGGTGGGGTGACAGGGATGCAGACCCTGCCCCAGCCCCCCTCTCATGGCTCCAGCACCCTCCTCACAAGTGGAAGCAGCAACAAGCTGGACAGGCCGGGCCAGAACACACCATACCCTCCCAGCCCCCAGGATGGCAGCACCCACGTCCCCCATGAATGACACCTCGGGGGCCCCATCTCCTCCCTGACTGGGGTGCTCTGGCCCACTCGTCTGAATGAATTGCCATGAGGTGGGTGTGCAGGGGAGGAGAGTGGCAGGCGAGCTGCCATCACCCTGGTCAGCTGCCCTCGTCGGGTTTTACCCACCCACTGGGAAGAGCAGTGAGGCTTTGGGGATGGAAAGCACACAAAAAAATGGAGCTTTCTGAGAGTTTTTGAGCACGGGGAGGAGTTGTCCCATGGCCAGGAGGCATTGCCAGCTGGAGGAGGCTGAAGGAGCACCCCTCCTCCACAGCCTGTGTGTTCCCTGGTTGTTGGTGGTGGGACCCCATCCTGGCTGTCCCGTGCTCCAAAACTCCTTTTGCTTGGGGGTTTTTATCCCGGCTGGGATTTTGCCTGGGGTGCCTGGCTAAGGAGCTGTGTCTGAGGCAATGCTAATCCAGCTGGAGCAGCGGGCCAGGGAGTATTTTTACCACCCAGTTGTCTGGGCTTGTTCAGAGCTTGCTGGGTGACCTGGTGGGGAGCAGCGCCAGGCACTCGGCGTCTCCTCCAGCCTGGCTGGGTCAGGGTGGGAAGTGGGTACATGAGCTGATGGGTCCCTTCCTCTCCCCCCCTGGCCCCAAGTGGTGGCTGCTCCGTGCCCCAGCGTGCCTGCCTGGCAGTCCCATGAGTGTCACGCTGCTGCTGATGCACTGGGGCGTGATGGTGGGGACGTGTGCCAGGGAACAGGCGCGTGCCGAGGGCGTCAGTCGATCGGCGGGAGCAGGGAAACACAAACGTGCCCGGGAACACACGTGCAGGTGGCCACCCACCATCCCCAGTGGTGCTGGGTGTCAGGGCAGAGGGGGGGACACACAAGACGATTCCCAAGGGTCCTGGAAAAACCACCTGAGAACTCCCACGGGGCAGGAATATGCTCGGGGAAATGCTTCCAGCTGTGGTGGTGATAGATGCGTGGGGAAAAGCAATGCCACACCTACAGTGTCCTCCCACATTGCCTGGCACCCATGGCCACTCAACCAAAGCCGTGGTCTGGGCAGATTGTCCCTGTCCCCAGCTGGTGGTGGCCTAGGAACGTGAGGACAGGTGGTCTCTTTGATGGGGTCCCTCCTGGAGGGAGGAAGGCAAAGCCCGCGTCAGGAGAACAGCACATGGCTGTGCTGTGCACTCCCTGCCACACGAGGACAGGGCAGAGGAAAAGTTCTCCAGCTCCCAGCTCAGACCCCAGCCCTTTTTCCTTTCTTTCCTTCCTTTCTTTGCATGAAAGGAAAGATGTACTTCCCAGACACTGCAGGATGGGGCTCTGGGAGGTTGTGTGTTGCTCCCAGTCCATTCCATAATTAATTTGGGATTTGGCTGGAGCAGTGGGTGGCCAATAGGACATGCATCAGCCAGGACAGCTCCAGGTGCAGCCTGTAATTGGTGTGACCCCAAGGAGACTGTCCTGTTGATTAAATATCCCCCCATTGCAGGGCCCTGTGAGCCCCAGTTTGCCTTCTGCTCCCTGCCCTCTCTTTGCTGGGGGTTCCCCATCTCTTAAATGAGCCTGATGTGGCTCCCCAGAGACAACCAAACGGGCAGGATCCCTGCCTGGTGTTTATTCACCAGCCCTTGCCGTGCCAGAGCTGTAACCCACAGTGGCCCTGTCCCCTGGGTGGGATTCCTGACTCTGTCCCCAGGCACATCAGTGGCAGTGTCCCCGAGATTGCTGGGCAGATCCCCAGAGGTGAGTCAGTGGGATGCTCCAGCAGTTCAGGCAATGCCAGGGCTGGTGGGGGCTGGTGGGATGGTGGGGGCTGAGCTGGGATAATGGCCTTGCAGGCCATGGCATGGACAGGGTTGCCCGGGAAGCAGTGATGGAGGGTGACTACCTTCTGGAAGGCATGGTGGAGGCACCTGTCCCTGTGACAGGCACTGGGGTGACTAGAGCCCAAGCCACGGGACGGTGCCGGGGCTGGTGCCAGGGGCTGGCAGTGGCTCAGGCAGGTGAGGAGGAATGGGCAGCAGCCAGCTCCAGAGGAGGTGACAGGGCTGCCCTGCCTCCCTGCTGAAGGACGAGTGGCTCCAGCCACCCCTGGTCACACCGTGGCACATGATGGGGCTGTTTCCACCTCCGGTCGCCCAACGTTTTCAGCAGCCACGTGGCCTTCAGGGGACCCTGCAGGTGGTGACATGTCCCTCTCTCCCCTCTCTGAGGGCACATGTCTCCCCAGAGCACTCGCTCCAGGGTGGTAGTCCCCTCTGGAGCAGTGCTGGGTTTGGTGACACATCTTTCAGTGGGCAAAGCACCGTGGTTGGAATCAGTATGGCCCACGGGCAGGGATGCCAAGGAGCTGTGAAACCAGCGTGGGCACAACACAGAGACCCCGTGGAGCAGTTCCTGGGGGTTCACTGCCCCTCACCATTGCCTGCTGCTTGCAGAGCAGGGTGCTGGTGCCCCATAACCCACCTGGGACCAGCCTTTCAAACTGAAATAGAGAAAATAAGGTTGGGGGGTGGTTTCATGTGTCTCCCTCGGGCACCCAGCAGACGCCAGCAGGAAGCCATGGGAGTGACCCCTGCCTCGAAAGCAGGCTCTGCTTTCCTCAGACAGGTATCTCAGGTTATTATTTGCTGATGATAAACAAGGGAAATAGGTGCTGACGTCGTTTTGTTTTGCCAGCTCTTGCCAGCCCTTTGGCACAGGAGGAAGAGGATGAATCAGCCCTCGCCCGCCCCGGGAAGCCATTCCCAGCCGCTCCCCGTGTGCATAGGCAAAGCCTTGGAAACCATTTGGGAGTGAAACTGGATCAGGGAGGTGACCTCATGCCGTGGAGACTTCTTTCCCCCCCAAAAAAAAAACAGTGAGCAAAGATTTGTTCTGGTCTCGCTGACAGACACGAGCTGAACTCATTGCCTGCTTTCCCGCCTCGCTCCTTCCTTCCCCGGGAGCTGCCAGCTTTGCTGCACCTCAACCACAGCTTTGGGAAAACAGATCCCAGCTGTGGCTTCTCCAGATGTTCAGCTCTCAGCAAAGACACGGTGTGTCTCCATTTCCCCAGATAAATCCCCTCCTTGGTGGGCTTTGCTGGCCCAACATCACAGCTGCAGCAACGGACGCACACACCTTTGGTGAGGGCAGGTCTCCCAGAGGGAACAGGATGAGCCCATTTTCAGGAATTGCACTGCCTGCAATCCTGCGAGGCTTTCACAACCCTGCAGCAGGCTTTGATGTGGGCTGGTTGGGAGCCACCTTGCTCCCAGTTGGCTGTCTTGGAGCTGGGACTCCCAAATCCAGGTTCCTGAGCCCGGCTCAGCCGCCGGCTTGTCCTGTGGCTCCAGGCAAGGGCTTGGAACTTATTCCATAGTTCTTATCTGGAAATGAGCTCCCAGTGTCACCTTCCCCATGAAAAAAAAACCAGCTCAGAGAGGGTGGGGATTTGCTAATTACCTGCTTTCAGGGGGAATGCTGAACTGATGCTGTGCAGTTGGGTCCAGGTGGGTGAACCTGACCCTACAAAGTCCCAGCTAGTTTTGGGGTGCATCCCAAGGGTCCCCAGCACAAGGCAGGAGCTCCTGCTTCACGTTGAGAGTTTTGGGGCTGGGTGGTATGTGTTGGGGCACGTCTGGAAGATGAAAGGGTTGATTCCTCTTTTGATCATGAAATTCTCATAAATGTTAATGGGAATTACTTCGAGGTCTAACGAGGGCAGAATTGCAGCCCCCAAGGGGAGGAAGGGGGTGAGGACAGACCCGGCTTGGGCTGGGAAATAAAAAAAAGCTTGGATTTACCTTGTCCCCCACCTGCAGAAACAGGGTATCAGTGGGTTAGGGACTGCCCCACATCTGTGCAGACCCTCCTGGGAAAGGGGGTCCCCAGATGTCCCCCACCTTGCCCAGCACTGTTGGCACCTGCACAGACAGGCTTTAAGCATCACCTTAACTCCAGGCATCATTTAAACTCCCAAATCTCATGCTTTCCCAGTGTACAATTTGGGTTTCCTTCTTTTCCTTTGTGGGGTGGTTTTTTTTTTTTTTTTGTGGGGTTATTGTTGGTTTGTTTTTTTTTTCCCCTTTCCCTAAATCTTCCCTTTGTGTCTTTCAGGTTCCCACAGACTTCAAACTCACCTGCTCCAACTCCTCGCCACCTCCCCTGGCTGAAACGTGACCTGAAGTTTCCAAGTATCATTACCTTGGGCATATTTAATTATTTTATTCCCCTTTAGTTGCTAATTAGAAGCCAAGAGTAGAGGGATGAGTAATCCCCTGGGCTGCCGAGTAGACACTTGCCTGAGCTTGCAAAGAAAACACCAACCCCCTTGGTATAAAGGTGTGAAATAAAAGGCTGGGATTATTTTCCTTCATGTCTTCATAGCCCTGTTCCTGAGATCCCAAAATCCTGGTTGTCTGTCCCAGGAATGATTCATGCAGCCCCTGTGCTGGGTCTCTCTCAGTGGTTCTTCCCATCCCCATCTGAAGGCATCTCCCATCCCATCCCAGGGATGTGCATGGGACAGGGGGAGAAATGCTGCTTCCAACCTGGGATGGGGAAGGAGAAAAGCCCCTGCAGACAGCAAAGCTGGTTTGCTGCTGCTCAGACAGGCTCAGTCTTCATTTGAAGAAATATTCAGGCGTGTAAATGGAATTGCTCATCCCTCCCTGCTCCCTCCAGCCATGTGATCCCCTTCCTTCAGGGCTGGGGATGCTTATTTTTCCCCAACGTTTTCCGAAGCTGAGTAGCTAAGTGCTCCTCAGGGTTTTGCATCTCACCAGGGGGGGGATCAAGCAGGAGAACTCCCTGCCAGGCAGATAATGGCATCAGGAATGTTGGGGTAGGTTTGAAATCTTTGCCAGGAAAGAGCCCCTGAGTGGGTGAAGCTCCTTGGACCTCTTGTGTTTTCATGGCCAGCTTCTCCATGCAACCTGGCTAAAAAGCCATCAACGGAGGCTGAGTGTGTTTGGATTAGATGATATTATATCACACATTACATGAATAAAGTCATAGAATATCTCCAGTTGGAAGAGACCCATAAGGATCATGAAGTCTAACCCCAAAATGCTATATTAGGATGGATGTATTTATGATTTTATATTCCATCAGGAGCTAGAAAAGAGCAAAGCACTGGTTGTATGGGATGGCCCTGCTCCAGGGTCACACAGGAAGGAGGACAGTGATGATTTCTTGCTGGATATTGAGGGCCCTGCTCCTGTGACATGGGCAAGTCACCCCTCGAGCCCAGGCACACTGAGCCCAGCCCCCCAGCCCACGCCCGGGTGCTCAGCCAGGATTATCTGGGATTTTCCCCCATAAAGATGTTGAAAGGGAAGGCTGGATGGCTGCCAGGTGAGCTGCTGAGCTCAGGACTGGATGCTGTACATCCACCATGGATGAACAGGCCTTTCAACCAGAGGGAAATCCATCCTAAAGGTGATGATTTCAATGTTAAGAGTTTCGGAGCCAGCAAATTCAAAGTGGCAGCTGTAACAGGCAGAGTAATTGATGCACCCAAACCCAAGACCATAATTATAGATGCAAAAGAATATTTACAGCCCAGATCATCCATATAGAATGAGAAGCTGGAATTATCATCTACTGACACTTTTACCAGCCTATAAATGTCTCTGAGTGTAGGTTTTTTTCATCCCCTGATTCTGCTGGGTTGGGTTTGCAGAGCCCTCCCAGGAGGGGAGTTGGGGGTTTCCCCCCCAGGAGGGGAGTTAGGGGTTTCCCCCCCAAGAAGGGAACAGCTTTTACTGGGCTTAAGCAACACCCCATGTGCTCTGCCTTGGTGCTCCAGTACCCAAACCAGCACCCAGGAGGGGAGACCCACTGCAAAGCTGGCACCAAGACCCACGCTCACCCAAAAACAGATCCACAAAGTGGGGGGGGGGGGGGAAAGACACCCCTCTTTAACATGCCACATGCACTCACTGCCTCATTATCCACAAGTATAATGGTGCTTTGAGAGAGCTGCCAGGAAAAAAAAAAACCCAACCCAACCACCAAACACAAACTTGTTAAAAAGAATTTAAAAAGGTGGTTGTCACGTTTGGAGTGGCTCGAAGCCTCCTCTGCATGCAGGGCAGGGTTGCTACTGCCAGGCTGGTCACAACTTGATGCCAAGTGGGCTGTGCCTGCCAGTTTTCCTGGGAATAAAGGG
Source organism: Apus apus (assembly GCF_020740795.1). Lineage (NCBI taxonomy): Eukaryota > Metazoa > Chordata > Aves > Apodiformes > Apodidae > Apus > Apus apus. Next base: position 18,483,057 of record NC_067292.1, on the reverse strand, counting down.
ATTTTTTGCCTCAGTCCCGTGGTCTCTGCAGGGAAGGGTTCCTGTCCCAGCACCTCCTTTTGCAAACCTCTCACTGGGATGGGGGGGGTGGGATGGTGGCGGTGGGTGTTGGATTTGGGGAGCTGGTTGGGGAGGGGTGGGATGTTGAAGGCAGGTTAGGCTGTTCAAAAGCAGTTTTTAAACCTCAAATCATCCAAGGGTTTGCCAAGTCGCCGCCCTGAGCAAGAGGGCTGGGGATGGGGAGGGGACAACCCTTGATCCCAACTGGGTGCTGACCCCGCAGGGGATCCAGGAGCAGGATGGTGGTGTGGGTGCTGGGGGGCTGCTGCCCAGGGGGTGATGGCTTCTGCCCCCAGCTCCCCCCCCCCAGTACCTCCAGATGCTCCCTCAGCTCCTCCAACCTCTGCAACCGTTCCCATCTTCCCACTGGTTCTACACCTCAGTTGCCCCCCCAGAACCTGCATCTGTCCCTCCAGATCATCTCCCTGCAAATGCCCCCCCCAAAAAACTCCCCCAGCCCTACACCCCAGGTGTCCCTTGCTCCCCCAGTGCCCCCCCCACCAATGCCTTTACCTTTGCAACTGCCCCCCCCCCCAGTCCTACACCTCCAACTGCCCTCCAGCTCCAACTGCTCCCCGACACCCCTAAGCTCTACAGCTGCCCTCTCAGGCCCTCAGCTGCCCCTCAGATCCTCCAACTGCCTCTAGTCCCCCCAGTCCCACAGCCCAGTTACCCCCCCAGCTTCACCAGCTGCCCCTCAGATCCCCCAGTTACCCCCTAGCCCTCCCAGGCTTACACTCCAGCTTCCCCAGCTGCCCCTCAGATTCCCCAACTGCCCCCCAGACCCCCACCAGCTGCCCCCCAGACTCCTCAGTCCCACACCCCAGCCCCATAGCTGCCCCTCAGACCCCCCTCTCAGCTACTCCTCAGACCCCCCCAGCTGCCCCCAGCAACCCAGCTGCCCTTCAGCTCCCCCCCAGCTGCCCCCCACCCCCCTCAGTCCCACACCCCAGCCTCCCAGCTGCCCCCCAGCCCCACACCCCATTCCCCCAGCTGCCCCTAGCCCCATCAGTCCCACACCCCAGCCCCCCCCCAGCTGCCCCCAGCCCCCTCAGTCACACACCCCATTCCCCCAGCTGCCCCACAGCTGCCCCCCAGCCCCACACTCTATTTCCCCAGCTGCCCCCAGCCCCCCAGCTGCCCCCAGCCCCCCCAGTCCCACACCCCAGCCCCCCAGACCCCTCAGCCCCCCACTCCATTCCCCCAGCTACTCCTCAGACCACCCCAGCTGCCCCCAGCCCCCTCAGTCCCACACCCCAGCCCCCCAGCTGCCCCCAGCCCCCCCAGCCTCACACCCCATTCCCCCAGCAGCCCCTCAGCCCCCCCCCAGCTGCCCCCAGCCCCCTCAGTCCCACACCCCATTCCCCCAGCTGCCCCTCAGACTCCTCCAGCCCCCTCAGTCCCACACCCCAGCCCCACACCCCAGCCCCCCAGCCCCCCCCCCCCAGCTGCCCCCAGTCCCACACCCCATTCCCCCAGCTGCCCCTCAGACCCCCCCAGCTGCCCCCAGCCCCCCTCAGTCCCACACCCTAGCCCCCCCAGCCCCACACCCCATTCCCCCAGCTGCCCCTAGGCCCCCTAGCCCCCCCAGCCCCACACCCCAGACCCCCAGCCCGCCCCCAGCTGCCCCCAGCCCCCTCAGTCCCACACCCCAGCCCCCCCAGCCCCACACCCCATTCCCCCAGCTGCCCCTCAGCTGCCCCTCAGCCCCCCCAGCCCCCCCAGTCCCACACCCCATTCCCCCAGCTGCCCCTCAGCCCCCCCCCAACTGCCCCCAGCCCCCCCAGTCCCACACCCCATTCCCCCAGCTGCCCCCAGCCCCACACCCCAGACCCCCAGCTGCCCCTCAGACCCCCCCAGCTGCCCCCAGCCCCACAACCCATTCCCCCAGCTGCCCCCAGCCCCCCCAGTCCCACACCCCAGCCCCCCAGCTGCCCCTCAGACCCCCCCAGCTGCCCCCAGCCCCACACCCCCCGCCCCAGCCCCCCCCCCGCCGCGGTCCCGCCCCTCCCGGTCTCTGCGCAGCGCGGGCGGGGCCCGTTCCGCTCCGTCCCGCCGCCGCAGCCCGGGCTCCGCTCCGCTCCCTCCCGCCCCTCCTCCTCCTGCTGCTGCTGCTCGGGCCATCATGCTGGTGCCGGTGTTCACGCTGAAGCTGAACCACGCCATCCTGCCCCGCTCGGTGGCGCTGGGCCGGTTCGACGGGACGCACCCCTGCCTGGCGGCCGCCACGCAGGCGGGCAAGGTGAGGGGGCGGCGCGGCCCGGCGGCCCGGCCTCCTCCCCGCTTCCCTTCCCCCTTCCCGGCCTCCTTCCCCCTTCCCGGCCTCCTTCCCTGCCTCCCGGGGCGGGGGCTCCGCGCTGGGCTCGGGGGGGGAACCTTCCCGGGGAGCGGGGCCTGTCCTGGGGGTACCGGGCCTGTCCCGGGGGTACCGGGGCCTTCTCTGGGGGTACCGGGGCCTGTCCCGGGGGTACCGGGGCCTGTCCTGGGGGTACCGGGCCTGTCCCGGGGGTACCGGGGCCTGTCCCGGGGGTACCGGGGCCTTCTCTGGGGGTACCGGGGCCTGTCCTGGGGGTGCTGCCCAGAGACCGAGGCCTGTCCTGGGGTTACCGGGGCCTTCTCTGGGGGTACCGGGGCCTTCTCTGGGGGTACCGGGGCCTGTCCCGGGGGTACCGGGGCCTGTCCTGGGGGTACCGGGCCTGTCCCGGGGGTACCGGGGCCTGTCCCGGGGGTACCGGGGCCTTCTCTGGGGGTACCGGGGCCTGTCCTGGGGGTGCTGCCCAGAGACCGAGGCCTGTCCTGGGGTTACCGGGGCCTTCTCTGGGGGTGCCGGGGCCTGTCCTGGGGGTGCTGCTCTGGGGCTGCTGCCCGGGGACCGAGGCCTGTCCTGGGGGTACCGGGGCCTTCTCTGGGGGAACCGGGGCCTGTCCCGGAGGTGCTGCCCGGGGACCGGGATCTGCCTTGGGGGTACTGGGTGCCCCGGGGGTGCCGGGTCCTGCCCTGGGGGTACCAGGGCTTGTCCTGGGGGTGCTGCCCGGGGACCGGGTCCTGCCCTGGGGGTACCGGCTGCTGCCCCGGGGGTGCCGCCCGGGATGCCGCCCGCTGAAACGGGCCGGTGGTAACACCAATCGCCGAGGAAAACTCCCCCCCCACCCCGTTTTTCTAGCGTCAAGCCGTGGGTCTGAGCAACCCCTCCCTCCCCTCCCGCGTTCTGGGGCAGGCTGAGCGCTGGTAGGGAGCCGAGCTGGGCGAAAAGCTGCCTTGAGGGAGCAGGAACCACGACGTGGGCTCTGCCTGAGCTTCCCGGATAAGTGAAAGAGGGTTTAAATGCAGCCTGAGTAGCAAAAGAAAACCTCGGCTGAAGCGTGAACCCGCAGAGGTTGCTGTAAATGCAGAGATGGTTGAGCTGTGATGGGGCAGAGCCTTGTTACTCGGTTGATTTTGGAGCCCTTAGGAACAACAAGGAGCACGGGCTGGTGCCAGAGACAGACTCTGCAAAGTAAAGGCTGTTAAGGGTAATATTTTGTCATCCCCCCAGCTCTGCTCCAGGTAATTGGGCAGAGAGAACAAAACCTTGTTTGTCACAGGCCCTTTGTATAGATATAATTATAAATATATATCTAAAACCTGCCCATGTTCACCTCCAGAGGCGTGTTGCAAATAGAGACCAAGGAAGTTGTGCTGAATGTTTGGGGTTGGTGGTAAACATTGTTACCAGTTGGGTGTAATTTGTTTAGTTTGTTGTTGTTCCCTTTTGTTTCTTTCCCTCTCCCCCAGAAGATTGGTCAGTTGCAGTTTGCAGAAACAAACCAAGCAAGGGTCTGGCCAGGGCAGGGGTTTTCCTGCCATTTCCCTGTCTTGGTGGAGTTGAAAACTAAGTAACAACTCGGAAACAGGATTGTCAGCCAAAACCTCAGTGTTTTGTCCACATTTGGGTTGAGTCAAGTCCTTCTTCCCCAGTTATTACCCAAACAGCCTCTAATGTTTGTACACAAACACCCACCCCCCCCTGCTTTATGATAATATTTATATCTTTGTTTCTAAAGGTTTTTATTCATAATCCTCATGCCCGAGGGCAGAGAACAAGCACAAACAGAATGGTGCAAAGTAGCCAAGATTCAGACATTTCTCTTCTCAACATTAATCAAGGGATCACTTGTCTAACTGCGGGAGTGCTGAACCCTCAGCTTGGTTGTGATTGTCTCCTGGTTGGAACCCAGACTAATTTGTTGGCTTATGATGTCTATAACAACTCAGATTTGTTCTACAGAGAGGCAAGTTGATTTAAATGCCTGCTTTGTGATTTTATTTCTTAGTGTCTTTGCTGTTTTCTTTTCCTTTCCATTCTAAACATCACAGGTTTTTATTATTTTGTCCATTCATGACTCGGCTGTTCTTTGTGATCAGGATATTTTGGCTTCAGAACCTCTGGAATATTCCAAAAGAAAAGTAGGAATATGTTATATGTCTGTGCACGTGCAAGAGCAGCCTTTGGTAGTAAGAAATTGAAAATAAGATTGAATAGGCACTCAGAGCTGAGCTGAACTGCTGGTGATGCTGCTGGAAGCTCTTCTTGATTTCTCTGCTTTGCTGTCTCATTGTCTGCTCTTCCTTTTTGTGTTTCTCTGCAGGTTTCAGATGGAGCCAATGCCATAGTTCTTGGAAAGCTGGGAGATATTTCATCTCCACTTGCTATTATTGGTGGAAACTGTGCCCTGCAGGGCTTTGACTATGAAGGAAATGACCTTTTTTGGACAGTAAGACTACACATAATGCTTTGGATATTATTACCAGATTGTTTCAGTGGCTTTTAATTCCTCTTGCTTTCATTTTTTGTTGGGGATACAATCAATATTCATTGGGTTGTTGAGCCTTCTGAATTTCTCTCAGACCTTAAACTGTGCTTTGGTTAAGTAATCAGTGCACTCAGGTGTTGCTTGAATGTTGATTATATCAATTGTTGCAGCTGAAGTAATAAAAATAGTTGATTCCAGCAGCTGTTGCCAGTGCTGAGGAGTGTCTTTCTCATTCTAGGTGACTGGAGACAATGTTCGTTCATTAGCCCTCTGTGACTTTGATGGGGATGGCAAAACTGAGGTTTGGAACCCTTTTATGTGTGAATTCAGCTGTTTTCATGCTCTCATTGTGAAATGTTGATTAAAAAAAAACCGTGGGGGTTATTGAGTGTGACTGACTTGTACGACCTGTTCAAGTGATCCCTGCAGCCAAGTCGTGGCTGTCGCAGACTCTGGGCCAGCAAACACGTGCCCAAATGCTCTGCCTGTGCAGAAGGAGCACCACTGATCCCTGGCACTGCACAGAGGGTGGAAAATTGGGCGTTTCTGGAATCATTACAGCTGTGCTGCCTGGCTTGGGTGACTCCATTGAATGGAAAACTCTCATTTTTCTGAACTACACCAGGAGAAACACGGTGAAATGCCTGTGATCAGCAGTTGTGAGGCATCTGTCTCTGTGGTAGTTCTTGAAGATGGCTATAAATCCTTTGCAAATTTCAGATAAACAGCTCAGAAGCATCTTACATGTACAAGGAAGCCCTTCAGAAGCTGTGCTCTGAGCAGCTTCACCTGCAATTGGTAAAATCAAGAAACTGAACATCCAGCCCTCCTGTTTCCTCACAGAGACATAGGGGGATGAAACATCCTTTGCTTTTCTGATTTCAAATGAAGGCAACTTGTAACAAGCAACTTGCTGGTGGGATGTGAGACAAAGAATAGTTTGGAGAGTGTCCTTTTTTATTTCCTTAGCTTGAATAACTATTTCTAAGGTAGACTTTTATTTTCTTCTAGCTCCTTGTTGGCTCTGAAGATTTTGACATCCGGGTGTTCAAAGAAGATGAGATCGTGGCAGAAATGTCAGAAACAGAGGTAAAGGACTTCTGGCTAATGTTAAAATTGCTGATGGAGCTGAAAGTATTGTGTGCTCTAAAGCTTCTCTGGTTTGAATTTATAGTGTAGTTAAGTAGTTACTTAACTATTTGGCACAGTATCTGTTCTGCTGGAACTGCAGAAGTTAGGGCTTAATTATGTCTTTCATTATGCACAGAGTTTTTGGCTTTGTTTATTTATAAACCTCTGAGCAGGTTGAGAAAAGCAACTAGTGCTTGACTGAAAGTCACATCTAGAAGTGATTAAGGTTACTGGATTGTGGTGGGAGCTCCTGGTGCCTTGGAATGTCTTCTGGAGGTTTCCTCAAATGCATTGACACAATCATGATGAAATAATTTGTCCCTGTGTGTTTCCAGACAGTGCTTGGCAGGGTAGAAGGAGGTTGCCCAGGAAAAACAAGAGGTTTGTATTGCAGTTGGAGTTACACACTGGTTGTCTAAACAGGGCTGTAATGCCTAAAGTAAAGTATGGGGCAGGTGGCTTTACAGAGGGATAAATTAAAAGGTGTGGGAGTTGCTCTTTAGCTTAAGAACTTAGAGAAAATCCCCACACCTAAATCATGTCATAGAATCATAGAATGGTTTGGTTGGAAGGGACCTTATACATCATCTAGATCAACCCCCCTAAATGTTGGTTGTTTGGAGGGGAGTAAATTACCCTTATTGCATTGAGGGTAGAGTGTTACAGACCTTTGGCCTTGCAGATCTGCAGTCTCCCCACTGCCCAAGTTGGGACTAAAAGGCTTAGTTAGCTGTTAAACCACTTACCAAGAGCTATAAGAGTCAAATCTGGGCAGTGTTGTAGGAAAGGAAGCTGGAATTAGACCTGGGCCTCTAGTACATTCTGCTGTCTGTACAGGAGCCACACCAGAGTCATATTGTGATTTCTAGTTAAAGGGAAGCTAAAGGTGTCCATTTATTTCCAGATCCACAGTAGAATTGTTTTAAATCCACACCTGCAGAGTCTTAGGAGGCCTGTTAACAATCCTGTTTTAATTTAAGAGGACACAGCTGCACCTCAACCCTCCTTTTTAGGAAAGTAAATCCAGGGAGCAGCAGAACTGTGAATTGTACTTGTTTTGGAAGTCTGGAATGGTTTGTATTTTGTGTGTTTAATCCTTTTGCTGTGGTGAAACTGAGAACATAGACTGTTGTGGTATGAAGACACTATTGATTCTGTCAAGTTTCTGACTGGTTTTGGGGTCTTCTGTCCTTACTGAGTGCTCATGGTTTAGAGTGAGCCTTGAAAACTGGGAAAGCCTTTGAAGAAGGATCTGTGAGAGCAGAGATAAAGGGTTTGGAAACCATGTTTTATGGTAAAAAAAACCAACAACCATCAAGGAGCACTGTCAGCTGAATTTATTTAAGAGGCTTGGGAAGGATTTAATTTAAGGAAATCTCCTGTGCTGTGTAGACCAGACAGATGATTGCAGTTGTTCCCTCCTGACATTAACATCTCTAGCCTTAGTGTGTGGAAAAACCTGCATTTCCAAGCACTCAGAGCCTTAGCACAATGGAAAACTGTAGGGTAATGGGTCTTAAAAGCAGTGAGAAACTGGCTGAGTTAGGACTCTTGGCTCTTTCCCTGGAGCTGTTCCTTATTCAGGTACTGCCTAGTCTGGTGTTCTCCTTGTGTTCCAGGAAAAGTCCAACTGTGGGAGCTGTTAAGTTTTGTCTCATCTTGGGGACAGATTTTCCACCAGTTGTACCCCTAGGGCTTTCCAACGTGTGTAATGCTGAACTGCTCAGCAGCCACAGCTCCTGCTGCTCTAAGGAATGTTGTGTGTTTGGAGGAGGTTTTCAATGATAATCATAGACTGGTCTGGGTTGGAAGGGTCTCAAAGATCATCTAGATCCAACCCCTTGCATGGGCAGGGACACCTCCCACCAGCCCAGGTTGCTCCAAGCCCCATCCAACCTGCCCTTCAACACTGCCAGGGATGGGGCAGCCACAGCTTCCCTGGGCAACCTGGGCCAGGCTCTCACCACCCTCACAGCAAAGAATTTCCTCCTCATGTCTCACCTCAATCTCCCTCTTCCAGTTTTAATCCATCCCCCTTGTCCTCTCCCTCCCTGCCCTTGTCCCAAGCCCCTCCCCAGCTTTCCTGGAGCCCCCGATGTATTAATAACATGTTAAAACTGATGACCCCAGGAATCCTGTGAGTAGCTGTGCTGCTTGTGGTAGGAAATACTTGATCAAAGGACACAGCTTGAGGGCAGTTCTGCCATTTTTGCTGGAGTGTATGTGAACACTGAGAGTGCAGCTTGTGTGAGGAAATCCTACAGGACCTTTGGTGCTTTCCAGCTGTTCTTGAAAAACGGTCGCTTTGCTGTTTCACGCTTCCTGCCGCAGATGCAGCGTTTCAGCATGGTGTGGTTCTTCTGCTAGAGAGGTTGACTAGTCTGTTCTCCCTTTTTGAAGAAGTTTTTCCTCTTCCCTGCCTTCCCTCTGCCTCCTTTCCCCCCAGACCATCACAGCCCTGAGCCCCATGTATGGCAGTCGCTTTGGCTACGCTCTCTCCAACGGGACGGTCGGTGTTTACGACAAGACATCTCGTTACTGGAGGATCAAGGTGAGTCTGAGCAAGGCTGAAGGCTCCCAGGGGGTTGGCTTCCTCATCTCAGCTTCTTCTGATGTTATCCAGACTCCTTAGATGAAGCTTTATACTGAGCATGGCACTTAATGTCATTTTTTTTTCTTACCAAATCTACCTTTTTACCTGTCTACCTATCTTACCAATCTGCATGTTTATAGATGTGTGCACAAGGAATGCCACCTCAGTTTCTTCACTGCTTTGGGGACTATTGGTGGTGGCTTAAACACCAATACAACCCTGCAACTGGGGATGCTTCAGCTTCACAGGGACTCATTCTGGTCCAGCCTTTCTAGGTACTACTGTAGTTTATATGAGGTGCCTCATCACCCTGTCAGGCTGAGACTTAAAACTGTCTAGTGTGGGGGAATCTACCACTTCCATTAGGAGACTATTCCAATGTTGGACTGTCCTCATGGTGAAAAACTTAGCACTTGTGTCCCATTGCAATCTCCCCAGGAGCAACTTGTGCCCATAACCCCTTGTCTTTTCCATGTGACTCCTTTTAAATAGGGAGTCTCACTCTTCTTGGGAGTCACTCTTTAAGGACTGGAACATTGCAATAAGGTCTGCCTGAAGCCTTCTAACCATCTGCTTGGATGAAAATGTATTTAAAGGGAAGATCAGGTCCTTTGGGAGCAGTGAACTAGATTTGTAATCCAAGGGCTAAGGATTTCAGATGTGAGTGACCATGTAGTGAGACTCAAACTTCCTGTTACAAGATACTCCTTTCTGTGATCTCTGAAGCCTCATACTCTGTAGCCTCATACAGTGTCTTATTTGTTTCAAGCTTTTGCAGTATAGAAAACATAACCAGGCTTAATTTGTTCATTTTTTCTTCTTTTTCTGCCCTTAGTCTAAGAACCATGCCATGAGCATCCATGCATTTGACCTGAACTCTGATGGGGTGTGTGAGTTGATCACTGGCTGGTCCAATGGGAAGGTGAGTTGGAATCAGGGGCAAAATGAGGAGCTGTAAATCTGGCAGCTGTGTTTGGACAAGGCTGCTAAGCTGCCTGAAGGAGAACAGCCAAAAAAATTCCAAAGACTTGCTGAAAAAGGAAGGCTGAGGAGCTATTGCAGTGAACCTTGTCAGCTGGTGAGGCATGTGCCAGGTGCAGGATCAGGGAGAAGCTGCTCCCTCTGCTCAGCTCCCAGTCAAGTGCTCAGGTGTGGTCAGGGGTTTCCATGGAAGCAGAGATCATATGGCACATCCCACAGCTCTCCTGTCCCTTCAGCTGTGCCCACATGCTAATACCCCTCCACGAGGTTTCCTGGATGTTCTCAGGCTACAGGGAAGACCAAGCAGAAGAGCGGCCTCAGGATTAATCAAGCATTAGTTAATTTGATGTAAAAGCTTTCCATGCAACTCAGACCTAGGCTTTTAAGCCTGGTGCTTGGTATTCCCCCTTTACCAGAAATGACTCTTTTACCTTCCAAATCTCTCCTGGACACAGTTTGCCAGCTTATACTTTGTCAAGCCATGCTTTTTTCTTCATACCTCTCATTACTCTCATTAGCCTGGGGAGATTTAATTAACTTCATATCAAACTGGCAGCCTAGAGCCCAGATATGTTGTAATTTATGTTGGATTAGGTGTTGTATAACGTTGTTAGAGAGACCCTCTCCTTGTTTTACTCTTTTCTTTTTTTCCTGTTCTTCCCCAGTGGCAGTCTCTGCCCTGCTTGTTGGTCTGAAACAGTCCCTGCCTCCTAGACAGGGTGACACTGGGTCCTGAGCTTTGGGAGAGACACAGAACTGAGCCCCCCTCTCTGTTCTCCTCCAATGAAAGATAATTAAAGGTTGGGGTATTTGTGTCTAGAAATAATTCACCACACAGGGGCTGCAGCTAAGAGGAGAGACACTAAATCCTGCATGAAGTTTATCTCTGGTTGAGTCCCACCATCACACCTGCCTTCACATGTACATAACCTTCCCAGTGCAGGCTTGCAGTTCCCTCCTTTCCTTCCTCTTGTTTGTAGCTCTGGGAAGCATCTCAGAAGAGCAGTTCCTTCTAGCTGAGTCTGTCTGGAGGTCATTTCTTGGTAGCATTTTTGTTGTGTGTGGTGTTTGGATCAGCAGAGCTGCGAGTTCACCCGAGTTGGCTTTTGGTGAACAGCTCAGGGTACAGCCTGACATCTCTTTTGGAGTTGGCTTTCCTGTTCATGGTGGGCCTTTGGAACTCTTTGTTGTTCCAGGTTGATGCACGCAGTGACCGAACTGGGGAGGTCATCTTTAAGGACAACTTTGCTTCCTCAATTGCAGGAGTGGTGGAGGGGGATTACAGAATGGATGGGAGCACCCAGCTGATCTGCTGTTCCATTGATGGTGAAGGTGAGAGCCTTGCTCAGGGTATTCATCTCCCACACAACAATATCAGGCACATCACATCATCTCAGATGAGCTAAATGTTGTTTCTGTTCCACGGGCATTGCTGTGTGCCAGATTCCCTTGGCTTTATGTGAAGTTAAGGGAGTTTTGGGTTTATACTCTTTGCAAACAGGAGTTTGGATATTGTCTTCTCTGTGATCATCAGTTGTGTGTTTCATGGTGATCCAAGAAGCTGCCAAAATTCAGGTGTGTAAGGGAAAAAGTCCCATCCTGATAATGCAAAGATAACGATATCACAGTACCTGAAGGGGCTCCAGGAAAGCTGAGGAGGGACTTTTGACAAGAGCTTGTAGTGAGAGAACGGGCTGAGAGAGTTGGCAGTGTTCAGCTTGGAGAAGAGAAGGCTCCAGGGAAACCTTAGAGCACCTTCCAGTGCCTGAAGGGGCTCCAGGAAAGCTGGGGAGGGGCTTGGGACAAGGGCAGGGAGGGAGAGGACAAGGGGGAAGGGATGAAAACTGGAAGAGGGAGATTGAGGTGAGACATGAGGAGGAAATTCTTTGGTGTGAGGGTGGTGAGAGCCTGGCCCAGGTTGCCCAGGGAAGCTGTGGCTGCCCCATCCCTGGCAGTGTTGAAGGGCAGGTTGGATGGGGCTTGGAGCAGCCTGGTCTGGTGGGAGGTGTCCCTGCCCATGCAGGGGTTGGATCTAGATGATCTTTAGGGTGCCTTCCAACCCAAACCATTCTATGATTCAATACAGACTGTGGCTCTTCAGGCAACATTATTAGAGGTGAATGTCCAGGAAATAGTTTTTCCTGTCTGATAATTCTTTGGTTCCTTTGGATAAGGTAAAGGAGCTTGGAGAGTTAGGGGGGTGTGGTTTGGTTTTCTTCTGAAGATGAATAATTTTGATATCAGAAACTTTAGATGTTAACAGGCCCTTTGTATCCTGGAAAATGCTATCCTGGGACTGGAGAGCTGGTGGATTTCTCCCACTGTACAGTCAAATCAGTCAGACCTGGTTACAGTGAGTGGAAACAAATATGATCACAGATGATTTCAATAAGCTCAGGCCAGATTCACAGGGCTGGCTCCAGGAAAGACACTGGTGTGATTATCCAGGTGCTTGGCGTCAGTGGCCTGAGCCAGGCAGGTCTGGCACAACCCCTTTGGAACAAAAGCCTGTCCTGGTTTAAATAGCACAGTGTTCTGCTCTCTGTCTTAATGACTGACTGTGGGCATGTCCTGCTCTTGGGCTTCAGCATAGAAAGCTTTTTTTTCCCAGGCTCACCAGAGGGGAACATAGTGCAGAGTCAGGAAGATACCTTGGCCTAGCAGGGCTGGGTAGGTTAAATCACCAAACATGATTGTGCCCTTTTGGTGAGCACCCTGTAAACAAGCCTTGGGACAACAGGGATCCCTTTAGGCTGGAGCCTTTAGGTATCCTTAAATAGTACTGGCCCTGATTTTGGGGTTATATCAGAGTATCCCAGAACGGTTTGGGTTGGAAGGGACCTTCAAGATCATCTAGATCCAACCCCCTGCATAGGCAGGGACATCTCCCACCAGCCCAGGTTGCTCCAAGCCCCATCCAACCTGCCCTTCAACACTGCCAGGGATGGGGCAGCCACAGCTTCCCTGGGCAACCTGGGCCAGGGTCTCACCACCCTCACACCAAAGAATTTCCTCCTCGTGTCTCACCTAAATCCAGTTTCCAGTTTTAATCCATTCCCCTTTGTGCTCTCACTATGGACAATGCATCCTCAGAGAGTCACTAGAGTTCTGTTTAGGGCCAGCATCCTTTCACATGAGGTGTTTTTCTAGTCTTCAGTCTATTTTCTTACTTGCTCTCATTTTAAAGGAGTGATTCACCCAGAATTAATAGCATGGGTCCCTTTGTTGGAGAACACTCTACATGCTAAATCCTGGTCAAGTTCCCTGCAACTTTCTCCTGAGCTTACATGGGCAGCATATTCACAGATAGAAGATTTTTGTCTCTGTTTTTCCTTGTCAGCTGCACCCAGAACACACAGCCCTGGAGCAGAATCATCTTTGTCTCATCTTCTGTTCATCTCTTCTGCCTCCACAGGCAGGTGGAGATTATTTCCATACATCTATGCTCCACTGGGCTGCTGGGAAACAGGTCTTACCCCTTGAAGTGAAGTATCCCTTGATTTAGGGAAAAATGTGGGTAAATCTTGTTTACTGGCTGATTAGCAGTGACTTAGAGTCACCTTCAGACATCAGCAACTCCTCTGACCAGCTCTGGAAACCCAGGTCCACATTTTTATTAATTTTGCATAATTGCAAACTTGCCTAAGCACCTGGAAGGATGATTGAAGTGGGAATCCTCTTGCAGAAGGACCAGGTGCTACACTTGTCTGGTCAGGTGAAGACAGCCTGAAGACAGGCTGGAAATTCACCTTTTTTTTTTTAAAATGTGCAATTCTCTTGTCCTGATCACCAGGAAAAGCATCTGTGGGTATAAATCAATGCTCAGGTTGGTACCTGAATGGTACCAGCTGAAGACCAGGATCAGTGTCTGCTGCTGAGGTGGTACAAGGGGTTCTTGTGACAGAAACTTAAGTTTTGGGGAGGGCTGTGCAAGGTTTTGCTGAAGTTTGGTGTGTTTTGTTTCTGTGCAGTCCGAGGTTACCTGCCAGGAGGTGAGGAGATGAAAGGAAACTTGATGGATACAAGTGCTGAGCAGGATCTGATCCGAGAACTTAGTCAAAAGAAACAAAATCTGCTGCTGGAATTAAGAAATTATGAGGAAAATGCCAAGGTACTACTGAAAACCATCTGTAAGGCCAAAACACACCTTTCTCTTGTGAGTAATCTGGGAAGTGGTTGTGAGGCAGTCCAGACAAGTCAGAGCTGAACCTCTTAGGTAGAGATTGTCTGCTGGGGATTCCTCCTTCTGCATCTACCTTGGTCCTTCTGCAAGTTCAGGACTTGCTGTTTGTATTTTAATAAGTAACATTGCCCTTGCTCCTTCTTCAGCTTGCCAGAACATTTGTGTTTGGAGCTGGATTCTCTTCAGCCCTGTGCTTTGTGACTGCAGGTTGGAATTTTCACTGCAGGAACCAACTGGGGGATCAGAGAGCAGTGTTGGAGAGGGTCAGGTGAATGGGAGCACTGCCAGGAGGAGCACTTGTGGCTTGGTGGTGAAGGTGCAGAAATCAAGATCTTGAAGAAGTAGTAAATGAACACCATGGAATTATTTAAGCCTGTGCATAAAATGAATGAAATGTTAAGGGCTTTTCTGAATAAAGGTTTGGGGACAGAGCTGACAGGAAAGGACTTGAGCAAATTGTAGCACAGGTGGCTGCAGCTCCGTGCCTGATCCTTGCTCACAGCAACGTGGAGTGTCTGGGAAGGGCTTTGATACAACCTTTTGCAAGAAAAAAAACCCAACACTGACCTGTGTGTGTGTTTTCTAGGTTGCTTGAATGCAAAATCTTGCCATTCTGACACTGAGGGGTGTGTGTTTTGCAACAGGCTGAACTGAACGCTCAGTTGAAGGAAGCTGATGGGCAGAGAGGTGTGATTCCAGCAAACACCCAACTCCAGACAGCCCTCTCAGTTAATCTGGGCTCTGACAGCCAGTCTGCCCATGTGGAGCTGTGTATTTCCACCACAAATGGTGAGTGGAACCATTGACATTCATTCCATGTAAATTCATGCAAACCTGGAGTTAAATTTAGCTGATGATTTGCCTGTCTCCCCTTTATTGTCTGTAATTTCCCCTTTGTGGTTGCTTCCCTTTCACAGAGTTTTGAATCAAACTGGCTTCCTTTGATGGGTTTCAGGGGAGGGGAGTTTGATGGAATTTGTTTCTTGTTATGTGTTATTTTCCAAGGCAATTAACGTTGAACTTGGGTGAAATGAGGCTTGGTAATCCCTGCAACACTCCTGGTGTTGACTCTAAACATGAACCTGTGGCTGTGGTAGTGAGGGTGTTGCATGAAGGCAGCTGGACCACAACTGAATTCATGTGGAGCACTGGGAGTACTCCAAAACCACCTAGCAGCAGGCATGCTGAGGATGCACTGGGGTCCAAATGTGGTCCTGCTGGTCTCCTGGAACATTTTAAACAGTTCCCAGGAGGGGTGTAAAGAGTTGACTGTCCTTAATCCTGCACACGGGGGTGGTTTGCTGCCAGAGGACCAGCTGTTCATTGAGGGACTGCTTTTTCCTCCTGTTGCTAAGACACAATCATCCGTGCTGTGCTGATCTTTGCTGAGGGCATCTTTGAAGGAGAGAGCCATGTGGTTCACCCCAGCCTCCAGAACCTCTCTGGTTGTGTTCGTGTTCCCCTCACTCCACCCAAAGATGTCCCTGTGGATTTGCACATCAAAGCCTTCGTGGGTTACAGGAACAGGTGAGTTTTGTGTCGGTGATCTCTCCTGGTCTCCAAATCTAACTGTAAGGCCAGGAAAGAGCAGTGATGTGGCTTCCTGCTTGTCCCTTGGGAAGCTTGCTGTTAATTCCCTGGTGCCCCACTTCTCTGTGTTACTGGAAGGAGAGCTGGAATTCCTTCTTAAAAACACTGGCACCTGTGGTGCTGAGCTCTTCTCCAGCCACAACCTGAACTCTCTGGAGTCACTGGGACCTGCTGTGCTCCAGCGTTACCTGTAGGGGAACAGCATACCTTGTCCCGGGAGTGCCTTCCTGTGGGGCTGTGCAGGGGGAGACAGGCTGTGTCTAAGCTGCCAGCTCCAAGTGGCTGCTTCTCCAGGCCCTGAATGGTGGCTGCTCTGGACCAAGTTCTTGAGGAAGCCTGGAGACACGGTGGTGTCTGCCAAGCTATGGAGTAACCCTGGACCCATTTGTCTTCAGGGCAACTAGAAAGTGATTTCAAGATTGATTCCAAGACAACACTTCTCCAGTTTCCCATAGAAAGAACATGTCTCTTCACATACACTTGAAAAGAACTTTCTCCCTGCTCACATCTTCCAGAATCAGGAAGCAGCCTCCTTTCCCTCAACAGGGAGGCACAGATTCCAGCTAGCAGGATAGAAACAAGACGGGGCTGAATTCCCTTTTGCTTTTCTCTGTTTGTCTCTATTACTGCTTTTTAGTGAGACTTCACTGAACCTGTCAAGAAAAGATCCAATCACATAGTAAAATCCCAAGTGTGTTAGCCTAGGGAATATATTTTCATTGGAAGTATCATGGAAAATTTAAACAATTGGGATGTGGGAAGCCTGGAATTTACAACGTCCACGGTGTTGTTTTTCCTGGGAAATAGGAAGCAGGTGATGACATAGCTGTAAGCTGCTGCTGTCAGCAGCCAGCTGAAGGAGAACCAGAGGTGAATCCCTGGTGACTGGTCCTGTTTTCCCTTCGGATTTTTTCCAGCACACAGTTCCATGTGTTTGAGTTGACAAGGCAACTTCCCCGTTTCTCCATGTATGCTCTGAGCAGCCCGGACTCGGCCACGGAGCCCCTGAGCTTTGTGAACTGCACAACAAATGAGAGGTCCCAGAGGGTGAGTTCCTGCTCTGCTGCCTGTTTCCCACCCCTGGGTGGGTGGAGGGTTTGGAATTAGCTTGAGATTTCCAATAGCTAAGGAAAAATTATGCAGTGAACTGCCCTGCTGGCTTTAGGAGTCTCTGTATTACAGCTTGACTCGGGCATTTATTATTTCCTTCTTTACAAGATGCCTCAATGGTGGCAATTCCCTGCTTCAGGAATTCCTGCAGGAGCTAATGGCCTGAGATCATGAGGCATTTCAGATACTATCTGTGTGAGGGCTGCTGGAATGCCAGAGGCAGGAGGCCTGTAGTGAGTGAGGAATTTTGGAAGTGAGCAGAGAGCAGGGAGAAGGCAGCCCAGTGCCTGGACAGCAGCTCAGGTTGCACAGCAGATGAGCAGCAGTGCTGTAGTTTTGGTTCCAGCAGATCTGAATGGTGGGGCAGTAGTTAGAGCTGATCATTTCCCTCCCAACTGTAGGGCTCTGCCAGATTTACATGTTTACTGCACCAAATGGCCAAGGCAAAAACCAAGATGAAACAAAACCTTCTTGTAGCTTGGAGCAGAACTGAGCTTTGCTTCCCAGCTCTCTCTGGTCTCGGGGCTTTTCTTTTGGCCTTGGGCTGTGCTCTCTGGCTCTTGGATTTGATTTCCTGAGGAATATTCAGTTTTGGAGCAAGGAGTCAACTGTCCTTATTCTAAACAAGTTTGTGACATGGGTTTAGGGGATGAAATGTAGGAAATAAAATTCCCAAGGGAGCTTGAACAGAGGACCCTGGTGCACATCACACTCAGGGACATCCGGTGGTTCTCCAGGCTTCCCACACAGGTGATGGCTGATGCTTTTCCTTTGGTTTTTTTTGCAAGATTGTTATGTGGCTGAACCAGAGCTTCTTGCTACCAGAGGATGTGGAGTTTCAGAGTGCTTCCTTTCAGGTCTGCTTCACTTCCCTTCGGAATGCAGGTCAGCTCTGCATCAAAATCAAGCCTGGTGGAGAGGTGAGTACCTTGCTGGCCAAGGGGAACCCTGCAGTGAAACTTCAGGGTGGTGCCAATGTGAGGCAGGAAAGTTGAAGGACAACTGGACAGGCAGAGAAAGTAACCATGTTTTCAAGAGGTTTTTGGAAACTTCTGGGTCTCTTCACTCTTAGTGGGTAAAATTTCAGGGCCTGTTAATGAAGAAAACTGCTTGGCTTGTAGATCTGCAGGAAGGTTTTTGTTCCCACACGGAGTGGTTTTAGATGTAACTGTAACTTCTGCACTGGTCCTGTGTGCTCAGATGCCTCTTTGCCTCAGGCCTTAGTAAAAGCCCCTTGAAATCAGTGTCTCCTTATCTGCTGAAAGCTAGAGAGCTTGCTCATGCCACAGGAAGCTCCTGGAGAGAGTCCAGAGAAGGCCATGGAGATGGTGGGAGGGCTGGAGCAGCTCTGCTCTGGAGACAGGCTGGGAGAGCTGGGGTGTTCAGCCTGGAGAAGAGAAGGCTCCAGGGAGACCTTAGAGCACCTTCCAGTGCCTGAAGGGGCTCCAGGAAAGCTGGGGAGGGGCTTGGGACAAGGGCAGGGAGGGAGAGGACAAGGAGGAAGGGATTAAAACTGGAAGAGGGAGATTGAGGTTGGACATGAGGAGGAAATTCTTTGGTGTGAGGGTGGTGAGAGCCTGGCCCAGGTTGCCCAGGGAAGCTGTGGCTGCCCCATCCCTGGCAGTGTTGAAGGGCAGGTTGGATGAGGCTTGGAGCAGCCTGGGCTGGTGGGAGGTGTCCCTGCCCATGCAGGATCTAGGATGACCTAGGTGACCTTGAAGGTCCCTTCCAACCCAAACCAGCCTGGGATTCTGTGATTTGGATAGAATGAAGTGCTTTGAGCCTGGGTCACTGTTGGAGAGGCAGTCCTGCTGGGCAGTTCTAGGAGATGCCTGGGCACAGAAGAGCACTGAGGTGCTTTCTCTCCTTTCTGACAGATTTCCATCCACACGGATGATATTGATCTGGCTGGTGACATTATCCAGTCAATGGCCTCCTTTCTGGCCATTGAGGATTTGCAGGTGGAAGCAGATTTCCCAGCATACTTCGAGGAGCTGCGGAAGGTGTTGGTCAAGGTGAGGAGGCATCAGGCCTGTCTGAAGTGGCAGCTGAGCAGTCACTGGGGACTCTGGTGTGAGGAGATCTCTACCTTGCTCTAACTTCCTGGAAATCAGCCAGCTGTGGCTTGTTGTATGTTCTGCCCAAAGGACAATGGGACACCCTCAGCTCTTTGGTCTGTGGAACAAGCTTTTCATCCCCAGCAGTTGATTGTGCAGAATCATGAGGAGTGGCTGGGGGAGCTGAGACTATTTAGTCTGGAGAAAAGGAGGCTGAAGGGAGACCTTGTTGTGCTCTCTACAACTCCCTGAAAGGAGGTGCTAGAGAGGCAAGTGCTGGAGTCTTCTCACAAGTAACAGAACGAGAGGAAATGGCCTCAAGTAGCACCAGGGGAGGTTTAGGCTGGATATTAGGAAAAATTTCTTCACATAAAGGGTTGTTATGCCCTGGCCCAGGCTGCCCAGGGCAGTTGGTGGTGTCACCATCCCTGGGAGGATTTCGAAGTCATGCAGATGCGGTGCTGAGGGACATGGGTGAGTGGTGGCCTTGGCAGAGTTGGGTTAATGACTGGGACTTGATGATCTTAAAGGTCTTTTCCAACCAGAAGGGATTCTATGCTTCTAAAGTAAATATGTTGCCTGGGAGGCTGAGCTGAAGATTTGGATCAGGGAGTTTGGTCTGGAGCTCAGCCTGACCATCCCCTTCCAGATCACCAGGGCGTGAGGAGGACAGTCCTAGGGGCGCTCCTAGCTTGTTGGGCTGTTACTTCCTAGACACTGGCTTTAGCTGAAACCAATCACCTGTGTGCCCAGAGTGCCAGGGGCCCTTCCTGATGCCAGTTTGCCTTGGGCAGGTGGACGAGCACCACGCAGTGAACCAGAAGCTCACTGCTGACATGGCCGAGCGCTCCGTCCTGATCCGCAGCGCGCTGGTGCAGGCCGAGGACGCGCGGCTCCTGGGAGACATGTGAGCAGCTGCTGCTTGGCTTCTGGGCTTGGGATAGAGAAGGGACACTCTTGGTTTGGTTTTGTTTCAGGCAGAGAAGGGCACAAAATAACGTCGGGGGTGGCACGGGGGTTGCCTAGTGACAGCTCTTGGTGTGGAGGATTGGTACCTTTTGCTCTCTTGGAGCCTTGGCTTGTTCTTCCGGAGGCAAAACAGTCTGAGGAAGACAAAAGGGCAGAGGTGTGGGGGCTTAGTGTGGGGTTGGTGGGGTGAATCAGCCTCAAGATGTGTCCAATTCTGGAACCCTCGACATAAGAAGGATGTGGAGAGAGTCCAGAGGAGGCCACTGAGATGATGCAAGAGCTGGAGCAGCTCTGCTCTGGAGACAGGCTGGGAGAGTTGGGGTGTTCAGCCTGGAGAAGAGAAGGCTCCAGGGAGACCTTAGAGCACCTTCCAGTGCCTGAAGGGGCTCCAGGAAAGCTGGGGAGGGGCTTGGGACAAGGGCAGGGAGGGAGAGGACAAGGGGGAAGGGATTAAAAGTGGAAGAGGGAGATTGAGGTTGGACATGAGGAGGAAATTCTTTGGTGTGAGGGTGGTGAGAGCCTGGCCCAGGTTGCCCAGGGAAGCTGTGGCTGCCCCATCCCTGGCAGTGTTGAAGGGCAGGTTGGATGGGGCTTGGAGCAGCCTGGGCTGGTGGGAGGTGTCCCTGCCCATGCAGGGGGTTGGGTCTAGATGATATTTAAGGTCTTTTCCAACCCAAAGCATTCTCTGATTCTATGAAGACGATAATTTACAAAGGTACAATAAGGGAAGATAGCAATAAAAGCTCTCTGTGATGTGTGAACCTTTGAGAACACCAAGAAAGTCTGGGTGTCAGTCCTTTCACTCTGACTTGCTGTGTTCTCCTGCTGATGTCCTGCCTGTACTGTCAAGAGCAGCAGCAAGGAGGTCTGAGCTAGTGCAGGGTGTGGTTACTGTCACTGGGGAAAGTGACATCTCCTTGTTGAGTTGCTGAGTAAAATAACTTCAGAAATGGTCCTTCACCTTTATACTGATAAACCAGGAATGACTTTCTGGTCCAGGGATGCCAATAACTGGATTGATTGTTCCCCCAGGAAAAACATGAAGACCCGGTACAGTGAGCTGTATGATCTCAACAGAGATCTCATCAATCAGTACAAAATTCGTTGCAACAACCACACAGAGCTGCTGAATAACCTGAAAGCTGTGAATCAGGCCATCCAGAGGGCTGGGAGGTTAAGGGGTAAGTCTGGGTGTTGGGAGGGGACAGGGAGTCTTGGACCCCACTGAGGTAGAGAAGAGGTGTCTTGGAGGCCACCTGGGTTAATTGAATGACTTGAGGAATTTGGGGCCTGAAGCTAAATGAGTAGAAGTCATCTTTTCATTTGTCAGCCAAGTGACAGTGAGCTGGGAGTGTCCTCTATGGTCTGGGATCACAGCTTTAGGAAAGGACAGTTCAAAGCAGTGGTAAATCAACTGCTAATTTTGTTGAACACCATTTAGAAAATGTGCTTACAGCAGTGTTGCAGATCTTCAATTATAATTCTGCTTTTAAAACCCATCAACTTGAGCAAGGCTGTTTGTGTTACTAGTTCTGGAGGTCTTGGAGAAAGGAGATGGTTTTTGTGTGTTTGTAGCATTTCCCTTTCAACAAGCCCTTTAAGCTCTGTCATAGTAGACAAGCAACAGTGAGACCCAGTGAGAGGATAAGGGGGAAGGGATTAAAACTGGAAGAGGGGAGATTGAGGTTGGGCATGAGGAGGAAATTCTTTGGTGTGAGGGTGGTGAGAGCCTGGCCCAGGTTGCCCAGGGAAGCTGTGGCTGCCCCATCCCTGGCAGTGTTGAAGGGCAGGTTGGATGGGGCTTGGAGCAACCTGGGCTGGTGGGAGGTGTCCCTGCCCATGCAGGGGGTTGGATCTGGATGATCTTGAAGGTCCCTTCCAACCCAAACCAGTCTGGGATTCTATGATCATAGTGCTGCAAAAAGCTCTTCTTCAAAGAAAAGGTTTTATTTACATATTAGTAAAAATGTGACACTTCAGTGTGTTTTTAAAAATATTTAAAGAAAAACCTCTTAAATTTGAGACCAGACCTAGTAGGTATTTTTATCAGTTTCTTACTGAGTAACTGAAGTGATTTTAATTTCTTTCCTGTTTTTTCCCTCTCCAGTTGGCAAACCCAAAGCCCAAGTGATCAGTGCTTGCAGGGATGCAATCAGAAGCAACAACTTCAACATGCTCTTCAGGATCATGTGTGTGGGAACTGCCTCTTCTTAAAATGGCAGGAGGAGCAGCAGTTGCACAGGGACAGAGTTTCCACAGCCCCCTGCCCTCCTGTGGGGTGAAATAATTGCAGAGGTAGCATTTTTAGTGAAGCCATCAGGCAAGAAGTGTTGTTATGCAGGCCAAAGAAGAGCAAGCTTTGTGAAGAAAGCATCAGAGCTTAAGTGCAGATATTTATGCAAGACAGAGGTACAACCTTGGAACAGTTATTTTTCTTACAGTAACTTATTTATGTATTTTAATATATTTTGTAGCTAAGGCCTTTTCCATTAAATCATAGACTGGTTTGACTGCTTTTGGTCTGATTTAGCTGGGGAGATGTGTCTGGTGAAGTTGATTTGTTGAAAAACAAACCAAATCCAAACCCCTTTTCTGGTTTTGCTAAATAGTCTCTTGTGCAGACCAAGCACTTTCAACTCCCTGTGTCAGAGAACCCTGGGTTTCCTTGCAGGATGTGCTGCACTCTAGGTGAACTGCAATTCTGTGCACTTAGGAGCACCAAAGGGATAACATCTCCTTGCTCCTTTGAAGCCAGAAGATCTGTGGAAGCCACCCAGTTCCACCATCCACACAGGTAGGAAGTGGTCTGTTCCATATCCAACATTCTCCCCACACCTGGATTGCAGGAGGTTTTGCTTCCAGCTCCTGGTTCCCTGTTGCTGCTGGAAAAAGAAAACCAACCTGCAGATGCTGGGGTGGGCAAGGGTGCATTTCAGGAACAGCAAAACCAAACTACACACCCAAGCTTGTGCTTGCTCACCAAGAGCTTAAAGGGATCAAAAGAAAAGAGGTATTGAAAAATCTCTTGGCTCCTGGCTCAAACCTGTTTATTCATGGTGGGATGTCTTAGAATTGGATTAAAATATCTCAGGAAGGCTGTATCTCAGATCTGAAGGGATTTTAGAACTGCTGCCAAAGCAAATTTATTCTACAAGCTAAAAATACCTTGCAGAGGACAGAGGGTGGGCCTTGGTGCTCCTTGCATCTGCCAGTGTGTGGCTCAGTGAAGGCTGTGGGGGTGGGGAGGAGACAGCCCACCCTTGTGAAGTTCTTGGGTAGCTTCTTGGAGCTCTTTGTGTCCTGCAACTGGTCTGTCTGTGCTTGCTCCCCCTGAATGAAAGCCAGAAACCTGGTGTTGGTTCCAGAGCAGCTGGGGAGTGTGCAACCCTCTGAACGGGGGATGTCACTCCTGCTGTGTTTTAACCCCCAAGATGTCCCCTTGCTGCTGCTTCAGCCCCTTCAACATGGAGAGCTGGGCTGCTCAAAGCACAGCTCTGCCTCCTCATCTGCAGCAGGAGCTCAGCTCAGCCCTTTGAAGAACCTGGTCGTTAGGCAAATGCAGCCTCTTGGCAAGACAGGAGGAGCCACCCATGCTGTTCTAAGCAAGTGAGCTTTGAGACTTGACTATGGAACAGTCTCCTGGCAGAAGTGCTGGGCTTTCTGCCACCTGCTGTACCTGTTCCCACTGCTTTAACCTCTGCTTTTGTTCTTTATGCTCAAAATCCTAGTGCTCGCTTCCATGGACCCAGTCTGTTCAAGGATCAGAGTGGCTCTGGTAGGAGCAGCTTTCCCAGCAGCCTGATTTTCAAGGCTACACAACCAGGCACTTCCAGTCCCAGCTCTGTTTTGCTCTTGGCACTGAGGTCAGTCCTTCAGTCACAGTCCAGACCTCTGAGCAGGCTGATTTCTGGCTACGTTTCTGACAACAAATTGACATTGATTTTCCAGTAAGAACAACTTTTACCTCTGCCAAGTGCAAAATCCCTTTCCTGTAAGCTGAACTGATCCCAGGTTTGCCTGTTTGAGGTGAAGCAGCCCTTGGCTGGTGTGCAGCAGCCAGCTGATGGGAGCTGAGCCTGCCCCAGGAGATCAGTCCCCAGGGGTAGGATGCAGCCCAGGACTAAGGCCTGGGAGGCCCTTTCCTTCCTTCTCCTCCTGGGAGGCCCTTTCCTTTCCTCTCCTCCTGGGAGGCCCTTTCCTTTCCTCTCCTCCTGGGGGTCCCTTGCCTTCCTCCTGAGGGATCTTTCCCTCCTCCTGGGCAATCTTTTCCTCCTCCAGCCCTTTCTTGCCAGGGACCCACACTGCAGAAGTTCCATGCTGGATGGACACCTGCCCAAGAAGGGATCTGTGCAACAGTGACTTTCAATGTCCCAATATAAGTTCCAGTTTGGAGTTGAAAAAAAAAAACAAACCCAACTAACACAGCACAACTGAAATGGACGTTTGATGCCAGGTTATCTGATTTTAACCCCTGCTTCTCCAAGTCCTGGGAATTGCTGCTCATCTTCATCCTGATTCACTCAACACCCCATGTCAGAACTTCTTTGCTGCCTGTTCCCTACGAGGGGTGAAACCATTCCTCCAGCCTGCCCTGCAGCTGAACTCTTCCATCTTGCTCCACATTGAATTGTTCCTGGTTGTTTTTTTTTTTTTCTCAGCCACTTGGCAAACCAACAACCACCCAATCCCCCCCCCCAAAATTATGGTGAAGCATTTTGTACAGCTCAGCACTTGAGGAAGCAAGAAGCTGCTGGGATCCTGCCTCACATGCCAAGCTTTGGAGGTGCAGCCAAGCTGACCAACACCTGCTCCAGGCCACCATGCCTGGTAGGAACTTTGTTGCTCACACCCCAGGACTCTGTTCACACACTATTCTCAATCTTATTTCTCTCCTGTTTCCCTGCTTACTCATTTTGTGGGTATGTGTGTGTTTCATATTCCTTTTCCATAATGATCTGAGTGCTTTGCAAGCAGCTACACCTACTCGTAAATACAGATTTATACCCAGCAAGAGCATCTACAAGGAGGGCTCCCATTACTGGCCAGGTCTAAATAAGGACCCCTCCCTCTCCCCCACCTTTTGTGAGCAGAGTCTTCCCCTCTCCCTGCACCCCAGCCGCGTGTGGGGCTGCCTTTGGGGCTGAACAGGAAGGGTGGAGGGAGCGGGGATGAGTTGATTTTTAAATCTTTGAATGCTAACTGCAGATCTGGCTGCTCGGATGACTTCACCTCAGTCACCGGAGGCAGAAGGGTGGTGCTGGGATCAGGTAACTTAGGGGCTGGCTCAAAAAAGGGCTGGGATGCCCTCTAGTGTGTTCATTATCACAAAGCAGCGAACTTCAGGGAGCCCAGCTTCTTCCCAGCCTTCTGGGAGGCTCCAGGTTCTACCAAGCACCCTCTGAGGCTGGTAATGCAGAAAAAGAAGTAACTTCGTTTTGTTAATTAATTTACCCTCAACTTTGTCTAGCTGGCTGGGCTGTAAATAGCTGTGGTATCTGTCACCTTTGTTCCAAACAACCCAAACCACTTTGCCTTGTTTCTTTTTTCTTGGAAGCCTCCATTACTTGTCTCTCTCTCTACTGGAGCAGCTCAGAATGAGAACTTTTCTCCCTGTGAATGTGCCTCAGAAACCAGTGGTCCACAGGGATGGGGGGGGGAGGTTTGTCCCTTCAGGATTTGTTCATCCCTTTGTCAGCAGCACAGAACAGCATCAAAGGGAGCTGGAAGTCTTGGCAGTTGAGGGAGAAGCCAGCTTAGGGACACCAGTGGGAATATGACCAAGATGGTCCAGATCTCAAGAGCAGCCACATCCCAGTTGTTCTCCCTGCCCAACAGTGCAGGAGGGACAACTGCTCCTTGTCCAGGTCTGAACTGACACTGGAGCATCAGGCTCCACGTGCCTGTGTTCTCCCCTGGCACTGGCATCAGCAGGGGCTGGGACCTTCCATTTTAGAAGCAACAGCAGCAGTTTTGTTCCTGGGATGTGTGTGCAGGGGTGACAGCTGAAGGTTGCTGCTCCTGTCTCCATGAAGCCCTGCCCCAAGGACACTCTGCTGAGGGCTGCAGAGCACTCCTGGGCCAGCACAGCCAGCCTTGCTTCCAGCTTGTTTGCTCTTCTGCTGGGCTTCAGGGACAGGCCTGGCACTGGAGAGGCAGGAGGCTCTGATCCAAAGCTGCCTTATTCCAGCCTGGGAGGGGCAGGAATGATGCACACACTCCCCCCAGCTCTCTGCAAACCCAGGGCCTGGTGTGGGTGAGTGGCTGGGCAACCTGTGTGTGTTCAGAGCAACCAGCACAGCCCCTGGGCAGTTCCCCAGGGGGAACAGAGTGAACCACTGACCCCTCTTGTTCTGTTCTCCACAGGAGCTGGATGTGTGAGCTACCTGGGAAGAGCAGAGTGGATCTCCAGGGACAGAAGCCACATTGGATCCTAGCAGAGAACAAAACTAACACCCTCCTGCTGCCATGGACAGGTGAGTGCCCTCCCACCTCCCCTTCTGGGGCTGGAGCCACAACCCTTCCACAGCCAAAGCACAGAGCTGGCCACGTACCCACCCAGGCAGAGGACACAAGAGCAGGTGCCTTGTCTATTTAGCTTGTAAATTCTTGGAGAAAGGGGCTGCATCTGGGTCTGTCTGTGCAACATTTAGAATTATGAAGTCCTGCTCCTTGTTCCAGTGCCAGGTCCTTCCCAGTGCCAGCAGCTTTGTAGCCTCACTGGTTTCCTTCCCAACTCCAGAGTTGTGCAGCTGGAAAAACCTCATACTTCCCATGGCAGCTCCTTTATTTCTGCCTCTACAAACAGCAAACACAGTTAAACCCCAGCAAATGTCTCGGGCATTTTGTAACAAAACTTGCCCAACCAGGTTTTGAAGCATTGAACTGACCCATTTCCTTTTTGTTTTTTATTTCATAAAACCAGTCATCAGCCTGGGGCAAAGTACAATTCCAGTGCTCACCCTGGCAGGTTAGGGAGACATCCGACTGTGCTGTTTCCCTGAGGGAACAGCTGGAAAGGTGACAGCTGTGTGACTGTGACCCCCTCCATGTAGCAAGAGAAGCAGTCAAGGGGGTGTGTGTTACAAAGGACTTGGGGAGGAGGCTGAACTTCCATTTGTCCAGTTCATAAACCAGTCCCCTGGGCCCTGCTGAGCAGGGGGCAGCCCACGCAGTGTGGTGAGGGTGGCAGCAGCAGCCTTGGTTTGAGGGTTTGCTCAGGTGTGATGGTTTGAGCAGGTAACACCCAGAGAGGACCCACCCCTGGGAGGATGGTCACACACTCTGCACCATCACTCATAGTAGACAAAGGAGAAATCCCAAAATCCTGTTCTGTGGGGCTGCTTCCCGAGACGTGCCGAGCTGCGGTGGTTGATGTACTTGACAAACTTCAGGGTCTCTTTGTCTCTGTAAACCAGGGCCAAGCAGTTGTCCTCGGGGTTGACTGTCAGCAGCTGGGAGGAAGGAAGGTGAGGGAGGACATCAGTTTCACAAAACTAGCCTTTTTAGGAAAAAAGAACAACCAAAAGTGTTTCCAAACCTGCTCGGAACAAAGGTCTGGTGGTAGAAAATGAACCGTGTTGCTATTTTAACAGTCCTCAAGCTTTTATTAGACAGCAGGGGATTCTGGGCTGCTTGTTAGCAGCTCAGCCCAGTCACTAGTCCTGGTGCTGAAGGTGACACTAGTGAACTGCACTTCCCTGGAAAAGCAGCACCTCTGCTGCAGCCCTGAGCCCCTCTGGGGCTTCCTGAGCCTTTGGCTCTGCAGGGAACAGTGGGAGCTGAAGGTGGAGCTGAAGGCAGAGGAGGAACAGTGGGAGCTGGAGCAGTGGGAGCTGAAGGTGGAGCTGAAGGCAGAGGAGGAACAGTGGGAGCTGGAGCAGTGGGAGCTGAAGGTGGAGCTGAAGGCAGAGGAGGGACAGTAGGAGCTGAAGGTGGAGCTGAAGGTGGAGGAGGAACAGTGGGAGCTGAAGGCAGAGGAGGAACAGTGGGAGCTGAAGGTGGAGCTGAAGGCAGAGATGGAACAGTAGGAGCTGAAGGTGGAGCTGAAGGCAGAGATGGAACAGTAGGAGCTGAAGGTGGAGCTGAAGGCAGAGGAGGAACAGTGGGAGCTGAAGGCAAAGCTCCCCCCAGGGGCAGTGGTTCAGGCAGGGAGGCTCTGGTGCCATCCCGAGCACCCTCGGGATGATGTTAGGAGTCATGGAAAGTGTAATTATGCATCTCCACCCCAAATGTTTTTATCTCATTTGCAGCTTGGAGCTGAGGTCCTTACCTCTTCATCTTCACCTTTAGCAATGTAGGAAGTAAAGCCACCATATTCTGGGTCCCAGTCTTAAAAGAGAAAAGAAAGGTTCTTAGAAGATCAACACTGGCTGGGATCCATCCAGCCTACCAGGAGATGCCATTTTTCCACCCCACTCCCTGCAGTTCCTGGAATCATGGAATGGTTTGGGTTGGCAAGGACCTTCAAGATCATCTAGATCCAACCCTCTGCATGGGCAGGGACACCTCCCACCAGCCCAGGCTGCTCCAAGCCCCATCCAACCTGCCCTTCAACACTGCCAGGGATGGGGCAGCCACAGCTTCCCTGGGCAACCTGGGCCAGGGTCTCACCACCCTCTCACAGGGAAGAATTTCCTCCTCATATCTCACCTAAATCTTCCTCTTCCAATCTTAATCCATCCCCCTTGCCCTCTCCCTCCCTGCCCTTGTCCCAAGTCCCTCCCCAGCTTTCTTGTAGGCCCCAGCAACACCCTGCACATCCCACCCTTGGGAATTCTAGCAGCAGGATATGGATGCACCACTCCCTGAGTGTGGCTCAGGGCCCACCTGTGATAACTGCAGCACAAACCTGCTCCTGTCTTGAAGGCAGAAGTCCCCCACCAGGAAGCTGTGTCCTATGTCCCCCAGGTCTCTCCCTACCTGAGGTCACTGTGCACCTGCTCCCTGAGGCACAGGCAGAGCTCACAGGGCCATTCCCACTTTACCTCCTGCCAGGTTATTCTTTTTTTTCAACTCAAGGACAACTTGAAGCAAACATCCCAGGTTTGCCTTTTATCACAGACAGGCAGGTGAAGGTTGCAGGGCTCTCAGCTCCTTCTGTAGAGCAGCTTTGCCTCAGCAAAAGCCTTTCAAGCCCAATTACTGGCATGGGCCAGGTGGTTTTGGCTGTGAATTCTGGGCTCAGCTGGCCCCAAACTCTCCTGTTTGGATTTTTTTCAGCACTAACTAACTAGCAATCAGTCTAAGATGCCAAGACAAATAACATTGGAGAACCCTGGCCTTTGTGGACTGGAGGGGGTGATAATTTTGATGAGAAAAGGGGTGAAATGGAATGTTTTCAGGAGGCCTCCTCCACGCCCAGAAGCTCAACTGCTCAGGGAAGTTCTGGGAGAGGCGGCCTCTCCCTCTGCCCCACGCGCCACCTCCTGGCTCCAGCCGGGAAGGTCAAAGCTGCTCGATCCCAAAGCCACGTTCCCAAATCTTTGGGGATTAGCCCTTCTAATTAGTCCTTCTAAGAACTAATGAAACCGGGGCTTATGCAGAAGTGAGGACTAGGATAGAGTCTGCAGAGCCCTTCTGTGCAGGAAAGGGCAGGGAAATCCCGGCTATGGCAGTGCTGCTGAGAATTCCCAAGCCCTTCCTTTATGCAGCCCTTGTAAGGAGCGTCTGGTGAACTCTGTATTTTGTCCACTCACCCTCACAGCCACAGAAGAAGAGCAGGTCGAGAGCAAATTCTGTTGCTTGAGTGTCATGGACCAGCGTGTAGTGCCCGTGGGCCCAGCGCCGCAGCTCCCCGGCGCACAGCGGCGTCCCCGGGCCTGGGGAGGGAAATAAGGGAAGCCCAGACTGGTCTGGGTTGGAAGGACCTTCAAGATCATCTGGATCCAACCCCCCTGCATGGGCAGGGACACCTCCCACCAGCCCAGGTTGCTCCAAGCCCCATCCAACCTGCCCTTCAACACTGCCAGGGATGGGGCAGCCACAGCTTCCCTGGGCAACCTGGGCCAGGCTCTCACCACCCTCTCACAGGGAAGAATTTCCTCCTCATGTCCAACCTCAATCTCCCTCTTCCACTTTTAATCCCTTCCCCCTTGCCCTCTCCCTCCCTGCCCTTGTCCCAAGCCCCTCCCCAGCTTTCCTGGAGCCCCTGGAAAGCACTGGAAGCTGCTCTAAGGTCTCCCTGGAGCCTTCTCTTCTCCAGGCTGAACACCCCAACTCTCCCAGCCTGGCTCCAGAGCAGAGCTGCTCCAGCCCTCCCATCATCTCTGTGGCCTCCTCTGGACTCCAGGAGCTCCATGTCCTTATGCTGGGGGCTCCAGAACTGGACACAATTCCAGGTGGGGTCTCACCAGAGCAGAGTAGAGGGGCAGAAATCCCCTCCCTGGCCCTGCTGCTCTTGATGCAGCCCAGGCCATGGCTGGTTGAAGCTGTGCAAGGAGGCCCTGCCAAGCTCAAGGCACAGAGGGGACAAGCCCTGCACAGCTTTTTGCCAGCCCCAAAAACTGGGAAGGGAAAACAAAATCACAAATCTCATTATAACTTTTTTTTTCCTAGAAGTGGCTGCAATTTATGTCCTTTGCCCAACGTGGAGGAGATGGGCCAAGATTTGCTCTTTGAAAGGGTTCCAGGTTGGAATGTGCTCTGGTTTAACCAAAGTTTAACCAGTTCCTCCCTTTTTATCTTTTGTTGTTGGGTTTTTTTTATTCCCTAAGATTTACAGCAGTGCTCCAACCTTCCAGAGCCTTCTCTGAAAGAACCTTCTCAAGAGCCTTCTCTGTTCTTGAAGGGTTGGAACTACCAGGAGTTTCAGTGGAGGAGGACACTGCTCTGAACTCCCTCTGCACTTGCCACCCCAGGAGGTGTGTCAGAACCTCTCCTTCCTCATGGGTCTGGCTCAGTTTTCAATCCATGCAGCCCCCAAACTGTGTCCTCCTCACGTGTGAATGTCACATCACACAGCAGGAAGGTGGCAAAGAGGCAGGATAACTGGAAATGAGGAAAACAAGGCCTTTGTACCAGGTTCGGGGGGGGGGTTGTTTCAGCAGGACTGGGGTTTTGACTGCCTTTTATTCCACAAAACTTTCCTGACCCAGAGCAAGATGATTTTCAAAAACTCTACCCTTAAACATCAAAGGCTGTTTCAAACAAACAGCACCAATCCCTGTAGCCAAAATTAATCTTTGATAGCAATGATATCTCACTGCTGACAAATGAGTGGTCACTGGGGCTGGCAGCATTTTCTGGAAGGCTAATTCCTAGTTTTAGGTATTGGTTTTCTAATTCTAATTAACTTTTGATCTCTTCACTTCCTTTTGATTTGTTTTCAGACAACAATCTGCTTTATATGAAGCAGAAGTATTGGGAAAAAGATTATTGGGCAGTTCATTAATACTCCCTACTCCTTACCCATGCCTTAATTCCTACAGAAGTCCCACCCTCAAGTCTGTTCAAAACTTCATGTTAGTATTTCATTCCAAAATTCCAATTCTTTTGGATACCAAATCTGACCTGCTTAACATCCCATGTTTGGGCTGGTGCCTTGTGCTGGCTGCAGTACAAGGTGAAATCCTAGTTCCATAAAAATCACTGGGAATTCTGCTGCTGACACCTTTAACATCAGGATTCTGTTTTCCTGGTGCTGCTGGACTCACCGTTGTGTGTGTCACTCCCCTGTGCTGCAGGGATGTGGTCAGGATGGGCTGGCTGATGGGAGCTGCTCTCAGCCTGCTGCTTGGTCTCCTCCTCAGGTTTGGGACTGCTCTGCCCAGCAGTGTCTGCTGCCCTTCCTTCCCCAGCACCTTCATCCTCATCAGAGGGAGCCAGGAAGTGCAGCTTGAGGCCAGTGAAGTTGGAGAGCAGTAAAAACAAGGCCTCGGAGCGTAGGAGCTGCAGGAATTGCTTCAGGAGCTCAGGGAGGCTTTCTTCTGCTGCTGCCTCATAGAGTCTGGAAGACAGCAGAGCTATCAGCAGTGGAGAACCAACGAGGACCATGTCCACTCCCAGCATCTCCTGCCTGGCCTGATCCATAGGAGCAGGACTCTTGTCATTCCCCACCTTTTATTGGCAGGGCCTCGGCTGCTCCACTCGATGTCTTTGCTCTCCAAAGCCTCACACAGAAGTTGGTATTTCTCTTTCTAGGAGAGAAAGACAGTGCAGAAACTTCATCTTCAGCTCCCAGGTCTCTTGGTATGCTGGAAGCAGCCACCACCCACCCGCAGGTAAGGCACTCATGTTCTCTCTGACTTGTCTGAGGTTCCCAAGGACTGCTGAACTGAGGGGCACAGCCTGGGTGGGCATCATGGCTTTGCAGGCCAGAGACCAAGAGGTATCAAATGCTGCTTGGTTGGTGGGAATGCCATTTCACTGAGACCCAGATGGTGAACCAGAGGCAAATCAGCCTTGAGAAGTAAGACAAAACCATTACAGGTCGTTTGCTTCACACACAGGTCGAGTTCCCCAAGTGCTAAGCAGTGAGAGCTGCCCAGGAAGGACACTCTGGTCACCACAAGGTTAGGGAGTAGGGAGGATGGCACCTGTTTCCACCCTCCTGCTTTGCTTCTTGCAGGAAACAAGAATGTTGGAGGAAAGAGTTAGATTTTGGGTGGGTCCCTAGGCAGCAAG
The DNA here is from genome assembly GCF_020740795.1 of Apus apus. Classification (NCBI taxonomy): domain Eukaryota; kingdom Metazoa; phylum Chordata; class Aves; order Apodiformes; family Apodidae; genus Apus; species Apus apus. The sequence goes on along the minus strand of NC_067292.1, from coordinate 18,450,969 downwards.
GCACAGGCAGGCAGAGGGGACCCACCCACAGAATGGCACAGGATGGAAGGGACATCTTGGTACCTGCCAGACCATGTCAGGTTGAACCCCTGGGCTCACCTTGAGAAAATTTTTCAGGAGAATTTCTGATCGCTCCTCAAATTCCTCCTGGATCTGAGCTTGGGAATCCATGTCCAGATAAACTAGGTTGATCCATTCATACAAGATTTCATGCTGGAAGGGAAATGGATTTGAATGCTGCCCAACTGGTGAAAGTACAAAGGATTCCCCAGTTCCCAGCTGGCCACAGGGCTGGCTTCCTCCCCCTCTACACTCCATCCCTTCCTTTAGTTCCCTGCAGCATCTGCTGCCTTCTCTGCACTATTGTAGCCATGCAAGAGAGGCAAGAGACCAGGAAGGCACAGAAGGAAGAAACCAGCCACGGGTTTATGGAGAGGAAACGGGATGAGTTCAAGAATCCCCAAGCATCAGTGCATCCCCTCCCAAGGTATTCCAGGGAGATGGGAGGAGCAGCCATGCAGGTAAGCAGGTGTAGGGTTGCTACTCACATCGTGGGGGATGTGTGGGCTGCAGGGCAGGGCAGTGTCACCCTGGTGTGTGGGTCTGACTGTCGGGGGGCCGTGGAACCAACCGCTGAGTGACAAGCGGCACTTCCCCTCGGCCAGGACTTCAGACACCTGGAACAAGGTTGGGCAGCATGTCACTGGTTATTCCAAACATCCAGGGACCAGCTGGCATGGGCACCCCATGGGCTCAGCACAGGAGATGGCTCCAGAGAGCCTGGTTTTATTCTTGGCTCGAGGAGAGAGAGTTAAACCAAATGTTGCTGCTCAAGTTTTGTCGTCGGTTTCCAGAATCCCAGCCCAGGCTTTTGCTCCAAGCTCCCAGCAGAATCCATTCCCTCTCAGAGCTTTCAGCCACTCTGTTCTTGTAAGTAAGTGCATTTTATTTTTCTACCTTTTATTCTGTTGAAGAACCAGCCACCCCAAGCTGCAAAAATCAGAGCTTAGAACTCAGAAACCACCGAGCATCTCTGGGCCACAAGCGAACTGCACTGCTGGACTTCTCTCTTTTTTTTTCTCTCTCTTTTTTTGTGTCTTTTACTTCTTAAAAAGTGCTGCAAAACAAGGCCCAATGAAGGGAATTTGCCTGAGAGCTTTGGTTCTTTGTCTGCCTCTCCAGCAGATCAAGGGCAGCCCCTCTACCCTGGCATTCAGCCTGGTCTGTGGAAACCCTTGGTTTCCTCACAGCCACGGGCACCTTTAAATCTTGCTTTCATCAAGTTGTGCAGAGGCAAACTGGGCTAAACTGGGGTAAACTGAAGGATATCAGGAGCTGGGCTGTAACCATGGGGTGAAGAAGGAGCCACCCCGGCAGGACTGGCTGCAAAGCCACAGACTGTTGTGGCTTTTTGGACAGCACTTCAAAAGACTTGGCAGTGGGGTTTTAGGTCAGTGGTGGTCACAAGGTTCAGTGGAACATGGATTTTTATGATGAGATAAATCACTACCTGAAAACAACTAGGGCAGTGACCAAGTAGATGTTTCTGTTAATTAACTGCAAGACCTAAATGACACAAGAATAAAACCTTAAGCAGTCTAGGTGAGGGCCCAACCTACACCACTGATCTTCTTCCCCTCCAACCTTTTGCTCTTGGGCCCTGCTTGTTCCAGTCCCTGGTATCCTTCAGTCTGCAGGAATTTCAGCTTGCAACTGGGTGTCTGTGTCCTGCAGCTTCACAGAACATTCACCCTGTTCCCAGGGATCTTCCTGATAAGGGCCACGAGGTGCTCCTCAACCACATCAGCATTTCATGAAGCCAGACTGACACCCTCCAGGTGGCTTTGCCAGTCCTTGTCCTCTTTGAAGTCCTGCCTTCAACACACAGCACTACCAGGAGTCTCCACCCCACTCTACCCCCCTTCTCCCTCCTCCCTCCCCAGCAGGACAGCATTAACACACAGGAGTTATTGCACAGAAATAACCACAACAATGAGAATCAAAAAAGAATGAACAAGAGGCAGCTCCTTGCCTGGTGGAAAGAGACTGGAGACACTTCAAAGAAAACCAGCGTGTTCCACGAAGGCACCAATGACTTGACTATTTGCTGGGGCTGAGAGTGTTCTGAGGAGGAAGGAAACAGACTCTGGTTAAGACAGGAACTGGGACTCACTGGAAACTGCCCTTTCTCTCTGACTTTGTGAGTGAGACACCTGGGTTTAAGGGATGGGGCTCAGAGCAAGGGCTTGAGGAGAGCCTGTTGCAGGCACTGGAATAGGGGGCTCAGGGAAGCTGTGGCTGCCCCATCCCTGGCAGTGTTGAAGGGCAGGTTGGATGGGGCTTGGAGCAACCTGGGCTGGTGGGAGGTGTCCCTGCCCATGCAGGGGGTTGGACCTAGATGATCTTGAAGGTCCTTCTGACCTTAACCATTCCATGAAGCAGTGGGCTTCTGCTGCTGGAATGGGAAATTATCTCCCATCGTTTTACAGTTCCAAGCACAGTCACTGGCCTTGCTCCCATCCTGCCTCCACTCTTGCCCCTTCAAAAAAAAAACACAACTGGGAGCAAAGGATTCCCCTCTGCCTTCCCCTCTCTTGCTGCTCTGCTGTCACCCACTGCCTGCAACCCCTGCCACAGCCCCGCTCTACCTGCACATCAGCTTCCCTGGAGAAAGGAGGAATTCTTCATCTCCCTGCTACTGCTTGAGGAGAGCAACTGCAGGGGCTGCCTAAACTCCACCTCTCTGTGCCCCCTTGAGCTGTGAGCACCTACCATCCGTGCTGTACAGGTCCAGAGTTCCCCCATCACTTTTCTCCCAGGGTGGGACAAGGTAGAGGATGAAAGCAACTCTCCGACCTTCCAGCTCATCGTCGTGGCACAGCAGGACATCTGCAACCACACACACCTTTTGCTGCAGCAGCACCTGCACGCCCTGGATTCATGCCAATGGTTGCTTCCCAGCTCTGGTTCCCCACAACTGAAAACATGCTCTTCCCAGGGAACTGCCTTCTCACTAGTCAGCAACCCAGGCTTTTCAGGATTCACCTCTGTGGGGTTGCACTACGACCACTCTGATGGGTAAAGAGCAGTTAGAATTTGTCACCCGCCCCTTCACAGCTGTCACTGGGCACAGTGGACAGAGATTCCTGACTTAAATCATGATTCAAGCTCTTTCAAACACAGAACTGCCCCTCGAGGAGGTTTGTTGCTGGGACAGAGGAGAGGGGGAGCCCTGGGAACAGAAAACCTGGACCCACAACTCATTGTGCAAAAGCCTTTTAAAAAGAAGAGCTGACAGCAGTAAAACTTCTCCCCTTCCTACAGTGATTTTTTTGTGTGGCTAAAAGGGCAGGTGCAGTTGTCACCTGGAATTATGGAAACATAATTGGGACTTTCACTTTCTGAGACTGTGAGTTGCTCCTTCTGGACCCTCTTGAACCAGAGAGGTGGGTCATGTCACCGGGTATTCTGTAGACAGAGAGCATTCCCTCCACCCCCAGGAACTCTGAGGAAGGGGGGGGATCACTTCTAGACTGACCAGTATATTCATATTTAGCACAGGAGATGTCAATAGTTGGCTCCAGCTCAATCTGGGTGACAGCAGAAAGCCACGCTCGGAATTCTTCACACAGAACATGTCTGAGAAGACAAGCACAAGGTTAAGTGTCCTCAACCTGTTACAAAACCTGCCCCCCACGGCCTAAACCGATTGATCATCTCCCTTCCAAACGTTTTAACAGCTGAGGAGGATATTCCTGCCAGTGCCTCTGTGTTCCTGCAGCCCCACAGAGGAGAACATCCCAGCCTGGAGCGTGGGGTTGTAGAGGGACAAGCGAGGAGGGACAGACACACGAACGCCTGAACGAGGAGAACTGCTCGTTGCCCTCCAGGCCCCGACCCGCCCGGGTTCAGCTTCCCCAGGGCCCCGGGCAGGAGGGCCCACCCCGCAGCCCTCGCCTTCCCCAGCCGGGGCTCTTCCCTTTCCCGAGCCGGCGTTTTACCTCAGCGCAGCGACGTGGGGCTCCGGCCTCCCCGCCAGCTCCTGGGACTGCCCGTGGAAGAGAAGAAAGGAGGGTTTGTCGGGGCGGCGCGGGAAGGCCCCGGTTGGGCTCGCCCGGCCCGGGGCTCACCTGCCGCAGCGACAAGAGGTCGTTCCGCCGCCCCTGGAAGCTGAGGCCCAGCAGCTCGTCCCGCAGCGACTCCGCGAAGCCCGGGCTGGCTAAGAAGCCGGGGATGACGCCGTGCCGGAACGGAGCCGGCTCCACCGCCACCGCCTCTGCGGGGGACAGGCCGGTGAGGAGAGGGAGGGAGGGAAGGAAAGGGCGGGAGGCCGGGCGGGGAGCGGCGGCCGTACCGTGCTGAAGGGGCTCCCCGCGGCTCCAGGCAGCCCCTGCCCGGCCCCGCAGCGCCGCGTCCCTGAGGGCTGCGGGGAGCTCGGGGAGCAGCTCCCGCTTCCCGCGCTTCTTCTTCCCCGCCGCCGCCGCCGCCCCCCAGCGCCGCTTCGCCGCCATCTTGCTCCCCGCCGGACTACAGCTCCCGGCGGCCCCCGCGCCGCGCGGCGGGCCAATCGGATCGCGCTGCAGGGGGGGCGGAGCTTCTTTCTAGCCAATGAGAGGGGGAGGGGAGCGAGGCGCAAAGTGCCAGGGAGCGGAGGGGGATAGAGCGGCTCCTCTCGATGGTGGGCGGCGGATGTAGAGCGGGCGGTTCCGGCCTGGCCGGGCGGTGCATGGCGGGCGCGGTTCCCGCCGCTGAGCACTGAGCGCTCCTTCCCTCCTTCCTTTCCTTCCTTCTTTCCTTCCTTCCCGCCGCGCCGACATGTCCGTGGTGCCGCCCAACCGCTCGCAGACCGGCTGGCCCCGCGGGGTGAACCAGTTCGGCAATAAATACATCCAGCAGACGAAGCCGCTGACGCTGGAAAGGACCATCAACCTGTGAGCGCCGCCGCCTCGGGCCCGCCCCGCGGCCTGCCCCGCTCCCCGGCCCTTCCCCCGCTCCCCGGCCCCTTCCCCCGCTCCGCAGCCGCCCTCGAGCAGCCTGGGGCGGGTTTTACCTCAGCCAGGGCCGCCCGGGCCCACCCCGTGGGGGGGGTTGAGGGGAGAGCCCGGCGAGGGGTCTGCCTGCACGCCCCCCCCCCCCCCAGGACGTGTTGTTTTCGGCTGTAAAATCCCACCCTGCGGGATGTTGTGGGTGCTGAGAGGTTGCGGGGAGGGGGGAGTGTTGAAGCTCTGTGGTTTAGGATGTAGAGCAAGCGAGGCGGGAAGCGTGGACCCCCCAAGTGGGACAGGCAGGGAGTGCTTCAGCTTCTTGCTGGGGGGAAGTAACTGGCACAAACACCGGCCTTTGGGGGCGGAGAGGAGCGGGTCTGCACGGGCTTTGGGGTTGGATTTGGGGTTGCCTGGGGGTTTGCTGCTTGTCCAGAGCAGGTTCTGCAATTCGACTTCAGACTGGTTGCTACCTGAGGAAACTCTTGTCGTAGATATAAACCATTTGCTAACAAGTATTTCCTTGCTTTATGGAAGAAGTTGTATCCTTTAGCTTCTCCCAGGGAGCTCTGCTGGATCTGTTCTTTCCTAGGTGCACCTGTAAAGTTGCAGAAACAGAAAATGTGAGCTGAAACAGGCAGTATTCAATTGTAGCTCTGAATCACAGGCCTGTGTGGGGTTTTTTTGGTACAGCTGAGTTTATTCATGGAGTTTGGTGGAAGTTCAAATATGAATTTCTGAGGTGGGGATGTTTTTATAGTGTTTCTGAAGGCAAAACTCATCAGGAAGCTGTGTCACCAAGTTTGTCTTAAAGTATAGGCTCTGGGTTTTGTGTATCCACAGTAGTATAGTCTGGATTAGCAGAGTAAGTTGTTAGTAAAGCTGTTTGTGTATTTTAAAAAAGGGAATTATTTCAAGCTATAAGTGAAAGGGAGGATGGAGCTTTCTGGTAGAGGTGTCTGCTGGTAGGAAACTGGTTGTTTTGCCTCACTTGTGTGTGTGTGTGAGAACAACTGCCTGGTGATTCCCCTGCTGTGAAAAATGAGGAGAGTTTGGGGGAAGAGGAGTAACTGGGGGAAGGAAGAGTGTGTAATAATTGAGTGTAACATTATGAAGTGTTGGGGAAGGAATACATGACAAGATAAGAAAACCTTCCCCATGAAATCAGTCCTTTCTGTCATGGGTTCAGTTGCTGTGTGGCACAAGGCAGTAGAACCATGGGGGTAACTTGTGACTGCACTGCCCAGAACCTGTTTTCCTCTCCCTTTTTTTGCCTCAGCTGGATGATTGTGCCTTCCCTCCAGGCCTTGTGCTGTCAGATCTTGGTGTTGCATGTTTTTGTTGCCCTCTGTGCTCTCCAGGACTGACTTCTTGCCTCTCCTGTCTTCTCAGTCCCTCTCACCTGGAGAAACTTCTCTCCTTCCCACTGTTGCCATCACGGGAGAATGCAGAGCTCCAGCCCCCTGCTCTGTTCAAACTCTCCACGTTACCCCAGGCTTCTGGCCCTGCCCTTGGACACTCAGCATTTCTCCTGCCATCCAGATGTTTGATTTCCCTCTACAAACCAAAACCACTTCTAACCCTTCACTCACCATCCTCTTCCTTTGCTCCTGCAGGAAAATTGCTGCCCTGTGCAACTTCCAGCAGAGCTGTTCCCTCCCAATCCTTTCCCACTTCCTTTTGGCAGCCTCAGCTGCATTTTCTTTGCCGTGTGGAGATCAAAGAGGTTGGCTGTTGACTAACAGTGCTTCTCCTGGGCTTCATCCCTTTGGAACTGGGTGTGGAGCTGCAAGACTTGCCCTTGTCTGGATCACGGGGCACGATCCTCCCGTCAGGAGGGGCCCGCAAGTCGCACGCTTCCAACCCACGAGCTCCCCTTCCCTCAGGCACAGAGGGCTCTGTCTCTAGGTGGTTGAAAGTGTAGATTTCCTGGCTAGTAACACACGTTCTGCCCTCCCCAGGTACCCACTGACAAACTACACCTTTGGCACCAAGGAGCCCCTGTACGAGAAGGACAGCTCGGTGGCCGCGCGGTTCCAGCGCATGAGGGAGGAGTTTGACAAGATCGGCATGAGGAGGACAGTGGAAGGGGTGCTGATTGTGCACGAGCACAGGCTGCCCCATGTCCTCTTGCTGCAGCTGGGCACGACTTTTTTCAAGCTGTAAGTGGCTGCTTTGGGAATGTCACTTCCCAGTTGTAACTTGGGGTTGGCCCAGCCCAGCCCAGCGGGTGGGCTGGAGGTTTGGAGTGTGGCTGGTGGGTGTTTTGAGTGGGGCTCATTCCTGGCAAAGAGTTGGTGTGGGAAACCTTTGGAATGGTGAGGTCATCATAGAATGCTTTGGGTTGGAAGGGACCTTCAAGATCATCTGGATCCAACCCCCTGCATGGGCAGGGACACCTCCCACCAGCCCAGGTTGCTCCAAGCCCCATCCAACCTGCCCTTCAACACTGCCAGGGATGGGGCAGCCACAGCTTCCCTGGGCAACCTGGGCCAGGGTCTCACCACCCTCACAGCAAAGAATTTCCTCCTCGTGTCCAACCTCAATCTCCCTCTTCCAGTTTTAATCCCTTCCCCCTTGTCCTCTCCCTCCCTGCCCTTGTCCCAAGTCCCTTCCCACCTTTCCTGGAGCCCCTTCAGGCCCTGGAAGGTGCTCTAAGCTCTCCCTGGAGCCTTCTCTTCTCCAGGCTGAACACTCCCAAATCTCTCAGCCTTTTCTCCAGAGCAGAGCTGCTCCAGCCCTTGGATCATATTTGTGGCTCTCTCCAGTAGCTCCATGTACTGTTCAGTTTGGAGGCTCCAGAAGTGGACACAGTGCTCAGTCTTTCATCTAAGATACATTTATCTCTGCCCATGAGCCAGGTTACAGTTTTGAACCAACTCTGGTGCATCACTGAGGTAGATTCCTGTTTAAAACTCATTGTCAGCAGTTTGTGTGTCATTCTTACCTTGTGAAAGCTGTTAAGCTTAAATGTGCTTATGCTGTGGCCACAAACATGGGAAAGTGAAGCTCTAGGATGAACCCCAGTAAATGCAGAGTGATACCTGGTCACAAACTACTGGGTACAGCAAGAAAGGCAGGGGTCTGACCTGGAGAAAGTCACTTCATCTAGTGGATATCAATGCTGGAGTGAAATTGTAGTGTTTGGATCATATGATGGTGGGAGTGCTTTTCTTTTTTTAAGCAGAATGGGTTTGACTTGGTTCACATTATCCTGCTTGTGATCTTTTCCTTCTCTTCTTAACATGTGCCTTGTTTGTTCTCAGGTGTCTGTGTAACATGAAATTTTACATCCAGATTCTTCCTTTGACATCTTGATTTGAGGGATAGGTGTGGATAGGCAGGCCAGACTCTCAAGTTTTACACTACTCTGTGATGATAAAAATGTTGTTGTGGTTTTGTTTTTTTTTAATTAACCTTTCATGAAATGCAGGATTGTTCCTCACATGGGTTTTGGTTTCTGCTCCCTGTTTGCTTCAGGGAGTGCTGGTTTTGAGAGAAGAACAAATACAGGCAGGGTTTACAACCCTTTCTTCAACTTCTTGGGCTTTTATCTTATTAAAACTTTACCTTTTAAGTGTCCCAGTTGTCATCATGTCTATTGTTAAACTTTGTCCTGCTGAATTGGAAGTATTTTCTAGAATTTATGTTTTTGAGAGAGAGACAACGGAGCAGCCATTTTGGTCACAGTTTTGCTGCAAACTGTGTGTTTCTGCTGCCTTCAAACCTTCTGACCTAAGGGTCTCCAGTGAATTTGTGACTCCCTGCCTGGAAGCACCATCCCAACTTAGCTGTGGAAGTCTGTAGCTGCAGAAGGACCCCACCTTATCTTTCCTCTTTGATTATTTTAACAGACCTGGTGGTGAACTCAACCCAGGAGAAGATGAGGTAGAAGGGCTCAAACGCTTAATGACAGAGGTCTGTTTTCTGTCCTTATGTGGCTATGCTGGAATGTTGCATGATCTTAGAATGAACAGCCAAAACAATAAGTCTCCTTGTTGCTTCTGTTGTTTTGATGCTTTTGTGATGTTCTCAGGTAGTTAAGAAATAAAGCAGTAAGTTTGTATTTATCTGCATCCTGAGTGTGCTGAGTGATCTAGAGGCTGAGCCCTGCCTGCTGCTCCAGTCCTGCCTTCATTTCCAGCTTCACTTTTGGGCTGGCTTCAGGCAAGTGGGTGTGCAGATGGGCAATAAAACATGCTGCAGAGCACAGCTGATGAGGACTTGGTTTTTCAGATAGTCTTCCCAATGCAGCCATTAACCTTCCATGCTCTCCACTTAGTCTAAATTAATTCTGTCAGGTCGTGTAACGTTGCATTTAATTCTTCCCATTGGTGTGATGGGACTCAGTGCAACTGAGCATGGAATTTGAAAGTGTCCTTGTCCTGTCAGGTCAGGCTTTACACTAGCAGATGTTACTTTATACAGAAATTCTCTAAAATTCTGTTACAGGCTGTTCTAAAGCAGTTCTTGAATTACATCAGCCCCATATTGCAGCAAGTCTTCATGCTTCAAGTGTGTGTGTTGTAAAAAAAATGGACCTGGGGTATGTAGGGTTTTGACTCCAAGTGGGTTTTTTGGCAGATACTGGGTCGTCAGGATGGTGTTCAGCAGGACTGGGTGATTGATGACTGCATTGGTAACTGGTGGAGACCTAACTTTGAACCTCCACAGGTGGGTACTCATGTTGAATCTTCATCTTCTTCAATTATTGATGGTTCTTCCAAAAACCCTCAACCTCCCACTTGGGCTTTTTGAGTACCTGCTGCATGAGCAATTAAGTTTTTCTGTTTTTTTTTACCTGTTTCATCTCCTTTCTGTGGAGAAGCTACAGACTTTTTCTTCTGGGAACTCCTCACACCTGTTGTGGTGGATGAGGAACCACTGGCTGTAGTAGCTTCTAGTCCTGTGCAGAGCCAGACCTTTACATTCCTGTTTTAGCCACAGTGGAATCTCTTGCACTTCTGTTTATGGGACAGACTAAAATGGCCTTGCTACCCTATTTCTAAATGCTTTAATACTGAAAATACTTGCTCAGTTTGCTCTTAGGCATTTCTGTCTTGTTGGGTTGTTTGAATTGCTCCTGAGGATTGGTGCCCTGTGAGATCCTGTCTCAGTCATTTTCATTATTGGATGCCATGACTGAACAATATATGACACATTGAAAGCTTGCACAGTACTTGAGAATTTATAAAGCAGCACTTAAGACTGCACAATATTTTCAAAGCTCTGTTTTTAAATTATTGTAAATTTTTATGTTGGTTTTTCTTCCAGTATCCTTATATCCCAGCTCATATTACAAAACCAAAAGAGCACAAGAAGCTTTTCTTGGTCCAGCTTCAAGAAAAGGGTAAGTGTGTCCTGGCAACAAAGGATTGTAGTTGTAACAAGGTCTAAATGCTCACCTTTCATGCAGGGAGATGTGGAAGGCAGTTTGTGTTCATGTGCTTGCAGTTGTTGGTAGTTGAACACTCACCAAGTGAAATGCTGATGCTGGTTTTGGTGGTAGGTGATGTCTGAACAGGAGTTCCTAGTAAATGCTCATTCCTGCTCTTGCATCAGGAAATGTGCAGCAAATGAACCCCATATTAAACTAGGAAAGGAATAAACCTGCTGGTTGTGTGTAGTGATCTTGTTTTGAGGTATGTGGGGAGGGCAGTGATAACCTGAGTGTGTGGTGGGTTGTCTTGATTAATCAGCTTGTATTTGGTTTTAGCTTTGTTTGCAGTCCCTAAAAATTACAAGCTGGTTGCTGCACCATTGTTTGAGCTCTATGACAATGCACCAGGATATGGACCCATCATTTCCAGCCTTCCTCAACTTTTGAGCAGGTATATTAGGATTTATTGTGATTCTTGGGAACACGTTGGCCATGGGGAACCAGAGCCAGACTAGGCACTATGGAAACCCAACTGTGAAAAGGTTGCAGATGTCCCAGAGAGCTTAGACTCTCCCTTAGACAAGATGTGATGGACACTGGTCACAACTTGCTAGTTCCAAAGTCCTATTGGGCAGTTGTAGCCAAGGGAGATGTGAAAGATGATGAGGATGAAGCTGTGCACAGGCTAAGAACAGCTTCTTGGAAGTGTTAGGGACAGCATGGGAGTGAAAGCCAGGGTGTGTGTGTTGTCACAGCTTGGTGCTGCTGACATCTGGTGGGTTGGTTAAACTCTCTGTAGCATCTTTACAACACAAGTATCCACAGGGACAGCTGTGTGCTTTCTTTCCTTTTCCCTCTTTGGCTTTCTCACTGACAGTGGCCCTGTACCCGGGCTCTCCAGAGCTGACTGGTCTCCCTGCTTCCTGTTCCTTCAGCCAGTATTCAGGAACACCAGGCATCCCACAGCCTGTCAGCTCTCAGAGCAGTAGTTCTGTCACCCACCTGCTTGGAAGGGAAAAGTCTGTCAGCACTTATTTCCTGTGACAGGCCTGTATCATGCTGGGTTTTTCCCCTTTTTCTAGTCTCAATTTTGGGGATTGTAGTTAAAGGGGCTTCCTGCTCTGAAGATAGCAGCTATTTCCCTTGAGTTCCAGCAGACACTGGCTGTTGTGCAGCCAAATGCCAGTTTGGTACCAGTGCAACAGACTCTTCAAAGGAAGAGCACCTGGGATGTGCTTTCACTGTTGGGAAACTTAGTTGAGAAGCATTATCTGTTCTGTGGTGTGTGTCCCCCTCTTGCCCTTGGAGTCTACGAAGCTGGCCCTGATACCAGAAATGCTGTGAAACAGTTGCTTCTGGGGGTACATAACTCACTGGTGTTTTCATATCCCTGGAGCTCTCTGAAGACATGAAATGTGAATAATTAGTTCTGCAGCCTCAAGAGGCTGATGTGCAATGCTAGTGTGATGCTGCTCTTAAAAATGATGCTTCCTGCTAGACTCTAAAGCTGTTTTATTTAAAAAAAAAATCACTTTAGTCCCATCAGGAGGCTTACCAAGAGCAGAAAACACTTGTTCCTTCATTCTAAAATGTCACTTAAACAGAAGGAAAATCCCTCACTTGGTATAATCCTTTTAATTTTAGGTTCAACTTTATTTACAACTGATTTTCCAGACACCTGAAGGAAGAAGAAGCCGTCTCTGTGAGCACAGCTTTAAAATGTAGAGAAAAAGAATGTGTGTGATGCAAGGATGTGGGTTTTTTTTGTCACTCTTTTCCTGAAGGCCCCTCAACTTTTTATTGTATGAATAGAGAAGTGAACCTGAACTGTTTTAGGTAGTGGAATGGCCATGTGATACTAGTGTTTTAATCACTTTTTTGTTGTAATACTCACCAGATTATTTTTTTTTTTGTACAACATTAAACAAAATGGTCAAGATCCTGTTTGGTTTTTGCTTTGTGGTGGTTTTTTTTTTCTTGTTTTGTTGTCTCCTGCTTTTAGGCACATTTTAAACTTGATTACTTCAGGACTACAGAAGATCTTGGAACCAAGAGGAAGACCTGACCCATTCAGGGACCATTTGGATGCTCTGATCTGCATCCCTGAGCAGAGAATTAGTCTGAGGGAGTGGTTAAACAGTATAAGTAGGTGCAAATTAATTGTGGGTCTTTTTTTTTAACTTGGAGAATGGAGTTTTGAGGGAGAGTACTTGAGAGGCAAGTGTAGCCATAGTTCAGAGCTGATCTGGAAGCATGACTGTTTCTGTGGGAGGAGGTCTGAGGTGCATCTTCTCCCTCTGTGCCCCCTGAAAGAAAATAACCCACTGAATTCTGTTTCACCTGAGATGCAGTTAAATCATGGCAATAAAACTGTGCATCCTTTCTATAGCTAAGGGACTGACTTTGGGCCAGTGTTTTGCCAATGCCATGTGCAGGTGGTTCCATGTTCTGCTGAGCTGTTGCAGTGAACCAGCATCATGTCCCTTGCAAAGGACACTCCTGCTTCCTCACCTCAACGTTTCAGGCTCTTGCAGGTAGCAGATATCAGCCTTTATAGTTTGGTTTGTTCTGGTTTTTTTCTTTCCATGCTTGGCTAAACACCAGCTCCAGTGGATTTGTCCCTTCCTTTGCCTTTAGCCCTCCCTAGTTGTGCTTAACTCTTTAATAAATGCCTGTCTCCACGTTGTGCCTCTGCCCAGAAGCTGCACTGTTTGTTTGTGTGCCCTCCTCATTTGTGAAGGCATCCTTGGAGAGCACATGCTGCCCAGAGAGCTGAAACCAGGCTTGGTTCTGTTGCCAGTTGTGCAGGACAGCTGTGACACCCTGTGGTGCTTTGGGCAGACTCCAGCTGTGCAGGAGGAGATCCATTCTGGGGAAAATACATGGAATATTTAATGGTGGGCTGTTTGCTTTGGGCCTGTGGAGGGAAGGCCTGGCTGTGTGGCTAAGAAAATGTATTGTGGGCAGAAAATAAAGCCAAGCAGGGATGTGTGCAGCAGTGTGGGAAAGTGAGGGGCTGTTGGAAGTTGGATACAAAAACCAGCAGCAGCAGAGCTCTGCTGCCCAGGCCTGGCTTTTGCCAGCATCCCTCACCTTCCGTTGCTTCATGCCTCTTTTGAGCTGGTAATTTTATTCCAAGTCATTTTATTCCAAGCGTGTTCAGCTACCTGTGAGGGAGGGCTGCAGTGTCAGCTCTGCTTTCTCCCCCCTTCCCCTGTAGGTTTTGGTAGCACCTTCCCCTGTCTCAGAATCACAGAATCCTGGGGGTTGGAAGGGACCTGGAAAGACCATCCAGTCCAACCCCCCTGCCAGAGCAGGGTCACCCAGAGCACATCACACAGGAACGTGTCCAGGGGGGTTTGAATGTCTGCAGAGAAGGAGACTCCACAACCTCTCTGGGTGGCCTGTCCCCTCACTGTAAAGAAGTTTTTTCTGATGTTTATGTGGAACCTCTGCTCCAGTTTGCACCCACTGCCCCTTGTCCTGTCACTGGACATCACTGAACAAAGCCTGGCTCTGTCCTCCTGACAACTGCCCTGAACATATGTGTAAACATTGATAAGGTCACCCCTCAGTCTCCTCCAAGCTCAAAAGACCCAGCTCCCTCAGCCTTTCCTCACCAGGGAGATGTTCCGCTCCCTTCACCACCCTTGTGGTTCTGTGCTGGACTCTTTCACAGAATCACAGCATCTTAGGGGTTGGAAGGGACCTGGAAAGACCATCCAGTCCAAGCCCCCTGCCAGAGCAGGGTCACCCAGAGCACATCCCACAGGAACGTGTCCAGGGGGGTTGGGATGTCTGCAGAGAAGGAGACTCCACAGCCTCTCTGGGCAGCCTGTCCCAGGGCTCTGTCACCCTCACAGTAAAGAAGCTTTATCTGATGTTTACGTGGAACCTCCTGTGCTCCAGTTTGTACCGATTTCCCCTTGTCCTGTCACCGGGCACCCCTGAACAAAGCCTGGCTCCGTCCTCCTGACACTCACCCTCAACATACGTGTAAACACGGACGAGGCCGCCCCTCAGTCTCCCAGCTCAGCACACCCAGCTCCCTCAGCCTCTCCCCATCACGGACCCGTTCCCCGCGGCCCAACCCTGGGCCCTCCAGCCGTTCCCCCTTTCCTCCCCGCCGGGCAGGGCCCGCCCCGGCTCCAAGCACCTCCCCGCCCGTGACTCAGCGCCCGGGCCCATTTCTTTTCCTCCCCCTTCTTTCCCTCCCTCCCTCCTCCACAGCCGGGCCCGGGCGGACGGCGGCCCGGGGAGGGGGGGGGAAAAAAAAAGAAGAAAGGCTCCGCGATGCCGCTGCTGTTCCTGGAGCGCTTCCCCTGGCCCAGCCTCCGCACCTACGCGGCCCTCAGCGGCCTGGCCCTGCTGGCCGCCGGCCTCAGCGCCCACCGCGCCCTCCGCCGAGCCCCCGAGCCGCCGGGAGCCCCGAGCCGCCGCCCTTGGCAGCCTCTGGATGTCGTTTCTTACCTGCTGGCCGACGGTCTCTGCGTCTGGGTGAGGAGGGGGAAGAAGGGAAGAGAAGGGGCCGGGGGCTGCTGAGGCGCTGCAGGCCCCGCGGCCTGCTCGGCGCTGTGGGGGGGGGGGGGGGGGGTGTGTGTGTGAAAAAAGGCGGGCAGGGAGGTTGAGGGAGGGGTTCGAGGGGTGGTTGAAAAGTGCTCCCGCAGCTGCCTGGGGCTCGGCTGGAACGCAGCCCGGGCGGGGAAGGAAGGAGCGCGGCGGTAGCGAGGGCTGCCCGGCGGCGCGAAGGCCAGGGTGCCTTCGTCACCCCCCCCTTGTTGTGTTCTAGGTAGGCCCAAAGTTACCCCCCCCCCTCCTTGTTGTGTTCTAGATAGATCCAAAGTTACCCCCCCCCTCCTTGTAGTGTTCTAGACAGGCCCAAAGTTACCCCCCCTCCTCCTTTTAGTGTTCTAGACAGGCCCAAAGTTACCCCCCCACTCTCCTTTTAGTGTTCTAAATAGATCCAAAGTTACCCCCCCCCTCCTTGTAGTGTTCTAGATAAGCCCAAAGTTACCCTCCTCCCTCCTTTTACTGTTCTAAATAGATCCAAAGTTACCCCCCCCCTCGTTTTAGTGCTCTAGATAGGCCCAAAGTTACCCCCCCACTCTCCTTTTAGTGCTCTAAATAGATCCAAAGTTACCCCCTCCTCCTTTTAGTGCTCTAGATAGGCCCAAAGTTACCCCCCCTCCTCCTTTTAGTGCTCTAGATAGGCCCAAAGTTACCCCCCCTCTTCCTTTTAGTGTTCTAGATAGGCCCAAAGTTACCCCCCCACTCTCCTTTTAGTGTTCTAAATAGATCCAAAGTTCCCCCCCCCCTCCTTGTAGTGTTCTAGATAGATCCAAAGTTACCCCCACCCCCCCCTTTAGTTTTCTAGATAGTTCCAAAGTTACCCTCCCCCCTCCTTTTAGTGTTCTAAATAGATCCAAAGTTACCCCCCCTCCTCCTTTTAGTGTTCTAGACAGGCCCAAAGTTACCCACCCACCCTCCTTGTTCTGTTCTAGATAGATCCAAAGTTACCCCCCCCCCCCCCTTTTAGTGTTCTAGATAGATCCAAAGTTACCCCCACCCCCCCCTTTTAGTGTTCTAGGTAGATCCAAAGTTACCCCCCCACTCTCCTTGTAGTGTTCTAGGTAGGCCCAAAGTTACCCCCCCCCCTCCTTTTAGTGTTCTAGACAGGCCCAAAGTTAATTACAAGGCACAACAGATGCAAACCTGAGCTTTCTCATCGCCCTGTCTTCAAACCCAACGTGCAGCTGGGTGGTCTGGAGGTGTTGGCCCCTTGTTTCTTGGCCCTGACGTTTGCTAATCAATCTCAAACAATTTACAGTTTGTCATGAAGAGAGTGGGTGGGTTGGTTGGATACAGTGGTGTATCAAACTGACTGTGGGTTTCTAGAAAAAAGTTCAGCCACTTAATCAGCTGCTGCTCGTGCCTGGGGAGAGGCCAGGTTTAAATTTCACCCCCCCCCTCCCAAAAAATAAAACAGCCACAACCCAAAGGTATTCTGTGCACAGGTTTTGTTAGAGTCTTTTCTTTCCCTTTCTCTCCCTCTCTTTCTAAATAGGGCAGAAGTGTTTGTCACTGACTGCTTGCTTTCTTTCCAGGTACTAGTGAACACTGCCTGCTGTGTTCTGATGTTGGTTGCCAAGCTAATCCAGTGCACAGTGTTTGGTCCTCTTCGTGTCAGTGAGAGGCAGGTGAGGCAGCTGTTTGTTGCCTTGGGTATCTGTGGTGCTCCAGAATTTCTTGGGTGTACAGCTGGTGTGATTCTCTGTATCAGATTGCTTAAAAGTACCTCAGAAAATTACATTTTAGAACAACTTACCTTTCACCATTATACTTGTATTTTGAGAATGCTGTCCAGTAAAACAAATACAGAAAACAGTCTGTCCTAGAAACCCTTCCTGGTTAGCTAGGATATCCACAGCCATAAACTGCTAGTTAATTTCTGAAAGGAACTTTTCTTTTCCATTGTTGCTGCTGTATTTTGTAAGCCAGCTTGAAAAATCCTGCTTCCTCAGTGAACTTTGTCAGATTTCTTACAAGTGCATCCTCGTCTCAGAGTATTTACAAAGTGTTCTTCTTGATTCAGTTCCATTTGGCAGCATTTCCCTGGTGTGTTTCATAGGCAGTTCCCAGCACTGGCAGCCTGAGTTCCTTCTCATGCCTTGTTTTGTGCCTTGTTTTGTGCCTTGGCTGCTGGAGAAGTGCTTTCTCTCCCCAGATAGTGCTTTATCTGCCCTCAGGTTTCAGAGGGAGTAGGCAAGTATATGCCCAGAGAAAAGAGGCAGACAGGGCTGTAAACTCAAGCAGTTTAGTCCTGCTCTTAGGCTAGGTGTTTTTAAAATTCTGCAAGAAGACAAAGCCCAGGATCCTGCAGGAGATAAAAGCAGCAGCAGTGCTTTAAATAGTATCTGTATATTAAAAAAAATTCAGGCAGATGCAGCTCTGTGTAAATGCAGTAGCAGTGGTTTGTAAATATATTTTCCAAAATATTTTCATATCTTTTTTTTTAAAAGTGTGTAAATGCAGTTCTTTGGGAAAGAGCAATTTTGCCATGGAGATTTGAGGCACATAGAGCTTCATGAATAGCCCTGGATCTCTTAAAGCCTGTTGTGTTTGTGAGTCACACCTTGTAGAGTCTCCAAGTGAAGTGTATTAAAAACAAAGCACTGTCAAGCTTTTCTTTCTGGTTTGAGTTGCCTGTAAGGATGTGGACCTTTAATCAGTGGTCATTTCCAGGGTGTTCTGTAACTTCTTAACAACTGAAATGAAAAGCAGTAACACTGGATATGTTTGGACAGTGGGAGTGTGCTTCAGCTCTCACCTAGAGGAAAGCTGGTTGTTAATATCAGTGAGCCAAAAATGGCAACATCCTGAAGGAATTCTGGGCCTGTCCTAACTAAACTCCTGGTGATTTCATCCTGTTCTGTAACAAAGCATTTTATTTCATAACTTATTTTATCCCCAACAAGCTGGTTTGCTCTCTGCTGCTGGAGACCATCGTGTTGTTCCTTTCATACTGCATGGGAGTAATTTTTCTTTGCTCATCCATCTCATTCTCCACTGTAGGCATTGTGCTTATTAGAAGCAGACCAGGTCACCTTTTCTTAATCACCTTGTCTGACTGACCTTGGCAGATCTTCTAGCAGAGAGGACACAGTAGTTGTCCTGCTTGGGTGTGGAGGATCAAATGGAGATCAAACCTGGTTTGTGCAGAGAGCTGGTTTAGAAGCATGGCAGGGAACTTGGTTGTGTGCTGTGTTGCCCAGTTATGCTGTGGTGGTACAAAGACTAGATGGATACTAAGGATTACTAAGGGAGGTGGCTCTACCCCTCCACTCTCATGAGACAACACCTGAAGTAATGTGTCCAGTTCTGGGGTCCCCAACATAAGAAGGGCATGGAACTGTTGGGTTGAGTCCAGAGGAGGCCACAGAGACGATGGGAGGGCTGGAGCAGCTCTGCTCTGGAGCCAGGCTGGGAGAGTTGGGGTGTTCAGCCTGGAGAAGAGAAGGCTCCAGGGAGACCTTAGAGCACCTTCCAGTGCCTGAAGGGGCTCCAGGAAAGCTGGGGAGGGACTTGGGACAAGGGCAGGGAGGGAGAGGACAAGGGGGAAGGGATTAAAACTGGAAGAGGGAGATTGAGGTGAGACATGAGGAGGAAGTTCTTTGCTGTGAGGGTGGTGAGACCCTGGCCCAGGTTGCCCAGAGAAGCTGTGGCTGCCCCATCCCTGGCAGTGTTGAAGGGCAGGTTGGATGGGGCTTGGAGCAGCCTGGGCTGGTGGGAGGTGTCCCTGTCCATGCAGGGGGTTGGGTCTAGATGATCTTTAAGGTCCCTTCCAACCCAAACCAGTCTATGGTAGTATTTCTAATACGTTTTTCATTCAGTAAGAGTAACAAATACTGTCCAAGATGTGTCTGCAGCACGCGTTGCATTTTTACTTCCATCTTCTTTTTTACTTTCTCTCTTCCCTCCCTTCTGTCCCCTGCATGTGAATTGTCAGTGCTTTCCACGACAGTAACCAGATGTCTTCCTTTACAGCACCTCAAGGACAAATTCTGGAATTTCATTTTCTACAAGTTCATCTTCATTTTTGGTGTGCTGAATGTGCAGACCGTGGAAGAAGTGGTGATGTGGTGCCTCTGGTTCTCTGTCCTCGTGTTCCTGCACCTGATGGTTCAGCTCTGCAAGGACCGCTTTGAATATGTAAGTTTTGGTGAAGGGCTGTCTTTGGGACATGCAAATTCTGTCTCTGGTTGGGACACTGGCACATGGGAGGTTACAAAGACATCATTTAGGCCTTTTCCCCACCCTGTGGTGCTGAACATGTGTGCCTCCCAGTAGCTCTGAATACTTGCTTGAAAGTTCAATGTCAATCTTACTCAGTCTTCCCATCAGACAAAGGGAGCTGAAGATACTTCTTTTCATTGATGAATTGCTCCTTAGGTGTGCCCTGTAATTACTGTTACATAACTCCATGAGATGTCCTCCTAGCACTCCTTAGTGAAGTCTTGACAGCAGAACATTCCTCAGATTGGTGCCCTTTGCCAGTGGTCTGTAAAGCCTGTTTCTCTGGGCTCTGTGCTTGGGTTTCAAGCTCATTTTCATCTGCCAATGCCTTTACAATATACAGTGCAACTTTCTCCATAAGCTGTGTCCCACTTTTCTGGTAAATATCAGGAATAAATTCAGTAGAGGTACAGAAATTGAAGGCCAGGCAAGGGAGAAAGGATTTGAACAGTACATTTTGCCCTTTAAACATCTATAATGGATGTGCATTTTCTTCAGCTCCTCTGACCTGGAATAGAAGTTTGAACTGAACAGAATCCATGAATTTCCTTTTAGTAGCTCTGTGCTTGGCAATATGTTTTTTTGTCTTCATTATTATGCAGCAAGGTTTATAAATTCACTAGTAGCTGAGCACTGAGCTAGGAACTAGGTTGGCTGGGGTTAGGCAAATGGAGAGAGGAGTGAACAAGGCAGTCACCTGGTGTTTTTCATGTAATTCAGAAAGCTGTAAAAGAACAATTTATTCCTGTGGGAATAAATCCTCAGTATATTCCTTCTGCATTCAAAGCATGGATCATAATTCTTTCCTTGGACAAATGGTACTTATGTGAGCTGCCTTGCAAAGCAGGGGGGTGTGGAACTGAACCAGAGAGAAAGGAGGAAGAAAGAAGCAATTTGAAAACAAAATGTGAGAGTCAGCTTCATCAGTCTGACCAGAATGAAGCTTTGGGCAACAACTTCCTTTCTGTTCTTCCTCTTCCTACCCTGAAACTAAGGGCATGGACCACCTAAATACTTTTCCTCCTAGGTCATCTTTGATTGAGACAGCCTAGGTGTAGCCTGCCATTAAGGTGGTTTAGAGAATTAGTACACTGTGTGCTCTTGAATGAGACAGCTGTTTTTATTAGATTCTGTCCAGCAGTCTCTAGCTGCAAGGTAAATTCTTGGAGGAGATGTCTGTTTCTTCCAGAAGAAAATGACGTTGGAAGAACTAGAGACTGGAAGATGAAGCTGGAGAAATTAGATCACCTGTGAGGTCCAAAACTGGCAGAACAATTATTCTCATTGCTCCTTTATTAAGGCTAAGTGTATCTTTAAACCACATGTTCATCCTGCTGTGGATTTGATGCAGAGCCTACTGCCTGAGAAAGTGTTCATGGTTTTTCTAGCCCAGGTGATCTAAACAGTAGATCAGATAATCATGATGTTCCCTTCTGCCTTTAAAAGCCTGGTGACTGTCAGTGATAGGGAGATGAGTGGGACTTTGGGATGGTGTATGTTTTTAGCTTTATCTCATTTATTCCTGCACTGCATGGTTGAGGTCCTGAGGTTGGTTTTGTTCTAGAAAGCAAAAGACTTTCCCAGTTGAGGACTTGTTTGGCGAGGTGGGTGTGGAAGGCAGGGTGGGTGAAGTGCTCCTTTCAACCTGTGATGTGTTTCTGTCTTTGTGTTGCAGCTTTCCTTTTCTCCTACCACCCCCATGAGCAGCCACATGCAAGTCCTGACCCTGCTGGTCACCATGCTCCTGTCCTGCTGTGGCCTGGCAGTTGTCTGTGCTGTTGTTGGCTACACCCATGGCATGCACACCCTGGCTTTCATGGCAGCTGAGGTAAGATTTCATACATGCCCTGGTTTCTGCTTTGTTTTTCACCCCTCATTTAGGGGGTGTCTTGGCACACAGTGGGTTTTCTTGTAGTTTCACACTAGGAGAAACCTTGAGATGCAAACAGGCCTTCCCCTGTTTTAGAGTAGTTGCCAAACCTGCAACTTTAGAGTTTAAGCCTGCAAAAAATCTTTGTCTGAAGAGGGGAATGAGAAGATAAATCCCTAAGATGATGCTGAAGTCAAATGGCAGCCTAGGAAAAAATAATGGTTGTGCTTCATGAGTGTTGCAAGAAGGGTTAGTTGAAATGATTGCTGGAGAGAGTGTATGTGGAGGTGTAATGTGCACCTCAGCCTGTTTCCTTGAGGTTGTATTTTCTACTTCATTCCTCCCAAAAAGGAATGAGGCTAACATCCTTTCCTTAAGGCACACTGATGGGATTTGCTTATGTTTGTGCAGAGATGCATCTCAGCTGAGATGAGCAGCCTTTCTTTGTGCACTCCTGGACCCTTTGCAGTGTGGAGTAAGCTTCAATATGGTTTTGCTGTTATGGTGGGTTGTTGCACCCTGCCTGAAGGGGTGATAAACTTAAAGAAAGGGGAGGTAACCAATGTAATTGCAAGCAAGTCATGTTAACACATCCTTAGATAATCATAACATCAGATAATGAGCAGCGTGGGTGGTTTATTTTTCTCCTGTTTTGAGTTCATTTGTGGAATTAGTGAGGAGAAAAGAAAAACTCAGCTGATTGTAAGAGAACATGATGGTGGTCAGGTATTTAGTGTGGCAGATACAAGAATATGCAAGGCCAGATTTGTAACTACACAGCAGGTGAGTCTTGGAAGTGTCAGTGTCTCTGATAGGTGAGGCCTTGGTGGTGGTGTGTCTGTTATCTTGGCTTGGCAGAAGGGTGTATCAGCCTTGTGGCAGCATGGGGTAGGTTTATCAGGGAGTGTTGCTGTGCCCAAGTTCTGCCTCCTTAGGAGTGCACCCTGTGGTGGTGTGTGTGTTTTGGGTTGCAGGATGAGGCCCAGTTAGTTGTTCACCTCGGTGAGAGCTGTTGTGTCTGCTTGTTAACAGAGCAGGGGCTCAGCAGCAGAGGTGTGTCATGCTCAGCCAAGCCCTGGGTCCACCAGGCAGCTGTGCTGCTGGTGGGCAGCAGAGGAGGTCTGTGGGGAGCATGTAGGACAGGGTCTCCTACACTTGCTTGCAGCTGCTGGAGTTTGAGGATGTTCCTGAGCTGAGGGTTGCACAAGCCTGCTGGGTTTGGTAGCCTCTGGAAAGGTGTCTGATAATTTACTGAACTCATTTGTGCCTTGGCCTCTGCAATATACAAAAAAATACAAATTCCACATCTAATTTGGCTTTGTCTGCACAGAAGAGCTCTTTCAGTTGTTCTGAATCTTCTGCCTGATCATGTCCTGGGCTATCATCTTAATCCATTTGTGGTGAAAACCCAAAAAGAATCATTCCCTGTTTAGTCATCTTCACACCATTTGTGATTTTATAGACCTTCCTCCTGTTTCCCTTCTGACTCTCCTTCCAAGCAGGAGAATTCCAGCCTGTTTAATCTTTCCTCATATGAGATTGTCTAATACCTTGCCCTTTCATCAATGTTTAAATACACTTTGTGCTGCTTGGGCGACAGTGAATTATTTTCCTTGATTTTAATACCCAGCACTGATGGAAGTGGAACAAAACCTTTAGGTTTCTTCCTGCACAGCCAGTAGCAGTGACACCTCGTGGCAGCAGTTCTGAAGGCCCAGCCAAAAAGCCTTAAGTCTTGCAGACTAAAATGTTTTCCTGCTGGTGGCTTCTGTGATGCTGTTCAAGAAGGGCCCTGCCAAGTATATTCCATTAGTGTGTATTTAATTACGTTAAGCTACATTAAGCTATTCATCTCTCTCCTGACTCTGCAAACATTGATTTAGCTTGGTGCCCCAGGGTTTTCAATACAGCAGTCTGGATTTTTTTTTTTCTCAGGTTCTAGTTGGGCTCCCCTTTGTTCTGTGCTGTTTGTTAGGGTTTTCTTTCCTGCAAAGGATGGATGTGATATGTGCAAATGCCCAGAGAAGGCTGAAGAAGCACAGGCTGTATTTTTGAGTTAATACTAACCTTTTATTGACTTAATATGTGGTATGTGACAATTGTTATAGCAAGTAATGCCTATCTTTGCATCTTTTTTTACTGAAGGAAGGAATTGCTCCATTCCTACAGCAGCTGTGCTCTGATCCTGTTTCATGCATCCATTTCTCCAGGTTGGATATTAGGAAGCACTTCCTCATGGAAAGGGTCATTAGACATTGGAATGGGCTGCCTAGGGAAGTAGTGGAGTCACCATCCCTGGAGGACTTTAAGGAAACTGGATGTGGCACTTAGTGCCGTGGTGGTGTTAGGTCATAGGCTGGACTTAATGATCTCAGAGGACTTTTCCAGCCTCTCTAAGTCTGTGATTCTGTGATTATCTCAGGGGCTGAGAGCCTTGCAGTCATGGGCTCATCTGTGTGACTGGGATCTGCCTGTATCACAGAGTCCCTGGGGGACAAGTGTGTTGGAGCAGAGCAGGAGCTCTTGAGGTGTCAGCACTGAAAATGGCCTTGCTGTACATTTAGAGCCTCAGATGAGGGAGTTGTGTAACTCGGGATGTAAAACTGTACTCTCTGCAAAGTGTTTCCCATGTCAGAACATGGAAATGCTTTTCTGGAGGCAGTGGGGGAGCTGGAGACTGGCGTCTTGACCAAGTAAGTCTGTGCTAGCTTCTTGTTTTAATTTTGATGCTGTTGCTGCCTCAGCACTAACCAGTATAAATAATGTCTTGGCAATGAAACGGTGAATGAAAGGGAAGCAGTGAAGTTCCTCAGATTCCAAGTGCTGAGTTCTATTTTAACACAGAAGTTGCAAAGACTGGACTCTTCAGACGGTGACCCAACAGTTGTCGTTGTTAGCAGAGACATAATGCCACCTAGACTATTTTTGACACAAGTTTGTGCTCAGTGCCATACCCATCCAGCAGCTCAGGTAACTCTTCCGTTCCACCACCTGCACAGTTGGAATTTGAGCATATTTACTTTTTCTCTGTGGTCTGCTCAGAGCTTCTCTGTAGCCAGAAACCTTGTATGAACAAGGTGTAGTCTTTCTCTGGTCCCCACATGTGAGGTGACAGGAGACACAAGTGTCTCATGATGTGCCTTGCAGGAGCAGCTACTGTGCTAACTTCACATTTTTATGAAAGATACTTGTGATGAGAACAGCCCACTGTGCCAGGGGGCTTGTTGCTGGCCTCTTGGCTTTTTTTTTGTGTTCTCTGAGAGATGTTTGCACCTTGTCCTGGAGCTCTTGTTTGGATAAAAGATTGCACTGGTTTGCAATAGTGACAGGATTGTCACTGATTGTCACAGAATAGTCACTGATTGCAATACTCACAGGACCACATATTTTAAAGCCAGCTAGTAAAGACTTGGGGAGATTTGTTAGATGTTACTAAGGGTTAAATATGCACAGAAGCATTTTAAGAATGCCCTTCACACATGGAAAAAAATATTCAAAACAACTGTGCTGTTACTGTATTGGGAAGTTGTTGGTTTTGATAGTTCTGTGCTGGTTTTAGGACTTGGTTGGTGGTTTTGATAGTTCTGTGCTGGTTTTAGTACTTAGGCTGAAGGCATCAGAGCAGTTTTATAGATGTGGTTTCAGTTGCTTGTTATAAATCCCCTGCATCTTGGTGTCTCTTGGCCTCTGCTAGCCACAGGGTGGTGTGTCTCCAGAGGGGCTTTGTCCTGTCCCATTTTCTTTCACTGGGAGGGTACAACTAAGGGACAGGGCACTTTGGGCCTGACAGGTTAGAGAGAGGTCATGGGGCCACACTTCTTAGATGATAAGAGCCTGTGGAAATGTGGTCAGGTATTCTGGAAACACTTCTTTCTGGTGACTCATTTCTACATGTCTGATCTACTTACACTTCCTGATAGACTAATTTTTATTTTCTCTGTACTTAGCCTAGAGAGGGAAGAAAGATTAAAGAGAGAAGTGACTTTTTTCAGCATTCACATCTCAGCAAAGTGGGAAAATCATTTGAAAGTGCTGCCATGGTTCTCCCCCAGACTCCTGCTAGTATTTGTTTCCTCAGATTTTGCCTGAGCAGTGGGGTGAGGACAGGTAGTTAGTAGTGGGATTGTGGTCTCAACATCCCTGAGTGATAAGAATGAAAAAAAAATGTTCTGTCCTAAGTAGTGGGGGTAAAAATGAGGCTTAACAGCAGGGATGCTCATGGCTGCTCCAAGGGCACTGTGAACAATTTCTGCTACATTTATTGATAAGCTTCATGTTTGTCCCAGGTATATTGTGCACACCATCATCTCTGCTGACCATGGGTTCACAGGAACTTGTTGAGCTGCAATAAATGCATTTTTGTGTTAGAACTCCTGCCTCTGGACCCACTGTCCCTGCCAGAATGTTGACATAGTTTCTTCTTTCTTTTTCCTCCCCTCTTCTGCAGTCTCTGCTGGTGACAGTCAGAACTGCTCACGTGATTTTACGGTGAGTACCTGATTGTTTTGCAGTGTGGTTGTTCAAGAAGGCAGTGCTTATGGCATGTTGATTCAAGAGGTCTGTGTAATTACCTTGTTGAATTGCAACAGCCTGCTTGGAGGTGGGCAGAGGTGGTTACCTTTAGCCTCTGCTATTTTTAAGCACAAATTCTTCAATGCATGGATAGCTTTGGTGGGTGCTGGTAGCTTGAGGTGTGGATTGCAGTGGGCTGGTGCTGCTGTGTCAGGGTTGATAGATGCCACTTAACATTATCCTGCTGGGTTCCTTTTAAGATCTTCATCTCCAGAACTTTTTGCTTTGAAAAAGCAGCATGCCTGTGTATCTGTAATGCATGTGTGTGTATGTATGGAGGACATGATGTGTAGCACAGATCCTCTTTGTCCAGGTCACTATTGGCATTTTGGGTCAGAGAAACACCTGACGTGCTGAAAAATGGGTCTGTACCTACTACAGTCCCATGATTTGCTTCTGGTACATGCAGGAGTTTTTAGCAAATGCTGCATCTCTCTCAGCTGGTGGTGTCTGTAGTGCCAGTGTGGGCTTACCCATGGATTGTTTTTTGCTTTTTCAAAATGTTGCTGTTTGAAACTAGTAACATTATGTAAAACAAAAAAAGCCCCACAGGCAAGCACAGGGTAGGCACTGGGCTTCAGAAGGGCAAAGGATCCATATACGGAAGTTGTTGGAAAAATGGAGAAAACAGTTTGGATGCTAGAGATGCAGTTCAACAACAAAGACAGAATAATGTGAATCTTCTTGCTCTTGCAGATATGTAATTCATCTCTGGGATCTGAACCATGAAGGAACGTGGGAGGGCAAAGGCACTTATGTCTACTACACAGATTTTGTCATGGAGCTAACCTTGCTTTCCCTGGACTTGATGCATCATATTCATATGCTGGTATGAAATACTGGATATCATGTTAAGCATATAGACTGGCCTTAGGATGAAGGGCATGGGGAGTATGTATTTTGTATATTTTTTTTCTCTTTGCTTACATTATGAACCAAGTATTACAGAGAAGTTATTTTAATCATAGAATCATGGAATGGTTTGGGTTGGAAGGGACCTTAAAGATCATCTAGATCCAGCCCCCTGCATGGGCAGGGACACCTCCCACCAGCCCAGGTTGCTCCAAGCCCCATCCAACCTGCCCTTCAACACTGCCAGGGATGGGCAGCCACAGCTTCAAGCCCACTGCAGCCACAGCTTCCCTGGGCAACCTGGGCCAGGGTCTCACCACCCTCACACTCAAGAATTTCCTCCTCATGTCTCATCTCACTGTGACTGCTCTTCTGCAGCAGTTGTGTCCAAGGATGGCACTGGGCAGTGACACCTGCCAACGTCTGCTCTCAACAGGAGAAAAGCTCTTCAGTGCTGGCTTCTTGGCTTCCTTTTCTCTTGAGACCTGATGCAGTTTCACCTGGAGGACTCTTTTTAGTTTCCCACGGGGTTTGTCTCTAATCCCTGGTCTTGTTTTTCCCCACAGCTGTTTGGCAATATCTGGCTGTCCATGGCCAGCCTGGTGATTTTCATGCAGCTGCGCTACCTGTTCCACGAGGTCCAGCGAAGGATTCGGAGGCACAAGAACTACCTGCGTGTGGTTGGGAACATGGAAGCTAGGTGAGCCTCTTGACTCTCTGGGATCTTGACCTGGATCTTGGAGAGAGGATCCTGATAAGGAAACCTGAGATTCCTTTACTTTCATTCCTCTCTTGTATCCTACCCTGGTGGGGTGACATAAGCTCTGCAGAGCTCTGCTTGTCTCACTTGTCACATGTTGGCTTCAGCTATGATAGAAATAAATGGTCTTAATTTCATTAGGCCATACTGTTAATTTACTGCCTGAAATGAAATCAAAATATTAATTAAAACCTGCTCAGCTTTAAGTATGTATTTATTAAGCCTGAAGCCAGCTCTGAACAGACTCTCTACTTATAGTGGAGCTGAGAGCAACTTGGCATCACTTTAGGCAGTCTCCGTGTACTGAGGCAAAATGGAGAAATCAAGAGGCCTAGGATTGGGCCAGATACTACTGCATCTCTGATCCAACCTTTTCATAATTCAGCTGTGTCCTTAATAATTTTAAGAGCAACAGGGAGCTTTACTCTTCCTCTACATCGTTGTGCCATTTTCATCATGGACTGCAGTGGGCTTGACTAGCTCTGATGCTTACTGCTCCAGTCCAGGTGGAAAAGACTAACTTCTCTAGGAATTCCCAATGTCTGCTTTGTGAAAAGTCATTTCATTAGTGGCTATAAAATCAGGTGAAGGGCTGTGTCATAAAGTTCATCCACAATGCATTGTTTCTTTTCAGTAAGATCTGTGGCTACTAAACCCCTTTAAGCTGCTCACAAGTGTCTCAGGCTTCTTGTCTGAGCAGCTTGATGTACTTTGGTCATTCTGATTGTTCTGGAGGAACCACAGTTTGGCTTCTTTCTGGAGCTGCTAAGCAAGCTTCCTGCATTGGGGTAGTTGTTTTTCAGGTAAATTCCACACCAGCAATACTTTGAAAAGTTGTTATACTGGTCATCTCTAAATTGTTGGTGTTTGGATGCAATGTAGTAGCTGCTTGCATGGCACTCTAGGTTAAAAAAAGACCAAAAAAATCCAAGACAAATGAGGGTTGGCAAAATCTGAGGCCAAAATTAGACTAAAAATGCTTGTGATCCCAGGAAGACATTATAATGGGTACAGCTATTAAAACTCATTTAGAAAAATTACATAAGCCAGATCCAGACAAGTTATAATTTGAGGTTCTCAACCTGATGATCATACTTGAAAGATACTAGGTCAGAGCTCTTTGAACCTAGGATGGATGCAGAGATGTGCAA
Source organism: Apus apus (assembly GCF_020740795.1). Classification (NCBI taxonomy): domain Eukaryota; kingdom Metazoa; phylum Chordata; class Aves; order Apodiformes; family Apodidae; genus Apus; species Apus apus. The sequence continues at coordinate 18,422,609 of NC_067292.1, read as the reverse complement.
AAAGATCAGCCTGGAGGAAGGCACAGGAGGCATGTGTGTGTGTGCCTGGAGAATTTGAGTTGGGGGGGGGGAAATAGCAAACCTGTTCCCACACCTCTCCCAGGGAAAAGTTAATGTGGAGGCCTTGCTGAGCTGATGTGATGATGATTTGAGTCCCTTCCTTCCTTTGCAGGTTTGCAGTTGCAACCCCGGAGGAGTTGGCAGCCAATAACGACGACTGTGCCATCTGCTGGGACTCCATGCAATCTGCACGGAAGCTCCCCTGTGGACACCTCTTCCACAAGTATGTTCCTGGGGCTCCTTCATCTTGGTCTGCCCCTAAGAGCAAAATACAAGTCAGGTTCACTTCAGTCGTTTTGATGTTTGAATTGTCTCATCTGGTGCATCCCCCAGACTTAAGTGGGCATGTTTTCACAACCAGCAGGTAGATGGTGTTGAGTTATGGTGTTTCAGCTGCAAGTCTGTACCCTGCCTTGCTGTGTACTGCTTGGTAAAGCACACTCCTCTTCCCCTTGCTTTAACCTGTCCATCACCTCTCCCATGAGGCTGTGTTGATTTTTCAGGTGAGGAAGAAAAGTTGGGAGTTAGATCCTTAACTTCCAGATAGTTGAAAGACTCTTGGCTTGAAGAGAGAACGAGGAGTGTTTTCTTATAGTGCATCCTTGCATGGTGATGAGTCCTCCAGGGCAGTTGTGGAGGCCAGGTCTGATGATATGATTTCATGGGGGATAAGTCCATCAGAGGTGTTATAAATGATGACCAAATTTAGCTGTAGAGGTCCCTAAAGCACCTGTAGCTGGAACTGGGAGGCTCTTGGCCAGGGAATCCTAGGCTCACTCAGTGAGGACTATTAGCAGATGCTTATGGAGACAGTTTTCTGGGCTAAATGCACCTTTCCTTAGAGCTTTTGTAGCAGTGCTTACATTTTCATGCTTGTGCTTAAAAGTGGAAGGAGATCTGGGGACTGAATCAGGAGTTTCTGAAGTGCTGTGTGATTAACATGCAGAGTCAGTTAAATAGTCCCTCTGGTGTCACATGAGCGAGTTACTTTCTGCAAATAGCTTTTTACTTTCCTGGTAACTGTCAAACCAGAGGTTATAATCTATGTGCTATTTGTTGTCATTTATCACAAACCTTGCCATAAATATTTATCTGTGTTCCAAGAAGTCACTAATGAGATAATGTGCCTCTGTAGCAGAAACTCCTCTTCCAGTGCTGCTGAGTTGTATGAATATTTAATCACCTGCTGAGCACTTGAGAAGCCCAGGGTCTTCAGAAAGTTGTTCTCTTTGTATCTAAAAGGATCTGGTTGGATTTTTTTTTTTTCTGAAGCTGTTACACTTAGCTCTTTGCTGCATTCAGGGAGGGAACACGTTACAGTGGGTGACTTATATGAGCACATAAGAGCAGATGTTATTAAAACCCTATTTACAACCTAAGAATGGTTTCTCTCTTCATAAAAGCCTGGTGATTTTGACAACAAGCTAAATACTGTGTCCATTCTCATTTACATGGGATTTTTTTATCTGGAGTAGAAGAGAAGATGACAGGAAAGATTCACGTGGCTGAGATCAACTCTATGCCTAAATATTAAGCAAGTTTCAGGGGAGTGGGTGTCTGAATATTTTTGGCTCTTTTGAAGCTCTCTATCTTTTAGGATGCAATCCATTTCAAGAGTTGTTGCTGAGATGTTGCCAGCCTTGACCTGTTGTTAGTCCTGCTCCTGCTGAGGTGACTGAGCCCTTCTGGTGCAGAGCACAGTGTGTGTAGCCACGTGAGCCCCCAGGGCTTGGTGCTGATGTGGGCTGAGAAGGATTCCTGTCCATTCCAGTATCTCAGTGGTTGAGGCACTGAGGAGCAGCAGTGTTGGTGGTACCTTGTGTCACTCCTGGTGTTTCACAAGTGACCTTTCCAGCCTGATGGTGGCAGGGATTTGAGCTTGCTGTGTGCAGGGTGGCTTTGCTGCAGTGATGAAGTTGGACAGCATCAGCAGGGCTGAAGTGCTGGCTGTGCTGGTGACCAAGGTGCTGGCAGATAGTAGATTCTTTTTTTATTGTAGTGCTTTGGTTGTTCCTGGGAAACCCATCACTGTAATTTCTGAACACTGTATCCCTCCATTTAAATATTATGAAAAATACTTTGACAATATTTCTGTCCTTGACTTTGCTATAATCCTGCTTTTTCCATGGGGGGAGGAAGGAAAAGGCTTTTTCCTAGCTCTGTCAGCCCAAACCTGTAATCTGTTTCTTTACCCCATTTGCAAATACACAATTTGGGACACAGATGTATTTGACTTTTTATTTTTCTGTACTTCCCTGAAGTGTTTAGAGAGCTTTTGTTGGGGAAAGAAAAACCCCAACAAACCCACCCTGCAAGCATGTAGATGTGTTCAGTTCTGTGAAACTGGGTTCTTCCAGACTGAAAATCAGGTTTAACATACCAAAAACTGGGTCGTATCAAAAAGTAGGCACAGCTCTGAGTGTTGAAATCTGCATTTCAAATACTTCTCATTTTCTACAAGACAGCAAATGTTCAGGTTGAAGTGAAGGTTGTCACAGCACTGGCTGCCATTAATCATAACCCTCTAAACAGAGTTCCCAGTGTGGTGCTCACTTTGGTGGTGATTTGGGTATTGATTTGGAGGTGCCATTGCCACATCACACTGGCAGAACTATTTAAAATACTTGCCCAGTTGTTTTTTGTCCTTTTTCAGCTGTGGCTGATGAGAGAGGAGAAACTCTTTTGTTTCTCCTTCCAGGCAAAACTTGCTTGTTCTGAGCTAGGACAAGAAACTTGGAGAGGCATTTTCAGTTTGTGATAAATCTGCATGCTTGTTTCTAAAAAGGGAACACTTGAGTGTTTTCAGCTGAAAGAAGGAAGGAACCTGTGCCAGAGTTCATTGGGAGCTCATCAGATGCACCTCACAAATTCTCTCTGAGCAGTCCATGTGGTGGGATTCTGTGCAGAATTATGCTACAGCTGCTTGGTGAACTCCTGCTGCTGCTGTCTTGGAAAAAGGCTGCAAGTTCACCATCATGTCACTGTTTCCTGTCAGCTCCTGCCTGCGGTCCTGGCTGGAACAAGATACATCTTGCCCCACCTGCAGAATGTCTCTTAACATCACTGACAGCCATCATGTGAGGGAGGATCACCAAAGGGAAAACCTGGATGAGAACCTGGGCCCCGTGGCAGTAGCAGAAGGCAGACCACGTTTGAACCAGCACAATCACTTCTTCCACTTTGATGGTGAGCTGAGCAGTTTGACATCTGGTGCTGTTGTCCAAATAAATGAAGGGAACAGCCTCCAGAGGGAATTCTGTCCATGCTTCAATCAAAACTTGCTCTGCCTCTACTTGAGCTTGTCAGACACGTGTATTTCTTACAGTTCTTTTGCAGGAGCTCAGAGTAGTGTCTCTGAGGCTGTCCAGAGCTATGGAGATTTCTTGAAAGACTTTGCCCAAGTCCCCCCTGTTCCTTGGTTTGTTGTGGTTAGCAGCTTTAATGCTGGTGTTTATTCCTTGTGTGCCATGTGGATCAGCTGGATGGGAAATCCATGTGTCCTGTTTTGCTGCTGGGTGGCTGGTAAATCAGTGACAGTCAAAGAGAAAAACAACTTGGTGATGCAGTCTAAAGGTTGATCTTTCCCTTGCCTCTAGCTAACCTGAGGTTGTCAGAACTCCTCTTGTCATTCAGTTGACAAGAAACCTGCAGGGCTCAGTCAGGTGCAGAAGCTGATTCTTAGATGGGCTGATGTAACCAGAGTGGTTTTACATGTCGGTGGCAGCGACTTCAGGGGTGTGTTCTAACTACTCCCAAAGCAGCTGTGATTTCAGACCCTGGTGAGCTCTGTGCCTTCAAAGAGACTTGTTCTGAAAGAGGCAACATCTGCTGCTTATCTTCCCAAATTTTACAGTTTTGGTGTTGGTGTGTGCTTGTCTTCCACAGTTTCCCAGATTTTTGATGGCAGTCTTGCTGCATCTCAGTAGGTTTCGCTAGAGCAAATGTTCAGCTTTGGGCTCTGTCCTTATGGAGCTTCCATGATGTAGCTGAGATGCTGCAAAGTTTTGTAGTGACCCCTTCTTCAGCTGTGCTGGTTTTGCAATTTTTGGAGTTTGTGGGAGGAGGATAATGAGCAGAGAAGGGTCACACATTTCTAGGTACACGGAGACTGGCTGATAGCTTCTTGCATGGCTCCCACTTTGGAGGTGCTTTAGGTCCCCAAAGGACATTTATATTTAGAATACCACTCTGGTTTTTGATAGCTGTCCTCCCCCATGCTCTCCTGTGGCTTGGAAGCTTGCAAAATTACTGTGGAGACAGAAGGAGAAGTTCCATGGAGCTAATCCTGTGTTTGATGAAATGGAAAGGCAGGAGGAGGGAGCCAGCCACTCTGGCCCTAAGGACACAGTTGCACCAGTCACTTTATTCACTTCCTCTGTGTCCCTTTGTAGAAATACTTTCTCAGTGATGCCAGCCATGTCCAGCTGACCCATTATGGGACCTTCTTTAGGAGCTGGCCTGCTTTTTAGTAGAATTGCTGAAGTTATTCATGTATTCCAGAACTGAATTTGGCTATGGATTATTTTAGTTTTCTCTTTCATGGGAGTATTAAAACAAGAGGATCTCTTGATCCTCTTCTGGCCCTCAGGTCATTGAGCCACAGTGTGTTTAAAGAAGGTTATCAGCACTTCCTGATGTATTCCAGCCATCTCCATGTTTGGGAGACCTTTGGGATGGATTGCACTGCAGAATTCCCCATACGTACCTTGTGGAAATGTGAGGAGTTAAATAATATGTAGAAGAACCTCACCTGCTGAGATCCTCATGATCTTGCTTGACTTTCTTGGTGTTTTCTTATTCCTAGGCTCCCGAATTGCCAGTTGGCTGCCCAGTTTTTCAGTAGAAGTGATGCATACTACAAACATCCTTGGCATTTCCCAAGCCAGCAATTCCCAGCTTAATGCTATGGTAAGACTGCTTTAATGGTTTGCACCTCAGCCTTCTTATTTGTGTTGTGGGAGGGATAGAGATCCACGTAGATGGAGAACATAAGGGGGAAGAGGGTCAGAGCAATGTTTAGATGCTACTTGAAAGCTGGTTTTGAGAGTGAGAAGCTTTATTTTAGTGAAATTAGGGCTTACACGTTGGTTTAAATGTGCAAACATCAAAAATGAGGTCTGGAGGTGGGGAAAAGGGGGAGAAAAATTACATGTACTGTCTGTGTTGATTGGCAGACTTTTCTCAGCTTGTTTAGTGCAACATCTTCAGCTTTTTTCAGTACTTCACTCTTGCAGTAGTAGCAAAGGGTGTGAGTCTGGAACCAGAGAATTTAGCTGTTGGTCCAAATCAAAGCCTTTCTGTAACTTGGTTTTTTTCAGTATAGGAGTGTTGAGGATGAAATCCCAGGTTTATTGGCTTCATGCAGAACCACCTCGTGTTGTACAAAAAGAGAAGGGTGTGGCTGATTCCTTTGAGTTCTTAAAGCTACTGTGTGCTCTGGCATGTCAATAAATGTTCAGTGGGGGATCTCCTGAAAGTAGAGACATTTTCTGAGTGTGAGATCTCTCCCAGAGCCTTCACAACTCTTTAAGCCTCAACAGGGTAAGGGCACAATTTTTAGGGGGCTTGGGGCAGGGCGTGGTAAGGTGTTGGCAGATGATTTACTAGCTAAATATGTAGGAACTCTTCACCTAAGGTCAGTTTGGTTTTACTGGACACAGTGACACAAATGGGCTTGTGTTAAGGGGGAGTAATGATTTCTTAGCACGGCATCTGATTAAAAGTGAATGCAGTAGCAATTTATAGTAAAACCCCTACTTCAAGGGAGATTCTCCTTTGTGTTACTGAATAAAAAACCTAGGGAAGTATTTCATGGGAAAGGCCAGAGGGTGAAATGCCAGATCAGTTGGTCACAGGTTGGTGCAATGGAGAGATAGGTTTGCTGGAGTTGCTTGTGTTTAAACTCACTGTCATCTGGTGCATAACTTCTTGCTTTGCTTTCAAAACTCCTTCTAACCTTCTTATTATAGTTCTCATGCCCCCCGAGCTTTCCTCATTAGTTAAAATACAGATTTTAATATTTAATGAAGTCTAGCTGTTGGACTCTAAAAGCATTATTATTTGTCTGCCCTCTTTGATCTGTTTAATTTGGATATTATTTAAGTGCCTTGAAATTCAATAATAATAGTTCCCTGAAAACCCAGTTTAATTTGCTTGAGCTTCAAGGCCCTATTAAACTGGTTTGTGAGCAGGGTGGCTGCAGAGAGTAGTTTATTAAAACTTAATCCACTTGTCCTTACCAGTACCATTTGGGCACTTGGGATCATTTCTTCAGTTGGGATGAAGAAAAAATTCTTCCTTTTTTTTCTTTTTCCCCAGAGTTGATCTGTCAGTCACTCATGAAACTCATATAGATCTTTCTCAAAGGCTGTCATAAAAAGGGGGTTTTGAAGCCTTTGTGCATCTACAAGCACTGATCAGCACCATGAATTTTCAGGACCATGGGGTTTCACCACAGGAGTTTTGCTGTTGGCTTCAGTGGAGTGAAAATACTGCCCTGGAAATCAGTGCCATTGTGGGTTTTCTTTCTCTTGTTTTTCTTTCTGCATATGGGCTATCATATATCACATCACAAACAGCATTTCTGAGCTGTTCATTTATTTAAATCTCGTTTCTCTTTAGATACTTACCAGCTAACAGTTTTTATAGCTTCAGATACTGAGTGTATAAACCTTCTTTACTCCAGGCCCATCAGATTCAGGAGATGTTCCCTCAGGTTCCTTATCATGTAGTTCTCCAGGACCTGCAACTAACTCGTTCTGTAGAGATCACCACTGACAACATCCTAGAAGGACGTATCCAGGTACCTTTCCCCACACAGGTAAGTCACAAAACTGTGCACCTAAAGTGACTTTCTTACCACTTACTTCCCAGGCCTGCTAATAATGAGTGAGGGGAATGAGGTAAGTTGAAGCACTGGTGAATCCAGCTTTGCTGAATGCAATATTATCCTTCAGATTTTACTTGTAGGAAGGTGTTGGAAGCACTTGAGTAGTTCTGGCAGTCTGGTGTGGGTTTTATTTCCATGTTGCAGGAACTGACTGAATTAGAATGTCTCACGGTGGTGTGTGGTTGAGGTGTACCCATCTGTTTCCTGCTCTGCCCTTTGGAAGGCCTTTTCATGCCTTTGACTGGGTCTCAGGTGTGCTGTAGCATTATCCATTTGTAACAGAGGGTATTTTCCTTCTGAAGAAAAGTCAGCCTTTTTGACTCTAAAAACCCATGCCCTGGAGCTTGCACCTGATTGATGTGGTTGGGCTGCAGGATGCATGAAGTGCATAAGACTATAGAGTCTCAAAACACATGATACAGTGCCAAATTCTAGTAAAAAAAACACCTTAGGGTTTGTTTTTTCTTTGTTTAAATCTCTGTAAATACAGTCTATTCAGTCAGTACCAAAATGACACTGAAAATGTCCTAGCTAGGCTAGAGACAAATATTTGCTCAATCAAAGCAGCTCTTCTCAGTCACTCATGTGCAGAGCCTTTAGAACATTTCCAGTTGATTTCTCTGCTGACAGATAATTGAATTGTACCACTTAGGGAGGTTTTCTGCAAAGAAGGTAGTCAGCAAAATGATGCCTTGTTCTTAATTAGTGATGGCAGGTTTCAGTATAGCAGTCTGGGGACAATGTTGCTGTTAATGAGAATATTGAATTCTGGTCCTGCACACATCAGATAGTGCTGTTATCTTGGAGCCTGCCTGTGGGGAAGCAGAGAGAATTCTCTTTCAACACAGGGCATCCTGGTTATTGCTAACTTAGCTCTCCCTAAATTAGAGCCAGCACGTGGGGTTGCAGAGGGCAGAGTTTGACTGTGTTCAGAGATAAAACACACTTGAGCATTTCACACCCCGTGGTCAACCCGTGGTGTTTGCATTTCAGCGTGCAGACAGCACCAGGCCTGCACTGAACAGCTCTGTGGGATGGCACAGTACTGATCAGGAGGACAATGAAACTGTCACCCAGGTAATTTGGCAGCAAAAATGAGCCAAAATCCCAATTAGAAGCTGCTGGGACAGATGAGTGTGTCTGGTTCTGTAGCAGGTCGGGTCGGGGGCAGCCCTTCCTTGCATGTTCCACCAGAATGAACAGCTGAAGGGAGGCTTCAGCATGGTGCTCCTGTAAAGAGCTACCTGTGTGCTTTCCTTTTCCATCCTTGGAGGAAGGTGCCCTCAGGTGACACACAGAACATCATGTCTGTTCACATCTGGTCAGGCCCATGCTCACCTGTGGGATGTGAAGAGCAAAATGCTCTGCTCTTCCCATTCTGCACATATCCAGACACTTCCCTTAAAATGAGCAGTGTTTGTCTTCAGGGTGTAAGGATTCTTTTGTGTTCTGGAAGAAGCACTGGGAGACACGAGGAGCTTTGGTGTGAAGGGAGTGGGATAGAAACAGGGCCAAGAGATAACAGCACTTCTGTGTGTAAAAGCACAAGAAAGGGTTTTGCTCTTCTTCACCAAGGGCTTTATTAACCAGCATGGGCTAGTTAAAATGTGGAAGGAAGAACTAAAAAAATAGCCTGCAAGCAGAATAAGGGCTGGTTCTGCTTTTGTTTTCCCTGACTGTGGTAGCAAAATCACAAAGGTCTGTTTTATAAAGGTCCCTTTCTGCTGCTCAGAGAGAGGATTTGTGAGGTGTGTGACTTTCTGCCTCTGCAGCCTTTGATAACCTGAACAGGCAACCTGTTCCTCACCTTCAGTGGGACTGTGGCAGTTCCCTTTTCAGCAGGTTTGGAGACAGAAAAACCTTCCATTTGGTTTGGTGGTGCAGTGGAGGCTGAAGAAGTGGTGGGGTTTGGTCCAGGTGTTTGGGAAGAGCCTGGGGTAGGAGATGCAGAACTGCAGGAATGAAAAACCTTGACCTACCAACTGTTCAGTAACTTTTTGGGTTAACTTGAAGGTTTTGGTGGCATTTTCTCTGTTCTTTGAGTAAAACCTCCCTCTAAGATTTCCTTAGCTTGGTGTTGGCTTCAAGTCTCACTTTGAATGACTGTTGTATTCACCTTCCTTCCTGCCCAACGCTGCCTGTGTCCCTGTCCTTCCTACAACAGAGCTTGAAAACCTGGGAGTTCATCCATCATGTCCTTGAACACGTGCTCTTTCATAGTGACAACTTCTTGCTTGGAGTTACATCTGAGCACTTGGCTCCAAGGATGTGTTTGAGTTGGAGCAAATGGCAGTTTGGACGGGGAATAATAGCACAGTGTTAGCCTGGAGACACACCAACAGTTGGGAATTTCCCACAGCTGAGTGGGGCTGCTGGTGGCTGTGCCTGTGGGATGAACTGCTGGCCTCTGTGCAGGTTTTCCTGGAGGGATGTTTGCTGTGCCAAATGGGATTTGTAAGCAGAGGCTGAAGTGGGAGGCTGAGGCTGCTGTGCATGGAGAGAGGCTTGCTGCTGGGTGGTCTCAAGGAAGCTCCAGTTGCTGCTGTCCTGCTCCTGCCTCATAAATGCTTTGTGCATTCATAACTTGAGCTGGCTTCAAACAAGCTGATCACCCTTGTTAGACAGCCCCAGAGATCTGTCTGCCTAGGAGTCAAGCTTGCATCCTCCTATTGAGAGGATTTCTGTTGTGGAGAGAAGACTTGGGAGCCTGGGGCCATCCTTCCTCTCGGAAACTCCTGGCACTTTTGTGTCTTTTTGATGTTGATTTCAGTTTTTAACTGGGTACCTGGCATATTGTAGGGGCTCTCTTTTCTTTCCAAAGACTGTCAGTCACACTCTGGTCTGTGTTAAAGGTCTAGCAGCAAACAAGTTGCTGCAGGAGGTTGTGCTTGATTTTTTCAGAAGGAAGCTTTTTAAATGCAAGTGGGAGGGGACATAGGAAGCCATCATCATCTCCTCTGGGTGAGATGAATTTCCAAAGAGTGGACAGATAACTTCCCACCTTATAACACAGTCCCTGAGAGACTGTGGCAGCTCCAGTTGCTTTGTGCTGCAACATTAGAGTAAGTTTTACATGTGTTCATCTCTTTTCTTCCTTTTTTTTAAAATCAAAATACCCCCTGAGAATTTTTCTAGGTCTCCAGCAAGTGCCAGACCCACTGGAGTTCTGCTTGTGGGAAAGAACATTTCTTAGGGGAGCTTAACATGCTCAAATAAAACCACCTTTCTTTATGAGTAGGTTCTCCTCTGTGCCATACATCATATTGTGACTTAATTCTTTGGAATCCAAAGATCTCAAGATAGAGATAATAACTGATTAGTTTTTTTCCCCCCAGGTGTAGTTAATGGTTTTGGGGCATCAGTCCTGATGTAATGTAAGGGCAGTTGAGACACCTCTGAGCACCATCATGGTATAAATTGTGGTAAAGGTTTGTGAGATAATGCTCCCAACATTGACAGCTTCCAACACTTCTGCCCTGCACACCCAACAAGATGCTGAGCACAAGCATCTCTCCAGTTGTGCTCTGAAATGCTAATGCTCTCATGAAACGTGCCTTATGCTCCCCACCCTCACTCTCCATCCCCATCCTATTCCTCCCTCCCTTCTTTTCTGCCTCTGCTGTTATTCCCTCTAAGAACAGATCTGAGAGCAGCTGTAGCTCCTTTCTCTAACCCTGTGTTTTCATGTGCTAACTGTATCTAAGCATTATAATTGAAATTTGGCTTGTGTGTTTGTTTCTCTGGGTTTGTATTCCTGGCTGGAGGTGGGGTAGGACTGCTCAGACCTAACTCTCAAGCTGCTGTTGGGAAGCTGAAGCTTGCCTGGTGCAGCTCTTGCCCCCCTTCCCCCTGGAGATTCCAGTTTATTGTCACTGCTTAAGTAGTTGGTGACTCTATTTAGGGACCCCTCTGAGGCCTCCCATGGCTTTCATGAAACAAACTCTTTTTTTTTTTCCTTGGAGCCCAAAGGAGGAGTCATTTCTGCAGTGTAGAGTTTTCTGAATCTGAGATCTCCTGTCCTGCTGAGGCTTCTTACAGCCTTGGCTGCAATCAGTTCTGATGTTTGATTAGTTTTAATTAGTTTTTTTGTCTCTAAAACCTCCACAGTAACAGTGTTTGTGTTCAGGTAGAAGGACAGGCTGTGGATATTGACCTTTGCATCTTTGTAATGGTAGGGGATAAAAAAAAACCTTGGGTGAGCTAGTTTGCATCTTCAGGTACACGTGGCTATGGGGATGAAACAAAGTGATTTTGTCTGGACATGAGCCATGGTGAGTGCATTCCTGAGAGCCACAGAGTGGTGGGGGTTGGAAGGGACCTCTGAAGATCCTCTAGTCCAACTCCCTGCTAGAGCAGGGTCACCCACAGCAGATCCCACAGGACCATGTCCAGGTGGGCTTGGAAGGTCTCCAGAGAAGGAGACTCCACAACCTCCCTGGGCAGCCTGTCCCAGGGCTCTGTTACCCTCACAGTAAAGAGGTTTTTTCCTCATGTCTAACTTGACCCTCCTGTGCTCCAGCTTGTGCCCATTGCTCCTTGTCCTCACTGATTGACCCAGCAGAGCGTCCCTTTTGCATGCCCACCATGTGCGCTCATGGGGAGCAGCAATCAGGTTGCTCCATCTCTGTTCTTCTGGGTCTGCTGAGGTTGTCCTGGCACTGGCAAAAATCCATGGGATCATTCTGTGGAGCTCTCCCTTCCTTCCTTGGGATGTGGCATTGCTCTGAGGCAGTCCAGCAGTTACCCCGGTGCATTTGCCTGCGTGATTCTGGAAACCCTTCTCCAGCACGCTGGAATTTTGCCAAAATAGGCAGAAGATGTACTTGTTTTTGGGGCTGCAGTGGTCATGCTGCTCCAGCTTGGTCCCTGGCATCCCTGTCTGGCTCACCTAGTTGATGGGAAGTGACATTTGTCTGGGTTTGAGCTCTCTGAAGGCAGCGTGTCAGGGCGATGGTGTTACTGTACATCTCCAGGGCTTTGGAATGACTCAACTTGTTTTGCACATCACCTGCTGAACCCCCCAGTGTTGCTGTCCTGGTTTCAGCTGTGGTAGAGCTGATTTTCTTCTTAGTAGCTGGAACAGCACTATGTTTTGGATCATGGTGGGATTTGGTATGGGGAGAACATTGATAACACGCTGATGCTTTTAGTTGTTGCCAAGAAATCAAGGACTTTTCCAGCTCCCCTGTGCTCTGCTTTTGTGCAGGTGCATAAGGAGTTGGCAGGGAGCACAGCCAGAGCAATGGATCCAATCTGGCCAACGGGATATTCCATATCATGCCATGTCATGCTCTGTAGGGATGAGAGTTGGGAAGTGGCCCCCCTCTCTCTTCTGGGATTGCAGTTTCAGGATCTCTCTCCTGCAGAATCAGGAGATTCTGCCAGGGGTGTGCTGGGCACCTCTCTGCTGCATGCTGCTTGTTTGAGTAATCCCTGGGATACCAAATGCTGGCTAAACCCTTAAGCCTTTCATGAAGGTGATTTGTTTCTTGATGCTTAGTAACATCTTGCTTTTCCATAGCAGAGCTGATCTGATTGTAGGTGACAGGAGGTGATGAGGATGTGCTGCTTCACCTCTGCTGGTTCCCCAGCTCCATGCTTATGTCCACATCAGCCAGCTGACAAGGGTGAAGAGCTTCTCTGTGCAGGGCTGCCAGCTTCTTTTCTTGACACACTGGGCTTGGGACAGTTGCCAGGCTTGCTCCAGCAGCCCATATAGACCCTAATTTTGATTTTGGTGACCTGAAGCCTCACAAATTCCCTTCTCAAGCACGTCTCCTCCTTGCAAACAAACACACTTGCTATTCTTTCCTTAGTATATGAATTTCTGCTCTTTCAACTCTTTACTGTTGCATTGCTCATCCAGTCAGCTGCCAAAGCTGGCAAATTTCAAATGCCCCATTTTTTTTCATAGAGCATTAATTTATGAGTAATTAATGATTGCCTTTGAGATGATTTTCAAACGTGGCATCAACGAGACAGCTTTCTAGAATGCAGGCTCTTTGAATTTCTTTTGAAATAGCTTTGTTCTGGGTTTTTCAAAGGAGCCTAAGGGAATTTGGGTACAGCAGGTGAGAGGCTGGTTCCTTCCAGTGCCTCAGAAGAGGACAGTTCTTTGTAGCTTGTTGGGTTGATGCCAAGATGCCCTCTTAGCAAATCCTACAGAGATGTCATGACTTCTTCTTTTCTTTGTTGTTTTTTTTCCCCCCCCTGTTCTCCTAGACTGAGAGAGTGCCTCTTGAACTCAACTCCAGACTGGAAGAAACAGTGGAATTGAATGAAATGGAAGCAGAGCCTAGTGAAGCAGAAGATTTTGAGGCCAGGGGAAGTCGTTTCTCCAAGTCAGCTGACGAGAGGCAGCGGATGCTGGTTCAGCGGAAGGAGGACTTGTTGCAGCAAGCTCGGAAGTATGTTCCTTCCTAGAAATCCAGCCTTGCCACTCAGTTGTAGTCCCCCAGAATGAGTTTCAAATGGATTATGACCACCAAGAACCTGGAGTGATGCAAAAAATAGGATGAGGAATGAATACACGTGCCACAGCAGGCTCAGGGTGCTGGTTAGGAGAACCGGTGCTGGTGAACCCAACTCTGAAATAGCCCTTGTGTCCCAACACATTCCCAGCATCCTAGGGGCTGATGGAAAGCTCTTTGAAGGCAGAGGATGGTTTCTGCAGCTTCAGTGGCCTTTAATCTGAGCCTGTAACACTTTGTGTTAAAGAGTCCTCTGGTCATCTTTAGTTTGACCACATCAATGCTGCTGAAGAGAGTGTGACCAACTCGAACTGTTCCCTTTAGCCCAACTAGTAAGAAGTGTTAAGAGCTCAAACTTCTTTCACATGTGTTCCAGTCATGTTCAGGAGCTTTACTAGTGTCCAGTTCCTGATGAAAACAGAGAAGGAAAAGTGCTTTAGTGATGCAGAGGAAAGTTTTTAGCATCTCTAACAACTGTTGCCCCAGGGAGACTACTTGAAAGCTCTACACAAACTATGCTGAGTTCTGAGTCCTTTGGTGTTACCAGGCCACCTACACTCTTGATTTTTCCCCACACTGAAATGCCTTCATATAAATAACTGGGGGTATGACACCTCTTTAGAGTTTGTCTATAAATAGCCTTGCTCCAAGAAGAATTTTTCCTTGATGTTTTGACAACTGTCATGTAGGGAGACAAAATATTTTTGACTTTCTGGTTTTCTGGTTCTCTTCCTGCACTGGAGAGCTGTGGGACTGCAAATTTTGCTGTATTTTGGCACCAAGTGTAAAAATTGATTGGGGTGTTAACTCTGGCAGCTGCTTCCTTGTATTTTTGCCTGACTGTGGACTTTGCAGCCCCAGGGAGGGACTACTGGTGGTGGACACTGCCAGAGTTTTAAAAGGGGACAGAGACTCAGGGACTCACCTGCAGCCTCAGGGAATAGTTCTGAGTTCAGAGTAGGGCCTTCAGAACTGGCTCCCTCCCACTGGCCCAGGGATCTTGCACAATACCAAGAGCTTCTGCAGGTTCTGTTGTGGGTTATAGCACAGGGTTCACAGAGTGGTGGGGGTTGGAAGGGACCTTTGGGGATCATCTAGTCTAGCCCCCCCTGCTAGAGCAGCTGTTGCAGTTTGACTTGGGGTTGAACCAGTGACAATCAAGCTCTCGATTCCCTCCCAGCCAAATAAGGAAGGAGAGAGATTATAGAGAGACTTCCTGGCTTGAAAACCAAACTAGACGGTTTTAGTTAGATACTAATGATAAGAAAATATGTACAATTATATACAAATGTGTTCAGGAATGTGCAAAATCCTATTGCCTCCCCCCCCCAGCAACTCCCCTGGCATCTCCTGAGCTGTGAGCAGCTCCGGAATGTCCCGTAGCTGCTGGAGAGAGTGGCAGGGCAGACAGGAGCTGAGGAGAGAGTGATGAGCATCAGGAGTGCAGGAGCCTGGGGTTCAATGCTGATGGATAGATGGAGTCCTCCTGGATACCAACCATGGACAGGAGAGAAGGGAAGAAGAAGTAGGAAGGGGTTTGACTTCGGTGATCCCTGACCTTACACCGAGCTTATGTAGGTACATGGGATGGAATATCTCTGGCCACTTTTGCTGTCCATCTAGTCCACTCCTCCCTAGGAGGGGGCTGTAGATATGACTCTTCTGCTCCCCTAGCAAATGAGGCTGCAGATTCAGCAAAGTGACCTTGGCATCCCAGCAGTAACAAAGCATTCCAGCGTTATCAGTTCGCTACCTGTAAAACTTGCTGCTAATTAAAAGAGCTCCCCGAAGAAAAACAAAACAAACAGTAAAAAGAAAATTGGCTTCATCCTGATTCAAACCAGCAGGACAGCAGATGACACAGGAGCACGTCCAGGTGGGTTTGGATTGTCTCCAGGGATGGAGACTCCACAGCCTCCCTGGGCAGCCTGTCCCAGGGCTCTGTCACCCTCACAGTCAAGTATTTTCTCCTGTTCAGGTTCAACTTCTGAGCTCCAATTTGTGCCCATTGCCCCTTGTCCTGTCACTGGACACCCCTGAGCAGAGTCTGGCCCCATCCTCCTGACACCCCCTGTAGATATTGATCAGCATGATGAGGACCCCCCCCATAGTCTCCTCTAAGCTGAACAGCCCCAGCTCTCCCAGCCTTTCCTCAGATGATCAGATGCTCCACGAGCTTTTTTCACTTGAGCACGTGGTTTGTGCGCGCTTTTCATCTGATTCTTCCCACCCTCAACATCCCTCGCTTCACTGATGTACCACTGAAGTCTTTTCCAGAGCCAAAACCTTCTCCTTTCTCCTCCTGCAGGCGTTATTTAAACAAGACCTCTGAGGAGGAGGAGGAGCAGAGCACAGAGAAGCCCTCAGCTCCACCCGAGGGAGCATCCGCCGACCCCGTCGCCCTGCGCCGCCGGACACTGGCTGCCGCTGCCGAGCGGAGGCTTCAGATGCAACAAAACTCCTAGCATCTCCTTGCCCTTCCTTCCTCCTCGTGAGCAATGTGGAATGAATAAATGAAAGGCAAATTTAAAAAACAAAACCAACCCCCAACCCTGCGCTTTCTATCCCAGCAGGAAAAGTGTCACTTGAAGAGTTCAGCTGGCGGTGCTGCCGCGGGAGCTGGATGCCTCGCTGCTGTACAAAGCATGTGGTCTAATGCTCTTTGGACAGCTGACAAATTAACCTTTTTTCCTGTTTTTCGAAATATTTTCTATGTGACATTGATCCCCTCCACAGCCAAAAGGCAGTTTCTAAACCATAGGTGTGTTTTCTGCAGCTGGAGTGAGGAAACGGGCGTGGAATTGGCAGCTGTGGGTGCAGGTTGCTGAGGGCACTGCCACGTTCAGCTCGAGATCAGGGAGGGTTATTCCAGGAGGGAAGGCAACTTAGGAATTTGCAGCAGCAGCCCTGTTCCTGTTGACAGCCAAAAGTTGTCTGAGGGCTGGGGCAGCCTGGCTGGAAGGTCAGATCTTGGCTTGGCTGGAGCTTGTCTGGCCACTGGATGCGATAACAAAGGAATTCCTGAGCTGCTGCACCGATCCCAGCAGGAACTAGTTTGGTTACTGCTGCTCAGCTCTTCCTCCCTGGCAGAGCTCTGCCTCTGTTTGCTTCCCAGGGCTGCAGAGTTTTCCTTTGCCTTTTATGGCTGGAAAAAAGAAAGACTTGAGGGGAAGGGAGTGAAGAAGAGGGGACACCAGGTGAGGTTACAGCCCCTGCCATTCAGTGTTACTGTAAACCAGGGGAGTACGGTAGGAAAAACCTGCCTGGTCTGGACTCCAACACGGATGGGACTTCATGGAGGTAGCTCCACTATCTTGCTTTTTATGTCACTTTTTAACCCCACAACTTCACCGTGAGTTGATTTGGAAAGACTGGAGGCACTGGGGCATCTGGCTGCAGCCCCACCTCTGCTTTTTCTAGAGACCTTTGGACATGAGATCACTTGGAGCCACCGATGCCAGCCTGTGTAGTTGATTTTTTTTTTTACATGGCAGTGACTTAATTTTTAAACTTCTGAAGAGTGCATTCTAGTGGAAGGAGCCCAGTATTATCTAGAATTGCTGGTAACTTTTTTTACTGTTGGGTTTTTAGGACACTGCAGGTGAGTTTAATGAGGGAAGTTGCATCGATGTTTAGTTGGAAATAATTTATTTCAGTTCAACTCTTTGGGAAGCCTTACCTTGCAATGCTACTAGTAAACCTCAGAGAAATCTCTTTCCTTTTTTTTTTAATTTGAGGTCTTTGGTTTTGCTCAGAGCTGGTTTGTTCTTATTGTTAAAAAAAAAAAAAAAAAGGAAAAAAATTAAATCTTGGTCAGTGTTGGAAATTGTTTGGAAATCTGTGGTGTGTGAGTCCTTGTTGTGTGTTCAGTGTAAATGCAGCACCTGCCCTTTGGTCCCCCTCTTTCTGTTGGGAAGGAAGGGAGCACAGTCCCCCAGTGCTGCCTTTGGGAACGTTTTCCCAAGCCTGGGGTTGCAGAGTTGGTAATTGCTACTGGAATTCAGCTGTGCTGTGAACGTGGAAATGGCAGCAGAAGTGGTGTCTTCAGGGGCTGTAAAAATCACGTTGGGGTTTGAACTGTCTGGCAGCAGGAGGGAGGGATGAGAGCTGCTGGAGGTGTGAATGGGACAGGGTTTGGGTCTGGATTCAAGCAGCAGTGCAGCACAAGGCAGGAGAGGAGAAAACAGCAGAGAAATCCTTCGTGGGGGTCTGGGTTTCCTGGAGTTCCTCTTTGCTGCTTTTCTGGGAGATTTGGTACGTGATGCTGCAAAGTGACCCCCCTACTTCACCTCCTCAGAGGGGATTCCTGCAGCCAGGACAGGGCTTTTACAGCATCCCCACCTCTGCATGTCCTGCCCCAGCCTGCCTGCCTTCCCGGGAGGCAGAGCTGTGCCCTGGGGAGGTTTCCTTCCCTCTCCTCCAGGAGGGGAGGTGAAGAGCCCCTGGCTCCCCAGGGATTAGCTGGGCAGCAGTGCTGCACAAACCACCTCCTCCTGCTGCCCTCTGAGCTGTGCCATCTCCCAGCCAACCCTGATGTCATCACTACCAAAAAAAACCCCAATCCTCGATTTCTTACATTCATGCTGGCCAGGAAAGGTACTGGTAGAGCAGCTCTTCTCACCCACCAACCCTCTCTGCACGCTGAGGGACCCTGCTGTGGAGTCCAGCCCTTCTCCCAGCAGCAGATGGAAGGAGAAGGTGCCTGTGTCCATAAACCCTTCCCTGAGGTCCTGCAGGGGCTCAGGCTGCAGCAGAGGTGAGTGAAGGGGCTGCTTGGCTTGCTGGGGTCACCAAGGAGAGGTGGGATGTTTCAGAGACTCCTGAGCCCTTCCTTCTGGCTTCACCTCCTCTTGTTGGATTCCTGACTTATCCCCAGCAGCTCTTCCCTTTCCTCCCTCAGGAATCTGTCCTGGATCACTATTGCAAAGGGACCTAGTGCTGCCATGAAAGGCTGGTTTGTGCCACCACGGAGCAGTGGTGGCCTCTTGGCTGGCTGTGCTTCTCTGGAAAGGGAGCTCATCCAAGGAGAAGCCTGATGGACTTCCCTGGGGCCTATATAGGAGCTCCTGCTGAATCTCGTAATCATCAGGAACCTGGAAGAACCCACAAGGAGATGCTGCTCAGTGAAGGAGCATCTCTTCTAACCAGGCTGGGGGGGTGAGAAGTTCAATGGGTGGCCATCAGCATCAAGCCTCTTTGGATCCCTTTTCCTTATGGGTCTTTCACTGGATTTGTGGATGGGCTCTGTGGTCCTGTGGGGTCCCTGAGCCTCAGGAGGGGGTGGTGACCGTGGTGCCTTGGCCAGGCAAGACCAAGAGACCAGCCAGGTCCTAGGCTGTGCCAGAGCTGAGCCAAGGGACACCAGCTCCACAACATCCCACCTGCCGTGGTGCTGCCCAATCCTGGCATTTGCAGAGCCCAGGGGACCTGGGTTGGAGGAGAACGTGGGAAAAAAAAACAACCCCAACTGCAACAACAACAACAAAACATCCCCAAATGGCTTAAAAAATCCCAGACTATGAGAAAAACCCAAACTCGGGGAAAACCCCCAACCCTCTGAAGCCCTTGAGCAGCAGGGAGAGGATCTCACCTCTCTTGGAGAACCTTCTCCTCCATCTTAGAGAAAACACCTCATATATTTTGGAGTTGCTGCTGCTACGAGATGAAGGACTCACCCTGATGCCCCTCTTTGTATTTCCAAAAGAAAGCCAATGATTTTCTTCATGGAAAAGGTGTGTGTGTGTGGGGTTGAATTCTTGCTCCCCCTGATCTCTGAAGCCCCCTGAGCCACCCCAGGAGGACTTCCAGAAACCACTTCCCCACATTCCTACCCAACCCTTCCTGCCCCTCCTCCCAGCAGCAAAAACCCTGAAAATAAATCTGATTTTTAGCTTGTTTTTCCCTTCCTCCCTTAGCAAAAAGACAAGTCGGGGGGGAAAGAAGGAGTCAGAGCCGTGGGAGGGGAGAGCCCGGGGTACAGACAAACATTCTCTTTATTGAGCTACACATGAATTGTTTTCCATTAGTCAGAGAAAGAGATTGGCAGTGTGTAATATATCACAGAAACCTCACTGATTGGTAATAGAAAGGCTTAGAAAGACCTGGCGCTTTTTTTTTTATATATATATATATATATATATAATATTCTTCTTCTTTATTTTTTTTTTAATCTCTTCGTTTGTTTGTTTCCTTTCCTCTTAGCTCCTTTGCAAGCAGGTGTGACTTGGCTCTTCTTCTTCTTCAGCCAAAAAAAAAAACCCAAACAAAACAAAACCACCCAAAAGTGACTCGTTAAAAGTGAAACTTGTGACAACCTTGGGTTACTCCCCCAAGTTAGAAATGACAGAAAGGATTGGTCATGAAAACAGTGGCTTCCATGTAAACACTACATTCTTTTTTTTTTTGTTTGCTTCTTTTTTTTTTTTTAAAGTGGTTGGTGTTTTTGTGTTGCAATTTTTCAATCGTTTTCCTTCTTGTTTATTTTTTTTTTTAAGTCGTTTTTCGTTTTATTTTGCTTTTTTTTTTTTTTTGCTTTTATTTCCCCCCCCCCCGTCCTTTTATTTTTTTATATATATATTTTTTTCTTGTCTCAGCACAAACATCCCCCACGGGAGAGAAAAAAAAAAAGAAACACTAAAAGGGGGGGAGAGAGAGAGAACTGGGGGGGGGGGGAGGAGTTTGGGGAGGAGGGGGGAGAAAAGCAGCACAGAAAAACGTTCACTGGAAAGAGTTCAAAATGAATAAAAACCAAACGGAAGCGAAAAATGGACCTAAAGAAAAGTCAAATTAAATTTCTAGCTGTAATTAACCTCCTGGAAGGAGGGGAAAAGGGGAGGGGGGGGACCTGTCCAGCCTGGCCGAGCTGTGCTTGTATTGGGTTTTTTTTGGGGGTCTGAACCTGGAGGATGAGTTGGTGAAGCAGGAAGGAAGGAAAATGGGAGGGGAAAAGGTGGGAAAAAAGGGAAAAAAAAAAAACCAACAACCCCCAACCCGCTGGCTCCTGGGCTCCTCAGGGCTTTTGGCCTTAAAGCAGGGCAGGAATGAAAAACCATCTCACCCCAAAACCCCCTGGAGAAGGAGGGAGGGGGGAAGGAAGGTGAGATCCCACCAGAGCTTTGTCCTCCTGAACCAGCCAGGATGGGAAATGGGGAAAAAAAAAATCCCCTTGTTGCTGGTTCCCTTTTCAGTGGCCGGGAGGGAGAACTTGGCAATTTCCCTCCTCCCCAAACCCCTTTATCTTCCTCTTTTTTTTTTCTTTTAATGTGAGTTTTTTTAATGATTTCTTTAGTTTCAGGAGGCAGCTGCTCACCTGGGCTGGGGGGGAGAGGTGGGGGGGTGACCAGCCCAACCTTCCCCACCCTGGAAATCAAAATCCTTCATCATCTCCCTTTTCAACAAAGCCAACCCGTGAGGATTCATCATCATCATCATCATCATCATCAATCATCATCAATCAAAAAAGAAAACTAAGTTACCCTCAAATAACTCATGGGAGGAGAAGCCCCCATCCCCCCCCCCAAAAAAAAAGAGCACCAGCACAGGGGCAGGATCGGGCCCCGTTTGAACTGGGGGGGGGACCCCAGGAGATGCCCCTTTACCCCCCCAGCCCAGCCCAGCACCTCAGGGGGGGGAACCTGGGAGCTGTGGGACCAGGCAGAGCCCCCCAGGACCCCTCAGGACCCTCCAGGAACCCCCAGGATCCCCCAGGATCCCCCAGGATCCCCCAGGACCCCCCCAGGACCCTCCAGGAACCCCCAGGATCCCCCAGGGTTCCCCAGGACCCCCCCAGGACCCCCAGGGACAGGGGGGGACAGTGCAGGTTGGGGAGAGGGGAGGGGGGGGGCTGTGCAGGCTCTACCCCCAGCTCCTTCGCCAGACTCAGCGGGTGGGTTGATTTTAAAATCTATCTCTATATATCTGTATATATCTCTCATTTTTCCCTCTGCCTTTTTATTTACCAGCTTGATGATTACGGGTAGGACTGATTTCTTTTTATTTCTGATTCTTTCTTTTCTCTCTCGTCAAATCTCCTGTGTTTTCTTGGTTTGGTTTGGTTGGTTGTGGTTTTGTTCCCTTCGTTTTGTTTCGCTTTTTTTCCCCCCATTTTGTTTCGCTTGGCCCCCCCCCTTTTTTTTTTTTCCTCTTTCTTTTAACTCTTTTTTTTTTTTTTTTCCCACGTGTGTCTGTCTGTGTGTCTGTCTGTCTGTGTGTCTGTGTCTGTGTGTCTGTCTGTTTCTGTCTGTCTGTCTCTGTGTCTGTCTGTGTGTGTCTGTGTGTGTCTGTCTGTCTGTCTGTGTGTCTGTCTGTGTGTCTGTCTGTGTGTGACTGTGTGTCTGTCTGTCTGTGTGTCTGTCTGTTTCTGTCTGTCTGTCTCTGTGTCTGTCTGTGTGTGTCTGTGTGTCTGTGTGTGTCTGTCTGTTTCTGTGTGTCTGTGTGTCTGTCTGTCTGTCTCTGTGTCTGTCTGTGTCTGTCTGTGTCTGTCTGTCTGTCTGTCTGTCTGTCTGTCTCTGTCTGTCTCTGTGTCTGGGTCTGTCTGTCTCTGTGTCTGTCTGTCTGTGTCTGTCTGTCTGTCTCTGTGTCTGTCTGTGTCTGTCTGTGTCTGTGTCTGTCTGTCTGTCTGTGTCTGTCTGTCTCTGTCTGTCTCTGTGTCTGGGTCTGTCTGTCTCTGTGTCTGTCTGTGTCTGTGTGTGTCTGTCTGTCTCTGTGTGTGTCTGTCTGTCTCTGTGTCTGTCTGTCTGTGTCTGTCTGTCTGTCTCTGTGTCTGTCTGTCTCTGTCTGTGTCTGTCTGTCTGTCTCTGTCTGTCTGTCTGTCTCTGTCTGTCTCTGTGTCTGGGTCTGTCTGTCTCTGTGTCTGTCTGTGTCTGTGTGTGTCTGTCTCTGTGTGTGTCTGTCTGTCTCTGTGTCTGTCTGTCTGTGTCTGTCTGTCTGTCTCTGTGTCTGTCTGTGTCTGTCTCTGTGTCTGTCTCTGTGTGTCTGTCTCTGTGTCTGGGTCTGTCTGTCTCTGTCTGTGTGTGTCTGTCTGTCTCTGTGTCTGTCTCTGTCTCTGTGTCTGTCTGTCTGTGTGTGTCTGTCTGTCTCTGTGTCTGTCTGTCTGTCTCTGTCTGTCTCTGTCTGTCTGTCTTTGTGTCTGTGTCTGTCTGTCTGTCTGGGGGGGGGGGTGTGTGTTGTTGTTTGTTTTTTTTTTAAATCCCAATTATCCTGGTGATTCTTATTCACGAGGAATTTTCACGGGTTGCTCGTCTCCTTTTCCTCCCCCGGCGCCACCAAAGAAGTCGCTTCGCGGTGGGGAGGGAAGGGGGTGGCAGGTGATGGGGGTGGTTGGTTTGGGGAGGGGGGTGTGTGTGTGTGTGTGTTTTTGGGGGGCCGGGGGTCAGTACAAGCCGCAGCCCCGCAGGTTGTTGGCAATGATGATGTCGGTGACGGCGTCGAAGACCACCTGGATGTTGTTGGTGTCCGTGGCGCAGGTCATGTGGCAGTAAATCTCCTTGTTGGGGGAGCGGTTCTTGTTCTCGAACTGCGTCTGGATGTAGGCGGCGGCGTCCTCGTAGGTGTTGGAGCCTGGGGGCACCGGGAGGGGGGCACGGGGAGGGGGGCACGGGGAGGGGGACACGGGGATGGGGGCACCCAGGGATGGGGACACGGGGATGGGGAGGGGGACATTGGGATGGGGACACGGGGATGGGGACACCCAGGGATGGGGAGGGGGACACAGGGATGGGGACACACGGAGATGGGGACATGGGGATGGGGACACAGGGATGGGGACACGGGGATGCGGAGGGGGACATTGGGATGGGGACAGCCAGGGATGGGGACACACGGGGATGGGGACACGGGGATTGGGACACACAGGGATGGGGACACAGGGATGGGGAAGGGGACACAGGGATGGGGACACACGGGGATGGGGAAGGGGACACGGGGATGGGGACACCCAGGGATGGGGACACAGGGATGGGGACACACGGGGATGGGGACACGGGGATGGGGACACACGGGGATGGGGACACACAGGGATGGGGAGGGGGACACACGGATGGGGAAGGGGACACAGAGATGGGGACACCCAGGGATGGGGAGGGGAACACAGGGATGGGGAGGGGGACACAGGGATGGGAACACAGGGATGGGGAGGGGGACACAGGGATGGGGACACACGGGGATGGGGACACACGGGGATGGGGACACACGGGAAGGGGACACCCAGGGATGGGGACACACGGGGATGGGGAGGGGAACACAGAGACGTGGGCACAGGGATGGGGACACCCAGGGATGGGGAGGGGGACACAGAGACGTGGGCATAGGGATGGGGACACCCAGGGATGGGGACACCCAGGGATGGGGAGGGGGACACAGGGATGGAGAAGGGGACAGAGGGATGGGGAGGGGGAAACAGGGATGGGGATGGGGACACAGGGATGGGGACACACAGGGATGGGGACACAGGGATGGGGAAGGGAACACAGGGATGGGGACACACACACACACACACATCAGGGTAGGGGGCTCACGCCCCACCACGCCCCCCGCCCCTCCGCGCTCACAGCGTTTGATTTATTAAAGAAACAACAGGCAAAGCCGATGGACTGCCCGGGTTTTGCTTTGGTCCCCCCCCGCCCCAGTTCCCTGCTCTGCAGGGTCCAATTTACTAGATCAGCTCTCACTATTACCCAGGAAGGTTGGACCGTCCCATCCCCGAGATCCCTTCCAACGTGGGATCCTAGGATCCCACCTACCCCTTTCCCCGCCCGGCTTCCTCCCCCCTTTCCCCCAAACCACCAGCACCTGAGCTCCATTCCCACCCCCTCCCACCTTCCTCAGGTGCTGCCCCTTCGCACCTCCCACCCCCTCCCCACTCTCCTCCTCTTTATCCCGCTGGGAATGGCAGCAGCCCCCAGCTGCCCCCCCCACCCTGGGCATTGGCCAGAGGGATGCTCCTGAGCCCAGGGATGCTCCTGTCTCGGCATCGTGGTGAGTCCTCATGGACCTTGTCCTTGGGGGTGGGGGGTGTTTGAGAAAGGCCGGGGGGCCTGGTGGCCCCCCGGTTGGTTAGGCAGGAGGAGGGAGGGGTGGCCTGGATCTCTGTGGGTGCTGCCTCAGTGGGGCTGAGCATCCTTGGGGGGCTCGCCCCTAGCAAGGGGGCTGTGGAGGGGGCAGGAGCCCCCCTCAGATGAGCATGTCACCCACTTTGCTCCATGCCCTGAGGTTGGGGGGGGGTGTGAGGCATCTGGAGAGGGGCCAGATGTTGGAGTGGGACAATGTGCATTATTGCATTAAGCTGCTTACGGCAGCGAGAGGCTGCGCCCGGCCCCCGGGGGGAAGTCACAAAGCCTGAATGATGGCCCTGAAATCGCCTTTGGAAGAGCTGTTATTATCTGGAGATTTATTTTCCTTTTCCCAGCTTGCTGGCTCCCTGGCTTCCCCCCACGGTGAGGGGCTGAAGGAGAGGGGAGGTGGGCCTGGGACCACCGGGATAGCTGCCTCTACCACTCCCTGTGGGATAGTTTGGGATGGCCCACCAGGTAGATGGGCAAAAAGTGCTGCTGCTCTCCTGGTGGAGGAGCCTAAAAATCCGATGGGAATGCTGGTGGGCTGTAGGGGAATGGGGGCTGCCTCGATGGGATCCGGGCGTGCGAGGTCAGATGCTGGAGCCTCCCATTTGGAACTGATCTCTTTTCTCTCCCTTGGAAACTTCAGCATGGTCACCTGCTCTTCCCCCGGTCTCTCAGGTTTTGGTCTTTTCCCCGAGCCACTCTGGTTTCACTTGAACATCTGGGATTCTCTTGGGGTTGCAGAGGTTTGTGCTGCCAAGGGGCTGCTCCTGCCCCAGCCGTGCCCTGCGCAAGGGCACTCCTGGGAGGATGCAGAGGGGAGATGCAGCTTGGAGGTATCTTGGCTCCTCCAGCAGGAGCTTCTGAGGAACCCTCAGCAGGCAGGATAGCTGAAGGGGTGAGGAGCTGACTCTCACCAAGGCTTCTCCTTTCCCTGGGGCCAGACTCATTAAAGCTCATCTCCTTCTGTCTCAACTCCTGCCGAGCATCTCTCCTGACCGTCTCTGTCCCTTTGCCACAGGAGTTCACCACGCAGAGGGCACAGCCCCACCCCAAGAGCAGGGTGACAGAGCAAGGCTGGACAGCACTTTTAGCCCCCTCCTCACCCCATCAAGGCACCCTGTCCCCCTGCCCACCTCTGGGGTGGGATGCAGCCCCCACCCCCCCCCCTGGCACGGTGATGGGCGTCCCACTGGCCTGAGCCTCACCAGCCCCGCCACGTACCTGTGTATTCAGGGAAGCAGATGGTCAGGGGTGATTTCTTGATCTTCTCAGCAAAGAGGTCTTTCTTGTTGAGGAAGAGAATGATGGAGGTGTCGATGAAGAATTTGTTGTTACAGATGGAGTCGAAGAGCATGAGAGATTCGTGCATGCGGTTCTGGAACGGGGAGCACGGAGAGAGGAGAGAGAAAGGCAGAGAGAAAGAGAGAGTTAGGAGGAGAGGAGGACACTTCTCGGAACTGAAATGCTTAGAAAGCAAAAATAAAGATCTCTCAAGCCAGACAGTGGTTAAGTGTGAGATGGTTGCAGGGGTGGAGGGAAGGGGGGGTGTTGCTCACACCCTGGGCTGGAGGATGCGGCTGCTCCTCTGCTGCACCCCTGAAGCATCACATGCAGAACCCCCAGGGTGGTCAGAGCAGCACTGGGGTGCCCTGGGCACTGGGATGGGGCTGGAGGGGGTTTTCCCAAGGCCAGGGTGGTGCCTGGAGCACTGCCAGGGAATCCCAGTGGTGCCTCTGTCAGCCCAGGAGCACTCGGGCTGCTCCAGGGAGGCTTCAAGCGTGGAAGAGTTTTAGTAGGAGCATAAATAAAAGCAAATTTCAGCAGTATTTTTTTTTTTTAAATAAAATTAATGGTCCTTTAACACGTGGATGAAAAGCCATGAAAAGCCATTTCCCCCTCCCCATGCTGCAAAAGTTGTTATTGGAAAGGAGAGTGGACAGAAGGACAGGAGGGGGTGAGGTGGTCCTGCCCCAGCTTGGTGGTCTCGGGGCACCATCCAGCAAGACATTCTCATGCTCCAGCTTCTGCAGGTGTCTGCAGACAGACATGCACTCCCGGCTAGTGTGAAGGTGCTGCTGGACAGGACAGATCTCCAGGAGCTCTCAAAACATTTTCTCCATCATTAACTTGCTCTTAAAAATAACCAGAAAGCCTCTCCTTGCTGCTCCACTGACAACTTGAGGAGAGATTTTAGGCAGTCTGGCACCTTTTTCGTTGCTGATACCCACCTAGTTGGCTACTTGAACCAGAAACTTTGCAACATCAAGCCCAGGAGAGTCCAAAGCTCCTGCCCCCATCGTGCAACCCCCTCTTAGGGCTGAGCCCCTGCCAGGGAAAACCCTCCTGCAGGGAACAACCCCTCTGTTTTTTGGTGGAGGTGCAGCAATGGGAGGAGGGCTTTGGACTTGCTGAAGGCTCCTGAGAACACACGTGTTTCCTAATGAAATGATGACCCAGTTACACATTTGTGGAATTTTTTCCATGAATGTTTTATTAGTGAGTCATGTTCTTAGCTACACTTCAACTGCAGCTTGGCATGCAAAATGTAGGAGATGGCTGGTGGCATCTCAAAAGGCTTTGTGCTTTCACCGCTGGTTCCTTGGCGAAGAGGAGAGAGGGATGCCAAGCCATGGCTTTCCAAAGCTTCAGGACCTTGTTTGGTCCTTATCTTTCCAAAACCAAACCCCATCTTATTCGTGGGGACAGGAAACTTGTCACACAAGGATGTGGCTGCTCTTGACCTGTGGTTGTTGCCAACAAAATGTTGGGTCCCGAGGTTGTCGCGGGCAGCGTCTGTAGTTTGGTTGTTTTATCTTGTTGTCCCATGGATGTGTGGTATTTAAATAAAGGGCTGGTGGTGGTGGTAGAGCAGGTGCCCAAGGGAATGAAAATCCCAGGAGCAAGGGAAATAACCCTGGTGGCTTTGGAGCCCTGGCCACCCCTGCAGACATCTCAGAGGACACGTTTAAAAACCCCTGATGCAAACACAGCCAGAAAATTCTCTTCCCTCTCAGCCTGTAGTTTTACTCAGAGCTGGCCCTTAATTCTGTCACTGGAAATGGGTGAAGTTGAGAGGAATAATGGTTAATTTTCCTTTGCTGAGGTTGATGGAACATTTTCTCTTGGTTTCTTCAAGTCCTTTGCTTCTATTTCACGCCTCAACGGTGGAAGATCTTTGGTTGAAAGAGAAAAGAGCCAACTGGCCCAAGTGTTGTTCTAAAGGAAGGGTGAGGAGCTCCCAGAACTGAGTTGCTGCCAGGAGGAAAAAGCACCATTGACTGAACAGGACCAGAAGCAGCTCTTCTGCCTCTTGGCTTGCAAGGCTTGGGTGAAGAGGTGGTGGAGGAGTCACGCAAAGTTGGCTACTTGTTGTAGATTTGCAACTGAAGAACTGGAGGAAGCAACTGGGGCCACAGGGATGAGGGTCTGGCAGCACCTGAGGAAAAGCATGGATGTTCTGGCATGGACAGAGCAGGGCAAGGCCCTTCAGGAGAGGAAGAGGAACTTCAAGAAGCCGAGGAACAACCAGAAACCAGGCTGGAGCCGTTCTACCTAAAAAAAACCCCACGAGGGGTAGAAAAAAAAAATCCCACCAAATACTTACATAAAAACGAAACACTTTTTGGTTCTATCCTTTTCAAATCCCTTCTTTCCAGGTGCATGAGGTTGTGTCAGATGGTGGACACCACAGGCACGTGTCGGGTGGGCAGGGAGCAGGTGTAGGGCAAAGAATGGGCTGGAGAAGCTGGACAAGGGAGACACAACAAAAACCCTCTCACACTAGAAAAAAGAGCTGGCACTTTATTAACAGTTTGTCACTAATAAATACATGACTGACAGCCAATAAATTATGACAACAACTAATGCTCTATTAAACCACTGGACAGTCACTCTTGGTACAAAATTACAGTTAATACAGTTTGGGCCATGGAACATGCAGGAGAAACGAGTCGGTGGGAAACCAGCCAAGAGGAGGATGGTGGCAGCCTCTGGTGAATCCTTCAGGAAGAGATGGTGCTGGGCAGCCCCGAGGCAGGGTGATGGTCACTGCTCCCTTGTCGAGCTGAAAGGGGAGGGGAGGGAGGTTGGGGAGATGGGGCTGAGGGTGTGAAACCAGGGGCTGGGCGACGTTAACGGGGCGTTCTCTGAACAACCCTGGTTGCTTCCCAGAGCCACCAAGTTGTTCCGGGGTGGGAAAAGCTGGTGAGACTCAGGCAATGCTGAAGGTGGGGGTGGTGTGACCTGCTGTGGGCTCCTCTGCCTGCTCTGGAGCAGGGGGTTTAGATCCAGAGCTGCAGGGCAGCTGGGGTTTGGTCTCCAGGTGAATTTCCAAGAATGCTGGGTGGGAGAGGGGCCAGGGCAGGGAGTGTGGGGCTGGCTCCCAGCCCTCCACCTCCTCCCTGGGTCTCCCCATTCCTGCTGCTCCTGGGGCCCATGGAGATGGTTTTGCCCCAGCTCCTTCCCTTTTCTTGTGCCCTGCAAGCTGCCAGCCAGGAGGCTTTGGTCTTCCTCCTTTTATTGACACCCCAGTGTTTAAGGGTGGTGCCCACTCAGGTTCCTTAACTCCCTTTGCTGGGCAGACCAAGCTCTCCCAGGCTGCTGGCTGGGACCCAGGCAGCCCTTGGAGAAGTCCTTTCCATAGCCACCTCCTCAGTGTCTTGTGAAGGCCACGTACCTCTGTCTGTCAGCATCCATTACCTGGTGTCATTGCAGGAGCTCAGGGATTGGAATGGACACTCTAGGGGGATTTAGGGAGAGTGTTTCTGGCTGCTCTGCTCACTGGGAGGTAGAGGCAAGACCATGGTCTGCTCTGTTGTGCCACCTGGACCATCATCTCTGCTGGCTGGTGAGGATGCAAGAGTGGGGGGGTCTGGGTGGTTCAGGGTCATAGAAGGCCAGGTTGGAAGGGACCTCAGCAGCACCACCTCTACTGATCTTGACACCTCGGGTGCCAGATCCTTCGTGAGCCTGGTTAGTCTCCTTGGAAAGGGTCGTGGAGTTTTTGGTCGTAAGCCTGAAGACAAACCTGGCCCGTGACAGAGACACAAACACACTAGGAGGACTAAGCTTCTCTAACTGACTTGACAGATGGACAGCCTTGTTCCCAGGAACAAAACCAGCCCTCCCTGGCTCCAGGAGGTGTTTTGGCCACCTGGGAGGCACAGGCTGAGAGTGCAGGGCAGGTCCCTTTGGCAGCATCAGCTGCACAAGCCCCAGGGTGAGCTCTGCAGCTGCACAGCCAGAACCAGGGACAGGGGGATGTGTTGGCTGAAGAACATCCTCCATGTCCCATCCTGACCTGCTGGAGATGGCATTCCTGGCCTGAGAACAAAGCCTGTGCCCTGGCAGGCAAGCATGGGGCTCTTGGCACCATAGATTCAAACACTGGGTCCAGTGTAATGTCCCTTAAAATACAGACTGAACTCATCAATACTTTTAGTGTCCTGTAAGACCAAAGCCCACCTAGTGAGGAGGCACAGCAGCCTCCTCCTGAGGATGCTCCCTTCTCCAGGGAGGGCTGGGCTGCCCAGGCAAAGCTGCCTGAAGGCAAGGAGCTAAACCTCCTGGAAAACTCCTGAGAGGGATTTAGTTGGAAGTTTTCCTGGGAAAGGGGTGGTGAGGAGGCAGCTGCCCTGGCCAGGCCTGGCAGGAGGGCAGGGGTGGCACCTGGAAGGGACAGATGGCCTTGGCCAGAGGTCCTGCTGCCCTGCCACGCTGGGCTCCTCCAGCCCTGCCTCCCAGCACGGGGCTCAGCTCAGTTTGCTGCAGACAAACCAGCCCCTGAGGCAGGTGGTTGTATTGGAAGGTGTGTTCTCCTTGCTGGCTCTCCTGGCAGCAGCAGGGGCTCTGCCCCCCAGCCCTGGCTGCACCCTCACCTCAAGGCTTTCCTTCTACAGCTTTCCCTGTTCCCTTGGGATTGGGGTTTTAAATAAAGGAGCTACTGGCATTTTATTTTCTGGTCCCACTGCTCCACCCTCCCGACCCTCTCCTTCCTGATGGAGCAAGTGTGGGGCTTTCCCTCCTGCTTTTGGCTGCTGCCTGAAGCTCAACTGATGGTTTCCACACAATGTCCCTCAGCTGCTGCTGCTGGACTCCTCACCCCAGGCACTAAAAACCTCCTGCATCCCCCAAACCAGCATCTTTTGCAAATCCCCACGGGGGCTCTGAAGGGCAGCAGGGTGGACACCTCAAGTGTTTCCACCCCCTGCTTTGAAAATCCACCCCCTGGGGTGAGGGCTGAAACTGCAACACCCCCTGCTCCACGGGGGTGGCAAATTCAACCCAGCCTCAAGGGCTCTGAGGGTCTGGATTTGGAGCAGTGGAACTGCAGAGCACCAGGGGGGGTGTTAAGAAGAAGGTTTTTGGAAGCAGGAGGTGCATCTCAAGGGCTTCTTTCTAGGCAAGGGCTGCAAGGTTGGCTGGCTTTGAGAGAAGGCTCAGGGCAAAAAGGAGCTTGGCTGCAGCAGGCAGGGCTGTCAGAAAAGGCTGGGAGGAGGTGGGAAGGCAGTGAGGAGTTCTGGAGACAAAAAACCATGCGTGGCCATCAAATGGGAGCAATAGTAGTGTTTGACACTGGAGACTGTTCATCTCCCTGTGCCACTCCCAGCCTCTGTCAGCAAACCCTCCTGACACTTTTGTGAGGGAGGGAATCATGGAATGAATCATGGAATGGTTTGGGTTGGAAGGGTCTTAAAGATCACCTAGATCCAACCCCCTGCATGGGCAGGGACACCTCCCACCAGCCCAGGTTGCTCCAAGCCCCATCCAACCTGCCCTTCAACACTGCCAGGGATGGGGCAGCCACAGCTTCCCTGGGCAACCTGGGCCAGGATCTCACCACCCTCACAGCCAAGAACTTTTTCCTAATATCCAACCTGAATCTCCCCTCTTTCAGCTGCCAACCATTGCTCCTTGTCCCCTCACTACACACCCACGTCCAAAGCCCCCTTCAGATACTGGAGAGTTGCTATAAGGTCACTATGGGGCCTCCTCTTCTCCAGGCTGAACAACCCCAGCTTCCTCAGCCCATCTTCATACATGGAGGGAAGCTGCAGACGTGCAAAATGCCAAAGAAAAGGGAATGAAAGGCTCTGAGTGTCAACACCTCCTCCTCTTTTTTCTCCCCGTGGAGCACCAGCCCTTGGCTGTCACTGATGTGCTGGGGATGCAGCTGGAGCTGCTGAGGGGCTGGGGCAGGAAGGGTCTGGACCTCCTGGCTGGACCAGGGTTACCTGAATCCACTGGTGGCCTGGCTGCATTCAGCAGGGTTTGGGGTTGAGTTCATTTCAATGGTCTTTGCCAACAAAATTAGTCCTGCTCCCTTTATCCTGGTGGTGTTGGGGGTGGGGGGGAGCTCCTGGAGCCTTGGCTTGGTGCTGCCTTCCCTGGGACCAGCTTCTGTCAGTCTTCTCTTGGACAAAAGGTCACCCAGAGCATGGGGTGGGCAGAGAAAACCTCCAGCATCCTGGTGCTGCTGCTGAAACCCTGGGGACAGAGCTCAGGGTGGGGCCTGTTTCTGCCAGCACAGGGGCTGGGGGGGGGGTCTCACGTGGGGGTTCCACACACTTTATGTACCCCAGGTAACTGACCTCCAGCTTTCCAGCCCTTGTTTGGACCCTCAACACGTGTTCCAACCACAGGGGAGGAGCTCCAGGAGCATCCCTTGTCCTGGGAGAAGCACCATTGCCATCTCTGGTCCCTTCCAGCAAGTGCTTCCCATGGGGAATCCTTGCTTTGGAAAACCTTCCCATGGACTCTGAAAACCCTAAGCAAGACCAAACCCGAGCAGAGCTGCAGGCCTCCTGCTGGCTCTTCCTTTGGCTGAGGGTTGTGCTGGCACTAAATGGGAGCTGGGAGAGGGGCTGGGACCTGGGAGAAGGAGACTTGTGGCTGGGACGTGGCGTGAGGAGCAGAGAGGGACCCAGCTTTGCTGGCTCTCTGTGGGAGCTGCTGCCACTGGAGGTATTTTAAGGCTGAGATGGTGAGGAGGGAGGTGGGGACTGGTGTGTGCCAGAGCAGGGGGCAGAGAGCTGGTGTTATTGCTGTTAGTGCCCAGCACTGGGTCCTCACTGCCCGGTGCTAAATGCAGCTTAGTTGTGGAAAGGCTCTTCAGGGGGTTACTGACACCAACCATGCTGTCAGCTGATCAGGTGGGGGACACCCACCTTGTCTTCCTGCCCTGCTTCCCCTGGGATGCTCCCACTCACATCCCTGGCTGGGGTTTTGCCCCAGCAGAGCACAACCTCCAACAGGGACTCTCCTCTGGCTCCCAGGTGTCCTTCTCTTCCATCCCTCCTGCTGCCTCCACCTGCCTCATCTCCCTCCTGCCACTTCTCTCACAAACCACCCCCAAAATATCTCTCCTGGCACCAGGCACAGGTAGGTCTGAGTGGGACCTCAGAGGTGACTGTCTCACCCAGACACCAAAGAAGCTCTCAGGGTGGACTTCTAAGGGCCCCTCCGTGCTCCAGGACACCCCAGCTCTCAGACTCCCCTCCACCTGCACCCCAACACACCCAGAGCTCTAGGTGACAGCAGGTGGGTGGCCACACGTGTGTCACACACCCAGCTGGGCTTGTCCTCCCCTCTGTGACCCCACATTTGGCTGTGCTGGGTGCTGCCCCTTTCCACACCTCTCCCCCTGCCCTTCTTTCCTCCTTCCCCTCTCTTCCTTCTGCTTTTCCTTCCTGCTCCATCACTTGGCTCAGATCAGCTCCCTGAGCCCCTCCCTTGCCACTGCCTGGCCAGTACAAACCATCCTTCCCACTCTAGACACTGGTAAAGAGATGCCCTGACTGGAAACACCAAACCTGGAGCTGTCTCTTTTGGCTGCCCAGGCAGGAGGTGACACAGGTGAGCTACCTGCTTCTGCTTGGCCAAGGAAGCTCAGAGTGCAAGGTGGGGCTTCCCAAGGGTATTTAGATGCCCAGGGTGCAATGAAGAGCCAGAAGGCTCCTTGCAGTCACCCAAGCACGAGGAGGTGTCCCAAAGCACCTCAGAACCTTTCAGGTACTTGAAGGTCAAACTCTGCCTACAAGAAGCCAGAGCTGAATGGTTTTTTTTTGGTGCACCTCAAGGTTTCTGGGCTGAGGTTTGGAAAGAGGCACCGTGTGTGTCTGCAGGAGCAGCTGGTTGTGCTGAGATCCCTAAGGCTGGGAGGTGCTTTGGGAAAGGCAGCTGGGTGCTCAACCTGCCCAGGATGCCCTAGTGCAGGATCCCTGCTGGGCCACTGTCCCCAGGGCACCCTCAGTGCTGAGCTCTGAGCTCTGCTGCCACCACCTCGCTCAGCCCAGCAGCTCCGTGGCATCCAGAAACAGGTCACTGGAACCACCAGGCAACTTCTAACATTAATTTCCCCCCACCCCCCAAAAAAAACCCCAAAAGCTTGAGGTAAAAAAACCCAACAGCTGTTACTGGCAACAAATGCTTTTTAGATAAGGCTTAGTAGGTTTTGTTACCGTGTCCACCCTGGACACCAGCAGAACTTGGTATGGCTGTTTGACTTGTTCAGAAGAGCTGTCTGGAGAAAAAGGAGAACGTAGAAAGCCAGGCTGTGGTGGCTGTGTCCAACACCAGCCCCTCCAGCTTCAGGCTAGGAGCTGGAGCCAGAAAGTACCCTCAGGGTCATCCTGTTGTATCTAGCACTTCCTAAGGGAATAACCACGTTTTCGAGAAGATAACCAGGAGAATTGAAAACATCCCTATTTCAAGGTAAAAAAACCACCCCAGTTTTGGTTCCAAACTACACTGTTGCTAACCACTGCTGCTTTTGACTTTGTTTCCTTCTTTTTTTTTTTAAAAAAAGAGGAAGTATTTTTGTCTTTTTGGCAGTTGAAATGTGCTTTGTGGGCAAGGTGTGAGCTCCAGCTCCGGGAACGGGAGCAGAGGAGGTGGGACGAGACGGGGAGGGGCTGAACCCAAAATAACCCCCCCCCAATCCGACTCCAAACAAGGAGAGCAGAACTGGCTGCAAAGTTTTCTGGGGTGGGAGGAGAGAGGGGAACCTGTCCACGGGACCGGAGGGTGCTCCTGGTGGGTGTGAGGAGGAGAGGAAGGGGCTTTAGTAGAGTCCACATCCCCGCAGGTTGTTGGCGATGATGACGTCCGTGACGGCGTCGAAGACGAACTGGATGTTGTTGGTGTCGGTGGCACAGGTGATGTGTGTGTAGATCTCCTTGTTGGTGGACTTGTTCTTGCTCTCGTACTGAGTCTGGATGTAGGCCACTGCCTCTGTGAAAGAGTTGGGGCCTGCAGGAGAGGCGAGATGGAAGGGAGAAGAAGGGGTTAAAGCCATCCCGGAAGGTGGAAGTTGAGGGGTTGCAGGACCTGGGGAGCTTGGATGGGGTTGGTGCAACCTGGGTCACCTCATCTCCACCTTGCTAACCAGCCAGGAGTGCTGCCAGGGGGGGGATGCTCTCTGGCTGCCACCTTGGCTGGAGCTTCCTCCTGAGCTGCTGTTTATGGCCTAGAGAGATGGGATGGAGGAGGGACTTGGGTGTTGAACGGGCTCTGGTGGGAAAAACCAGAAGAAATTCCACATCGTGGTGATTACAAGAGAAAAAAAACCCAAAACCTGACCAGGAATGTGGGAAGTGCTTGACCTGCTGCAAAGGCTCAGATTTTTGTTCTTCTTGTGGATTTTTGATTCAAGCTGCAGCTTTTGATGGACAAGAGGAACTAAACCAGCCCTGAATTGAAGGCAGTGCTGGTACCTGTGTCCTCCTTTCCCTGGATCACTGAGGGAAAAGGGCACCTGAAGGTCCAGCCTCTGCTCCAGAGCAAGGTGGGGGGTTTCTCAGACAAAATCCACAAAAGCTAATACAGAATGTCCATCTTTTTGAGGACCTGGGATGGCAGCACCCTCTGCTAGAGCTGTGCCTAAAGCCACCCCACGAGGAGCTTCCTGTTCTGATGGGTGGAGATGCCTGTGCCAAACCTTGCTGACAATCAGGTTTTGTGTTCCAAAAGCTTCAGAGCAGTCAGGAAAAGAGCAGCTCCTGCCTCACCTGGCCAGCCTGGACCCTGCTGACACACACAGCTCTCCTCAGGCACTGTCCACCTCCCCTAAACTCTGTTTCTCTGGCTGTGCTGGAGAAGCATCACCTCCCCTGGGTCCCATGGGAAGGCCACTAAGGCTCCTGCATCCCATTCCCTCCAGGATGCTTTAGGGATGGGAAATCTTGTTCCCTGTCAGTGAGAAGCTTATTCAGGCTTGAGATCTGCTGTGGCTGAAGGCAGCTGACCTGGAGACACGAGCTCACAAAGACCACGAGTTTCAAGAACAAACAAGAGGAGCAAAAGGTTTTCTGGGAGCAGGTCCTTGGCTGAAGACCCGTGTCAGGAGTTTGGGAACAGTTCCACAGGCTGTGCCCAACCAGGAGGGTGTTTTATGGAAGAGGAGTTGGTCATTCAGAGGCATGAGGATTGAGATGGTGGATTCCTTTGGTGGGAGGAGGGGATCACTAAGGCCAACTGGGTTTAAAACATGCCCTGGATTCTGCTGCTGCTGCTTTGCTAAGTGCTGTGGATTAGTTAAAAGCAGGAGTGAATGAAGGGGCTGGAGAGAGTCAGTGTCCCAGCTTCCAGCAGGCACCTTTGTGGATGCAGTCTTGCCTGTCAGCAGAACTAATGGACCCCAGGAACTTCATTTTCTTAAAAGCACTTTGTGGAACAGGCTTGTGATGTTGCTTGATTTATAGGCTTTCAGCAACTAATTCTTTCTAACTCAGCTTTCAAACAAAGCTGCTTTTTCCCCGTGGCCACAAGAGCTTCATCCTCTGAGCCATGGTAGGCAAGCTGGAGTGTCTGCTTGGGTTTAGAGCCTGGGCTTAACTTTAGGACAAGCCAACCTACAACTTGTCATGGCACTGCTGAACACCTTGGGGGGGGGTGAGATATTCTTCAGATCCCTGTTGGATCAGCAGAAGGTCTTCCAGCATACAAACTTCCAGCCTTCTCTGATGGCAGGGTGAGAAAAGAGGTCCAGGGAGGGTCTCCAGCCTTGGGGTGAGTCCCAGCTTCCAGAATGGCACCACCAAGGAATCTAGAATCATAGAATCCCAGACTGGTTTTGTTTGGAAAGGACCTTAAAGATCATCTAGTTCCAACCAGTCGATGGGCAGGGACACCTCCTGCTAGATCAGGTTGCTCAGAGCCACATCCAACCTGGTCTTGAACACTTCCAGTGTGATCTAGAGCATCTTTGGGGTCCTCTGAGATCTGGGGAGGACTGGTTTGGTTTCCTTGGGCAGAAGTGCTCCAGAAAAGAGTTGCACCTGCTTTCCTCTTCTTAGCTACATGTTTATGAGGATCTGCTTCCCTCAGTGAACTCCTCTCTTGGGCTAGGATACCTTGGGAAGGAAAAGTTGTGTCTAAAACAACTTTCCTTCTTGTCCTAGTCTCTCTGCCATCAGGGATATGCAAGAATATTATCTCTTGAGTGGGGTTACTGGGAAACTTCACTGAAGATCCACAAAACCACGTCCAGAAAAATGCCCTCAGGAAGGAGGGAAAGGCACAGGTTTCCTTCCTGGAGAGAAAGGCAAAAGGCAGAGGACATGATAAAAATCATCTGGGTTATAGATGCCATAAAGAGGATGGTGATGAGGTGCCCTGTGAGCCACCCACAAGGTGACAAGGAGCAATCTGATCTGCAAGCAGAAAACTTTGGGCTTGGCATTACTGGGACCTTCCAAAGATAAAGACTGTGAAATTCCCACACGTGGCAGGAATATGTTGGCTCTGTCTGCACCAAGCAGCTGAGGAGAGATGGCTGAGGTGTGTTGGTAAGTGACAAACATCCAGACCTTCCCTGGAGGGGAAACCTGTAGATGTTCTCCTGAATTCAGAGGGAGTTGTTCAGGTCCTTGGTCACAGCCTGTTCAGCCTGGAGCAGGGATGATGGATTGTTCTGCCTATTCCCAGGGGAAAAAAAAAATCAGGTGCTCAGAGATAGGAAGCTCTGGTTAATGATTTGTTGGCTTGCCCAGAAAGGTGACACTCTTGGTGCTCCTGGTTCACAACTTTGTTTCCTGACAAAGAGATCTGCTTCTCTGCCTGTCGCCTTGATTCATCTGGATGTTTCTGGTGAGCTTAAATAATTCATGACTATCAAAGTTTGTTTCTGTGCTGTCTCAGAAGGGAAAATGAGGGTGTGTGGAAGCTGCTGAGATGCAGTGGGAAGCAACAGGGTGCAGCTGCAGCCTCTGCATGGGTGATGTGTCCTCAGCAGCAGGAGGGCAGGTGCTGGGCAGCCGGCAGAAGAGGAGTCTTCTTCCTGGTGCAGAGCTTCTGCTCTGATCTCCATCTATCAGCCCAGGGCATGGTCTTCTCTGTCTGCACTGTGGGCTGGGAGGTGTTGGTGCCCAGTGGCAGAGAAAATGAAGCACCTTGTTTTCTGTCTGCATTTACTGGGGGTGTTTCCACGCCCAGATGTTTGATGTCAGATGTTTCACCTGCTTGACACGCCGGATGAAACTGGTGTCCCCCTAAACTAAGATGCTCAACACGCTCCAGCCTGAGCTGGAGCAGCCAAACTGTGGGACCTGCTGTCTGCAGGTGGTGGTGGGGTGGTCCTGCAGGAAGGCAGGGACTTGCAGAGGCATCCTTGCTGTGGCCAGCAGGGCCCAGAGGGCAAGGCGAGGGGTGGTGACCCTGAGATCAATCACCCACTTGTGATGGATGAGCTCACTGCACCTTTCTGAGAGACCTGCCAAGGGGCTTCATGTTCCTCAGCGAGGCTGGGAATGAGGACACAGGTTTAGGGAGCTTGCTGCCAGCCCCACACCTCCATATCTTGGCTTGGCCTCGAAACCACCACGGGGAAGAGGTGGAACCCCCTGATCAGTGGTGGCCGCCCTTTGTTGGCAAAGAACTTGCACTTCACTCATCCTCAGGCTTCAAGCAGACCCCTAAACATGGATCCTATGGCATTTATGGAAACAAAGCTGGAGGGGAAGCAAGTCTAGCTGTGCATCTTTGGCCTCATTGCCTGCAATAAACAACAGCATCAGCCTGGATGGGAAAGGCTCCGGGACCCCCTTGCTACGTGTCCCTGCAGAGCTGGTTTTCTCATTACCTGTGTACTCAGGAAAGCAGATACTCAGTGGAGATTTCTTAATTTTCTCCTCAAAGATGTCCTTCTTGTTTAGGAAGAGGATGATGGAGGTGTCTGTGAACCATTTGTTGTTGCAGATGCTGTCAAAAAGCTTCAGTGACTCGTGCATGCGGTTCTGCAACAGAAAGGAGAGGTGACATCAGGCCAAAGGCAGCAACTGGGGGGGGATGTTCAACAAGCAGGGAGATCTAAAACAACTAAATTAAGGAGGAGAACGAACGAAAAAAACCCCAAAAACAACAACAAAAAAAAGAAGCTACCATATACATAAGAGATGTATGTATACATACAGCTGAACATCTACGTACACAGATGCAATCCCTAGGACGTTGGACACACAGTTAGTAACTGAAGGGCATTCAGCTGGACAGAGCTGCTTGGATTTTTGCATAACATGGCATTTACAGGATCCCAGCTCATGGCAATCATCATGCACCATGCATGGATGGGGACTTACTTTGCCCTTTGCTCAGATTTGTGTGTTGGTGGAGCTCATGCAGATCTTTTTGGCTCTAAAATGCTGTCATTCGTTTTCATTATCATCATCATCATCATCACCATCATTATTATGATGCTTTTGGGGATGTGTATGGCACACATCTGGTTGCACACATTAACCAAGGACTGGTGGATCCTTCAATTAATCTAGAGTTGGAAGCAGACACCAAGGCAACATAATTTTGGGCCTGACCTTGCCGTGACCTTCGCCAGGTTTGGTTACTTGGTTTAGTGTCGTTGGGTGTTTTTATTTTTGAATTGAATGGCATTCCTGGTTGTTTTTTTTTTAGTTTGAGAAGATGGCTCGACAGAAAGCATCTCGTGGAGAGGACCAAGTGAAAAAAGGCAGAGGAAACAGTAGAATTAAAGGAAAAGAAGTAACAAGGGGCATCTCTGAAGAACCAGCCCAGAAGTCAGGCAGCTACCAGGGGTGTTAGTTCATGCCTCTGGAAGGTCCTCTGCTCACCAGCAGAGGAGACACACATTCCAGCCCTTTTGGTTAGAGGTCATGCCAAAAAAAAAGAAGCCACGACACAGAAGAGGAGAGAAAGAAGAGGAATGAATAAAACAGACCAGTTAGAGAGCTGCAAAGCCCACCACGGGGTTGGATGGTGGTGGAAAGAGCTCACGGCAAAGTCAACCCAGCGTCACGTTCCCTGTTGCTTTCAACTCTTGGCTGGCTGTTGGTTTTTGGTTTGGGTGGGGTTTTTGTTTTGGTCTCGGTTCAAGAGAAGCTTCATACCTGCCAAATTAGGTTGGTCTCTCAAAGGGTCATTTTGGGGCCTTTGTTAGGCTGTGGAGGTGCCGAGGCTGGTGGCGCTGGCGTGGCCGTCTCTCGCGGGGAGCAGGCGCCGTCGGGAAGGACGAAGCACCCCCCGAGAGGCAGGGGTGGGGGGGGTGGGGTGGGGGTTTCTCAAAGACAAAGCCTGGGGTAGCCCAGACTGGCTCCTCAGCTTTTCCCAGAGGGAATCTCCTTGGGATGGGACTCCCCCCAACACGGTGACAACCACCGCCGCGCCCGAAGTGGGTTTTGGGGTGGGTGCGGTGGGGGTGTGTGTGTTGTGTTCCCCCCCCAACCCCCCCCAACCCCCTGGGATGGGAAACTGTGGGTGATGCAGGAGGCACTGGGGGTTTTCACCCCTCCTCCTGCTCCGTTTTGTGCCCGGAGTTGCTTCCACCCCCTCAGCAGAGTTGAGCCCAGCACTGTACGGATTAACACCTTCCTTCTCATCGACGCGCTTTGGCCACAGCGTGGAAACAAAACAGCTCAGCAGCTGCCAAAGGAGCATCCCATCCCACCCCCAGTGGAACAGGACACGTGCCATTTGCTGTCCCGTGTGCCACAGGTTTTGCTACCAAGCTTGGGATGACCAAGCACCTCCCCAGAGTGTGGTGACCCAGCCCACGGGGGAGAAGCCACCACGTCCAATCGTTAACGACCACGTTTACTCTCTGGGTCTCAACTGCTCCTCAGGATCATCCTGTGTCTCTGTGCTCTTTTCTGCTAAAAACTCCTCTTTGCTACTTGTGGTGTTAGAACTGTAACCATGTAGAAACCTGCAAATGCTTGGGACAGGAGATCCTTGGCTACCCAAAGCCTTTGGGAGGAGAGAAGAAAGGGGAGGGCGGTCAAGGGAACAGAAAGCAAAGATAATTAACAGTCTTTTAAGCAGGGTCCCTCACAGGACATTTTAAATGACATTTTCATCACCCTTGCTCATTGAAAGGAAAGAAAACCACGGAACACTGTTTGTGGGGTAAAGCAGGAGCTTGCCTGCAGCAGCCATCAGCCCACAGGTCACCATGCTCACCACCAGCCCCAGGTCCCACTGGGAGCAGTGGCTGCTCCTGCACCTCGGTGGCATGGGAAGCACCCATGGTTAAGAAACAGAAGCTGAGGACTCCTCCTGAGCTGAGCTCCGGGGTTAGGTGGAGCTGACTTTCTACACATAAGGATCCTACAGAAATCTTCCACTTGGGTTAATCTGCATCAATACCTGGGAGGAAATGAGTGTTTTCCCAAGAAGCAGCGACTCCTGGCACTCAGGTGTGACCAGCACATACACACCCCCAGCACAGACCAATCCACCCCTGCAGAAGGTGCAAATTCCAACACAAACCCTCTGTTCCTTTTAAATTCCAGCAATGCACCTGGAAGCTTCCTGAGGCTGCCTGCCCTGCCTTCCTGCTCCCCACGTGCTGATCTTTCCCCCAGCTCTGCTGGTTAGTTGAGTCAATCTAACCACTGCTCCTTACTTACCCCCTGAAGACTCCTGTTCCCTCTTATCCCACTCCTCCTTTTTTTTTACCTGGGAAAAGTTCTGGTCTTAACATCCCCCTTTTCCTTCCCCACCACTAAAGAGAAGAGGACCTTATTCCCAAGCAAGGAGGTGCTTTCAGAGCTGCACAGCCATGTCCCAGTGAGCAGGTATGGATGCTCCTGGTGCTGTACCTGGCTGCCAGATGGGAAACACTCTCACATCCCAGGACGTCCACACGTGGACATGAACCACCCCAGTGCTGGCTAACACTGGGAATACCTTGCTGCCTCCCTTTCCTCCCCTTTCCCAGCTGTTACTGGTTCAATAGATGTTTGCAGGAGACCCCCACCAGCTCTGGAAGTCTCTGGGTACCACATGGGAAAGGACAGGCTGCTGCTAGAGGGGGAGTGAGGAGTTAAGGCCTCCAAACAACCCCCCTCCTACCAGCAACTTTGCAGTGAAAGACCCTTGTAGTCCTTTTTAGTCCCTTAAAGCTTTAGAGACTACACTTCTCATGCTTGTACACCAAGTTGTATTCATGACTTCACCTCCTTTTGGATCCATCCTGCTGCTTTTCCCTGCTGCACGATGGCTCTGGCACTAAGAGAAGGACTCTTCAATCATTGGCTTCTTAATGTCACTTGCAAGTTCAAAACCAGGATTTTAAACCCTTATGCCTGCAAATGCTTCACAGCCCAACAAGAAAACAGCCCCAGCAGGCACCTTGCAGAGCAATAACCACTCCCCCACACAAATTAAAGGCCCAGTTAACTTTTCCTGCTCAGGACAAGAAGACAAAATTGCTCATAGCTGAGTTCAGATGTCACTGCACAACAACACAAGCACCTTTTGACTGAGTGTGAGGGAGGAGAGGTGCTGCAGTGGATGATTCCTCCTTTTTTGTTGGTGATGAAGTGCTGACACGTGAACTAGCAGGTCACTGGTGGTGACCCCAAGCACAAACCCTCCATATTCACCCTCCTCCTCGTACTGCCTAAGATGCCCAAGCCACCTCCACTTGCTTTGTCATTCCTAAGGCCATTTCTGAGCTCTGAAATTCAGTTTTCCTGGCCCAGTGGGCCCAAGAGCACACACTATCCAGGTCAGGCAATGAAACAGGAACCATCAGACCAACGCTCATGCACACCAAGGGTCACCAGCACAGCCCCTTCCACCCATCCCACCCTCAGCAACGGGGACACCAACAGCACTTGCAGGTCTTGCTTCAACAGGGATGACCTAAATATCTGTGTTTCAGAGGCAGCAACGTGCAGCAGGAGCATTCCCCTCTCTTGCCATGACTCCTTTGCATCTGTGAGGAAGAACCCAAAGGGAATAGTCTGGGTTCCCATGACAGGTCCCGTGTCACTGCTGTCTTCAAAAAAATTCCATTGGGAATTCCATTTAGAAGGGACAATGTAAATCTACCTCTGTCAATCAGCTTCTCCAGTGTTACAGATGAATATGGCTGCTGTCCCTCTCTCCTCTCAGATCCTGTACCTGAGGCTTTTCCTCCTGTAACCTCAGCTTAAGGAACATAAAGATAAGTCACAGAGGAGACAAAACAGCCCTGTAATGCAAGGGCATAATCCATGGGGTTGTTCAGTCACTTAAAAGAGGATGTTTCAGGACCTGAAGGGGCTCCAGGAAAGCTGGGGAAGGACTTTGGATATGGGCAGGGAGTGAGAGGACAGGGGGGAAGGGATTAAAACTGGAAGAGGGAGATTGAGGTTGGACATGAGGAGGAAATTCTTTGGTGTGAGGGTGGTGAGAGCCTGGCCCAGGTTGCCCAGGGAAGCTGTGGCTGCCCCATCCCTGGCAGTGTTGAAGGGCAGGTTGGATGGGGCTTGGAGCAGCCTGGGCTGGTGGGAGGTGTCCCTGCCCATGCAGGGGGTTGGATCCAGATGATCTTGAAGGTCCCCCCAACCCAAACAGCCTGGGATTCTGTGGTGCTGTGCTATGTTCCCACCACGTACCAGCACGGCAGAGCCTGCAGCTCCCTGGAGGAGCCAGTGCAGAGGCAGGTGTCACACCCTGACGTGTCCTGTGCCCCGGGTGGGCTGGCAGAGGGTGGGATTTTGCCTCCTGAGCTGGAGCTGTGGCTGAACTTCCCTGCGGGTTTGCTGCTGGGCACACAGGGAAGCAATTCACATCTACCAGAGTCGGGTAAGAAGGTGCTGGGAACAATGGGAAAGGCTGGATTGAACAGCACTGGGGCTTTCTCTTGTAGGGCTGAAGAAACCACAGAGGCAGAAAGGTCTCTTCATTTTATGTATGTCTTTCTGATCCGGACATAAAGAAGTCCTTGCCTTTCCTGACTCCCAGAGTGTTGCTCTTTGTGGCAGGGAATTGGAGAGAAAAGATCTCTCTTTAGAAAAGGCTGCCTGCCCTGAGGGAGTGATGGCTTTGAACACAGCAGCCCTTTCCCAGCTGCTGCAGGAGGATGGGTGCTCAGCCTTTTAAAACAAGGAGCACAATAAACCACAAAGGAAACACTATGCCAGGACAGAGCTGGGCTGGAAAGGCAGGGAGAAGCAAGGGGGGACTTCACACAGCCTGGTTTCACCAGCTCAGGCTGGTTTGGAAGGATTCACAAGGAACCTGTTGTTTGTGAGCTTCTTGCAGTGAGACAAGCTGACCCTACAGCTACACTGGTCCCACCACTGGCCCTGCAAAGGCTGGTTTTGTCTGACCTGCAGCTTCATCCTCCTAAAGTGTGGTTTGCTTTAGAGAAGTTAAAAAAGCCCCTGTGAAATCACAGAATCACAGAATGGTTTGGGTTGGGAGGAACTTTAAGGAGCATCTGGTTCCAACCCCCAATCCCAGTTCAT
This sequence comes from Apus apus, assembly GCF_020740795.1. Lineage (NCBI taxonomy): Eukaryota > Metazoa > Chordata > Aves > Apodiformes > Apodidae > Apus > Apus apus. The sequence goes on along the minus strand of NC_067292.1, from coordinate 18,378,427 downwards.
AGAATCACAGTTTGGGTTGGAAGGGACCTTCAAGATCATTTAGATCCATGGGCAGGGACACCTTCCACCAGCCCAGGTTGCTCCAAGCCCCATCCAACCTGCCCTTCAACACTGCCAGGGATGGGGCAGCCACAGCTTCCCTGGGCAACCTGGGCCAGGCTCTCACCACCCTCACAATGAAGAATTTCCTTCTCATGTCTATTTTAAACCTCCCTCAGCTGCCTCCTCTTTGTGTTTTCTGAGTGAGAAGCAGTCCAAGCTGATTGATGTCATGAAAGGCAGCAGATGTGATGGATGCAAGATGGACAGGACTGAGCAGCTGACTGAAGAGATGCTGCTTTTCCTGCTGGGTTTTTGCCTCTGCCCTGTTGCTCAGCATTCCCAGCCAGCTCCAACTTTGTATTCCAGCATTCCCAGCCAGCTCCAACTTTGTATTCCAGCATTCCCAGCCAGCTCCAACTTTGCTCTTTGCAGGCTGTGCCTGCTTTCTGGATGCAAGAGCAAAGCTGCAGCTGCCCCAATCCCAGCACCCAAGATGGTGTTTCCCCTGCCCAGCTGGAAGGTCTCCAGAGAAGGAGCCTCCACAGCCTCCCTGGGCAGCCTGTCCCAGGGCTCTGTCACCCTCACAGTGAAAAGGTTTTACCTCATGTTTAACTTGACCCTCCTGTGCTCCAGCTTGTGCCCATCTAGATGTTAAAACCACCCTGGAGTCTGGCCTGGCCTAAACAACCAGGTGATTCCTCAAAGAGTTTGACAGAGCTCCTAAGCCTGGCTCAGACTGGCTGGAAACCACAGCCCACCAGGTCTTTTGGGGATCATTAATAACTCCCTCAACTCACCAAGAGCTTCCTGCAAAGCTGGCACCTTTACCAACAGAAGGAAGACCCTCAGAGGGACGGAGCTGGCAGCTGCAGCAGTCTGGGCAGGGGTGAAGTCATTACCAATGTCTCAGCATGATTCCTTTTCCTTAGACAAGCACAGCTGGGTGCCTGTTGCAGATGCTGGCATTCCCAAAACCATGGATCCCATGCCCACCACACCAAGGGAATGGCCAGGATAAGGCAAGGAGCCTCCTGGCATCCTTTCTGCAGGTTTAATTCCCTCACACAGCTTGCCCTCTAACCCCAGGCAGGGCTCAGCTCCTCACTGACTTGATTTCCAGGTGGTCTTTGGAGCCTGGTGGCACAGTGGGAAGTGGTCAAAGCCCTCCCTGAGCAAAGCACCTGAGGAATCACACAGTTCCAGGCTGGCTCAGGTAAAATGAAGCCCTGCAGGAACAGGTTGCACTCCCAGCCCCTCGGGCCGGCACGGCTGTCCCACAGCCCTGCACCAGGGCGGGACCACCTCCTTACCTTGGTTTGAAAAGCCCACCTGGCCCTACCTCCCCTCTTTCTGGAGGTGGGGGGTCCCATAAGCACGTTTTGGAGAACACACAGGCCAGCTAGAAAGGAGAAACAAACCCCCTGCGACGCTCCCGGCGCAGGGAAAACGTGTCCCGGGGGCGCAGGGCTGGGGGAGCCTGGAGGAGGACAAATCTCCCCAGGATTTCCCAGCGACAAAAGCAGGGGGTGGCAGCACCTCCCCGCGAGCACCCGGCGAGCTCGGAGCAGCAGCTCCTGAAGAGGTGGCAGGGCCAGCAAGGCCTGGTCAGACTCACCGTGGTCTCGTCTTCGTGGAGCACCTGGTCGTAGCCGCTCAGCGCGACGCAGAAGATGATGGCTGTGACGTCCTCAAAGCAGTGGATCCACTTCTTGCGTTCTGACCGCTGGCCCCCCACGTCGAAGAGCCTGCAGGACAGGAGAAGACCATCAGCACCTGCTCCTCCTGAATCGTGAGGGAACTTCAGCAGTGTTGTCTGAACCTTACGGTCCCTGGAAGGCTCCAAACGCAAAAGCAACAGGGCTTTAGCTGCTCCTCCTGAGGAGGAGCAGGAGGAGCAGTGACAGAGAGGGATGTGGAGGTTTGTGGGAGACCCTCAGCAGTCTGCTGGGTCCCAAAGGGGCTCTGGAGGGGGAGGCCAGGCACTCCTGATTTTTATATGCTCTAAATACTGAGTGTGAAGCTTTCATGGAGTCACAATTATTTGGGTTGGAAGGGACCTTCAAGATCATCTAGTTCCAACCCCCCTGCATGGGCAGGGACACCTCCCACCAGCCCAGGTTGCTCCAAGCCCCATCCAACCTGCCCTTCAACACTGCCAGGGATGGGGCAGCCACAGCTTCCCTGGGCAACCTGGGCCAGGCTCTCACCACCCTCACACTGTCTTCATGCTCTCTCCTCTCTACTGGCTGGCAGCGTGAGGGTCAATACCCAGTGTTAACCACGAGGGTTTGACTCACTTGAGAGGAGATACTTGACCAAATACCTCTATATTTATGAACTTGACCAGTCCTGGGGCCAAAGTCAGGTTATACCTCCCAGCTGAGCAGTGTCATTGAGCTTAGAAGAAGGTACCATGAGCTCCTACCTTAAGGGCAGTGATTTTCAAGACAAGATCACCAAACATTCCACCCCTCAACACCACGTTCTCTGCAGTGGGAGCCACTTCTGTGTCAACCAGCAACTCTACCAACTCCTCCTTCGGGAGCGACGGGGAAAATCCTGGGCCCAAAAGATGCCCTGAACACTGACCAGCTCGTGCAGTTTTGGACGAACCTGAAGTGGAGGTTTTTGAATGTGAAGTGGGTTTCTACAATGCCAGTTGTTTTGACCCTGGTTCGGAGGATATCCTGCTCCGTGGGCTGGTAGTCTGCAGCTCCAATTCGATCTAAGCTGTCTAGGTAGCTGAGAGAAAGGGGAAAGAAAAAGAAAACAGATCAGAATTAGACACACGTTCATCTCTGTCCATCTCAGATGAATCCTTCAGCTTCCTATTAATCTCTTCCAACCTCATTTCTGAACGTATCGTAGTTAAAGAGGGGAGAAAACAACTCCTGTTCTGGGGAGACAGGAACATTAACAAAGCCCACCAACCTGAGCATAAAATCTGATAGTCAACTGCAAGAAGGAAATGAAGTGTGTGCTCTGAGCCCTGATTGCAATCTGTGAGAATGCACAGGTTTAATACTCCTTGCTGGTTTTATGCCCTGAGGGACAAAGGTCCCACTCAGTCCATTGTGCTGGAAGCTGTGCACACACACACACACACACACACACACACACACACACACACACACACACAGGGTTTTCTGGAGGGGTTTGTTCAGAGAAGAAGAGGTTGGAGCACACAGGTCTTGCTCCCAGACCAGGCAGGTGGAGTCACCTTTAGGAGATGCCTCTGTCTCTGCTGGGGAGGGAGGGAGACAGAGCAGCTTCCTCCAAGGAGACTCCTTGACTTCCACCAGCTCAGATGAAGGAGCTGGATCTACTGGGAGGAGCCATGGCTTTGGTTTGAAACCCAGCACAGGGCACAATCCAGGGGCCTGCTTAGGTGGGGACTTGAGGGATTTTTTTACTTGGGATGGAAGAGGGGAGAATTGGTTTTCTAAACCACTTGTCTGGTTTTAAAACCTTTGCCCTTTTTCTGCTCTAAGCTAAAAATCTGTGACCACAGGCAACGTCTCCACGGGCTGAAACTTTGGGTGGAAAGCCCTGCCTTGTGGTGTGAAATGTTTTTGCAGCAGCATGTGGCCACAATCCGTGTTCCCAGACGTTTTTTTTCGAAGCAACTCAGCCCAAACAGCTACAGTTTATAAAGAAAACATCAGAAAAAAGTTCTTTCCTGTGGGGGTGACAGAGCCCTGGGACAGGCTGCCCAGGGAGGTTGTGGAGTCTCCTTCTCTGGAGACATTCCAAACCCATCTGGACACGTTCCTGTGGGATGTGCTCTGGGTGACCCTGCTCTGGCAGGGGGGTTGGACTGGATGGTCTTTCCAGGTCCCTTCCAACCCCTAAGGTGCTGTGGAAAGAGGAATTTGAAGGACAGTTTCATGCCAGTTCCAACCAGAGAGCTGCACACAGACACTCCAGCTCCTCTCAGAGGGGGTTTGATGGGCTTGGCAGGTCCCACATGCCCACCTCTAGCCCCAGGAGCACCCACCTAATACCCAGGGGAAGTCTGCCATGCCCTGTGACTTCAGTAAAGCAGCTCTGTGGCTGAGCAGAGCTCTCACCCTTTGACCACTGTGCTTTTGGTCACCTGGATGTCACCCGGGGAGGTAACAGGGTGGTGGGTGCCCTTCAGCTGCTGGTTTGCAGAGGAGAAGAGGTATCAGGAGGAGATGTGCAGTTGGACACATGGAAAAGACATTGTTGTCCCTGCTGAGGATGAGTTTGCTGGTGAGTACATAGAAGTGTGAGCTGGAACTGTCCACACAAGGTAGTGGTGGTGTCTGAGCTTGACTTTCTCTTTCAGCTCAGCCAAATCTGATGTTTGTGCCTTTTTTAAAATTTAACACAAAGTGTGGGTTGAGTCCTGAGAAGTAAAGCAGCCCCACCAGTTTGTGAGGGAGCTCATCTCCCCCTCTGCCTTGCCAGAGCACATCCCACTTGGCCTGACCACGTTGCCACAGATGCTTTCCCTGCTCCACCAGGGAGCAGAAAGTCTTTCCCTGAGTGTCCTGGAGGGAATGCTGTGAGCCAGGGCTCCGGAGGAGGGTGCCTGGGGCACTGGGGCTGTGCACTCTGCCACCTGAGAAAACTCAGTGCCACCAGCTTGCTGGGAAAACAACCACCAAAACAATCCTCCCCCCCCCCACATGTGTTTCCTCTCCTCATCACGTTCATTTTTGCTGAGGAACCACAAGGATCCTGTGGCCTGGAGAGAAGGGCAGGAGCTAAGCAGCCTGGTTTTTATTGTGCCCTTTGCCAAGCACTTCGAGCCACGGTGGTTTGGTGGCAGATGCTCCCTTCACAGTCACACGACGGGCCCTGGGGGGGATGGATGGGGGTTCCTTTGGGATCAGAGCCTCCCTGGTGGCAGCTCCTGCTGTTGTAGGGACAGCTGCACTTCTTCATGTGTCCCCACAGAGCCAGCTCTGCAGCCCTGTGCCCAGACCCTGGCTCTCCTCTGTCCTCAGGAACAACATGCTTCCAGGTGATGGTAAAAAAGTGGAGGTGTAAGAGGGGGGAAGGATTTTCCTTCCCTCTTGCAGCTCTTGGCAGTGCCCTGAAGACCTTCACCAGTTCCTCCCTCCTCGTTTCCTGATGTAACTCCCTTCAATTTAAGGTTCCCTGTGAATTATTCTTGCCTCTTGAGATCCTCCTTCAATGCTGCGGGTGCAGCAAGAGAAGAACTGTCCTGCCAACTGGCCAAAGGACTTTGGCATCAGAGCAGCAGAGTGATGGAGGAGTTTTGTTGCTGTATGTCCTGCCTTCAAGGTGTGAGGATGTTTTTGTGAGCCTCCTTCAAACCCCAGGCCACCTGCTGGGACCTCGGGGATCTCTCACTCTCTCCTCCCTGAGAGCATCCAGCTCCAGTCCCAGCTGGGATATCTCCACAGGAAGCTCTGAGGGGTTTCTAGCTTCTGTCAGGGTGAGGGCAGCACTTCCCAGTGCTTAACTGGTGCTGGGAAGCTTAACTGGGCAGGGGAATGCTCACTGTTGCCAATCCTCAGCCTGTCCTGGCTGCAGGTGAGCTGAGCTCTGTGAGTTGGGGACCTCAGGGGTCACTCTCAAGCTGGAGCTCCCCCCCCAGCCCCAACACCTGCTGCAAACACACCCGGGGCCTTTTCTATTCACTCCCCTCCTCATCTCTCCTCTTTTCCACCATTCTCCACGTGTTTCTCCATGACTCAAATTCTTTCAGTTGCCCAGGTCTGCTTTTTGGCCACCCTGATGGTCCCTCTGAGCATCAGCCAGCAGTTCATCCCCAACGTTTTCAGTCTTGGTTTTTCAGGCTGCATTCCAAAAGCAGTTTTCTCCTCTGGCTGCTCTCCCCATGGAATTTCTCCCTCTTCAGGGAGGGCCACATCTGAGCTGGACTCCATGGAAGCTGAGCAGGAGGAGGGTGGCACATCCCAGCTGCCATCCCGCTGCGGGAATGGGAAGCTCAGCTGGGATGCTGTGGGAATGCTGAGCTGGTCTGAGCTGCTGCAACCTCCTCCTTGGTTCCTGCTGGAGGCATCTCTCAGGCTTCACCCCCCCACGCTGCTCAGAGGGACCCTCTGGGTGCCAGCCTGAGCTGGCAGAGGGTGGGATGTGTTGGGGGTGTCACCTCTTTGGGAACAGGGAAGCCCAAGGTGGGACAAAGGGCTGCACAGGGCTCTGGCTGGCAGCATTCCTGGTGTTCCCTTTGACCTGCACATCTCAAGGCCAAAATGTCACTGGGGATAAGGAGCTGTCCCAGCCAACGGGCTGGATGACACCCAATCCCCTGGGAAGCTGGCATCTGTTTAACCAGCAGAAGCAGGAGGCTGCTGGGTGGCAAAGAGCTGCCACCAGGGCTCCTTCCCCTGCCCAGCCCCGGGCTTTGCACGCTGGATTGGAAGCCAAGCTGAAGTGACACCTCAGCTCTTATCTGCAGCCTGCCTAGCCCAGGGCTGGCAGGGGTTAAGGAGAGCTGAAGGAAGGTTAGAAGGTTTTTGAGTCCACCAATAACCCTCCAGCATGATGCTCCCCAGCCCAGCAGCTCCATTACTGCCTAGCTCTCTTAACCTCAATGCTTTGTTTGGAAGCAGATTGCAGGTTTCTGAGTCACTGGGGGGGGGGGGGGGGGGGATGAAACCCGACTGGATCAGGCTGCTGAAAGCAAAATGCAGAAGAAATGGCACTTCCCAAACACAGGGAGAGGAGCTCGTGGAGCTGAGGCCACAAAAGGCAGATGCCTCTGCAAGGACATTAAATATCTGCAGGCAGGAAGATTGGAAAGCAGGAGGAAATAGTTTCTTGTGCCTTCGTTGGCTGTTTCCAACAGCATGTGGCAGCAGCACCATGGGTGCTGGAGACACTCCATGCAGAAGACACTGTCATCCCATGGGAACAGACTGGTGGCAGCAGCCTAGGTGCATCCATGTCTCTTGAGGTTAATGGCAACAAAATTGTTGGGTTTTTCTTGCCTCAAAGGTGACATCCTGGCAGTCTCTTTGAAGGCCTCATCCAGCTCACACTGTGCTGAGGCTGAACCCAAGCTCCCAGTGCTCCAGAAGCTGTGGTGCAGCAGGGGCCACAGCCTGGCAGGTTTGCAGCAGGGCAGTGGGATCTTCAGGAGAAAAGACCTGGAAGCATCAGCAGCATCCCAGCTGCTCCTTCATCCTGCCAGGCCTGGCCTCTGTCCACGTCTCCTCCGTGGAGGAAGGGCTGTGTAGGGGACACCCCAGCCTTGTCATGTTGGCTGGTGTTGTAGTGGAGTGAAAAAGCAGCTGCTCACTTGTCAGCAGATGCAGCTGAGTCACTGCTGGGTTATTTTCTACAGCAGCACTCAAGGGTCAGCTCCAACATCATGTCCTGGCAAATGTTGGGTTTTAATCAAGGTTGTCACGAGCAGGATCTCATCTGAGTCCAGATGCTTGTGTGAAGGTGTCTCCACTCAAGTGCTCCTTCTTAGTTCAGGGATGGAAATGGGCATTTCTAACATCTGTTATCAGCACCCGAGCTCAGCTTGTAGCCCAACTCTTCCCTTCTTCTACTGCTCAGCAAAGAGCTGGATTTACATTTAGCACTCCCCCCGTTTAGTGTTTAGTGACTGTGGAGTAAGGATGCAGAGGCCAAGTGCTGGGCTTGGGAGCATCAGGAGTGACTCTACAAGAGCCCAGGAAACTCTGGTAGTACCTCCCACCAGCCACCATGCCCAGCCACACCTGTTATTTTAGGAGAAGGGGGGAAAAAGCCACCCCAGCCCACTCCCAGAGCCCAGCTCACCCAGCACACCCAGCAGGGATGAACCACGAGCCCTAAGGAATCCTCAGTTAGGGGAGACATGACATGAAGCCAAGCATAGTGTCCCCTCAGCCATCAATCCCACCAAGGGACAGGGACCACGATGTGCTGGTGTGGGCACAGAGCCCTCCTGTCCTCCCAGGGGAAGCCAGAAGGTGCTGGGTGCTGCTCCTCGGGCACTTCCAGGAGGGTTGTGGCAGGCAGGAGGAAGAGGTCTTAGGGGATGAGTAATTCAGCAAAGAGGCCAAGAGCATCATCTGGTGTTTGTGAGCTGAGTCCAGAGAAGGGAGGTCTTGGAAATTCACTCCTGCACTTTAGGCACCACACGTTGTGCTTCTGGCTGTGTCCTGCCTGGACAGGAACCCCATGAATGACACAGCAGGCTCTGCTGTCCTGCTGCTGTTCCTGCTGAGAAATCTCATCTCATGTCCAACCATACCAGCATGGACACTCCTCAGCTTCCCTCCTCCAAACCCAGCCAGCCACAAGCCACCTCTGGTGCCTGCTTCTGGCAGGCAGCTCCCAGCAGAGTGATGGGCACCAGCTTATCTTCCCAAACAGACCCTGCTGGATCGAGCTGCCATCGCTCTCCCCTGGGGAAGGAGGAGGAGGATGGTCCCTGCTACCAAAGGATGGTGCCAAACCTCACCAAGAAGGATGCTACACAGGGATGAGGAGTATTTTTTTTGCCCTGCACAGGCTGTTTGCTCAGACCTGGCTGAGTGCAGGAGATGTGCCCATGGAGAAGGAGGAGCAGCCGTGCAGCAGCCTGGGCAGGGCTTCTGCAGCGAGATCAGCCTGACAAGTTGATCTTTCTACTGATGATAGGCAGGAGGAATGAACAAAAGCAGGTTGGAGTTGAGCTGTCCTAGTTAGACTTGCAGTTTTCCAAGGCATGACTGGATCCAGAATCATTTTTAGCATCACATGTGGAGGAGCAGAGTCACTCAAGAGGAACTGTGGAACAAAGGTGCTTCGGGACGTACGGGGTCTCCAGGAGCAAGGTCTGCTCACCAGTGGGGGACTGGTCAGCATTATTCCACACTGCTGGAGTGAGAGGACGCTGTGGAACAGTCTGAGTCTGGGATCAGAGAGCTTGGGCTGGGGAGAGGTGGGCTTTGCAGGAAAAGCCAACGCTAACAACCCACTCAGGAGCAGTTTTGGAGCCGCCCTGGGGAAGCAGACGTGGGCTCATCCTTCTGCAGGGAGACCTGAAAATCAGAGGGTAGGTAAGAGGGGAGGATAAAGGGGCTTCTGCACATTGGAGGAGTTACAGGAGAGAAGAACAATGTGTCTGGATCAGATCAGTGGCCCACCTAGTGTAGCTAGTGTCCAGGAGCAGAGCCTGAGGGAAGAGTATGAGGAGGTGTGCAGCACTCAGCCACTCCCAGCCTCCTTCCTCTGGAGAGTGGAGCTCCAAAGGGAGGGGTGAGATCTCTCTCTTTATTACCCCTCCACGATTTGTCTTCCAGAAACTGGTCTAGGTGCTTTTTGAAGCACTGTGAACTTCCACCCCCCACATCTGCAGCCAGGAATTTCCCAGCTCTGCTGCCCCTCTCAGTGCAGAACTGCCTCTTCCTGGGTTCTGAACTGCAGGGTTTGACTTCCCAGCTGCTGCGTGGGAGCAGCTGTCCTCTCTCCTCCCTCTTCCCCACCAGTTTCTCTGAGGACATCTCCCCAGACCTCCCCACATCCCCTGGGGAGGACATCTGCTCTGTTCCTGAGACATTCCTGCATGGACAGCTCCTGTCCAGCTTGTGCCTCTGCTGACCAGCCCTGAAGGACACGAGCAGAGCAGGAGCAGAGGTGAGATGTGGTGGGGCTCAGCACCCTGGAAGTGAGCAGGATCTGTGCCTAAACCTTTATGCAACAGAGTAAGTGGGTTGGATGTTTTGGGTTGTTTTGTTTTTTTTTATATTGCTCCAGGTTTGAGTTTCAAACCTGCTGTCAGTGGAGCTGGTGGCTTTCCATGCTGGAAAGTGAAGGAAGAAAGAAAAGGAAAGGAGGGGCTAAAAATAAGCCCTGGGGAGTTTGGGATAATGAGGGGCTTGTTCTGGGGAGGAGCCTGGATCAGAGGAAGCAGCTCCTGGGCTGCAGCAGGGCTCCTGATGTGTCCACACGAGGTGGTGGGCTCACCTGCACAGCCCTCTGCAGGGAGAAGACATCAAGACACCTTTGCCACCAGGGCCACCTCTTCCATGAGGGACCAGAGATGTAACCAGTCATTAACTGGATCAGCCACCAGCCAGGGAGGTTCGTCAGGGCCCTGGGCTCTATTGACACACTTGCAGGGGAAGGAGCATTAAGGTCTCCATGTCTAAGCTGGAGGGAACAAAAGAGCTGCTGGTCCTGCAGCAGGAGGTGTCTGCAGCAGGGACTGAGCTCTGGTGCTGGGAGGGAGGCAGCAGCTGATGAGATCTGAGCTCTGCTCCCAGGTGGACAGAGGATGCCCACAGCTGGATGATGGGCCAGCTACGAAGGGTGAAGTGGGTCTGTCAGGAGCTGAATTCAGTCAGGGGCCTCACGTATGAGCTCACTGTGCTGAGCACAATGGGTTGCTGGTGATGGAGTAGAGACCATGTTCCTGGATCTTCTCATCTGTCCCTTCTCCTGAGCTATTAGCAAGATTTCTGCTTTCCAGTCCCATTTAAGCACCTCTGCCAGAAACTGTGGGTGCCAAAACCAGCTCTGCCCAGGGCAGATGTGACCCACAGCCAGCAAGAGCAAAACCTGGGAATTTCACCCTGGGGGATGATGTCACCTCTGTCTGCCTTCAGTTCCTCTGCCCAGATCAGGGATGGTCTCATCCCCATGTGTGCTGGCAAGGAATGGGCACCCACCCTCGCCAGGTCCCCGGGAGAGGGAGGAGGCAGGACAGCCATCCCTGGCACTGACCAGCCCTGGAGAAGAGCACAACCAGGTGACATGTCCCCCCAGGTCCTGCTGGCTGTGAGGAACTGGAGGCACGGGGCTGGGAGCTGCTGAGGAGATCCCAAGGGAATGTGCAGCCCTTCCCACCTGCCTGGACACTCCAGTGCCAGTTTTCCTTCCAGATGCCCCATGCACAGTCCCACCCATGCCTTCTAGATGGGGAAAGAAACCCCCTTCTCCCCCTTTTCCCCCCAAAAAAAGGCTGCAGGGAATCAAGGGCTGGGGGTTGAACATCAGCCCCGTGCTTGGCCTGGATGAGCAAGAGACAAAGTGCTGCTTGCAACAGGGCTAATCAGAGCTGCTCTGTTCATTAGTCTGTGGAGTGACCAGTGCCCAGGGCTTCACCAGGAGAATCCCCATTGTGGCAGGACTGCCTTGGCTGGAGGTTGGGACCCTGCTCCTGGGGTGGGGGGGGGCTCACCAGGACACCCCTTCATGCTCTGCCCGCTGCTCCCACCACCCTGGACATCTCCTCAACGTGTGTGTATTGTCCCCACTGGCACAAGGAGCTCCAACCTGCTGCCCAACAAGCCCAGCTTCCTCCCCACCACCACCACCACCTCCTGTGATTTTACAGCAAGTCTCACAATCTTTGCTACGTTCCTTTTTTTTTGATATTTTTTTTTTTGGTCCCCTTCTTCGTTTTTGTTCTCTCTTCCAGCCCCTCGAGGCTGGATATTGGAGGGACTATTTGCTGAAGGAAATAACAACAACAACAAAAGGACTTTCCAGCCCTCCTGTTCACAGACAAAAGGCTTTAAAGCATAAGCAAGAGGGCTCAGGAAGCAGGAGATAAAAGCAATTTTCCAAAGGTTGTCTTCATTTATGTTGAAAAACGGGGAGGGGGGGGGCTTTTAGCTAAGCTCATGGTTGGTTTGGGATTTACCTCCTCGCCTCAAACACTCCCAGGGGGGCATGGGGGGTGTGTGCAGGGGCTGCACCTCCAGAGGGGGCAGGGGGACAGCAGTGGGGCCTGAGGAATCCCCCAAGCAGGGGCCAGGGTGGGGCCAGGGGCTGAGCATCTCCCCGCCGCACCGGCACCTCCATCTCCAAGCAGCAGGGGAGGAGAGAAGAGGTTGCTCCCCAAATCCTGGCAGCCTGACCTGCTGCCCAGCTCCCTGCCCTCGTGGCTGGAGCTTGGCCAAAAAACGGGGCAGTAAATAGCAGTTTCTGATTTGGCTGAGCCCCAGGGCCAAGGGCAACGTCGTTAGGATGAGACCTGGCAACGAGAAAGGGCAGGGAGGCAGCAGGTTCTCCTGCATCTCTGGCCCTGAGGAAGGAACTACCTCTGCTAACTCCTCTGCTCCTCCTTGCAGTGCAGCCTGTGCTCCCTCCTGGGCCTCTCCAGACAGATCTTGGAGAGACTTTTAGGGGTAAAGGAGGATGAGGGAACTGGCAAGACTATAGCACCCGTTTATGCCTGCAAGATCCATATCTAAGGAGGTGCTGAGCTGAGCTTCTCCTCTTCATGGATGAAGTTAAGTGGAGGGGTGATGGCATCTCAGGTACCTTCACATGGACTGAGAGGGGATACGGCCCTTCAGAAAGCAGGTGTTTCCCTCCTGCTTTCCCTTCTCCTTCATTTTCTTTAGGGTTTGTGTGAGCTCCAGCCAGGAAATGTCTTTGGAGACAGTTCCCTCAGTGACTTGCACGTGTGGCTTGGAAAGGGTAAAGGGAAGAGCTGGCTCTGGGACTAAGTTTCTGAGTGGCCTCTCTGCAAGGAATCCTGCAGATGTCTCCTCCCCTGCTTGCAAGTGAGTTTTCTGGTGAGGAAGCTCAGTCCCCAGGCTCTCCTGGCAGTGTTTGGTGGGATGGGAAGGTGAGCATTTCTTAACACCCACCTTCAAGATACTGTGACGTGGTCTCCACCCTGCTTTGGGCAAACAGAGGCAGGCCCTGGAGACCCTGCACTCAGTTTGGGTGAAATTGGATCTCCAGATGGATGAAGACAGAGACTGAGATGCTGGAAAACCTCTGGCTGCTTTCCAAGACAGTATCTTTCCTCTTGAGCCCTCCCTCCAGCTCCCACTCAGCCCTAGGTGTAGCCAGATGGTGGATTCCTTCATTTCTGAGGATAATAATGAGGTCTCAGACCTCCACCCAGCCCTGTTAGACACTTCCAGGCTGATGCTCAGCCTGTCCCATCTCCCTGACCTTGCACTTATCAGATCCAGACCCCGGGGCAGACGCTGTTGAGCTGCTCCTCCCTGGAAACCTATTTACATCTCATCTGTGGGACCTGAGCAAGGCTGGTGACTCCAGGCACCCAGCTCTGGCCCCCGTGAGCTGGTTTTGTTTTGCTAATCATAAGGGGAACTTAATTATTCCAAGCTGGTGGGCATCTTTGCCTACAGGAGTAAACGAAACCATGAATTCCAACAGAAGTATCTACCTCTCTGCTTGTGATGGATTTTCCATTCCTGCTTTATTGGTGCTCGGGCTCTGAGGCACAAAGGTGGGTTGTTCAATTCAAAGGGCAAGGCAAGTCACCCCAATTAATTGGGTTGTTCCATTTCTGTGGCTACTCCCCCCAATTAAATGCCAGTGAGGCCCAGGGACAGGCACGAGTGAGACGGGCAGGCTGGAAACCACATTATCATGCAAAAGCTGGGAGGAGAAAATGGAATCTACTGCACCTGATGGGAATATCAATGCAAAACCTTGACCTATAATTTTCCTTTCTTCAGGCTGAGAGAGCCAGCAACAATTGGAGCTCATTAAAACAGACCGTGTCCTGCATGGTGAGGAACAGGAGGCTCCAGCCAAGCCTGGTGACCCCTTTCTCCATTTAAACCCAGGGTCAGGAGAGAAAGAGGGAGGGGGAGGGGAAACCCACAAAAGACCAAGCCAAAAGTGCTGGTTTGGACTGGACCTCTGGAGTTCAGCTGGACCTGTTGAAAGCAAGGCCAGCTTCAAAGTGGAATTCAGCTTGCAAGTCAGCTCAGGTGGCTCCGTGTGGAGTGTCACCAAGGATGGAGATTTTCCAGCCTCCCTGGGCAGCCTGTTCCAGTTCTGCCTTGTCAGGGCTGAGCCTGGGAGCTGTTCCCCACATCACAACAACATCTGGCTCTGCCTGAACTGTTTGCTGGGTGCAAAGTGGGTGTTGGCACGTGGGATGGAAGGAGAACCAGCAGGGAAGGTGACACCATCGTGCAAAGACAATTCGTTCGCAAGGAGATCAGAAAACAGTCCCACACCAGGCAGGGTGAGAAGGAAAGCCCACGGTGGTATTTTACCCTGAGTTTGGTGCCACTTTTCTGCAAGGCAGTGCCAGAGGAGTTCTTGAAGATGGAGCAACCCAAGCGTTGTCCAGTTTGGGCTTGATATTTGGCAGAGAGCTGAGCTGTCAGGGCTGCAGGTAAGAGCAGCAGGCTCAGTGGCATCTCCCTTTCTCCACTGAGCAGTGAGGTCTGTGTCCCTCCCTGGAGGCATCTCTCCCTACAGAGAGAGCCAAAGGCAACAAGCTTCCCAGCCCTGGCACCTCTGGGATGTGTGAAGATGGATGGGTTGAATTCAGGCCTAAAATACTTCACATTTTCACGGGGGCTTCACAGCCCTGGCTTTAACAAACGAGCTTTCCATGTGCTTGGAAGCAGGAGGAGAATAACTTGAGATGGGTTTTGGCTTTTTTTTTGGTGTCTGTGTGCTTGCAAAGTGCCTCTGCCTAGACATCTTGTTTGGATATGCAGATGGGAAACCAGTGCTGGATGCTCTGTCTGCTCCATTTCCCCCCCCCTGAGGTTTGGAGGCCCTTCAAAGCAGGTCCCCAAGCCTGGGGGGTTAAGATCAAACTTGCCCTGTGCACTGGACCCCACTGACCAGGCTGGTCAGGAACTGGAGGATGTGAAACACAAAGCAATTTTGAAACCTGAACAGAAGTGGGAGAGAAAGGAAACCAGCTGGAAACCTCCACGTTGCTGATTTTGAAAGCAAAATGTGGGTCACAGATGTGCTTCCAGAGACAGAAACTGGCTGGAGAAGAAAAAGCAGTGCCCAGGCCCTTTGATGATCAGAGGTAGATTTAGCTTCTAGGCATGGAGACAAGAAAGGAAGAGAAGATGAAGTAGAAATAAAAACATAATCAAGAGATTAGGAACGTGGAACTCAACCCACCCGTAAATTTGCCTCAGGGAATGATGGAAAAAAAAAGCAGTAACAGAAAAAAAAGACAAAACCAACGGCTCCATCTTACTCTTTTCCCTTCTCTTGCTCTCCTTATGGTTTTACTTTTTGCTGCCCAAGACACAGGAGGTTCCTTTCAGAACCTCTTCTCTTCTTCAGTTGTTTTTTGATCTGCTTTGCAAAAGGGCTGTTTTCTCCTGTTCCTTTGCAGGAGCTGCCAAATCCTGGCCAAGGCCAGGTTGACTTTAGAGCCTACAAGACACAAAGCTCTTCAGGGAAGTCCACACCTCTCGGGCAGGTTGGCCTGGGAGGGTAGAAAGCAACTCCCTCCTGCCCATCTTTGCTAGGAGAGAAGAGCTTTTACTCACTTCTTGTTTAGGTTGACACGAAATATGGCATCTCTTTTCAGTGGAATTAATGAGAGGACAATAAGAGCCACGCTGCTGGTTCTGGCAGGCTGTTGAGTAGCCTGTGACTGGGTCTCTCAGGGGCTGCAGCAGAAGGTCTGTGGTTTGAGCCAGTGAAAAAAAAAAACAAACTCAAGGAAGAACAAAGTAGGACGAGGGCAAGAAGAGCAGCCCAAGTGGTGGGTCCTTGGAAACAGCCAGGCAGGGCAAGGGGGGCTTCTGAAAAGCATTCAGAGGGTTGCTTCTGGGGTGAAGGGAAGTGCCTGGACTGCTCCTGAAGGTCCCACCTGTGCTGGCCATGTCAGGACCAAGGTTCCTTGGAGCTTTGAGACAGGTGCTGGGCAGTCACGAAGTGCCACCCCTGCCTCCTGCTGGAGACTCCCCTCCTGCCAGCAGAACACCAGGCCCTGTGGCTGAGCAACAAGAGGAGCCTGAAAGAAGAGTCCAGCTCAGTACCTGTCACTGGTTTTCGAACTCTGGGGAACTCCAGATTGAGTTCTTGGCTGGAGTTTCTTTTCCTCAGCCCAAAGGAAACCACATTTTGTGGTTGCTAGTGATTTAAACCCAGTATCAGTGTCAATTAAGATGGGCCCTTTCCTGGGGTGGGGTGGGGGGAAGAAAGAGAAGAAAACTGTCTCAAACCTTTCCCTCACGCAGAAGGAAGCAACCCCAAAGGGTGGAAGGATGAAATGAAAAACAAGTCTCTTTTTCACTGGGTGTCCACCGGGCCTGGGGAAGAGCCAACTGAGCTCACACTTCATCACCATCTGGTGTGATGGCAGCAGGGCTGAGAGCTGCAGCAGGACGTGTCACACTGCCCTGCCCTGTGACAGCATCTCTGCTCCTGGGGACAGGACCACCCCAGGCTCCTCAAGTGGCAGCAAGACTTTGTTATCTCCAGCTTCACCCTCCCCTCCAGCCCCGTGTCTGCCCACAGCACGGCGGGCAGGGTGGCAAGGGGAGAGGGTCAGCACAGCTCCCCCCCCTCCCTTGGCAAGGAGGGTCCTGCCTCCTCTTCCTGAGGCAAGAGCTTTGGTTAGAGACCCCAAAACTCATTCTGCTGGGCTGCAGCCACCCGTTGATGCTGCTGTGAACGCCACGTTCAGCTGATGGCTCCAAGAGCTCCTGCTGCTGAACTGCCCAGCAGCTTGGCTGTGTGGAGAGGGCCAGGCTTATTAGGTCCAACTGCTCTCTTGCATGGAAGGGAAATCAAAACACTCTCCTCGAGGTGATTGGCTCTGAAATCACTGAAGAATTTTCCACCAGGTTGTAATGCAGGTAGGACTGGCTTTTTCTATAATTGATGCCTCTCAAGGTGTGTTTACACCTTCAGACCCTTCTGTGGTGAAAAGAATATCATCCAACAGCTGGCAAGAGAAGGCAGGTTTGGCTGTTTCAGGCCACGAAATCTAGATTAGACATGGATGCCCACCTAGTGCTGACTGAAAGGCAGCAGCATGTCAGGAGCATCACTGAGGTGCAGGTGCTCCTGGTGAGGAGTGGCCGGGTAGGACCCTGGGACACCAGCCTCACATCCTCAGGTCTCCCAGTTGGATTGTGGTCAGTGCCAAGGGATGTGTCATCACTCCCCTTCTGCTGCAGCACAGCAAGAGCTGCAATAGTCCTGCCTGCCCTGCCAGCTTGGGTGGGAGGGGCTGGTGCAGACGGGACCATCAGGCCCACCACAGGGAACAAAACTGCTCGGGGTTGGGTTTTGACAGACGACCAGGAAAGGCCCAGGGCAGAGGTGCCAGACAAGCCAAACACACAGCAAGGACTCCAGAAGTGCAGGAGTCAGCTGCTGAACGTGTTGACACTGCGACAGGCAGAAGCAGGGCTGTGGTGTTCCCCTGTCACCAGCTGGAGAAGCCACTGCAAGGTCCAAGGGTCCAACTGGGGAAGTGGTCGCTCTCTCCTTGCTTGTTCCTTCTGCTCATACTTCACCATCTCTCACTGGCTGCTGCCCAGGGTCCAGCACGGGGCCAGGGGACATTTTTCCTGATGGCAACAGCTGCTGCAATCCAAATTTTGGGCTGCAAAGCCTTACCCTCCTTGCCCAGGTGGAGGCAAACAGATTGGGTCATTAGGAATGGGTCTGGGCTGGAGCTGGGGGAGCACCCGTGTTTCATCAGAGCCAGAGCAGCTGTTTATGGGCAGGTGTCCTGTCCTTGTGATGAACCAAAGCCATGGGTTCAAACAGTCACCATTAAAAAGCCCTGGCTGTGGTCCCCAGGGGTAGAGATGCCACTGACTGTGTTAGGAGGACCAGGCACTGTCCCCACAAAAGCAAAGATCACAGAACCAGACTGGTTTGGGATGGAAGGGACCTTCAAGATCATCTAGACCCAACCCCCCTGCACGGGCAGGGACACCTCCCACCAGCCCAGGTTGCTCCAAGCCCCATCCAACCTGCCCTTCAACACTGCCAGGGATGGGGCAGCCACAGCTTCCCTGGGCAACCTGGGCCAGGCTCTCACCACCCTCACACCAAAGAATTTCCTCCTCATGTCTCACCTCAATCTCCCTCTTCCAGCTTAAAGCCATCACCCCTTGTGCTATCACTACACACCCTGGTAAAAAGTCCCTCCCCAGCTTTGTCCCTTGCAGCTGCCTCTCAGTACAGTGCAGGTCTCCCAGAAAAGCAACCCAAGAGCTGCACTGCCACACAAAGCAGGTGCTCACACCCTTCTCTTCCCTGTCAGACAAACAAAGAGGCCATCAGCCAAGTCCACAGGTTGGGCTGCCTCTGCTCACTAGATCCGTGGTTGTAGAAACCTACCTTGAGGTGTCTGGGAGCAGCTTGGGAACCTGGCCTGGCCACGGCCATCATGGACCTGACCCCAGGCTGGCCAGAGAGGACATGAAAGTCCTGCCTGACCCTTTCTGCCCTGTGACATGACACACTCCCCGGGCTGGAAGCAGAACTGTGCTCAGCTCCCACTGCTGTGAGGTCAGTTAAAACTTCCACAAGCCCAAATGCAGCTTCTGAACCCCAACAACTATGGACAGGGATACTCACTACTGGGCCGAGTCATTAAGTTGATATTCCCGGGACCGGTTGAAGCATTCCTGGATCCCAGAGTCTGCCCAGAGTCTCATCATAGCTGACAGCAGCTCTGGAGAGAAGGGCTCTGTGTCCTCCATCCGACTTACGACATCGCAGACCATCTTGGCATCAGCCTGCAGAGGGGAGAACCAGGAGGTCACAGGGATGCAGGACTTGGGAGCCTGAGGTTCCAGAAGCAACTCCCCAAGCCATCACTTCCTTGGGACGGGGGCTTTGGGATTCCCCACCCTTTGCAGAAAGGGCAAGAAGAGGATGGGGAGAAGAAGCCACCGGGTTATTTGTGCCACCCACCTCGGGGCAGCAAACGTTTGTGGTCAGCAGACAAACCAGTCAGCACCGTGTGTGTGCGTGTGGAGCTTCTTGGGGACAGAGGGAAATTCATATTGCACAGGTGTGCACTACAAATTGCACAAGAGTACACTATAAATGGTACAAATGCTCACTATGAATTGCACCCAGCAAAGCGACCCGTATCCAGCAGGGATCCCCGTGCCCACCCAGGCTGCAGCCCGGCTGCAGGAGGGGCCGTTTGCACCAGGAAGGGCAGCAGAAAAGCTCCTGAAATGCTTTTGTTCAGCTGCTGGTTTCTTGCTCCTCCTGAAGCCTCGTTCTTTTGCCAGGAGCCCCCGCTGGAGGGGCTGGTTCCTGCTGGCACAGCCCACCTTGCCTGGCTCTCACGCCTGGCGACAGAGGGAGAGGAATCTCCCAGGGAGCAGGAGGATGGCAGGGAGGGCAGGGCCAGCTGGTCCCTTTCAGATGGCAGCTCTTCTGGGGAGATGCATGTGATTTGCTGGAACAGTCCCTTTTCCTGAAGGATAACATCCTGACACCGCTCGGGTCTGGAGGGTTTAGGGTGGGAATGTCTAGACATCCTTGGAAGAGCTGAGTTCAGCCCCACTGGAGCAGGCTGTAGTGGCTGCTGCTTCACTCATTTGCCACGCAGGACACCCCAATTCTTGACCCACCTCTGCTTGCTTTGCAGTAAGGGGGTGTCCCCCTCCACGTCCCCAGGCTCCTGAAACCCTCAAGTCCCCCTGAGTCTTTAGAGGCTGGAGAAGCCTCAGTCCTGTGTGGAGACACCATCCCATAAAGCTTAATGGGATGGAGTCTCTGTGCTTTGAAGACTTTATGAACAGGAAGTCTTTTCTTGCAGAAACCCTCCCATGACAGTGCTGAGGAATCCTCCCAGCCCTCTGCCCAGACCCTGCTCCTTCTGAAGAGATGCTGCTGGTGACTCACACCCCAAAGCCAAGACAAATGAAGAACCTTCAAGAGTTCAGTTCATTTCCAAAGCTTGGCTTCTGCCCTGGAGTTGGTTGTGAGCTCAGTGAACGTTGATAGATCATCAGCAGGGTTTGCCTGCCCTGCTGGAGCTGTAACTCTGCTCTTTCCACTGCCTCCAAGTGACACAAAACCTGACAATGA
Source organism: Apus apus (assembly GCF_020740795.1). NCBI lineage: Eukaryota > Metazoa > Chordata > Aves > Apodiformes > Apodidae > Apus > Apus apus. The sequence goes on along the minus strand of NC_067292.1, from coordinate 18,358,660 downwards.
CCACTCTGCTCAGGGCTGCAGTTATTTGTGCCTGGCTGGGGCAGGAAGAGCATCCCTGCTTTCCATCAGGTAGGAAGGAGGCCTTTCCTCTGTTAACTTGACTCCTGCAAAGGGGTTATATGTGTAAATCCCAGCTCTGTCCATCTGTCTGTGATGGCAAAGGACATCTGAAGCTCTCCAGCTGCCATGGGCAAGGTCTGGGCTGCTTCTGAGCTCTGTGGCCAGACCTGCAGGCTGCTTTCTGCAAAGCATCAGGGGGAACAGCCTGGTGGACACATCCCTCCGTGCTGGGAAACTGCTTTTCCACTACTGAGACTTGTGGCTCTCCCCTGTGATTTAACACCCAAGGCTTGGAGCAGAAGACACAGATGACGAGCAGTGACAGGGAGTGACCAGGGACAGGCATCTGGAGCACTGGAATAGGCTCTCCAGGGACGTAGTAATGGCACAGAACCTGACAATGTTGAGGAAACACTTGGACAATGCCCACAGGGACACGGGGTGAACTTTGGGGTTGTCCTGTTCTGGGGTGGGAGTTGGACTTGGTGATCCAGGCTGTCCAAGGAGGTGGTTGAGCCACCATCCCTGGTGACATCTAAAACAAACAGGGGGCAGGGTTTAGTGGTGGATGTGGCAGAGTTAGGGTAGTGGTTGGACTTGATGATCTTGAAGGTCTGTTCCAGCCAGGGTGATACCGTGATACTATGATCTCCCACTGGGGTTACCAAGTCTGTTTGGGCCAGAAACAGGGCTGAGCTCACAGGGCAGGGGGTTCTTTTGGTCCATGCTCCTCTGCAGTCCCCAGAGGTCCCTTCTGGGGATGGGAAAGGTTTCCTGTCCTGCTGCCTGCAGGACAGAGCAGGGCCAGACAGGCTGCAGCAGGGCAACAGCTCGCAGGGAATTTCTTGCTCCTGCTGAATGGTTATACAAATATTCCAAACTTGGTTTTATTTTGCAGAGCGAACCACGGAAGTCTCATTTTTATAGACCCAGAAAAAGCCAATGAAATGAGTGTTTTTAAAAATACTCCTCCCCCCTGCCAAGGATGAAGCCCCTCTGCTGAGGAGCGTGGGGCCAGCCCGGAGCTCAGGCGTTTGTTAGATGATTTAACGAGCAATTAAGGATCCAAGAAGAGAAGATCCCCCTTTCTTTTCTCACTCTCCAGGCTGCATCTCAAGCTGGGAATGACATTAAAATCTCCACACCCCCTCCTGGGCCCAGCAGGTAGATTTTTAAATACTGCCTGATTGACTTTTCCCTTCCCACCTCCCCTGGGTCCGGTGCTCCTGCTTTTCCCAAGGTGAGAGGAGCTGAGCCTCCTGCCACCTTCTGCCTCTCTACTGAAGCCAGCAATTAGATAAAGCAAAACAAAACAGCCTGACCAGCCCCCCCCAGACCTTCCCCCCCACCTTGCAGTTTCTATCTGATGAGCTTTTCCTTAATGACCATCAGGGTGGTATTTCAGCTACCTCGGGAGCTCAAAATAAGCAGGGCTCTGCCCCTGGGACTGCTGGAAGGAGCCACAAAATGCTGCAGGGCTGATGCTTCCGTGGTTGCCCCTGCCTTTTCCCAGCTGCTTCTCAGAAGAAGTTGGCCAGGAGGAGGGCAAGAGCTTGGGCTGGTCTCCTTCAGGCTGGTTCTGACCCGGTCAGAGCATCCCAGCCCATCCCTGTGGCTTTTCCCTGCGTCCTGCTGCCACTTCCCAACAGCTTGCACCTTCCATGGGAGGTCCCAGCCTAACTCCTTAGTGCATTGCCTCGGGGTTATTTGTTCCTGAGGGTGGGATTTGGACATCTCTGTGTCACTCCTGAAGGCTGGACGTGCCCACCTGCAGCAGGAGAGCTGGGCCTGGCTTGGGGAAGCAGCCGAGCTCACCAACCCTGGGGTGCCAAACCAGCCAGGGAGGCTTCAGCCACCCAGCTAAAGACAAAGAACCCTTGGGCAAAGCAGAAACCTCCACACCAAGCAGGGACTGGAGAGGACCAGGGCAGGGTGAGGGGGTTGATACGACTGAAATCCACAGGCAAGAGGTGACCAAGAAGCTTGGGAAGGGAGCGGGAAGGCAGCGTGTCTCCCGGCCAGCCCTGGCCCTCGTGTTGTCTACCTTTGCACCAGAGGCAGGGAATAAATCCAGCTCATGAGGGGATCTGTTTTCTCACTAACCTGGACATAAGGGCAGTTATTTCATTGTCTCCCATATGTCACTGTCACCAGGCACACAGGCTGTGCTCAGCAAGCACACTTGTGACTCTGCTCTCAGCAGCCGCACAGCCCGATGAATTTGTCACCTCTCTGGAAGGGAGAGGGGCTCCTCCCAGCAGCCTCCCCTCCTGCCAGGGCTGGCTCTGCAACCTCCTGACTTGCCATCAGGAAGATACAGGATCCCAGAACCTTAGAATAGTGAAGGTTGGAAGGGACCTCAAAGATCATAACATCACAACCCCCCTGCCACGAGCAGGGACACCTCCCACCAGCCCAGGCTGCACAAGCCTCATCCAGCCTGGCCTTGGACACCTCCAGGGATGGTGCTTCCACAACCTCCCTGGGCAACCTGTTCCAGCACCTTCCTACCCTCATGGTGAAGATTTTCTTCCTAACATCTAACCTAAATCTCCCCTCTTTCAGCTTAAAACCATCACCCCTTGTCCTATCACTGCCCTCTCTGGTGAAAAGTCCCTCCCCAGCTTTCCTGGAGCCCCTTCAGGCACTGGAAGGTGCTCTAAGGTCTCCCTGGAGCCTTCTCATCCCAAATTATTTTTTCCATGGTCTGTGCCCATGAAGGTGCCAGCAGAGCTGCTCCTGCCCTGGAGTTGCCCTGGAGTGGGACCCAGATCCCCTTCTCTCTTAACCATCCCAGGGGAAACCCTGGCTCTGATCTTTGAACTTGACTGAGGGTTTCGTTTGGTTGTGTTTTATTGTGTTGTTGGTTTTTTTTCCCCCAAAAAAGGAATACTTTTCTGGAAGGAGAGAATCTAAGGGGCAGGCAAAGCTTCATGTGAAGCACAATCTGCTAACCCCTGCAGAGCTGCTCTGACTGGCACCCACAGCAGAGCTGACCCAGGGTGTCACGCTGTCCCGTGCTTGCCTCCGGGTGAATTAAGCCCAGTAAAGATCACTTTGGCTGTTATTTGCTCTGATGAATCAGCCTTGTCCCTCAACCCTTCTCAAAGGTTAACACTGGGGCAATTTCCTTTGGTGGCTGGTTGGACTCCAAGCTGCATCTCAGAACATTTCAGGAAATCCATGTAGTGGAGGAGGAGGGGTGGGGGAAAGACAAGCATTTCATTTTCCTGGTGCTACAACCTGTGTGCAGCTGCCGAGAGCAGTGCCCATCCCCACCCAGTAACCCGGGGGGGAAACTGGTGTCTTGAAAGCATCCAGCATCCACAAAGACTGTCCCCTGGAGGGGGGAACCTTCTGGGAGGAGCCAGCTGCTGAGCTCAGGGCAGAGCGCTACGTGATGTGGGTGCTTCAGGGAGACAAGGTCCTACGACCTGGCAGGGCAGAACCTGGCTCATCAATTGGAACCCTTCCTCCTCCGAGAGCACCTCAGAAATCTGGGCCCTGCCTCACAGCTGAAGGGGGGTTGCAGCCCAGCAAAAGCTGCTCATCTTCACAGCATCTGCAGCCTGAATGAGTTCTGGAAACAAAGCAGGGCTGGGTGAATCTGCCTCTTCCAGAGACATCCAGGGCCCAGCTCCAAGTCCACAGGAGTTTTTGTAGACACTGAATCAACAGCTCCACGGATGACTCTCCCCCTCACTCACCCTCTCCTTTTCACACATCTCCGCTTCAGAGCTGACCTCTGGATCAGTGGGAACCTGCCTGGCATGAAGCAGCTGCCGCGCATCGCAGCAGAGACAACCTTCTCCCTTCCTCCTCCCCCCCTCCATCCCCCCTGGGGACACTTCCCCAAGGGCTCCCACCTCTGTGTGCCTTTTGGATTGGAGGACGTGCCACCTGAGAGGTGCTGAGCTGGTAAAAAACAAAACCACCCCACAACTCTCCAGTGACTCCCCCAAACCAAGAACTGATTCTGAGCACACCACGAGGTGGGCACCCAAACCACCTCCCCTGTTAGTCAGTGGTGGGGCTGGAAAGCTCCTGACACAGCTCCCAGTGCTCTGGACAAGAGGGGTGCAGATTGCACCCCCCCCCCAGCAAAGCTGAGCCTGACAAATTCCATTAGAGATGGTTGGTTTGTCCACAGGGCCACACAAGCCATCTCCTACCCTGCTGCTGTAAAACAGCTCCCAAAAAAGGGTTGGGTGACTTGGGTGCCATGCCCAGGGGTTGCTGTCTGTCCCGGGGCAGACAGACAGTTGTACACAGCAAACACAACCCAGTGACCTGCAGCTCTCCCCTCCCCAGGCTCTGCTGCCTGGTTAGCCATCAGTAAAGCCCTGGTTTTCATCCCGTTGGAGCCAGGATGGTCCCATCACCCCCAACTGCCCGAGCCAAACGACTTCTGCGTGCCTGGTGCTGGGTCTAGGATCTCTCTCCTTGAAACCTTGGCTCCTGCTGTGCTTTCTGTCTGCTGCTTCCTATCTGGGGAGACGTTGAGCAGGACTGATGTCACAGATTATTACAGCCCCAGAGCAGGCCAGCTGCTCCGTGGTTGGTACCACTTTTCTTCCTGCCTGGTCTGTGTGACTCTGCAGCTGGGAAAACACAATTTGCTGGCTCTTCCCTGGGTCTAACCTTCTTCTCCCCTCCTGCAACACACATACAGTAACATGCCCTGTTTGCTTGGACTCCTGACTGGCTGGAAATCTAGGGACTGGATAATGCATGGACTAGATGAAGACCTTGGGTTGCCAAGCTGGCCACCACCATTTGAAGAGTTCCTACAGGACACAGGGCTGTAGGAAATAGCAGTTAAGTCACCAGAGGGGTGGAAAAAACCCACCACCCACCAACCCAGAACTCAACCTGCAAGAGGGATGCCTCTGAAGGGCAAGTCATTCCCCAAATTTTGCTCTGTTGCAGGAAATTGTAGGGTCCTCCCTGGATCTTGAGGAGCTGCTGAGCTGGGTGAGACAAACCCAGGGGATAGCTGAGCTGAGCTTTCCAAGCAAGGATGGAGAAGCCAGACAGTGTGTGTTAAATGGTCTCAAAATAGGTTTTGACCCACTACCTGCAATGGAAGGTGAGAAAATGGCACTTTGGCTGTCCTGGTCACTTCTAATTCAAGCAGATGGCATCTCTGGGACACCAAGAGCAAACCCCAGCAGTGCCCTGCCAAGGGCAGGATGCTTGGGGTGGGTCCTCTGTCCTACCAGCTCTCAGCAGAAGGGCTGGGTAAGGGGTGCACAAGCCCAAATGTCACCCTTGCTGATGGCTTTCAGGCCACACAGGCACGGGCAGTGCTGCCCACCAGGGAGGGGACAGCAGAGAGAGTCACAGATGGGGGACATCAGCCTCATGGCTTCACGCTCCACAGGGAAGGGTGCTGAGGAGGAGGAAACGTGGGGAGAACAAAACCCTGGCAGCCAACTGCCCTCCCCATCTCCATGAAATCCTCTGGGCTGGGTAGAAATCCATGAGATGTGATGGTGCTGGAGTGTTTGTGCTGCAGGAAATGGCAGAGAAAGGCCTGATGTCCAACCCCCCCAGGGGGGGAGCAGGCAGGGCAGCTGCAGCAACTGCACTTGGAACACGGAAGAAATGCCTCTTTTTTTTTGCACTCATGCACTGCAAAGGGATGGCTGAGGATGAGCTGAGTGGGGATTCTCTGGGAACCAGCTCCTGGTTTGGGAATTCCCAACGGTTTGAACCTGCACATCTTCCACCCTTCAAGCTCCTTGAAGATTTCCCATGCCGGGAGGGCACAGGGGACAGGGGTTCCTTCCAGCAGGCTTTGTTTTTGGAACAGAAAGGGAAAGAAACCCCTAGGGTGGGAGTATTCCCAGCAGAAAGCTGGATTATCATGCTTTATGGTTGGTTTTTTTTGGACCATCTCTGGCTAAATGCCACTGTTGTTGTGATGATTTATAGGGCAGCACCTTCCTGCTGGGAAGCCGTGCAGAGCTGGAACCTGGTCATTAGTTTAATGCTCAGAGCTGGATGCTGAATGGTGGGTGCTCATCTCCACTCTACAATTAATCGAGCAGCTTCATCAGTGCCTCTTGCCATGGAGAACTAAATCTGTGGACTACAGTCAGCTCTCCCTGAAGAGAGAACTGCTGTGTCCATCAGAAAGAAGCTCTTCCCTGTTACGCTCCTATTTCACCCGGGGAATCTGTGTGGAAGATCTAAACTTAAAAAGGACAAGGAAAGGTGGAGAAATCCCCCCCACCCCACCCCAATCATGCTGCATTTCAGCTCCTTGTTGCCTCTTCTTCCCTCTGGAACCCAGAACTGGGATGTCTGGATTCAGGAGATCAGGATTTCTCACTGCTCTCCACCCGCCGTGGGTGGGTTTGGTGTCCACACCCAAACCCTCTGCCTGGCAGGGGAGGGGGGTCTCCAAATTTATCTCCTGCACTGCTGGGGGGAGAACAAGTGGCCCAGCAGCCAGAGAAGGCTGGATTTTTTTCACTTGGAGGCAGAATTGAAACGTGAGGTGGTGTGAAGAATCAGCCTGGATCAAACACGTTCCCCCTGGATTCTCCCACGGGCCCAAAAATCCTTCTCAGAAATGAGCTTCACGTCCAACCCAAGAACTTGCCTCCACCAAATTATTGTGGTTTGATGGGAGCTCCCTGGGGGCTTGTTGTGGTTATTATTTTAAAAGCAGGGCAAGTTTTAAAGGAAGCATTTGTTTCCCAATGAGAAGTTGGAAAAACTGAATGAAAACGAAGCACTTGGACCTTTCAGGAAGGCAAAATCCTTTGGAGATCTCTCCAGATTTTCACAGAATTTCCTCTTGGCCACCAATCACTTGTAGGTTTTGACTGGATTTCACAAATGCTTTTTGATTTATTCTGGATTGTGGTGTGTTGGTTTTTTTTTTAGCAAACCCATCAAGCCTCTCTGTCCAGGTCTAGTAATAATAAGGACCAGAATCCTCTTGTCAGGATTCCTTCACCCACAGCTTAGTTGCAATTTTAATTTGGGTTCTCAGCACCTTCAGTTTTCTGCTCTTCAGTCCTGTACTCTCCCCCCAGCTGCCTCAGAAGATGACCTCTGCTGAGGGCAGACCAAGGGTTTTCCTTTGGTTTAACTTGGGTTTTCTAGCAGCAAAATGAGGTACATCAAGTCTGATGCCTTGCACAGCCAGGACACAGGAACTCGTGGCAAGGGGACGTGCTGGCACCATGGTTGAAGAGCTGTCCCAGCATTTGGCCAAATATTAACTACCAGGGCATCATGTCAGGCAGTGGAGGCACTTTGGGAACTGAGTTCCTGCTGCAAATTTGCTTAGTTTCTCTTATTTGTATAAAAAATAAATAGTCTGGGAAGAAGAAGCTCAGAAAAGGTCATAGAATCCCAGGCTGGTTTGGGTTGGAAGGGACCTTCAAGATAATCTAGATCCAACCCCCTGCACGGGCAGGGACACCTCCCACCAGCCCAGGTTGCTCCAAGCCCCATCCAACCTGGCCAGATGACAGTGCTTTGCTTTCCCAGCTTTCCTCATTGCACATGGATATTCCCTGGGGAACATGTAGAGACAGAGACAACGCAAGGGTGGGTTTAGGAGTGTCACCAGCAGCAGCTCCCCGTGCAGACACTCAAGAAAGCTGCCTGAGGAACATCTTCACCTGCCCTGCTTCCAGACCTGTTTGCTCGTTTTGGTTTGCTGCTGCTCCAACCAGTGATGGAGCCACAGGGTGACCTGGAGGCCTCAATGTCACGTGGACACCAGGAAAGCTGGGGGGGCTTTTCACCAGAGTGTAGTGACAGGATAGGGGGTGATGGTTTTAAGCTGGAAGAGGGAGATTGAGGTGGGACATGAGGAGGAAATTCTTTGGTGTGAGGGTGGTGAGAGCCTGGCCCAGGTTGCCCAGGGAAGCTGTGGCTGCCCCATCCCTGGCAGTGTTGAAGGGCAGGTTGGATGGGGCTTGGAGCAGCCTGGGCTGGTGGGAGGTGTCCCTGCCCATGCAGGGGGTTGGATCCTGATGATCTTGAAGGTCCCTTCCAACCCAGACCAGTCTGGGATTCTGAAGGGATGGGCTGAAACAAGACATGATTCATTGAGCAGCTGCTGAGCAAAGTTTTGCCCGTGACTTCTTATCACCACAACCTTTGGTGAACTTCCCTCCCTCCTCATTTCCAGCTGCCTGGGAACCCTCGTCCAGCAGGGAGGACCAGGATTTCTAAGACTTGGGATGGAGGAGCCTTTGGCTGAGGCCCTGCCAGGAGTGGGAGCTGCATCTGATGGGGCTGAGGATGAGCTGGTTGAGGTGCCTGTGGCTGCCTAGAGGAAAACCCAGAGCTGAGAGCAGATGAAAGACCCATTTGCAGCTAAATCTCTCCCGTGCTGCTCTATCTCCAGCAAGATCAAGAGTCAGGTGCCTGGAAGGGGCTTGGAGAAGCTCTGCCTTTGATCAGCAGAGCCAAACCCCCAGCAAGTTCTTCCTTACCAGAGCTGAGGCACTTCACACACTCCCAGATTTGCTCAGGTATTGTTCCAGGTTGCTGCAGAGTCAAGCTACCCTGTCTTTTCCTCACAGCAGCCTCAAGAAAGTCCCCCAAGCCTTTGGTGAAGGTGAGGATGGGAGGAAGATGGAGAAGAGGGAAAGAGAGAGAGGAAGGGGGGGGGGGGTATCTGCTGCTTTGGATTGAGCATTGCTGTTCCAGGGGAAGCTGCTCTCAGGGCTATTAATGGGAACCTTCTTTTATTAACTGCTCTTTTCAGAGTGAGTGGATAAATGGGACCTCAGGTGCAGCATTAGATGTCAGGATAGTCTGTAAAAGAAGAGGCTGGCAGAGAAATATCTTTATAATGGCTTAACAAGGACAGGCAGAACCAGGCTGGGGGCCTGGAAAATGTCTTTGATGCTGTTGTGTGTATTTATTATTTATCCTTCTGGCACAAATATAGCATCAGAGAATGTCAAAAAAACCCAGAAAGCCCCCTAACCTGTCGTAGCTGGATCAGCCCTACATCTCTGTGCCCGTGGCACTGGGGAGTATTGACCAGGACAATCAGCAACAGGGGGGGAAAAAAAGCCCCAGGCATTTGGGACCCTTGGGAGGGTGAGGGTTCCTTGCTTCAGTGAGGATGCACCAGAAGGGAGAAGGAAATCTGGGAGCATCTTGGCAGCCTGGACACCTGTGAGGCTCAGCTCAGGATGGAAAATGCCAGGAAACAGCAAAATTGCTGCCCTGTGTGTAATCCTGTGTGGTACAAATGGAGAATACAGGGTGGGTCCCCCTCCTGAAGGGTTCTGCTGCCATCGCAGAGCACCTCGAGCCCCCCAGCACGGTGGGGATGGCACCAGTGCCTGGGAAGGGAAATAGCTGCAACATCTCAAGGGCTGTGGTCAGACCCCTAGTGGGGCTGAGACCTGGGGGTGTTCACCTCTGAGATCTGGGGATGTTCACCTCTGAGGAGACCTGGGGGTGTTCACCTCTGAGATCTGGGGATGTTCACCTCTGAGGAGACCTGGGGGTGTTCACCTCTGAGACCTGGGGGTGTTCACCTCTGGGACCTGGGGGTGTTCACCTCTGAGGAGACCTGGGGGTGTTCACCTCTGAGACCTGGGGGTGTTCACCTCTAAGATCTGGGGGTGTTCACCTCTGAGGAGACCTGGGGGTGTTCACCTCTGAGATCTGGGGGTGTTCACCTCTGAGGAGACCTGGGGGTGTTCACCTCTAAGATCTGGGGGTGTTCACCTCTGAGACCTGGGGGTGTTCACCTCTGGGACCTGGGGGTGTTCACCTCTGAGACCCGATGATGTTCACCTCTGAGGAGACCTGGTGTTCCCCTGCAGCCTGGCACTGCCAGCCCCTCAGACCCCTCCTATTTCAGTGCTTTCCTTCCTCATCCCCCTCTGCTGCCCCCCCCTTGGTGCCAGCCTCCCTGGCTCTGCAAGCCCTGCAGCTGCAGCCTTCCCTGGTGGCTGCACCGAGCAGAGGACGGGGCTGACACGAGGAACAAGGCACAGGCTTTAACACTGGACTGATTCTTTTTTTTTTGGGGGAAAAACCCATAAAAATCATGCATATTCACTTTTTTTTTGTTTTCCCTTCCTGGAATGCTTTTGCTGGCTTGGAAATCTCTCAAGTGCCAGCAGGGGATTAGGGAGCTTCTTTCAATCAGCTCTTGGTTTGTGTCTTTTTTTGGGTTGTGTTTTTTTTTGACATCTTTGCAGAAGAAGGAGTCAAAAAACCAACTCCAAAATCTTCTCTGGGGGGGAGCTGGGATTGGGTAGATGATGCCTGAGGATGGGGGGGGGGTGGGGATGGGAGCAGTGCAGGCTCAACACCCCCTACCCCTTTTCCCAGAGCCCCCCCCCCAAGCAAGAAGAGGTCAGAGCTTTCCTGCAGGCAGGCTTGAAGGTTTTTTTGGGGGCTCCCAGGGTGGCTCTGCCTGCAGCCACCCCCAGGAGCTGCCCAGCCCTCTCTGGAGATGCCACTTCTGTCCCCCCTGCTGCACTGCAAAGGAAAAAACCAAACCCACCACCCCAGCTGTCCCCAGCAGGGCGAGCGATGCCAACAAGGCACTTGCCTTCCCTCCACCTCCCGGGGCTACTTTCTGCCTTGGCTCCCAGCCCTGCTGCATCTTTGTGTGCTTCATAAAAATAACCTGAAAAGGACTCGGGAGCAGCCAGAGCCATCCCAGAGACTCCAAGCATCCAAGGGGCTCCGTTGCCAAGGCAACGCCTTGTCTCCTAGCTGCGAAGGGCCACGGGAGTGAAGGCAGGGATGGGAAATGAGCAGCTCGCTGGCAACAGCAACAACCAGAAAAGCTGCTGGGGAGTGTCTGAGGGTGGGAGGGGTGTTCTTTGGGCAGGGTGTTCTTTGGGCAGGGTGTTCTTTGGGGAGGGTGTTCTTTGGGGAGGGCTGTTCTTTGGGGAGGGTGTTCTTTGGGGAGGGTGTTCTTTGGGGAGGGTGTTCTCTGGGGAGGGTGTTCTCTGGGGAGGGTGTTCTTTGGGGAGGGTGTTCTTTGGGGAGGGCTGTTCTTTGGGGAGGGTGTTCTTTGGGGAGGGCTGTTCTTTGGGGAGGGGTGTTCTTTGGGCAGGGTGTTCTTTGGGGAGGGTGTTCTCTGGGGAGGGTGTTCTCTGGGGAGGGTGTTCTTTGGGGAGGGCTGTTCTTTGGGGAGGGCTGTTCTTTGGGCAGGGTGTTCTTGGGGCAGGAGTGTTCTTTGGGGAGGGGTGTTCTTTGGGGAGGGTGTTCTCTGGGGACGGGTGGTATTTGGGGAGGGGCTGTTCTTTGGGGAGGGCTGTTCTTTGGGGAGGGTGTTCTCTGGGGAGGGGTGTTCTCTGGGGAGGGTGTTTTTGGGGCAGGGTGTTCTCTGGGGAGGGGTGTTATTTGGGGAGGGTGTTCTCTGGGCAGGGGTGTTATTTGGGGAGGGTGTTCTCTGGGGAGGGGTGTTCTCTGGGGAGGGTGTTCTCTGGGGAGGGGTGTTCTCTGGGGAGGGTGTTCTCTGGGGAGGGTGTTCTTGGGGCAGGGGTGTTCTCGGGACAGGGGTGTTCTCTGGGGGGCCAGGCAGGAGTGCAGCTGAGCAGGCCAGGCCAGGCTGCAGGGCCAGGCTGCAGCTTCTCTCAGGAGCAGCTCAGTCCTGCCCCCATTGAGATGCACAGCACCACTTCCCCCCACTTCCCGGGAGCAGGGGAACTCACACAAACCAGCCTTTCTTTTCTTCCCCCCCCCCCCACCCCCTCCCCTTTCCCTTTTTCTTTTTTTTAATGCCAGAGTGTTTGAAGTTTGGAGCTAGTTAAAAATAACCCATTGTCCTAGGCAGAGCCTTCCTGGGTCCCAGGAGCTTTCTGGCCAGGGCTGTAGGACACCATGGATTTTTAACCCCCCCCTGGGTTCCCAGAGCTGCCTCCTCCCCTCCACACCACAGGGCAGGGAGGCAGGAGGTGCCAGAGCCCAGGAGCATCTTCTGGCTCTTCCCATGAAGAAAGAGACATGTTTTCACTCCTTTTGATGTAGGTATTCTGTAGGTTTCCAGAGGTGTGTGGCAGGAATATCCACGTGCAAGCCAAGCTGCAGAACTGGGCATCTTTTTCTTTTGGCCATGGCTGCAAGGGTGGTTTTGCTCTGACAGCCTCAAACCTTCAGGCTTGGGGAAAGCAAAGTCCTCCCTGCTGCCCTGTCCCACCAGGAGCACCCGTCTCACAGCAACCTCCCTCTGAGAGGGCAGGTTTGGGGCTCTTTAACATGCACGTGGCCCTGACCTAAGTGACTGTGGCAGTAAAATGCCCCTGAGATCATTCCTGGGGTTGGCACCAGGCTGGGAAGGGAGAGGCTCCCCAGCGCCAGGTGAGATGCCCTCAGACACCACCCTGCTCCTGCCTTTCCTCTCCCACGTGTCTCAGGGGAAGTCCTAAAAGCTCAGGATCATGACACCAAACGAGCTGCTGGAGTTTTTCCTCCGTGTCCCAGGAGGCAGACTGGATGCTCCGGGATAGTGATGGGCACTGGGTCAGGAGCTCCTCATCAGCGTGTCCCACACGGAGCTCCACCAGGCTCCTGACACACAGAGGGGAGGAGAAAGGAGCCAGGGTGTTCCCTGGGCTGGCCAGGAGGGATGCAGGACACCCTGCATCTGCCCTGGGCTGGAGCCAGCCTGGGGCTCATGCTCTCCCTCTCCTTTTCCTCAGAGACTCTTTGGGCTGATGAACAAACCCCACCGTTTGATGTCCTGCCTGATGTTAAAACACTCTCTTTAACTAATATCTTTCCTTTCTACCTTCCCTCAATCAATACCATCTGAGCAAAAGAGGTTTGCAGAGGCAAAGCTGCTGAGAAATGCTCCCCTCACCCCTCTGCTGTGGGTAGAGCAAATCCATCTGCATGGATGGACAACTCCTATTCATTATTCATCTGGGTATGCCAAGCAGAGCTCTAGCTGAGCAGCTTTTTTGAGATGATGGGAGTTTGCTTCCCCTCCTTGAAATGGTTTTAATTTAGTTCAACTGCAGGGAATTCCTCTGAAATTGTCCCAGCAGAGCAAGGCTGGAGTTTGGTCCCTGTCCCCCTGCCCTGGGCACAGAGATGAAGGGCTGCCTCTGCCCCCAGCCATGGGACAAGGGCAAATGGGCTCAAGTTGTGCCAGGGGAGGTTTAGATTAGATAGCAGAAGTGACTTCTTCACTGAAATAATCACAGTTTTCTGCCCTGAAGTCATCTGCAGAGCTCCTGGATCACCTTTCATAGCCTTAGCCTTCATCCTTACCTGGGCTGAACTTCACTTCTCCATGAAATGATCCCACAGACCAAGTTTTCACTTCCAAATACCCTTCCAAAGCGTTCAGCCCCACCTCAACATGACATCCCTGGTGTGGTTTGTGCCACACAACACAGCTGGCTCACCAGAGAGCTCCTAAGCTTAACAGGGGGGGTTGGGCTTTTCCTAACCACTTGACCCCACCTGATTCACACCGAGCTGGGCTGTAGATTGTTATCAACACAGACCAATGAATGTTCCTGAAAGTCCCATCACTTGGACATAGCAACTGAAGAAACCAGGCTGTGCAGGATACATTATTATTGGCTTGTTAAAAATTCTCTCCTGGATGTCTTTAAAAAACTTATCTGCTCAGGTCATTAACGGCTTGTCATTATGTCTGGGTGAATAAACAGTACTGATTGAAAATATAATTGATATAAAGAATAAATTAGAGGTAAACTAGAGCAAGCTGGGTCACCAGGTACCTCTTCAGAGTATTTGCTGGCTGATGTCTCCTGTTGTTTTAGTTTTTCCAAGAGGCATCAACAGGAGACCACACAGCTGCTGCTCTGGGTCCTAACATGAGCAGGTGGGACACTCCAAGGCCTTCCTGAAAACCTGCCTGCCCCTTCATTTTCTGGGCCACCTTCTGCTTCAGATGGCTCAGCCCTCTTGCTTCCACCCAGGCACAGGCTGCTTTCTAGCCCCTCAGCCCAGGGACAGACAGCACAGCTCTCACATCTCCTCTGCGGATAAAACCTGCCAAGCTTTCAGCTTCCCTTGGAGCATCTCTTCAGAGCAATAGGGCAAGCTGGAACTGCATTTCCATCCCCTGTTTGCCTACCAGGAAGCAGCTCCCCACGGCTCTCTGAGCTCCTCACACGCCCCAGCCAGCAGCAAGGAGGCCATTGATGGAGCACTGCTATGTTCTTCTGTCCCTGCCAAAACCCTGCTCCCTCCTATTCAGCTCGACAAGATCTGAAGGCCTGGTGCTGCCAAGAGTCCTTTCAGCTGCCAAAGGAAAAGGAGCTGATCACACCAGCACAAGGGCCCTGGTGCCAGGCTCTGCTCCCAGTTCCAAGCTGGGATCCAACGCCCACCGGCCGGGTCGGCTCCGAGTGCCTCTTGCTCTGCCCATCCCAGGCTGAGATTCCATGGGATTCCATTCCCCACCCGCATTACTGCTGCCCACTGCTCCCTCCCAAGGCCCACCAGGGCCTGTACTCATTAGTCCTTTACTGTTTTTTTGGTGATTAATTCCTTTCTGCAATGCCAGCTTCCTACCATTCCCCTCCTTGTTTCCCACACCGAGGAGAAAAACCTCCCACTGTGCCTTTCAAGTCCCTCAGCCCCTCGGAGGGCAGCACCTTTCAAGCCATCATTTCTGCCCCCTGTTTCCAACTCTGCTTGGTCAGAAACGAGAGCAGACTGTTGGTTTTCACTCTAAAGATGTCCAGCACGGGATGGGTCACCCTCCTGTAAAGCTGCTTGGCTGCAAAACCAGCTCTTGATTTTCACCAGATGAGGACGGGGCTCGTTTTCAGCTGCATCCTGATCTGCTTCTCCAGGACATTCTTCCCTCTCTGCGTTTTTAGCACTGACATGAAGTATTTAGAGCAGAAAAATGACTCATGTGCCTCCCCTCAGTCGCTACGTTTTGTGGCCGTTGGGGAATGGCTGAAGTTAGTTCTCACCTACAGCCCTGTGAGTTCCATCAAGAGGATCCTGCACTTCCACAGGGCTTCAGGTCCCAAATAACTTGCTGCAAACTGCTTATTTACCCCTGAGCCTCCACGGTGCAGCCCAGCCTGGGGGCAACTGCTGCCGGGGCAAAAACCTGGGGGCTACGGAACAGCTCAGCTGCCTCATGGAGGTGAAAAAAGTTGCTTTGCAAAGGAGTGACACCAAGTTACCTGCCTCAGCTGGAGCTGCTCCAGCCCTGCTGGCGTTCCTAGAGCTCATGGACACCACGGAGAATATTTAAGGAGGCAAAAAAGGTGATTTGCAGGCTCTGGAGCTTGGCGGTGGGGCAGCTGTAAATGTCTCTCTGCTCTGGTAAAAAGGTGCCAGGGGCCCTTCAAAGGTCCTGGCCCCTCAGCTGCTCGGGGTTGCAGCTCTCCTGCCAACATGGGACCCCTCAGGTGCAAGCGAAAAGCAGGCCAGGCCCGAGCTGGGGAAGGATGCTGGGTGATGGTGGCCCTGCATCCCTCCTCTGACACTCTCCTTCCTCACCAGAAAGCCCTTCTGAGGGCCCTGTCCTCGGGAACACTGATCCTGGCTTGGCCAGAGTCGCTGGGGGAGAGGGACATCCCTCAGCACTGCTGCCCCAGGGGAGAGAGTGCACCCTCAGCTTGCAGGTGACACCAAGTTGGGCGGGGGTTTTGACCTGCCCAAGGGTCAGAAGGCTCTGCAGAAGGACCAGGACAGGCTGAGGACAACTGCATGAGGTTCAACAGAGGTCACAACGACCCCGTGTGCAACCCCTTCTGGCTATTGCCATGGGTCTGGTGAGCGTTGCCTTCAGACTCCACCTGCAAGCTCTGCCCGTTGCTGGGTTAGGGGTGAGGAACTCCTCTGGGTTCTGCAGCAAGTGCCCTTCTGGGGCCGCATCTCAGGTGCTCACCCCTCCACCACCCCACAGAGCCTTTCTTCCTCCCTAACTCCCCTCTCCTCACCCCTCATCATGCTGCTTTCACCTGCCAAGCCATCCCCACACCAGAAGTCGTGTCACCTTGTCCCTCTCCCCACCCTCACTGCTCTTGGGAAGTTGGGGGGGGGGGGTGTTTCCTTTTTCCCCTCCTTTTCTGCGAGAAGAAACTCAAAACCCCCTTCAACATCAGGGGCCTGTCAAACAACCAGCTGACAAAAATAACCCTGTGCATAACCAACACCACCAAACTCTCCATCCCACCCCACCAGGCTGACCTGGTGGACTCCTAATTTGAGAAGCTTTTCCATTTGAATGTTCATTGTCCTCACGCCCCAGCTGGGGTGATGAAGACAGGGCAGGGCTTGTCTGTGTTGAGAAATACTTCTCTGCTGCTGGGAAGAGGCTGTTTTTTCCCCCCCCCTCTCCAGCTCAGATGAAGATGGCTGCTCTGCCAGCTCACCATGTAAATTTAATAACATTCCAAACCCTCTGTCCTCCATAAATATGAACTTGTTGCATCCCAGAGGAACCTGCGCGCGAAGGAGCCGCGGCGCTCAAAGGTTCAGGAGGCGATTGCTGGAAGTGGGTCTTGGCTCTTGCACCTTAAAGAAAGGGCAGGGAGGATGGGGAGGGGGGATCACGGAAACCTCTGCAAATGAGGGAGCTTCTGCACTGAGATCATGAAGGTATAAACAGGGCATTGCCAAGCAGCAGGTCTGGCCCCAGGGGGACGGGCCAGCTGCACACAGCTCTCCACATTAGT
The DNA here is from genome assembly GCF_020740795.1 of Apus apus. Taxonomy (NCBI): domain Eukaryota; kingdom Metazoa; phylum Chordata; class Aves; order Apodiformes; family Apodidae; genus Apus; species Apus apus. The sequence goes on along the minus strand of NC_067292.1, from coordinate 18,341,963 downwards.
CACTGGCAATTGCTTTCTTGCTGCTGCCCTGACTTATTTACACTCCACAAGATTTCTGAAGTGTGTTTATTTCAGAAAGATGAATCCAGAGGCTCTAGAAGGTGAGAGGAGCTTTCCAAAGGAATCTGTCCCAGCCAGGAAACCATTTGTTTCCCTTGTTAACCCCTCCAGGTGAGGAAGAGGTGGGAGCACTTGTGTCAGGGAATGAGGCTGAAGGTTTTAAGGCATTTCTGCACTATTCCTCACTCCTCAGGTCATGCTGGATGATGGAGGGATGCTGTGGGGGTTAGGAACATTTTGGGAATGCTAGCTCCTGTGCCCAGACACCAGCTGCCACAGGACAAATGGGAAGAGCTTCAGGTGGCTGCAGGATGTGTGCTCCCCTGGGGATAACGTCTCCCCCCGGATTCAAACATCTCAACCCCCCTCAGTAAACTCCCTGCTTTCCCTAAACAATTTTGTGTCATCAGTACAGGGAAGCACCCAAAGCCTCCTCTTCAAGCCTGTGAAGAAGCACAGTCTGGGTACTGCAAGGGCTCAGAGAAGGCACCAGGTCCAAAGGAAGGTCTTGCACAGGAACTGCCCCTTCCTCCTAAGCCTGTGAACCAGCAGCTGCTAAGACTTTCTGGGCTGTTTTCAGTCATTTCGTTGATGATGCAACTGCATCTCTGGCCTTTAACTGATTCATCTGTTCCTCAAGCAAATGTGTAAAAGGATTTTGCTTGGTTGTTTGGGTTGTTTTTTTCCCAACACCTACAAACTGCAGAGGCAAACGAAGTGCCTGCGCAAGTGCTGCGGTGAAGACGCCAGGCTGATCTCAGGGGGAGCAACACGAGGCAGATGTTTATCTGCCCATAACCAGTTGGGTTCATGCTGCAGTTAGCTCTAAAGGACAAGCCCTTCTACCCTGAAGAAGTGTCTTTTAGGGGTGTGTGCCTCACAACCAGTCACCCTCTGTGAGATGCCCACAATGGACACGGTTCTCCAGGCGCCCACGACTGACGCTGGTTCCCACAGGATGATGCCACCACATCATTTTGCTGCTGATCCAGCTCCAGGTAAGAAGGGGTTACATTCCTGTTGCTTTGCTCCTTCCTCCACGTGATGCTGCTCAGCACCTCGTAGCACCCAAGGGTCAGGATCTTGTTTACCACTTCAGTTCAGCAGCACCTTTAATTAATGGGAAGTGCTCACTCCCGGAGCTGCCACTGGAAAAGGCACCTTTGGCACCACCTGCCCTGGCCCTGTCCTGGCACCAGAGCAGCACATACTCATTTTTGACAACGAGTCAACCACATCTCCCACCACTCAGGGTTCAGGACCTTGGATCTTTGGCCACAGGGTTTCACATTCAGATGCTCCTCACGCGCCGCAACGCGGCGAAGCGGTTAGAAACCACAACAACTTCCTCTTGGCCTCGTGGCTGCTCAGTCCCGTGGGAATTCTCACCTAATCAAACTTGAAGGTTTTCCTTGTCAGCTTCAGAAAAAACAGGAATTGGCTTGATCATTGAATGCTCAGGTCATCTATCCAAGGGATTCTGCCACGCATGGCATAAGCAGCTTCTGGTATGGTCCAAGGAAGAGGCTGAAATCACAGAGATCTTCAGAGCTTCAGGGCTGCTCAGACAGCTCTGCCCAGGACTTGTGTTCAGGGAGCAGAGATGTCTCAGCATCTGCTCCCAGCAGCCCCACGGCCCAGCTGGCATTCCATGCAGAAGAGAAATGCCAGGCTTCTCCCTCCAGGAATACCTTGGGGTATCTTCCAAACATCCCAGAAGGGAGTGGGGAACAATTTGCCCCTCACAGGGTGTGTCTCCACTATGCTGGATCTGTCCCATGGCTCTGGCAGAGATTGATCTCAGAGGTTCATTAGTGTTTTCCCAGTGAGTGACTCTCCAGGTCCAGTCTTCCTTAGAAGTTGATTTCTGACTAGATCAGAGAACAAAATGCATCAGCTAGTGGGAAAAGAAAATTCAAAATACTCTTTTAATTAAAAAGGAAGCAAAATAGAGGCCTCACAGCCATGACAGATGACTGTGTTCCTCTGAAGCTCACATCCTTGAAGAACTGTGCTCCTCTCTCCTGGGACCATGACAGCAACACTCAGTTCTTCCCCTGCTTCAGATGCTTCCAAGCTCAGAAGCATCTCCAGAAGTGCAATCAATGCCTGCTTCCAATCCAGAGTTCTCTCTCTTTCCTCTAGTATGTTTCTTGACTCTTCGCTGACACTTTCCACCCTCCCCTCATATTTCCCATCTCTCTAACTGAAGGTGAACATCTCCAACCTTGAAATTCATGGAGATGGAAGGGTCCTGTTTCCTCTCACAGCTTTCAACTCCAAGTCAATTGGTTTTGGTGAAATTGCTCCTGCTGACATACAAGGGAGGGACATCAGAGACCATGAACCTGCTCCTCTGCTCCTCCTGTGCCCGGGCAAGACCTCCTTCCATCAAGTGAAGGCAACCAGGGTGTGTGAGATGAAGGCTGGAGCGTGCCCATCCGCAGGACCAGGAGACAGATGGTTGGCAGGAGCGTCCTGCTCCGAGGGGCTGAGGTGCCAGATGAAGGACCTGCTTTCCAGGGAGGAACAAGCAGTGCCAACCACATCCTGCATCCAGGACCATCCCCACGCCGAGGTGGGGAGCAGGGGCTGTTTCACACTGCCTGGCTCAGGTGCCACCAGCCTCCTCAAGGAACCGTAGTCATCACTTGCCAAGAAGATCATGGCTCATCGTTCCCATCAGTTCAGGTGCAGAGGGAGAGATGCTGTTGGTGCTAATTCAAGCTGCTGCTTTCTTTTTTGACACGAGATGTCTACTTGGCTTTGCCAGTCCCAGGCCCACCAGAGCCAGCTGGATGCTGGGGCTTCTCCTCTGTGCCACGACAAGAAGTTACACTTGTTCTTGCAAAACAAATGTGCCAACAGCTTTTGGCAGGTGGATCTCTCCACGCCACGTTTAGATGAGTCTTCAAGTTCTCCCACTTCAGACTATCAACTGGGTGCATTGAAGTCATGACAAAATATCCCCTTTTAATTTTTTCCCCCCTTCATTTTCATTCCCCTCTCACTTCCCCTTGCTGGTTTGCTATTGCTATGGAGCAAACACCAAGACCTTCAAACTGTTCTGTTCAGATTTTCACTCTCAGAAAAATTCCAGTGGAACCAGTTTCCTTGCAAATGGTGAGAGTTCGAGAAAGCTGCATTTTTAGACTGAAAATTACTACCAGGGAAAGAAAGAAAATTGGATGGAGTGTGTTTGCTGGCATGAGCTCAGCTCCTTCCATCTCGGGGAAGGACAGGTGCTTTTAAATGCCTTCACTGGGATGTGCAGGGGAAGAAATGGCTCTGATTTGTTTTAATGATGAAAACGTGCAAAAATATCAGTTTCCTGTCCAGCATCCAGGGCAGCTTCCTGTCAGGCAGCAAGAAGGCAAGTTTCTCCTTGGAGCAGGGAGAGAAGACCAGGAAAGCAGCCACCTCCAGCTGCACGTACCACCTGCCACTGCTGGGCTTGGTGGTCATTCCCAACCACCATGGCAAGGAGAAAGGCTTAGAGGGCCTGTGGGCACATTCATCTGCAGATCATAAACCTGTGGGTGGTTGCTCATGAATAGGTCTTTCTGCTCAGGCCAGAAATTCTGTGCTAAATGAGCATGTCAGTAGCTACAAGATCTCAGGTCCCCTTGCCCCAGAGGTGAAGAAACCAAGTGGAGCCACCTGTGTGGTTTTGCTGCGAGGACAGAAGCAAATCCAAGCTTCATCCATCAGGATTGCATGGGTGATGCCACCTCCCCTGTCACTGGGGAGAACAACATGCTTCCCTTTCCACATTCCTTCTCCATTTGGTGCATTTCCAGAGTGGGATGGACAACATGGAAAGGCTCTGTAGGAGGTCACCTCCCAGGGGAGGGAGCCAAGGGGCAGCTCTTGGGCTGCTGAGGTCCCCTGGCCACTGTTGGTGCTGGGTGCTGTGGGAGGGAAGGGCTGGTTGTGCAGATCTGAGGCAGCCGTGGGGTGACAGTGAGGTTGGCAGCCCTTCCTCCTTGGAGGTGCTGATGGAAATTGGAGCCCAAGAGGAAATTTCACATGGGAGGCAAAAGCTACGGAGAGGGAGGTGGTTTGGAGGAGATGGTGAAGAAGTGGCAGAGGGTGCTCCCAAACAGCACCTCACTTTCCAGAGCAGTAGGTGTAACATCACACCCCAGGCAGCACCAGGGATGTGTCTGTACCCCGAGCCAGCTCTTCCCCCATGCAGCTCCCACAGCAACCAAGCTTCTCCAAGAACATGTCAGGGGAACATCCAGCTGGGAAGGCCTAAGTTGCCTTTATTCCTCGTACACTCCTGGGGAGCCTGACAAGACAAACTCTCCCAAGTTGGGGGGTAGCACATACAAGGTGGAGCATCTCCATGGCACACACCCCCCCCGCCCCTCCCCAGGAACAAAGGCTGCCCCCCCACCAAAACCACACACCAAACCCACCTCCCAGCAGCCTGCAAGTTTACTGGGAGGAGCAGCAATGGGAAAGGCAGATGAAGAGGAGCTATCAGAGCTGCCAGGTATTTGCTGCACCAGCCCAAGCAAGGTGAGCAGGGAGGTGTGGGATTTAGAGGGCTGGGGAGTAGCCCCTGTGCTCAGGACCAGTCACAGCTACAGCCTCAGCCTGGAACTGCTCTGTCAAATATTCTGGGAGCAGCCTTGCCAGGGAACTCCTCCTCAGGTGGTTGCACAGCCACTACTGCTCATCTGCTAATGATGGTTGGTAAAGCCCCAGAGATGGAGAGGTGGGTGCAACAAGACTCTTCCTCAGGTCCTGAGGAGCACAGGATGGAGAGCTGAGCAGGGGCAAGCTCAGGGTACACCTCCCTCCTGCTGTCTCAGGTAACTCAGGGCTCCATGTACTTGAGAGGGTAAGTCATGTTTAAATGCAGCAATTAAGGCTTCTGTGAGAAAATCCATACTCTGCTGCAAGGGGCATCTGACAAGCAGTGACAGGAGATCAGCAGAGCACAGAGGGGCTTGGATGCTCCTGACAGCAGAATGACTCTCTTAAGATGGAGCTGTTGATGGGCAATCAAGTTAAAAGTTGGAGGGGCAGAGGTGATATCTTCTCTCTTTTGCTTCACTATCATCCTTCTCGTCTAACTCTTTTAGAAACAGAGCCTCCCAAATAGTCACCTCTCTAAATCTGGAGAGGAAAACACGTCCATGTTGCAAGGACTACCCAAGCTGTCTGCTCCCAGTCAATTCTGCCTGCAGCCTGGTGCCCTTCTCCAGCCAGCTCTTTGTCTGGAGGCAGCTCTTGTGCCCTCTCCTGAGGTAGCCTGGGACCCAGGTCATGGCTTTGAGACTAAGAAACTCTGTTCTAAACCAGTTCTCTTTGGGAGACAAGCTCTGGTGCCTTCACAATGAAGCCTTTTCTGGCTCTGGTTCAGCTGCTTGGGGGCTGCAGCAACCTAGGAGGAACTTCTGGATTGAGGGTTCCTGTAGGTGAAAGCAGTCAGGAGCTCAGATGGGGAGGAGAGGGAAACCCAACAAGTGTGAAATCTAAGCCCTACTATTGCTTTTCCTAAAGTTCCTAAAGGAGAGGACAAAGTGCACCATCAACTGGACCCTTGGGGACCCCTGGGACTCTGGCTTCTGAACACCTCTTATTTCTCTTTCCAGTGAGTTTCTGCTCTTAGTCAGACTGTTCAGACCTTGCTTTGTGTACCTGCAATTCCCCTGCTCACCTGCTGGAAATGCAAACCTCTCTTGCCACCCTCCGGCTGCTCAGCAACCCACTGGCCAGGTCCAGCCAAAAAAAACCCCAAACCCCATCAGACCATGCCATGATGGTGTTCCCACAGCAAGTGGAGCATGCAAGAAACAGCAGCTTCCAACCCTACCGTGCCCTCACTTGAGTGTTGTCCCAGGCTGAAAGTCCTTATCTCCCTTCAGCTTAATTGCACAAACCACTAAAAGCTTCTACCCTCACTCAGGGGTGGCCCTGGTATGGATGGATTCAAAACCTCAGGGCTTCCCAGCCCCTCCAGCAGTCCAGAGGACCATGGATTTGCATCCAGGTATCAGGAGTTCCCAGCTGGTGAACTCGAAAAGGTTGTAACTTTTAAAGCCTGCTGAGCTGCTCTTTTTCATGCCCGTGTGTCCCCAAGGTGGGGCTTGAGGACTTGTTGGTGCTGTCAGCAGGAGGCAGAGCTTGGTCTGAAACACACTGGGAGAGGTCACGGCTCCAAACTGGCCCAACCCCATGACTCAGTGTGGCAGGAGAACATCAAATTCCACCTCAAGGTCAAGCTCAAAACCCAGAAGATTCCAACGTGGTGAGAAATGGCTCGAAAGACTTTAGAGGAGCAAGGGGAAGATGAGACTTTGCTGAAGGACACTCAGCATCTCCAAAGGCAGGAGAGACTCAGGATGTGGCAACTGAATGGGCCAACAGAGCAACAGGCTCAGATGCTCAGAGACTCTCCCACCCAGGACCTGGCAGATGAGTTTGCAAATGTCAGCAGTGACCCTGCAGCCCCCCCAGCGTGGAGAGCTCCATGAGAGACCCCTCAGAAGGACAGAAAGGCCTCAGGGCCTTCAAACCTCACCTCAACTTCCCAAGCTAAAGCTGTGAGGTGTGGAGGACAGAAGGCAGAAAGAAGGATACAAACACAAGACAAACAAGAATTGAGTCCTGGCTCACTACTGAGTCCTCTTTAGTGTGAGGAACATACTCTGCTGGAGTTCTTTTTGCTCCTTGCCAGCCTGGCACAAGCCCAAATTCCAACTGGAGGGTATTTTTTTTGCAAGGCAGTTTTCCCCCTGCTGCCACCCCACTGCTGGTATCAGCCACGGGCACCTGATGTAATGACTAAGAGACTGAGCAACCAGAGTGAAGTTTGAAGTGTAGACCAGGCAAGCAAAGCTGATGGGAGGTGGGAATGGCCCCTGGATGCTTGGCCAGCTTGATCTCATTGGGAAGGAAAAGGCTGGGAAGCCTGGAGGAGAAACCAGAGGGTGTCAAGGGGAAAGAAAGAGCCAAGGAGGCTTGTTGTCTGCTGGTGCACACCCAGAGCAGGAGGTGAAGACACAGCCTTTAGGATTGCATCCCTCCCTGCTGCCACCTCCTGTTGGATCATCTTCCTCAACGTCCAGCATCTCTCCCTGGGTAACTTCTCCCCAAAACCTCCCATTTCTCCTTCCACCAATGTTGCCTACAACAGCCACTTCCTGCAGGAGGGACAGCTGATGTTTCTCATCCCACTTGCAAACGCCAAAGCTCCCCAAGGATCAAACCAGACCCAGGTGCTACCCGAGGAGGATACTATTTAAAACTCTTTTGCAGGGGAAACAAAACGAAATCCACCCTCAGGCAAAAATAAACCTAAATAGCAGCGGTCCTGGCATCATTATCCCAAAGCCAAAAAACATTTTGGGACCTCTTTTATGTGCTAAACATTTCATTCAGCCCTGCAGTGCAGTGACTCCCTAAACCTTTGGTGAGCCGAGCTCTGCTTTTGAGGCTCTATTTTGCAGTTGCCATGACATTGTTAATGTCTGAATGGCTTTTTTTTAACCACTCTTCTCCTGTTTTTTATTCACACACACACACACCCCCCCCCCATCTTTTACAGAGGCATTCTGAAACAGGGGGCAGGAGCTGATCTTGTGGAACAGCCTGTGTGACCTCAAAAAGAACAGAGGGGTTCGTTTTTCCAGGCTTGGGGGGTTGCTAAAATCCTGCTGGATGGATGATTCCCATCCAGCTTTTGAGCTGGAGAAACCACAGGGAAGAGATCTGACCTAGCAGAGACCATTTTGGCTTTGGTGCAGGGGGCTATTTATTCCCCTGGCTTTTTTTTTTTTCAAACAGAGGCATTCAGGGAAAAAAACGTATGAAATGAGCAAAAATGAATTGTTCTCTTCTGCTTCATTGGGCTTCCAGAGTGAGGAGAGTGTAGAGGAGAACATTCCATTGCTTGGCAGTGAGTTTATTAATGTTCTTGCTTCCCAGGTTGAACTGAGAATGGAAAAGTCTCTGTCAAGGTCAACCTC